>NW_024352785.1:18670095-19270095 GCF_902729225.1 Pteropus medius | reverse complement strand
TACCCCTCCATCTTGGCACGCAGAGCAGTGTGTGCACTGGCTTGCCATGTTTGCATGCACTGGGTTGCAAACCTTTCTTTTCTCCCTGAATAAATCCTTTTTGGTGACATAACACCTCATCAGTATTATTTTTCAGTAGATACTGGGTTACATACCTACTCTTAACTCCGTCTCTACCAAATAAGAATGGGTTATCATGCTCACCTAGACTAGTTATGCTTTATACCCTGGCATTGGGTGAGAAATACAGGTCATGTTATGTTGAATATCATTATTACAATGATTCCATTGACAATCTTTAGAATCCATGTTGGGACTGTCACTTTAACTCTCTGAACCTCAGTTTCCTACTCTGTAAAACAAGGGATTGGAATTAGACTAGGGTCACGGAAATCTCCAAAGATTCCTTCCAGCTCATAAAACATCTCGGCATATTACAGTTTTTCAATTTCCCTTCCCCATTCCAATAGAAATTTTATAGGATCCAGGTCTATTCTTACTTGATTTCAGGAACTGCAGTCAAGGTACAGAAGTGGAGAGGTGGGGAAAAAATTTTTCCTTTCATTTGTCTTCAGGCAAATTTATTGTTTTTTCTCCATCTGACTTTGCTTGGAGTCATAGCCTTATATTACCTTAGATCTTAATATACTTCTATTAAGAAAACATTGAAAGAATTCAAATTATGGCCTTTAATACTAAAAGCCCTTGTTTAAAATATGACTTTGTGGTTGACTTGTCTGCTATTTTGAAAGCACTATGGTCTTTAAATATTCCAGTTGCTAAATAGGACAGGTGTCTGAAGATCTTCAGAGCAGTTGTCTAAAAATAGAACTTGAGCCTGGAATATATTCTCTGGCAGAGCCATAGGCAATCACTACTATAATTAATGTAAATGAATACTGGATAACTTGTTTTGTGTGTGAATTTTAATGCAGCACACGATTTTAATTATTTACCAAAAAATTGGGTTAACTCTTTGAGATTCGAACCTAGAGTTTTATGAGTTAGGATACAATTTTTAGCCTACTACAAAAAGGGTAAGGCACAAAATATTATCTGCCAGAGGATGTCCATTTGATATTTTTCTTATGAAATTCTTAATAATGATGAAATTAACTTTCTTGGTCTTCATGAAGATGATGGGTTTTGAGGCTGAAAGTAGGTGGAATGGGAGTTGAGGAAGAGAAAATGTGTTTTGCAAGGGTCTAGAGAGCTGATGGATATATGAGGACAAAAGGAGGGGCATTTATGTGGCACTACTTGCATTATCTCACACAATCACTACAAAAAAAACCCTATAAAGTAAGTACTGTTATCCTCATTTTACAAATGGGGAAATAGATATGATTAAGAAAATTTCCCACACTCACATGGTTATTAATTGTCAGAGCTAGGATTCAAATGCAAATTTAACTTATCTATCTATCTATCTATCTATCTATCTATCTATCTATCTATCATCTATCTATCTATTTATTTTTTAGGTGAAGCAACCCTTAGTTGACCTCATAGACTGCAAGGACTTTGTCAGCTTACAATCCTTTATTTTTTATTTTTTACGCCTATAGCACCTGGTCTTCCTAGGTGGTCTCCTATCCAAGTACTAACCAGGCCCGACCCTGCTTAGCTTCCAAGATCAGACGGGATAGGGCTTGTTTAGGGTGGCATGGCTGTAGACCAAATTTAACTAATTTTAGAGCCATGCTTCTAACCACTGTGCAGTGATGTCTACTATGGGATTATAATTGTCAGTTTAAAAAAAGTATTCTTGAGGTATGTTATTTATCATTTTAATTTCAGAGAAGTACAATTTAGTTGCTGCTTAAAATTGTGCTAAAATCGTAAAATAGATAATGTACAAAAATATCAAAATAATTGTATTGGGGTAAAAGGTATCAAAATAGCCAAGCTCAGTAAAAGATAAAAAAACTTTTAACAGAGATTATTTTGGGGATTTGGGAACGAGTTGGAGGATGAGAAATTGTATAGAATAAAGAGGAGGTAATGTAGTGCTTAGAAAAAAGTAATAGAAATAGGTAGAAATTAGAGTTCAGTGAAAAAAGAGAGAATGAAAGATCCTGGAGAGGAACGATGAATGTATCATGGGAGATTGGGAGTTCGGGGTCTTATTAGAGCTGGAGGAATCGAAATAATACATAAGCTGGAAACAAGAGTTGCTACAAAGATGCAGTCCCCTATTGTTGAAACTAGAGATAAAAGCCAGTTAAATGAAGAACATGGGCCCCATATGATAGAATTATAAGGGCAAGAAGCGGGAGGAGGTTTGTAGAAAATATTAAGTAGTAGTTTTAAGCTTGACCTGCCATCTTGTAGCAAAAGCTACATCCTGGAGCACGGAATTAAACTGAGTGAACAATGTTAAGATGTACTGTGGTTTTATATACATATGCATTTGGTCTGTAGGAGTTATGAAAAAAGCATCAATGGACATGGAGCTTAATGGACACTGGGGTCAAATACTGGATAAACTGTTTACTGTCAAGCTGTAAGATGCTGTGCAAGTCACTTATGGTCTCTGAGCCTCAGTTTCTCCATCCATATGACAAGTTGTTTGCATTAAATGTGATAAGGTATGTGAAATAGCCAAACACATGGTGATACTGAATTATTTTCAGTAAAAAAGTTTAAATGAAAGATTAATAAATTTATAAATTAAAAGATCCAAAAAGAATAAAAAGGTATATGGTGAAAAGCAATTCTCTATTTACCTATAACACTCAGTCTTACTTCCTAAAGGCAGTCACCGTAAAAAGACTCCTGTATCCTTCCAGAAATATCATATTATATATAAAATCTCTCTATATTTTTTACTTCAATGGGAATATTCTATATATTGCTTTGTTCACTTAGTATATTCTGGAGGTTATTTTATAATTGCACATATAAACACATTTCATTAAAATGATTTCGAAGTATCCATTTATTTAGTTTCCTCTTGATGGACATTTAGGTTATATCCAGTACTTCATTTATTACTCACCAGTACGCAATGTAAAATTACATTGAAATTTAACAAACATTAAATACTAACTGTGTATAAAGCTCTATTTTTAGCATTATTAGATAAACTAAACATGTTTCTTGCCATCAAGAAACTCTTAACCTAGTAAGTATAGTTGGCTAATGGTTCATAGTCTATACACAAGAATCCAACCCAACCTCTTGCATAAATATTGGTCTTACCCAGAAATGTGTTTTCCTGTGTCCGTATTGCCACTTTGCTTAAAAAAAAAAAAAAAAAAAAAAAAATCCCAGTCTGTCTTTCTCTTTACATGAAATACACAGAGCTCCTCCTCCCATTTTTCAGTCCCTTTATATCTCTTGGCTCTCCTTTATCTTTGGTACTGCAGGAGAGGCAAAAGTTTACCTCTATCTGTCTAAGGTTTTCAGCTAGGATGCTATAAAAAAGACAGATTAACAAGAGAAAAAAAAAACATTTTATTAACGTGCTGTTCATATCATGGGGGAGCAGCTTAAACCAAAAGTAACTCAAAACGTGGCTTAGAATTCCAGCTTGCATAGCATCTTCAATAAAGAACAATAAATTTGTAGGGTAATGACAGAACAAAGGAAAATAGTTTTAGGTTTCCAAGGGCAACAAACTGTAGGAAGGTAAATACATGGGAGGAAATTAATGGAGTAAGGTTTGTTTGCAGCTTCCTCTGGTGCCATCTCTGGGCCGATACGAATGTCTTCTTTCCTCCTGGTATGGGGAGGGTACCTTTCACATGGGAATTTTATCTCCTGCTTTCAGGAAGTAAGAGGAGGGTCAGAGTGTCTCTCTTGCACCCATTGTTTCTTAAGTGCCTTTAATTTGAAATAATCAATATGTCAAAATGGCATATTTTGGGTGACATATTCCAGTTACCTTCAGTACCAAAGGGTTTGCCCACCAGTGAAAGGACTGTGGAGGATCTGCGAGCTCTACCAACCTTGGAATTATGGATTACCAATAGGAAAAGAAAATTCAAGGTACAAACACATTGCATTATGCAATTGGCATATAAATGATAGATGCATTTATATGGTTAAAAACCCTGTGGATATAGACCAAATGTAAGTAAATAGAATAAAATATATCAAATATAATTAAATAATAATAAGGCTATTAATAATACTTCAAATTTATACAATAATTTACTTTTAAAACTATTTTAATACATATAATTCAACCCACCCATATTATTGGACAAGTAAACTCTTACAAACGATTTATCATTACAATTTAGAAAAAATAAAGTTAAAATAAACTTTAAGGTTTTAGAATCATAGAAGTTGAGTCTAGAAGGAACTTTAAGGTTTTAGAATCATAGAAGTTGAGTCTAGAAGGAACTTGACAGTTTGATCAACTCGTTCTAAAAGTTCTGTGAGTCTTGGATCCCTTTGAGAATCTGATGAAAGCTCTATTTCCTCCTCTTAGAAAAATAAAATTTATGGTATAATTTCTCAGGGTCTATAGATGCCCTGAAGTAGATCCATGACCCTCTAGAGTAGTGTTTTTTTAAAAATTTTAAATAACTTTATTGAGATATAATTTAAATACTGTAAAATTCACCCATGTTCAGTGTTCCATTTAATAAATTTGAGTATAGTTAGACTTGTACAACCACCACTACAAACTAATTATAGAATGTGTCCATCAACTTGAAAGGAAATCTTAAGTCCATTTACAGTTACTGTATTCCTACATATCCCCAGTCCCAAGCAGCCACTAATCTACTTTTGGTCTCCCTTGGGCAGAGTTAAAATTTTTTTTACTTCTATCCACAATAAAAAATATGTTTGACATCCAACTCAGAGGCACATGTAGACACAAAAAATTTCATAGAACAATACTCTTATTCTGTACAATATACTCTGATATATTCCATTCCATTACAAAAGCTGATTTTTATGATCCACTAGCAAGTGAGTTACAACCCACGGTTTGAAAAACACTGTCCTAGAGCAAGGCACTCCAACTCCCGGGTCACAGACTAGTACCTGTCTGTGGCCTGTTAAGAACCAGACCACACAGCAGGAGATGAGTAGTGGGTGCGAGAGCGAAGCTTCATCTGTATTTGCAGCTGCTCCCCACTGCTAACATCACCGCCTCAGCTCCACCTCAGATCATTAGGCATTAGATTCTCGTAAGAGCACCAGTCCTTGGTGACAAAAAGGTTGGGGACCACTGTCCTAAAGGGTATACACTACGTAAAAATAAAATTGGACTAAACCCTGAAGCAGATGGCTCCCTTATTTAACATCTGAAAAAACAGGTCCAGAAATGTGATTTGCCCATGGCAAAAGTCAGAATTAGAATTTAGTTCTCTTTTCTCCTAGGACACTTCATTTGTTGTTCGACTTGTGATTTTCATAACCTAAGAAGAAGCACAACGGAGATTTGTAAGAAGTCACAAAAATTGCTAAATGGTCAGGAGAAAAAAAATTGTTTAATGTTTAAAGTTTGGGTGTAAGAGAAAAGAAACTTGATTCTTCCTGGGGGAGGAAGGGAGCATGGATGGTGGAGTGATGTGCGGTAGCTCTGGACCACATGGGGAAGACACACCTGTTGCAGAGTGACCAGAAGCATACCCTGGGGGCCATGGCCTGGGGCTAATTACCCTGCATCACGTTCAGGTTATTAGAGTTGAAGCCAAGCAGTGTTTTCCACTGAGATGTCTCCTGTGACTCTGTTACCCAGGAGGTTCTGGCACGAGTAAGGATGTTTATAATTTTCTACAGTGATTCTGCAGCTGAGCAGTAGCTCCTTCGTTTGCGCCCTGCAGCACCTGTGGACTGGCACTCGCTCTGCATTTAGAATACATGCCTATAAGTGCATCATCATTCTTGTTTGCCTTTGCTGCAAGTTGAAATGTTATCTCTTTGTAGATTGCTGACTCTTTCGTATGATGATTGTGAAATCCATTGCCTATGATCCATATTTGGGGTAACAAATAGCAAATTGGAGGGTGATGGTAGGTGTCAACATTAGGAATTCAGACATTAAGCAGAAAATCACTCAAATAATTGGTAACAACTGTGAGCAGGGGTATAAAGGAAAGGTACAGAGCTCCTTGAGATTACATAACAGGGGTTACCGGGGCAGGCCTGATGAATGATGAAATCCAAGGTTTTAATCATTCTAGTTTATAAGATGGGACAGGGGAGTGTTTTACATTTCTGAAGGGGCCCAAGACACCTCTCCTGAGCTTTGTGGCTGAGTAGGCAAATGAAGTATAATGGGCTATTTCCAGAGCAGTTATCAGCTTCTTTGGCAGGGAAATATATGATTAATCATTTTGTCAAACAAAGCAATTATAGAAAGGAGTCACAAAGAACAAGGATTCCATTTCAGATTCCAATCTAAAACTCCTAGAATTCCTAAAGTCCTAGGCATGGAGCTGAGGGTAAAGTAGAGAATGTGTGCTATTTATCTTCTTGTCAGAGGAAAGAACCAGATATACAAGAACTAAATGCAATCTGGCTTGAGCAGAGTGTCAAGGGACTTGGGTAATGGAAAAAAAAAGGATGCGAATTTCTTGGAGAGAATTGAGGAAATAAGAAAACAAGGAAACACAGGATTCCGATAAGCTAGAACAGAATGAAACCTGAGTCAGAAGAATAAAAAGTAGAGGAATGTGACAAGAGGAAGAGGAGATAAAATCTACTGCAAGGAGAGGTAAACACAATAAATGAGATCCTTGTCATACTGAGAGGTATGTGACAATCTAGACTATCTGGAGAAGTAACATGCACACCTCAAGAATAACGGTGAATCGATATCTGGCTCTTGAGAAAGGAGGATGGAAAAATGTGACTTGGAGAAAGGAAGAAAGGAAAAGACTATGGGATAAAGAATGGAATGTTGACCTGGGAAGAATCGTGATTTATCAAAGAGGACCTTAAGTAATGGGTGAAAAATAACCTTTTGAGTGAACGAATGGAAGTTGTGATTTCCCGTATGTGACTATATGGAGATTTGATGTGGCTTGTCTTTCCCCAGTACAATAGTTGGAATAGAGCCCCCTGTTGGAAAAGTAATGGATGCGGAAACACACTTGGGCAATAAAGATTTAAAAGATAAGAACCAGTTACTAAGATGATCTGAGAGTGGAATTTAGGTCTCTAAATTATGGTTGCAAATAATGATGGACTTTGGGCTAGGGATAGGGACACATTTTATTAGAATAGGGAAGAACGCATTTGCCTAGTCTAGAGTTCTTTGAACTAAATATGGAGGAGAATGAAGAGAAGGTAAAGCCCTCTGGCAAAGAGCTGGTTGACATGGAAAGATGATTGTGGGAGCATCTCAGATTTTGACAAGTAACAATTGGCAGGAATCAAAAATTACACTTGAAGCCTTAGACATCCATCCATTGTGTAGTATAGATACAGACAGCACACAAGGTGAACAAAGGGAGACTAGACTGTAATAAACAAGTGTGAATTCAGATGCATCATTCAGTCTACTATGCCAGAGCCTCCAGTAGTGGCAGGGTGGGAAGAGAGTAGAGGTGATGTGTATCAAGAAGCTACAAACCTGGGATAGAATCATTTTACTTGTTGGTGCAAGCATACTGCAGGAGAGGACAGAGGATGAAGGCAAAGAAAAGCATTTCATTGTTCTACAAGTAGAGTCAAAGCCTCCTAGTGAGATAGATAAAATGAATAATGCATTTCTGATGCAGGTCCTAAAATTGTCACAGAGAAAATATATGGGCGGGGATGACGGTTTCAGCTAGCCAGTCATCTGCCTGGATGTCTCACTTGGATAAATTAACCAAATTCTGGTCTGGCTTTACTGGCAATTGCATTCACCCAAAAAGTCACTTTTATAAGTCAGCAGTATTATTTCTCATCCAGTGTGGATAATTTGATGGCTTCAGACCATTCAAACAATTTTTTCTACCTGGAGAACCACAAGACAAACACAAGGTTACAGCTCTCCCACAATCTAAATAAAACTTCTGTCTACTAGTCGATGGACTGAAACAAGCAAAATAATTTAAAATGTTATTTTCCTCATTTGGTAAATTGTTTTCTTTGTCATTCAGATAACTTCCGGAGTCTGCTTCCCCTTTCCCTTTTCCCTTCGAATGGATGAGGGATTAGGATTTTCTGTTCAGCATCACATGAGACGCAGAGAAGAGAATCGGAGCCCTGCAAGAAGGGAAAATGGTATACAAGACGTAATTCTTCAAAATAGTATGTTAATGAGAAGATGAAGTAAAGAGGCCAGTTTGGTTGTAGGTGGCTGTAGTATTGATTCAAGGAGGGAAGTGGTGAGAAATAATCTTGGGCAGATAGTTGGCCGTCAGATTGATGAAGCCTATGTGCCAAGTTAAGTTGTCTGAATTTTATTTTCAAAGTATTGGGAATCCAGAGATGTTTAAGCAGGAAGTACCAAGATGAGAATAATTTTTAGGAGTATTAATTGCGTTGCCAAAGCTAGGGTAATTTGAGGGCTAAGAGGGTTGGGGAAATACTGAAAGCAGGGAACCAAGATAGGAGACTAATATAATAGTGCAAGCATGAGCTGAAAAAGGCCTGAGCTAGACTGATGAGAGTGTCAGAGGAAAAGAGAAGGAAAAGCGAGTTTATGCAACAGGGGAACTGTCAAGGCTTGGTAAGGAAGAAAGAAGAAAGTCAGATATGCTAAAATTTTGAGTTCAGTTGACCAGGATAACGAAAGAAGATGAAAAAGTAAATTATTGCTATATGACTTCCTTTTTAGAAGTCCAGGAAATAATTTGAGATAAGACAAGGCAGAAAAGGTCAGAAGCTGGAAGTGGACATATAGATTTTTAATTTATTTTCACAGAGCTAATAGCTGAAGCTATAAGAATAGGATCTTTAATTAAAACATTCATTGTTAATAATAATGTTAGTGTTAATAATAATGTTAATAATAATGTTAGAATTATTTTTGTTAAATATTTTTCTCCCAGCAATTGTGGTTTAAGGTAGGTTCCCCCCTCCATCCCCCCCACCCCGCCCCATTCCTTTATCAGTCAGAGTTCGGTTATAGGCAAGCAGAAAGATATTTGGCTGTTAAAAGGTTTGTGAAATTATTGTGGAGAAGGGAGCTGAAGAAACAGACTCTAGATTGAGCTTCTAAGAATGACTCCCCACTCGTCATTACAGAACTGGGTGTTGAGATGATGCAGCCTTCCTTCGGAGAGTCCCTGGGTCAGGAGGCTCCTGTCGTGTTGCTGACCACGGGACAATGCTGTGTCTGTCATAAGCCTTGCCAAGAAAATATACACAGAACCCTGCCTTTCTGTCCATGAGGGTCTTTCTGAATCAGAATCTGAAAGAAACACTGCATTTAAAGGGACCAGGAGATATTCTTTCTTAGCTTTGTAGCTTCCAGCATTTTAGAAGGGAGTTGGCACAAATGTTGAATAAGCCAATCTACAATATCCAACACAGTGTCTCAGTTCCATTTTACAGTAAATATCTAGAGTCAAGTTTAATTTTGGGTTTGTATGAGTCTCTTAATGAGACTAATGAGTGTGCAATCCTGATCTTTCTATAGTCACGATATAATGTCCTTCATTGTTTTTTGTTCTTATCATATTCTCCACAGCTACTAGTTCAGGTGTGATAGCAAGGGCCAAAATTCTGAGGTCATGTACAGGCTCAATAGAAAAGCATGCTAAGATTGATTACTAATGTCTGCCCAGGGATGGGGAGAGGGCAGTGGTACCTTCTGTTTGCCATCTTTATACTTAGTCATGGTTTCATTAGTGATAAACTTACTGCTTTGTGACTATAGATTACTATTCTTACATGTTGGGAGAAACAGCCATTCTAGTATTTCAATGACTAAAAATGTTTTCTACTTGTAGAATGCATACTAAGTCTTAAGTGCCCCGAGTATATTGTGTACTTTAACTATTTTGTTTTAAACTTGAAGTTTATCTATTAGTTTCCCTCTGCTTCCTCTATGACTCATCTGCTGATTTCAAGCTGTTCTTTTCCCAAATCGCTGCCTTGGGAGGGTCGAGCCCTTCAGAGTGCTTTTGGGTGTGAGAAGAAGTGGCATCAGTACCAGGTGGTGTCAGGTGAAGCTGTAAATGGCCTATACCTGAGCATCTTCCACCTTCCAAGACCAGGAGCATCGCCAGCCTGAGGGATGAGTGCTTCTGCTGCTACTGGGAGGAGCTTCTCACTTTCCAGGGACCTGGTGGATTTAGTCTTAGCTATTCTGAATGTCTCTTCCTGCCCCTTATTCACACTTCAAGGCTACCTGCTCTTTGATGCTTCATTGGTGACCTCCTTCCATTCCTACTCCATACAGAATTAGCTACTCCTTTCCCTGTATTCTGATATTACTTAATACATACATCGCCTGCTGTAGCAAGTATCCTATTACATTTTAGTTGTTTATATACTTGTCATATTTTCAGACTGAGCTACTCAAAGGCAGAGGCTGTCTTTTTAAAACCACTATTTATTATTTTACCTATATTATCTCATTCAGTTCTTACAATAGACCTAAGAGGAAACAGAGGCTCAGAGAGGTTAGATATAATGCCTAACCGTAAGATAAATACTTGGCGGAAACGGAGCTTGAAACTAGGTCATGTTTTATATGTATACCTAGCACGGTGCTTGGTATGAGGTGTGTGTGGGAGATGGTCAAACAATGCTCATCAAATGAGTAAGTAATTAAATGAATAAACTGTATGCTATGAACTGTAAGGAAGCTTTTTGGCCACCAGCTAAAAACAAGTCCTTTCAGTTACTCTCAAAGATCAGAGCATGTTGCACACTTTAATTCAAACCAGACCTTAATACCTAGGAAAAGAAGGGAATATCACAAAACCCAATTACCGGAAACCATGCAGCTGACTACCTCACTTAAGGTCATCTACTGAGCCTGGCTTCCCAATAATGTGGTTCTCATCATAATGATTATTTAAAGATTCAATTTAAAACGTTAATACTGCAGTATCAGAAACATACAAACATGAAGAGAAGATGGAATAATAGAAGCTTTCGTTCCATTGTGCAGATTGAGCTTTGCTGTGCTCTGTGTTCAGATGAGAGATTTTTTTTTTCTGCTAAATGAGTCCTACCTAAGGAAAATTGACAGAATGACTTACTTCTCTGTTTGTATAGTCTTCATTGATTACTAGTTTTGGGCACCACTATCTTCCGATGTCTCAAAGGAGTTCCTTACTATGATTTTAACGAACAAGGACATTGTTCGGCTAGACTGATTTTGGATCTAACGATTTTGTCTGCTGGCATAATTAATAAATGGCAAGCAGGTGTCTGAGTTATTTTCTGGCTTTCCTTTTTCTGCTGTGAAGTGGTTTTTTTCTATCACTAGATCTTCTTCCACATTTACCATCCATAAGGGTGGAGGCTGGGAGTGGCCATGTGCTTCCAGGGTGCCCCATGGGGGAATGCTGAACTCTCTATTCCCCTGGGTTCATGAGCTCACCCTGTTTCCATGTGTCACCACACACGTGTTAGATCCTGGTGGAAAAATAGTTGGATTTGAGTGGAAATAGTAGGGAGTGGGACAGCTGCATTTCAAAGTTTTCATTTCCTTTTCCTTTGTATCTAGCATATGGCTCAAATAGGGTTGCTGAGTACATAGTCCTGTGTAGTTTCCCCTTTCATTTAGTTTTCTTTTACACCTCTCTGCAAACACCATTCCTTACCTTAAAAGCCAAATAGCATTCCTATCGTCTATCTCTTGGGATTATGAGTTCCATTTTGATTAAAAATAATTAAAAGCCAACTTAGGCTCTTAGGAATTATGCTTATGTAACCTAGGACTATATTTCAATATAATCATCCACTTTTTTTCCTTACTTTTTTTTTTTTTTTTTTTTTGGCATGGGAGGGCGGGGAAGAGGCAGTGTGATATGTAATGTTCCTGAGGCAGTAGGAATAGAGATTAGTTTTCTGGTCCTAGCTCTGCCTCCAGCTAAATGACTATTTCTAACAAGCCACTTAATCTTGTCTGTAGAACAAGAAAGTTGAAGGTTATCTGGATGATACCTGAAGTCCCTTCCAAATTAAAAAATAAATTCTTGGATTTTTTTCCATCTAGTTTTCCTTTTTTTTTTTTTTTTAGATTTCCCGGAATTTGAGTGAAATAGAATTTGGAGAATGTACAAAGTGTGAACAGGATTATTTTTATACAGTAAGGGTTTTCTACCAGAAACACATTCTCCATTGATTTGTTGTTCATTTTTCTGTGAACCAAATTCTTCACAATTATCTGTAGTTCATAGTATATTTAGAATCATTAGAATATAATTAGATCCCCTCAGATGACTTTCAGATTGACCATAAAATTGTCTCTAGAACTATATTAGTTTTTTTGAAAACAGGGCTGTAAGAAGAAACACAATCACTTATCTTAGGAAGAAACTTGCTGGAATGGATTAGTTTGGGAATTTGTGCTCAAGATTCTAGCTTCTATTCCTCTTCTCCCCATCTTTATTTTTGCACTAGTTTACTCCTTAACGTTTCATCTCTCTAGACCACAGATTGCCCAGCTAATGACCAGTGGTATGATTTCAGAATTGTCTAGAACCTAAGGGTTGCTGAGTTAATTTCTGTAACAAGTTTTGGGGTGTTCCAATAAAAAATGATAAAGACAATGCTTTATTTTAGTCTCACTTTCTTTTTCATGCTATTAAAAATATTCAACATGAGAAATGCTATTTCTGTTTTCCAGAAAAAATCAATCAGATATTTATTCATTAAGCATAAGCATTCATATTATTTATTAAGCTTCAAATCGTTAGCATTAAGTTTCCCCTTTTGTTCAGGGACTATCCAATTTCTTTGCGTATCTTGGTGATTAAAAGTATCCTATATCCACTAACAAGAGCGTAACTTCACTTTGTGCCAGATAGAAACTCTAATTCTCCCTAGAGAATTTTGTGTACTGTGGATCAGAAGGACGTCTTTCTTAGTTCTATGAAGGCCACTTTTCCCCAAGGACCTTTATTCCTTGGCCTAATTTAGCCATAGGCATTTTTTAAAGTCCAATCGTATAAACAATTGATAAATATAATCTGGATAAGGATACAACCAGTAACAATCTAGAGACTTCGTTTTATTTTGGGTAGTAGAATTTCAAATCCACGTGTCTTTGCAGATTAAATATTTATCTCCTGGTGTCAATAATTTGAAACATCAAAAACTTATTTTGCTTTGAAATGGCTGGCATGTGAACTAAACACATTATTGTCATCTTGATTCTTTATTATTTTATTTATTCATGATTTTGGAATGTTACATCTGTTGAAGTTCTACAGAGTCAGTAGGATGGGTATTTTACCTGCTGAAGTGTTAGTTACAAGGGTGAATCCAGGTTTTGGGGGGCCTGTCTTAGTCTATTTGGGCTGCTACATCATAGGCTGGGTGGCTTATAAACAACAGAAATTTATTTCTCATAGTTCTGCAGACTGGAAAGCCCAAGATCAAGGCACCAACAGTGGTCCTACTTCTTGTTCATAGATGGATATCTTGTCATGATGTCCTCACATGGTGGAAAGGGAAGGGGAATTCTCTGGAGTCTCTTTGACAAGGACACTAATCCCATTCATGGGCCTCCATCCTCATGATCTAAACACCTTCCAAAGGCCCTGCCCGCCTAACACCATCACTTTGGGGGTTAGGATTTCCACATGTGAATTTTTTGGAGCATACAAACACATTCAATCTAGTAATTGGAGGACTCTCCAAGAAAAAGAACAAAGTAGGTATGATAGTGAGTATATGTTTAGAAAAAGAAATCACACACACAAAAATAATTTTTAAAGAGCTGACAAATATCACAAATTGAATTACATTAAAACCTGAAATTTAACTGCCCTTTTCCCAATATTTTTGAATACCTCTTCATATATCAACAATTAAAAATTTTTATGTCATTTTCTGTAGAGAAAATGGAATAAATTAATCTTTTTTACTAGATGGTTTATTGAAATTTGCTTTTTATTATTGATAATTTATAAAAATTTGTTTCATTTCCACAACCCATTATTAGTCATGAAAATTACAGATTGTCAAATTTGGGAAACCTCTAAAAGTTTTATGCACATATGTACTCTCCGTAGTATTCCTCCAAACACAGAAATTGTAATAAGTTTTGTTTCATGCAATTGCCATCAGAAGAAAAATTTATGGCATGTTTATAATTCTATATGCGATATTATAGAGTATTTTCCTGACTTTGATTAGACATTTAAAAGAACTGCATCCTTTACTCACAAATTTACCAGTCTGATGATTGAGAAAATTTTTCAAAGATTAGCTTCTGACTCCCTGTTTCCTTTTTCACCCACATACTACTGTCACTGGGTGCCATACGACATGTTCATGTCATAGTAAAACCTCTAGCTCTGCACAGTTGTGTTGTGCTGCCAGGTGAGTCAGCATAGGAGGAATTAGGAATACTCCTGAAAGCTGTTCCTTACACCTAGATGGCTAGAGATAACTTATTTATACATAGAAGTGATAGTGAATTACATAAATCTATCTCATACATAGAAGTGATAGTGAATTACATAAATCTATCTCATTCGAGCCAAAGTAAATGTATGCTCTATTTAATTTCTCCTTAATGAATCTTAAACATGTCTACAGGTAGGTTACCATCACCAACATGAAAAGTTAAGTGACAGTCAGGAAGAGACAGTGGTCTTAACTTATTGCTATTATAAGATCTCACTTTCCATATTTTACAGAAATATAATATCCTCTGAGTACATTGCTATCTTCCTCCTAGGGTCTTGGAAGGTGCCCATGAAAATGAGGATTCTGAACCTTAAGTGTTATTAACTTTACAGAAAACCTGATTGTCTGACCAAGTGCCTACGCTTTTTGCCTTTGGAAATACTGTTCTTTGTATCTCTGTTCCAGATGTGAACACCTTCTGGAGGCACCAGAGCATGGTGCTGATGGCAGTTTCTACTGTCATGGTAGTAGAAATGGATCCTTCTCTTTACCCTCCCCCATATTTCCTTTTGTTTCTGGTAGTCCCAGCGCACAGCATTATACTTGACACATAGCACATGTTGAAGCAAGAAGATGGGCCCGTTCTAGAGTCCAAATCCCACTTTTCCCATTTGACTTTTGGAAAATTCGTTTATGTTTATGAGCCTTAATTGTAAATTCGAGTTAATAATACACACCTTTAAAGGTTTCTCTGACTACGGCCATGCTACCCTGAACAAGCCCTGTTTCGTCTGATCTTGGAAGCTAAGCAAGGTAAGGCCTGGTTAGTACTTGGATGGGAGACCACCTAGGAAGACCAGGTACTGTAGGCTTAAAAAAAAAAATTAAAAATAAGGGAATTATAAGATGACAAGGTCCTTGTAATCTGTGAGGTCAATCAAGGGTTGCCTTGCCTAAAAATAAAAAATAAAAAAATAAAGGTTTCTCTGAGAACCTGAGATAATACATGTAAATTGGTTTATTTTTATGAGCCTCAGTTTACTCATTTATGAAGTGAAATTAATAATGTATCTTAAATGGTCGTTTTGAGAATCTGAGATAATGCGTGTAAATTAGCACAGTGCTTAGGATGTAGATAGCATTGATCAATAAATTGTACCTACTTGGGAAAAGGATCACCAAATGTTCTTGTGCTCTTTTATACTTCCTAGCCTGTCTTGCAGTTAGATTGGAGTCATGTGACTAGCTCCAGCCAATGAAGTGTGAGGGACTGGACAGTTAAAAGCCTGTGTACTTACTGCATCTTCTACCCCTGCAGCAGCAACCTTGGTGATAGTATAGCTATAATATATAAGGAGCCTAGATCTCTGAGTCACTATCAAAGGAGAATTTCTCAAGAGAGCTTCTGGACTATCTCAGACTTTGTGTGAACATTAAATAAAAGTTGATTGTTTTAAGTAACTATGATTTTTTTTTTTTTTTTTACTACAGCTTAGCCTAGCATTATATTGTCATTATTACTACTACCATTGAATTGAACAGAACTACTCCCAAACAATGGAACTTTTAGTGGTACATCGAGCTAAAATATTGACTTCTGCCTTCAGTAATAGGGACATAAAAATATTGCTGTTGTATGTAAAACCCATAATTCTTCCACAAACATAGATTCCAAAAATGTCACACTAAAATAAAATAGTAAGGAGAGAAAAGTCCATTAATTTTCCATTTAGTTCACCAGCTAATCTTCTTTATTCAGACTACCTTATTTCCTTGAAACCCTTTTAGGGTCAGTGCATATTTTCATGACATTAAAAAATGTCCTTTTCTAACGTAGTTTTAGAAATTATGTTTTCTTTCTTCTCATTTTCATTGGCTTGACAACCCTCCATGCCTTAATAAAAAGTCTAATTAGAGTGTTTTGCATCATCTTCTCCATTAGTAATAAATTCCATAATTCATAGATTCTCAGGTAGGCAATTGGTAGGTTACCTTCAGAGTTTAACCATCAGCAGGCACCGGGAAAAAGTGAAAATCTCTATTTTTATTTTTGTATGGACCACCACTTACACTACATGGAAAATCTCTATTTAATCACTATTTTTTCCCTAATGGTATGACTCTAAAAATGGTACCAGATGCCCAGCTCTCTTTGGAAAGATTGGTAGAAGTGCTAGCTTGACGGGCTGTTTTCTAGATTTTGTGCCATTGTTACCAGGAGCTTCCAGAAGTAGATATGATTCAAGCAACCAGGGAAAATTATGTCAAGGGTTAGTACCTGAAGAGGTTGGCATATTGACTATTTTGAGCTTGAAGGCATTTGTGATATAGCGGAGGCAGGAAGACTCTCTGACCTCTTATTTCTCCCTAAAAGCAGAGCATAAATTTCCCACGAGAAAGATGCCTTCCCTCTACCAGGAAGAGAAGAATGTCAACCTCAGAGACTGGAAATCAATGCTGAAATAGATCACACAAACTTACTAAAATAACCTTATCTTTCAAGTTTTACCCCTCTATATATCTCCTAGTGACTTCTCACAATTTACTGTCTTTATCCTAAACCCTTTGTTTTATTTCTTACAGTTTGCTATTTGTCTAAAAGATATAAAAGCTTTCTGCACCAGTCACTTTTTCAGGTCTTCATTGTCTTGTAAAAGCTTTCATGTATAAGTAAAATTCTAATAAAACTCGAATGCTTTTCTCCTGTTAATCTGCCTATTTTAGTTTAATTCTCGTTCCCAGCCAGAGGCTCTGAATGAGTAGAGGAGAATTTTTCCTCCACTATATACCAAAGAAATAATACCAAGTCAGGATGTAAATTGGCATGAAGCTTTAGAGAGGTGATAAGGCCACAGGTCAAGAAGTTGAAAGTAAGGTGGGACATAAGATGGTTCAGGGAAGTAGGCCCTGAACCAAGAAAGAGTACTAGATCTCGGTCTTTTTGAATGCTGCCTATATAGTTGGGTTGGGGCAGGAAGGCAGCAGGGGTGAGGGGCAGGTTGTAGGCTTAAAAATGCGGAATTAAGTTAGACTGCCTGTCCAGTTTGAGAAAAGTGAGAATGCTTCTGACACAAAGGAAAAATGTTAATAATATTCATTAAAGTTTATAGAAGAAATATGTGCACATGGATTTAAAAAATATATTAACATTTGATAAAGTGTTGAGGTTAAGGTGGTTTCATAACCTTAGTCAAGTATGGACAGAGGGCTTTACTACCAGTTTATATACGGCTTTTGTTTTCAGATATTTTATGACAGAAAAGAGCAAAGATTTAAAAAAACAAAAACAAAAAACCACACATCTAATGAGACGACTTAAATCTGCAACTGAACCATTGTGTTGTAGAAATACAGGTATGCCTCAGAGATATTGCGAGTACCTTTGCAGACCACCATAACAAAGTGAGTCGCAATTTTTTTGCCGGTGGAGCATCTTGCCTTCAATTGGTAAAAACGCATCATTTCTGAAGCACAATAAGACAAGGCACAATAAAACGAGGTATGCCTATACTTGGATAGTCTTAACGAGTTAGCTTAATTTGAAGTCTTCTTGACAATGGTAAGATACGAATACATGTTCCAAAAGATTTGAAAAAAACCTACATAATAAGTTGCAGATCTATTCCCAGTAAGGAGAAATGCAGAGAAAAAGAGAGGGAGCAGGTATTCAGAAAGGAGGGAGAGTCCCTGTGCTGTCTCATTAGCAGAATCACTGTTCAGATTTCTCTACAGCTTTGGTTTTCTAACTCTAGCAACAGACGATTAGTTCCCCTGAGTCAAATAAGAAAACCTCCGGGAAAAGGAGAAGAAAGTCCTCCCTGTGGGCTTCAGTGCTTGTCCCACTTTCCAGAGCAGCTGCCTCCAGCAAGAAGCCTGCCTGTGGTTTTCTCCCTAGGGTTCAGTCTGGCTAACCACCGGCAGGCCTTGCTAACTACCTCTGTTCTAGTTCTTTCCTAAAGTGCCGGTTCTCAGACTTTACCATTAGAATCACCTGGAGGGTTTGTTGCAACACAGAATGCTTCCCCATTCCCAGAGTTTCTGATGCGGTAGGTCTGGTATGAAGCCTAGGAACAGGCCTTTCAAACGAGTCCTCTCGAGGTGTTGTTGTAGCTGGTCTGATGACCACTCTTGAAGAAACGTTGCTTTCACATATATAGCAGAAGTATTTTTTTAATAGTAAATTATTTATTAACAAAAGTGAATCCTTTTCTGTTATCCTGGATTATGTTTACCAATCACTTTTCACTGCTAGATGTTGGTGTTTAAAAATATTTCTGAAGATCTCTGCATCACCAAATCACAATCTCAAGTGTTGGACAAGGCTGGATTTTCTAATATCCTCCTTTTCTTCCTGTCTTTATTGAGCTTTAAATACAATTTTACTCTTTGTGCTCCCTCAGTAGTATCACTGTGCTTTGTGGTAAAGATTCTGTCTTCCTCTTCAGTCAGCTGTTTATCAGTGACGGTCCCTTCCTTGTTTTTCCTCTTCACAGGTGAAGATGAAAATCTAAGGAATACATGACTATAATAAAAACACTAAATAGACATGATATTATTTAATTGGTCCTACTTATGGTCACCTCCCATCTCAGAAATAGCACTACTCAGTTCTAGCTGACATTCTGTTCTATTATTTGATCTTCTATTGCTTTTTTTCCCTCTGTGAAAAACACGATATAATTCTTACAGATGAGAATCCAGTTTAATTCCTTTTTTTCAGTTCTGAAAATTCTTTTCTCTATTCCCCATGTTCATAACATTTTAGCATCCGTCACTTTCTGTCACAGGATCTTCCTGCTTGTTCTTTTAGTTTGCTTGTTTGTTTTCGTTACCTTTTTTTTTTATTGTGGTAAAGTATAAATAAAGTTTATTCTTTTAAGCAATTTAAAGTGTACAATTACGTGGCATGAAGTACATTTACAGTGTTGTGCTACCTTTACCACTGTCCATTCTCAGAACTTTTCATCATTCCAAACAAACTCTGTGCCCATTAAACTTCCCATTCTCTTCTCCCCACAGTTCCTTGTAAACTCTAGTCTACTTTTTGTCTCCATGAATTTGCCAATGCTAGGTATCTCATAAATGTGAAATTCTACAATATTTGTCCTTTTGTGTCTCGCTTATTTCCCTTATCATAATGTTTTCAAGGTTCATCCCTGCTTGCTTTTATCATCTGTGTTTCCTCTTAAATCTCTGCAATAGAACTTGCATTTGCCTAGTACCCTTTCCATGAGAAAGTTCTTTTTTATTTCATGACCACATTTTCCCCACTTTTTTTTTTTGAAATTAAGTATAACTATCATGAAGGTAAGGATTTTAGAATTATTTCTTTTGTTTGGCTTTTACTAGCAGGTGAATAGTTTTGTGTGCTGATTATGCACTCTGTGACTCATGTGCGGGCGTCATGAAATCTGTGCTATCATTTTGTTCCATGACCAGCCACAGCAAGTCGAGTTTTCCCAAACCATTTTAGGTGTCTCTTAGAATTTTGCCAAGAGCTCTCTTTCTAGGTCCTTCTAGGAGTCATCTTTAAAGTTGAAGGCCTCAGAAATAGGAAACGATAGAAGTACCTGCTAGAAGTTGTATTGCTTGGATTTTATCGGACAGGCAACTGCCTCTTTAGCATTCTGTCATTAAAATGACTATTATTTTTTCTCAAGTAATTATTGAAGAGAGTAGATGCTAGGGTTGTGAAAGAGTTTAAAAAGCACCTTTTAATCACCTTTACCTGTATTTTGTTTCATAGGCTGGGGCCTTCCACCTGACAATGCAGCAGCACATGACTCTGTCACAGTGGAAAAACACAACACTCTGATAGATATGATTAGAGCAGGATGATATCACGGGCTTTGAGTATGTCTGAGTTCAGGCTGTGCATTAATTTGTTAAAGTTGTGGTGAGTTTAAAGATGCTGCCAAGGAAAGTAAATAGTATAGCCAAAACAGTAGATCAAAAGAAATTAAGTTTTTACCAGGAAAAATGGATACTTTTTCCATTATTTGAAAGTCAGACTAACTGATAAACTGTTTGAAAATTAGGCTTGTGCTCAACTACAGCCCAATTATCAGTTGGATGATATCAAGCACCCAAGCATTCAAAAGTGTTTTTGCTCAAAATGATTTTGTTAATGTGTATACGGCTGTGCATACATAATTTGAAAAAGTCTTTTTTCCTTCTTTTAAAAAATTGCTTATTGGTACTAATAGTAAAATGATGTTTTAACAAACAGTAATCTTTTTTTCCCTTGGTGTATGACAAACTCCATGCACTCAGAATAGAGACTACATGTTGTTTATACTGGGTTTTCAATTTAATAGGCCAAATTTGGTTTCATTTCCAAGTTCAAAGTTACTTAAGCAAACTGAGGAAAAGAAATAACATTGTCTATACCTTTTGTAGGCAGATAAACTAGGAAGCGCTTTTACAGAGACATCAGTCTTACATATTCACTTTGCCTTAACCCTTGATATTACATTCCTCCACCGTCATCATGCATTTAGAAAATTATATTCAGAAAATGGCTTGCATTACAGAATCAAAGAAAGAAGAGGCGATTATTAAGAATGGAATTAAAACCCCTTGGCCTATCTTGAAACTGCTTCCAATTAAGAACTTGAAGCATTTGGCGTGTGTTGCTGCTGTTTTCCAGCATGGGACTTCTTAAAACAGGCATAACTCAGAGGTATTGCAGGTTCGGTTCCAGACCGCCACGATAAAACGAATATTGCAATAAAGCAAGTCAAACGAATTTTTATGCATTTTAGTACATATAAAAGTTACGTTTAAACTACACTGTGGTCTATTAAGTGTGCAATCCCATTATCTCTAAAAAATGTACATACCTTAAGTAGAAAATACTTTATTGATAAAAAATGCTAACCATCACCTGAGCCCTGTTAGAAAAATGGAGCCAGTAGACTAGTGCGATGGTGAGTCACCACAAACCTTCAATTTATAAAAGACACAATACCTGCAAAGCACAATAAAGCAAAGCGCAATAAAACAAGGAATGCCTGTAGGTAATAAAAAAGGAAGTTTTTCCTCTATTTTGAGTTCTTTATTCAGTCTCTAATACCTTGAGTACTAAGATAACTTGACTCAATTTAGTAAAACAAATATTTGAAGGAAACTTTGTTAAGGCTCACTTCCTATTTGAAGATTAAAAAACCAAGTTCCTACTTGTAAAAAGTTTATTATTTGGCAAGGGTAAGGTGGGAAAGGTGAATATACACGTGTGGTTAAGGCATTGCAAAGAAGGAAAATGCTAAGGGACAGTACAAAGTATTCTGAAGGTTTGAATGGGGAAGAGATCAAGTACCCTGGGAGGGATAAGGAAAAATCTTAGTGGTAGCATCTGACATGGATCCGGAGTTTCAAAGTTTAGTGTGCATCATGATTACCTGGGAGAGTTGTTAAAACACTAGTTGCTAGGGCCCGCACTCAACATTTTTGATTTAATAGGCCTGAGATGGGGCCTGAAAATCTGTATTTCTAACAGCTCCCTGGTGATCCTCATACTGCTTTTTCAGAGACCACACATGGAAAACCATTGCTCGAGAGAGGCTGAAAAAGGATGGAGAGAGTTCAACCCAGAGCAAGAGAATGAGCAAATTTGAGAGGCAAGAAACTGAAGGGCACTTTGCGTAATAATGTTAACAACGCCTATTTTTTTAAATTATTTCAATTTTGCTAATGAGGAGAGTTAATTTTAGAGAAGTTAAATAACTTGCTTAAAGTCACAGAGCTAATAAGCCCCAGAGTCAGGATTTGAATCCATGGAGTCAGCAACTCAGAACATTATGTCTAATTGCTATGATTAATAGTAGGAAGCTGTTCACCTTGACAGATACAGGCATTTTCTCCAGCAGTAATGGGAATTAAGGCTTAGCATGGAGGTAGCAGCTATTTTTCAGAGAGCTTAAATGCCTAGGTAAGGGATTTTGTACTTAAGGTGTTAGTAGAGATGTTTTGATAACTTTTGAGACAATTGAGTAGCAATATATACAATCAAGAGAGGCAGAAAGATGGAAGCCTAGTTAGAAATCTTTTATAACAGCCCAAGTAAAAGGGAAGGAAGTACACTAGGGCAAGTGCAGTTGAAATGGGGTGAAGCAGATGAAGGTAAGAGCAATTTTGTAAGTAGGCTATACTAGTGATTCCCCATCTTTCTACCAACTGTGATTTCATGATTCAAAAGATTGGTTTATGAAGCAAACTGGATTTAACTAAACAAAGAGAAATGTGTTCCACGTGAGATCATTATTTTTCTCATTATAACTCATCCATGTTATAACTAACAGTTCAGAATCATCAAGGGCTCAGAAACACAGCACTGTTCTGGCTGTGATAAGAAGCACCAAATTTGAGCAAGTGAGCAGACATTTAAAAATATTTTACTGCTTTCAGTTTAGTAACTGTGTCAGGTAATGATACAGAAAAGTCTTTTAATTATTACCCAGCTGCAGTTTCTCTGGTTAAACCTGAACTAAATGTCACTATGCCCATATCCAAGATGAACATTTTAAATTTAAGTCTGATCTACATGCATGTTTCAGGAATTCTTCTGATGCCATCAAAAGCCAGTGGAATGTTTTACTAATCCTGACATAATAAGTTACCATACTGATGTACAATAATTCCAGCCAGAACAAAGAAATCCATGTGATTGAATGGGTAAATACATAATTTCTACCAGGTATTCGAAAAACTGAATGTATCTTTCCTTTTTGTGGTTCTAAAAATACAGGATTTTGCTACCTGATAGTGTGTATGGGTGCCCGTGAGTAGGAGACAAGAAATACTCTCTAGGTTCAGGTCTGGCCATTGTGGAGGAGTAGGGAGTATTACCGAGGCAGGAAGTTCAGAGAAGGGTCTCACTGGGGAGAGTTGGTGCTGCAGGTGAGGTGGATTAGGACAGGTATTTTGGGATGTCTCTTTAACTCAAGGCCCCAAGGCAGGATCTCATTACCAATTAGCCCTTATGAAAACAAGAATCGAAACATTTTGGAGTCCAGAAAAAACACATTGTTATTTCTCCTCAATGTGAAATGTTTTAAGCTGATAAACTTTTAGAATGCAATTTTCAGATAAAATAAAGACTTTATAATGTTGATTTCAAAGTTCCACTTAAACTGTCATTGTTCTTACCCCAAGCCCCTGGAAAAAGATTGAGGTTTCTTTCAGACATAACAGTGGTAGCTGACATGTGTGTGGTCATGAAATAGTTAAGCAACAAGCCTCCTGTAGCTAGAGAAAGCACTCAATATGGTGATCTATTTATGCACAATAGGATCTAGTTTCTCCCTCACAGTACCTTCCAGCCTGTCAGAGAAAGTCAGTCATTCTTACATTATCCAAATTATCAGGGTGCCTGCTCAGGGAGTCATTCACAGAAGCAGATATTTTATAAAGGGCCCGGGAAAGGAGAATCTCTGTCTCTAAGTTTCAGTATCTGTTCCATAGCAAATTAGGAAGAGCAGTAGCTAGAGCTAAAAATACAATTCATTATGTAGATTTAGAAATTGAATTTTGAGCAATTATCATCAAAGATACTAAAATGCACTGTAAATTAGCAAGTCGACCTTGCCAAAGGAAATAACAGCTCTGACACATACTAGGGTAGGAAGTGCAACAGCACAAAACAGAGGAATATCAGCGGATAACACGTAACCAAGATGATAAAAAAAAAAGAGGACACAAGTATGATCATAGCCTGTACATTATTCTCAGCCACTCGTAGCAAAATGAGTTACCATTCTTTAATGAGGAAAACTTAGAATGCTAAAAGAGAGTAATTCCAAACTTGATATTACTTACAGTAATATATTTAGGTATGCATGTATTTGCTTAAATTAGCTGTTAAGGAAACTATTTAGTTAATTCCTCAGTGGGGGCTGAATCATTATATTTTTATTTCTTTGTAGAATTGATAATGAGCAGAATCTTTTGGGTGTTGCTAACCAGAACCAGGTGGATCCAAGTAGCAATTGCAGCCAAGCCCTTGCACAGAGAAATGAGGGAGCATCCCCGTGTGCCTAAACCTGTAAGAGCAGTCAACCAGTGTCAGTGCAACCCTGGCAGCTGGTAGGGTACAACCTGGGAAAAATGGGAGCTCTAGGAATGAACATTTAGTTCAGGTTTAACTAGAGAGACTGTAGCTGGGTAATGCAAGCTGTTCTGTCTCATAGTTAAAAGGGTTTTCTGTATCGTTACCTGACATAGTTACTAAATGACTTGCATGAAATAACATGTAATATTTTGCAGTTGCTGTGCAATTACTTTATATCATTACCATGCAGTCAAAATACAAAGGAGAAATACAGGGAGAAACTATTAACAGCAATTTGTAGCAAAGATGTTTGGAATAAGAACACATTGCTTGTTACCACTGGCTCTTATGTTAATCACCTAATTGCAAATTGGCTTTCATTAATGTCTGGATACCACTGAAATAACCTTATACCTTCCTTATTCCTATATCTTGCTATTTACATTTATATAGAACATGCCTGTACATGTAGATTTTTATTTTTCTTTCCACAGGCATTTAATGGCTCCATTTATTCTTTTTTGTTTGGAAGCAGGGGAAAAAAGACTAGTGAACTATGGGGCTGTATTGTGAACCCACAGCTCATAGATGGAATATAAGATAAAAATGGAGGTATTTTGGAAAGCAATACACAGATCTTTATTCACAGAACTGCCTACCACAAAGTCCAAAGTTCTGGAGAAGATACATATTTGCTGCCTTTGAATACTGCTCTTTTCTTCCTATGGTCCATCCTGGCATTGTGACCTTCTCTCCTTAAAGAAAGTCAGGCTTAAAGCCACACTTTGCTCTCTGCATTCTAAAGGTGATTGTCATCTTCTGTTAATGAAAAAGGACACCCATTGCTTGTGGTACTTGTCAGTGTACAAAACCAAGAGAAAAACCTGCATGGTCCTTCCTGGCCCCTAGGTGTGTAACATTCCAGATACTCCCATGGGACATACAGTATCAACACCTGAATAAGTCAGGCTTAAGGGAACCAACCAGTGTTGAGTAAGCACATTATTACAGCATTCTACCAAAGGACAGGGACAAACACAAATGGAGCTGGGCAGACATTCTTTGTTCCTTTCTCCTCCTGTAATGCAAATCTAATTGTCATAGAAAATCATGTAGTGACAAAGTATAAAGAAGAAAACAAAAGGGACCTTTTCTCCCACCCCGAAATAATTGATATAAATGCTTTGCAATTTTTTCATCTATTCTTTTTCAAGATTTATTATTTATATTTTTGATTCTTCTGTATATATTATTTAATTATCTAAAGGAATTTATATGTTCATCAGTCAGGAAATGTTCCAAGCTTATAAGGACTAGTTAAAAGTCAAACTTTATGTCAATATAGCATATAGATTATAGAGGGTCCTTTTGTGAAAATGTAGAATTGTCTATCTATTCCATTAGTTGCATAATGTGATACCATTATAGCTTTCTGATTTTTATGTTATTTTTTTAAGGTTTGTTGAAATACCATGTACACCTTCATTTTGAACCAATTTCCATAATTTTCTCTTTCCCAGCTCTGGATCATATATTTTAATTATCTTAATGAATTTATCTTATCTTGAAGTGTATTTAATTCAAAATTTTTCTTTTATGAAAAAAATGTTCTTATAAAATATAACCTTAATGAAATAAATAGAACACACTTGAGTAATGAATAAGCAGTAAAAGAAAAGTTGTTTGAGTTCACAATCCTAACTTCTTGGTTAAAACCTTCTTTTCTCTCAACCACAGAAAGGAGCTATTTTTTGTTGTTTTAAAATCACAGCTAAACTTAATACCAATGAAGTAGTTTTATTCCTAGCAACTAAAAAATTCAATTTCTCCAAACAAAAATTTTTCCTCTTGCTTCTTTCTCATAGGCTGACCTTGTCATCAGGTATTTCAAAGGCTTTCTAAAAATTAACCTACCGAATAAGGTGATTAATCTGTTTGACTCTGATTGAAAATTTTATAACTGAAATGAAAATGTAGAAGATAGGAACTTTGTTTTTGTTGATGAATTCAAGTGGGATAAATTAAAAAATTCAATTTTTTGGTCTGTATACTTTTTTCCAAATTAGGCTTCCCAGGCTTTCTGGTGACTTTCACAAATAACTGTTATTCTGGAAATATGCAGGTTAGTCTGGCTCCCAAACTAGTTTTCCTAAGATACCCTTAAATCAAGGGTCTTAGCTTGAGCCTAAACCAAGTTCACCCAGCATCCAGCCACATGTGAACGAGTCTGAAAATTTTGCGAAGAAGAGGTAGGGAATATGCTGTGTTCATGAGTCTCCTGAGCAAAATTTCATTCCCGGAAAGAAAGGGGGACCAATGCTAGAGAAGGAGTGACATTGTGGCTGCCCCTTCAAATTAATCCCTAACACCCAGACTAATTCCTGGTTCCTGTGTACCAGTTCTAGCAACTTTGTCAAAAAGAGGCATCATGACTTCGGGGGATTGTGGCGTTGGATCAGAGCTCCACACTCGGTATGAGGCATTGCTCCTTTA
This sequence comes from Pteropus medius, assembly GCF_902729225.1. Taxonomy (NCBI): domain Eukaryota; kingdom Metazoa; phylum Chordata; class Mammalia; order Chiroptera; family Pteropodidae; genus Pteropus; species Pteropus medius. Next base: position 19,243,115 of record NW_024352785.1, on the reverse strand, counting down.
GTGGGCATTGGTGGTGCCTGCTGCTTTCGGAGTCCACGGTAGGGACAGATATCATCCTATATCTAGGACAGGAGAAGAGCACAAGCCAGAGGCCATGCCAAAGACTGGCTTGTAGAACACAGAAACAGCAGTTCTTGAAATTTTTCATACTTCTTGGGAGGAACTAAGTCTGACTGGGGCAGAGTGAGGAATAGTGTTTTGTGACAATTGTTTTGACAACATATTTGTTTTCTGGCTGCAGTGACCTAGGAAACATGAGTTTTCTTTCAACTGAGAATTTGTGCTAGAATAAAAATGAGCCCAGGTGAGTGGAAAAAGCATTTAAGGCATGGACATGTGATTATACATGCATGTTAGACACAATTTATTGTCTAATTTTTATTTAACTGTATTGGTTGTATCTCACTGATCTGCACTGTCCAGGTCTAATTGGCTATTGGGTAGGAAACGTCACATCAGGATGTTTATCAGCTGATAAAATATGATTTGTTTATTAAAACTTTATGGTATAAAGAACACTGTTAAATGCCATTGCACATATACATTGGAGGGATAGTATGTGTGGTAAGTTCCTACTTCCATTGAATGTGCCCATAACTATGTTATTCAGTTGTCTCGATTATGGGCTAAATGACTACTAGTCATTGCTAAAGGCTGTTATAAGTGCTGCCTATTATAGAAGAAGTATATCTTTCAGGCTTCCATTGAAAAGGCTATCTAGTGCTGGGTCCCCATAAGCAAGAGTTAGATGGGGATTCAGAGCCCAAGCAGCTGTAGAAGAGGTCAAAAGGACAGCTCTGGGGTTTGGGAGACATAGCTTATCAGGAAGGTATGCTAGATGTAAGCTCCCGAGGCCAGGGGCCTTCTTAGTTTTGTTCACTGCTGTGGCCCAAGCACCTAGAACAGTGGCACTCATTAAGTATTTGTTAAATGAATGAATAAATGGACATGTAATGGGAGTATCTCATGTAACTCAGGGAGGGAGCAGTGGGAACCAGCTTAAAGCGAGCTACATGAGCACAGTTCATCTTCAAAGGACCATGCAGTCTTCCCTAGGAGGCGTGGAAGATGGTTTTGGTCCAGGGTTAGCTGGACAGAAACATTTAGATCAGGACCAGAAACTCAATTGGACCTGGTCGCCTCCCTTATGCCTATAGTTGAGTTTTATTAGAATAGCTACTGTGAGAAGGAAGGGGTGCAGGCTCTGTAGTTGCATTAGTTATCTGTTGCTGAGTAACAAAGCTACCCTAAAATGTAGCCCCTTATTTTGGAATTCAGGTGCACCTTGACTAGGTGTTCTGCCTCAGACCTTCGCAAGGACACTGTTAAACAGTCGGTGGGGACTGCAGTCATCCCAAGGCCAGACCGAGGTTAGTGAGTCTGTTCTATGCTCACTCACGTGGTTGTTGTTAGACCGTAGTGTCTCACTGGCTGTTGGTAGGCCGGCGGGTCCTGGTCATGTGAACCTCTCTGTGAGGCTGCTCAAACGTGATACACTGCTTTTTCCCTGAACGTGGTGGTGGTTGGGGGGTGAGGGGCAGAGAAAAAGAGAGGGAGTTAGAAGGAGGTGAAAGAGGAAGAGGGAGAGTGAGTGCCAAAAAGAAGCCACAGTCTTTTGTTAATTAATCTCAGAAGTGCCATTCTTTCACTTCCGCCATACTCTCTTGTTCACACAAACCGACTTTGGAACAGTTTGGGAAAGAACCGTACCAGTGTGTGAATATCAGGAGGCAGGGATCCTTGGGTGCCGCCTTAGAGGCTGGCTGCATTCACAGCTGTGAGCACTGTTCTAAAGGAGTGTGTGGCCCCACAGGGGAAAGAGCGGCCTAATCTCAATCCTCAAGGACTTTATAGTCTAAGTGGGCTTTAGAAATATTTGAATAATGATTTTTTTTTTTTAAAGGTAAGGTATCTACAAGTTCAAAATGAAATCCGAAGTTCTCTCCCATAGGTTTCTGCTCTAGTATGAAGGATAGCATATGGAATATATCTGAAGCCATCCAATTTGGGGCCCAAGGTCAGAAATTTATTTCCAGTCTAGAGTTTCTAGATCAGTCTTATCTGTGCAAATTGTCAGAAGGGGCAGAAGGAGTCATCTTTTCAATTCAGCTTTTATTAGTTAATTTTCTAGGCAGGAGTAAAGGTAAGCTCTTTGGATCACTCCAAACTTCATTTTCTGGCTTGTACAATCTCTGTTTGACATAATGATTATCTTCACGGTAAAGGCTTCCCCAAACCTCTAGTTCAGTCTCTAAAAAAAGCGCTGTATTTCCGTCTAGAGAGCATTCTGTCCACACAGTCTCATCGCTTGTGCAAATAATACAAAAGACATCTGACAAGTGAGAACGTGCACCTGCGTCCTGGTGCAACTGGGGAGGCGTCTGAGCTCAAACAGGCAGGGCTTTTCCGTGGGCTGAACTCAGTAGGCTGTCCCCAGCGGGGAGTGTTTCCATCTTCTCAGGGCTTGGCGAGGTGTTGCTCTTGAGGCTACATTTCCACAAGGGAGAAAGTTCTGCAAAATAAGAGTCCCAGGATGTTCTGTTGAAGGTCCGTTTAAGCACACGCCTGGGCTCAGTCCAGGATTCAGTTCCGGCAGGCGGCCCCATCGCCCCGCCCCACCTCCTGTCCGTATGGGCAGTGTCCTATGTGCTCCCTTGCTAACCTGGCTACACCACAAGGAGTTAAAGCTGTCCCTCTGCACGGAGCCAAACAACATCGGAGCAAGGGAGACTAATTGCTTCTCTAGAACCGGCAGGGAGATCGGTACATCCAGTGTGACCTAATAGTTTTTTTCCACAGTTATTGTTCTGTTCACATGAGATCTATCCGTAGTCTTTATAATCTAAAATTTCCAAACTCTGGCAGTTGTCCGGATTTGAGTTTGAATTAATCTTTAAGCCATTTGGTTCCTTAGATCTTTGAAGCCATTAGACAATAAAAGTGCAAGTTGCTAAACTTTGGCTGTTTTGTAAAACCACACAGTAGATAATCATTACAATGGCCTTTTCCATTGCTTAGATAAGCTTTGCTGGTACGGATTAATAAGCTTGATCTCAGCATTCCGATGAGGGAGTGGTTTTATTAAACCGCCGAGTTTAACTCTGGCAACATAATTCTTCACAGTAAAGTTAGTGTAGAAAAATCTGATTCTTGTTAAAGGGGCAGTGAGATTACTTATCAAAATTTTACTCTGATCTAAATTCCAATTTACTTACTAAATAGTCTTTAATAAGCCTTATTGTAAGGACACTGTTCAAATTATAGACTCTAGTTACCGAAGCCATTTTGTCTACTCTCTGGATGCTAAGAAACTCATGATAAAGGACTGTTTTTATGTAGGTCTCTGATGAGAGAGGAAATAGTACCTTTATTTAAAAATTGGGAGGAAAAAAAAGAATCTTTTTGGTGACCATATTCTTCTACTGCTCTTCTTTGTCTCCAATAGTTCATTTTCTATGATTTTACCCAGTGGCCTGAGGTAGGGACTGCCTGTCAAAAGCCAGTCTGCTTGGTATAACTCAGTTTCCAAGGAAATCACACAAAGATTGTCTTACCTTTAACCAAAGTCACTTAGCCCTTACACAGAATGTGCCAACAGCTCTAGGCAAAGCATGACAAAAACGACTGTGCGTTTGGGAGTGTGGCTGTAAAGTATCCCCAAGAGAGGATATCTTGTTCCATGGACAGTTACCTTCACTACCTCCACCATAACTTTAAAAAATATTAATGCCTTCACAAAGGTCACTTTTTTCATCTGCTAATATTTAATAAGCACTTGTCGAATTCTACTTTGTGCTGGGTAGAGAAGCAGGTACACTTAACAACAGATGTGTAGCATCATTGTGAAGAGCTTGGGTTTAGGATACTAATTGCATGAGTTAAGTTCCTCTTTCTGACATGCTAATTGTGTAGCCTTGGGCAGATTACTTGACTTTTCTGTGCCTTTGTTTCTTCAACGATAAAATGGGGTTAGTAATATCTATCTCAAAGAGTTGAGGTGAGGATTAAATGAGTTAACATAGGTAATGCGTTTAGAACAGTGCCTGTCGTGTAGTAATGCTATATATTTTTAGTTATTATTGCTATTGTAAATGTTATTAAAAATAAATATAATCTCAATGAGCTATTTTTATTTACATCTCTACCCATCCACTCTTCGTATAGTTATTTTTGTTAAGTTTAAAGTAAAGAATTATAGCATTTTGCAAAGTGAGATTTTATTTTATAGGTGAAAATCAATCCTGGAAAGACTATATGAATGGCTTAAAGTCAAAACTTAGTTGCAATGCCAGGGATTTATATCCTGTTTATGCCTCTAATTTCTTAATTGTGGCTTAAAGGTAAGGATTGCGTAGCTTTGGGGGTCTCACCTAGGCCAGAGGACCCCAGGCTCATTCCCTCCTTACCACCACTGCTCTGTCCAAAAATCAGCATTCATCCCTTCTCCACCAAAATCAGAGGTTGAGGCTTTGAATCTTCTTTATAACAGAGTTCTGGCCACTTTCCCAGCCCCAAGCATTCTTAGAGCTAGCATTAGCCCAAGAGGGAAGAAAATACGAGTGAGTGTCTCTGTCTTTTTCTATGGGTCAGCCTTTGCAATGGTGACAGAAACCAATCCAAATTAGTGTACGCACAAAAAAAAAGAATAGAACTGAAGGAAGATGTGAGAAACGAGCCCCGAGAAGTCTCCAGAAGACTAGAACTAGTTCATATTTCATGGGAATTCTTTATGTCTCTCATCTCTCTTCATGTGGAAAGGACATGGATGGCTACCAGACTTCCAGACTCACCATCTTAAAGCTTTCTGATTGTGACACAACAGGCCCGGCTTGCACTGTGTGCCCATCACTGTCAAAGCAATTTGCTTAATATTTATCATCACTTATAATTTTATAAGAGTTTATATTGGGCACACATGGGCAGTTGTTTATAAGACATTTTACAAATTAGACCAAGGACTTAATTTGCTCATGGTCACATAGTTAATAAATAATCGAACATGAACTAGAACTGTGTTGTTTTGTCTCATCAGAAGTTCTTTCCCCATATGTTGCTAAATCAAGGCAAGCAGGGGTATTGTTTTTCAGATTACAGGCAAAAAGGCATTTGAATTCAGTGTGCTAGGAACCTAGTTCAGTGTGTGCATCAATATGTATTTGTTGAATGAATGAGTATCTTGCCCATGTCATAGAGTGAAGCCTTAACAAGGTGAGGAATAGAAATGAAAATTTGTGCAACAGTGAGGCTCCCCTGCTAGCTTCCCTTGACATTCATCTACAAGGGCTGGCACTAGTTTTTCCTTGTTTTCATTCCTGATCTGATTGCCAGATCCTTGTATTTGACTTTAAATCGATTATGACAGCACATCCTGTTTACTTGAATAAGTCCACAATTATTCTTTTTGTCTTCTGTTCTATAACACAAGGGTTACTTTTTCATACCTCACCGGATGCTTAACACATTCTTCAAATGTTTGAATTTGTTTAGTTTTTGCAAATACGTTTCGCAACTGTATTTAACAACCCAATCAAGTCATAGGATTGGGGGGTGGTGGTGAGGAGAGTGAAATTCTACAAGCTCTTTTGCCTGGCTATTAATGAAATGATTCATTCTTTATTAAGTATTACTCAAAACAATTCTTAAAGGGATCCAATTCACTAATTAAATCAGTCATGATTTCTTTACTGAGAGTTTTCGATTTCCAAAATCAGAACTTGATACAGTGAGTAAGGACTTGAGAATATACTTTTGCAAAGAACCTACTTCTATTTCAAATCTGAGAAACTGCTGACCAAATCTCAGAGAAGTTAGAACATAAACCTTATGCTGCATAATTATCAGTGAAACCAGTTTTTAAAAATGACACCTCACCACCAAATAGCCGACAATAGAAGTATTTCATAATTGGCAGCAACTAACCATTTTCAACTTTCATTGAGATAAGAGATGAGATTTAATCTGTAGGTTTCCCTTTGAAGCACCACGCTCTTTGTAGAGAAATAAATTCACTTTTCATGGATGTCAGGCACTGGCCCTGTCTATAAGCAGTGGAAATTTCCTATATGCCATCTTGTGGAGCTGTTCATTTAGTGATCAGAGAATTCACTACACATCCCCACCAGATCTATGACTGCTTACATAGGTAACTCAACGTACCACATTGCTTGTTACATAACTGTAAATGTAGACATTGAGCTATGTAAATACTGGCCTTTACCTAAAAGGAAAAATATTAGTTCTACATTTAGTCTTCTTCTTAGAGTCTCACTTCTTTCTTTTCCAGTACAAACACATTCACATCTCTTGGTGATCCTTTTGTTTTCAGGAGTCTTCTCTTGAAATCATGTTATAATATCAGATGTTTTCTCAATGTACGTGCCATATTTGGGGTGCTTTTTAGGTTCTTTCAATCTTCTTTGTCCTGTATTTTTTTCTTGTTTTTTGTTTGTTTGTTTGTTTGTTTGTTTTTTTACCTTGCATTTCTTTCCTTGTTTTTTATCAATCTTCTTTACAGGTGTCTTTTCTATAAATTCTCTAGTGCTCTCAGTTTTTATCTATTCTTCTTCACTGAGTCTCGTGGTGTCTCTAAGGAGATCTCTTTGGAATGGCAAGTGGTGATAAAGAGAGGCACTTATTCCCAATAGCACTTTAAGTTTAGATTTTGGTTTTCAGAGTCTTAGTTTTTCTGGTAGCCATTCTGATAATACTTCTATAGAAAAAAAAAACTTCTCAATTTCAGATGGTTCTCAAAACAGTTCTAAGCTCTATAAATCATGTCATTGTCCTGAAACTTCTAAGAATCAATATTTCTTCATCAGCCTAGATTTCTTTTTAGACAGAGAAGACTGCCCTCTGGTCTTTGTTGTCAAGCCCAGAGAGAACTTCTAGTGAGTTGTTTATAAGCAGAAGATCCCTATCATTGCTTGACTTTGGGACTCAAGTCGATCACGTGCTTACTTGACTGTGAGCCACTCTGGTCTTGAAGAACTCCAGGTGTGGACATTCTGTCTGTGTTCAAAACAGTCTTCTCAAAATATTACCTAAAATTGCTTGTTGTTATTTAGGCCCTATGCTTTTTGTCTGTCTTAAGTGAATTCCTCTGCAAACTTGGTATTAAGTTAAAGCCACCTTCCTTTTATTCTTTTCAAATAATCTCTTGAGCCCATTCTGCTTTATTTGTCTCTTTTGAGTCTCCAAGAATACTGGGGAGCAAGAGAGAGATAAGAGCCTAGCTTTTACAACTAAGTAAGGAGAGAAAATGAATCTGATCAGTTCTCATTGTCACTGACTGTCACATGATGTCACTGTTGTAGACTGATCCCTAGGGAGGTGGTGTTTGTTATACCTGTTCTATGGTTCCAGACTGATGGAGACCCTGCCTAGGCTATGGGGGTCCTAAGAGGGTGTCCAATACCACTCTTTCAGCACTAAGCTTGGCTCTTTCTCACACAGGTACCTCTCAGGGCATAATTAGGCCACAGGTTTCCTGGGTGGGTCTGGTCTGACATCTGTCCATTTCAGACCCAGAACTACATCTCCTCTCTCTCCTATGAGATCACAGAGTCTGATTTCTCTTATACTAAAAGAAAAAACTTGCTCAATCTCTCTTCTCAGGGACGATACCTCAGTAACTCAAAGGTATTTTATCCTCTAAGAAGGTTTCAGAGTGATTTCAAGGTATTCACAGCTATTCTTCTTTTAGTTGATCATTTAGGTGATCATTGTCTACAGTGGACAATCTCCAATGATATAAAGGTCATTTTATGGCACTTTTCTAGATAACTATATAGTTTGCTTAATTTGTTTCCAGAACTGAAATATTTTTTAAAAGCACTATTAATAATTACATCAGAACTCTTCTTAAATGAGGCAGAGTAGGATGTTTGGTTACTATAAACTTTTATTAGAGAGGAAAAGGAAATACAAATTTGGTCTATGGTGGGTATTCTGCTACAATGGAAAAACATCTATAACTTTTAAACCTCTACAGAAAAACCAGTCTTCAAGTGAAACTGTATATTATACTAATCACATAACATCCCATAACTAAATATTCTTTATTTACATAAAGAATATTTTTATCTTTATTTACATAAAGAATATTTTTATGAGCATCAACTACATGCCAGGTTATACTAGCCATGGCGACATACACATATGTAGATGTAGTTTCTGTTTACTTTTTTGAATAAAAAAAATCATGTCAACTTCTACATCTATTGTTTGTCTTGTGAAATTGATATTAAAATTGAAATTGTGTTTGATGCCTTAGTGAATTCTTTCTTTATTATTTTAAATTGCCTTTTATATAAATAGCAATTGAATGAATGGTTTAGATTAGGGATATGTCGATATTTTATTCCCTTTAGAATTATACAATCTGAGGACACAGAAAAACGTACACTCTGGCTTAGTGAAGCATCGGTCATTGGTTACTGTGGCAGCATTCTGTGTAGATCTTCCAGTTCAGAAGACAAAGTGCTTCCAGTTATATTTGGCAGGACCTGGCAGCTTATGTTGCACCTCAGGCTGCTTCTAAGTAACTTGTAGGCAGATACCGTGTTCATGTGGCATCATTAGAGTCATTAGAGTATAAAAGTGTTTGCATTTATAATAATGACTCTTGTGAACATTAGTAAACTGTAGAGGCCATTTTGTTTGCATTCTATAAAGGACGACCTTTTTGTAAAGGTTGCTGGGCAGGGAGGCTTTTGGGCTTTCTTCCAGTATGACTCAGCTTTTGACTGGCTGTTCTGCAAATCAATTACCTGGAAAATAATGTAAATTACCATGGTAAGTTACCAGTAGGGACAACTAGCGTGCTGCTCATTTAGCATTCAGAAAAGCTCTGCCTATTAAGTTAGGCATTTAGGTCCATTGCTGGTGTAATGGAGGCAGATATTATGGGATCATTGTAGCATACATGTGTGAGTGTATCATGCTCACAGGTGTTCAATACACACTGTGATGCCTTGATCACAAGCACTGACCACACCCATAGCTCTGCCTGGTATCTGGAAAGGGTAAAACGAGAATAGTATAAATTTATCACTCCCAAAAAAGTAATTCGAAGCTCCCCAAATTCAAGAATATACCATGTGGTTGAACAGCTAATTACATGCTGCCTCATGTTTTCCTTAACTTGTTTCGCATATGATAGTCTTAGCTCCCCAAATAGATCGTAAGAGGCATAGTCCCAGTCACAATTTGGAAGTGCGAGGAGCTGGTGTTGGCAGTCCTCCCACCTCCTCTTATGGTATCCTCCGCCACCCTCTGAGGCCCCCAGAATTGCTATCTTTAGTTGTGTCCTCTTTTCTCTAATAGGGCACTGTGCTCTAGGCCTACATAGTGTGGCCTTTCAAATTAGGCAAATATGGTTAGAATTCCAGCCCAGCACTTACTGTGTGACCTGCGGCAAGTTCCTTATCTCCTGGTTTCCTCATCTTTATAAGGCTAAAAATATGGGGTGGTTGTGAGGATTAAGCAAAATAAGGTATTAAAATGCCTTACACAATGCCTAGTCCATGTTAACAGTGTAATAAATGCTGCTTCTTTTTGCTTCTCCTTCTTCCTGTCCCTCAGTCCAATTCTACCTACATGTAACACAATACTCACTGGGGCTTTCATTTGGCTGGGTCTCATAAATTACATTTAGTGGATGAAAACTATGCACTTAAAAAAAAAAAAAAGACTTTAGAAGTGATCTGGACTAGAGGTTTTCAGAGAGTGTTCTGTGAGGCCTCAGGTTCCCCTGGGGAAGCCTGCATGTTGCCCAGGGGGTGGGACTCCAGTCCTTGACCTTCTGCCTTTATAAGTCTGAAATAGTGAGATTTTTATAAGGTTTCATTTTGGGGGTAGAAAACTGTTCTGTTAAAAAAAAAGTTTACAAAGCTGCTTCGGCCAATACTTTTGCTTTAGTATATGTACTGCCGAAGCGAGCATAGCACTTTGTTTTCTAGATAAGGAAAATGAGATCCAGAGAGGTTAGAGATCACTGCCTTTCTCTTTCCACCCACCAAGTTCCCGGACAATTCTTCTTGTAGCACTTCTTTAATGCCACTTGTCCAAACTCTGCGTTGTACACATGTGAACCTTGGTCAGTAAAGATCTATTAAATCCACTGCCCCCCACCCCCACCCCTAGCAAAGTGTCACCACAATTTAGCACTGAAGCCTTTTTTGTGAGTGTTGCCATAATTTTTTCTAAGGCATGGGTGATTGCCAAGACTCTAAGTTTCATTACCCAATGTATTTAGATTTCAAAAAGTAAACAAACCTCAAAAAATATTTTAAGATGATTACTCAGTAATGCATAAATATATGCTAATAAATATTCAGATGATGTAGAAATGTGTGGAGTAAAAGCAGAAGTGCTTCTTTGGCCATCGGCTTTCCCCTGAGCAAGACCAACCAACTCTGTGGCCCACTGTGGAACCACTGATAAGTGTCTAATGTGTGGCCTACCAGATATTATTCTATATATTTATATACATCCACATATAGTTTTAGATTTCTCCATGTAAATCAAAACAGACCCCTCACATTGTTTTATGACTTGACTTTTTCTCCTTTAACAAAATCATAGAGACATTTCCAAGTAAGTAAATATATATAAATGCCACTCTTTTAAATGTCTTCATAGTATTTTCATTATATTTCACGATGTGTCACTAAAAATGGTCAAGTAGATGGTTTCTCTTTTGTCCCATTACAAATATCCTTGCAATGAATATTCTTTTATGTACCTCTATGTCCACATTTGAAAGTCTCTCTCTAAAATAAATATCTGGGAAATCCAACATCTTTTAAAAACATTGATAGATGTAGACATACTCTAAATTTCAGTATTCGTTTATATTCCTACTAGTAGAGGACAAGAGTGCATTTCCTCAGAATGTCGACCAATACAAAATATTTAAAATTGTACATTTTTCTCTTTTATTATATTTTAAATTTTATATATTAATTTGTGTATTCAGAAAAAGTAAAGTAATATCTCATAAATCTTTGTTTATTAGTGGGTTGAATGTTTTTGCATATGTAATTTCCCTTTGTATTTTTTCTGTAAATTATCGGTTTATATTGTTGCTCATTTTTCTATTGAGTTATCTTTTTCTGATTGATTTATACCTTTATATATTTTGGATATTAATCTTTTTTTTTTACATACACCATGTATGCTTTATCTAAGTCCTTTGTTATATATGTTACACCTATTTTTCTCTTAATTTGTTTAAGGTCCTTTTGATATACAAGATTTACATTTCCATACAGACATGTCCATCAGTCTTTCTCTTTATGGCTTTTGCAAGTACTGTCAACTCTTCTCCCCAAGTCAGAACACTTCTATCCACCTTTCTTTCTACCATTTTTGTCTAAGACACTATCCCCTCCCGTAGGGACCACTGCAAGAGCCTTCTAACTGATCAGCCAGCTTCTACTCTTGCCTCTCCACAATGTAGTCTCTTCACTTCCTCTATTTAAAAGTGTCTATCAGATGTTACTCTTCTCCTTAAAAGTTTCTAATTGCCTCACATTACATTTAGGATGAAAGCCAAACTTCTTACTCTAGCTTACAAAGCCCTAAATGGTAGGGCCCATCTCGCAGACTTCATCTTAACATGGGTACAATGCTTCAGCTACAGAAGCACTTAAGTTTCTCAAAACAAGCTAAGTTTATTCTTAGTTTATAGCCTTTGCACTGATTATTCTCCCTGAGTAAAAAACATCCTCTCCAGCTCTTTGAATGACTTGTTCCTTGCCATTCACACCACGATTTAAATTTAACCTCTTCAGAGATTTTCCTCCAAAGACAGCTGAGGTAACTTTTGATTATCACATCCAGCTTTAAATCTCATCACAGCACACATCACTAGTTGATCTTCTTTTTATTAGCTGGGTTAGTTGAATGATCAATATACTTAGTATCTATATATCCACTCAACTACCTATATACATCCATTTACCTATCTCTCCACCTACACAATATGTATATCCACTCTTCCATTCATTCATCCATCTCTTCTTTGACTTTGTCACTAATATTTTAAAAATATATCACTGTCATTTAAGTGGGGTGTGGGAAGGGAGTAGAAATAAATATATGTGATTAATTGTAGGATGGCCAAATAATTCATCATTCAAACCAGGACACTTTTGAGAGTTAAAGAAACTATAATTACACTGGGACAAGAGGTGTACATTGGGACTGTCTCAGGCATACTTTTACCCCATTAATTATCGGACGTTCTTTTATGTAAACTATTGAAGCTTCATAACATTTTAATAACTGGTGTGCTTTTTATTTCCTTCTTTATTCTTTAACTATTGACTGTTCAAACACTTTTATTCTTTGAAATGAAATTTACATTAGTATTGTCAAATTCACATGACTCTATGTTGGGCTCTTTCTGGGAATTATTACATTTGTAGCAGAAATAAAATTGTTCAGGAGCATGATAATATTGCATTTGGTCAGAAATTATATTAGTAAGAAACAATATATCTTTCTTCCCTTACTTCAGTTTTTAAATATATTTCAGAATACTTAATATTTTTTCATATGAGTGCTATATAACTTTTGTTATCTTTTTTCTAAATTCTTTTATATTTTACTATGCTGATGTGAACAGAGCATTTTTTTTTCACTTTATGTCCTTACTTGTTATTGTTGGTGTGTAGGAAAGCTCTTAATATTTTCTTATTTATGTTATAACCACTTAGAGCCCTACTTCAGATATTTTTTTCTTTCATCCCACGTGATATAAAAAATATAGTTGTGCTCACTGTGGAAGATAGTATTTTTCAAAAATGGCTGCCATAGCATCTGCATTCCATGTGCTCTTCTGAATGTGACTTTGCCACTCCTCCACCAAGACTCCCCTTTCACTTATAACTAATAGCAGAAAGGACATTGTATGACATCTGAGCCATGCAGCTTCTGCCTAGTTCTCTTGAGACACTCCTCCTCTGGACGCTCCCCATTGGGATGCTCTCATTATCCAGACGTCATGCTGCGAGTGGTCCAAGCCATGTTGAAAGATCACGTAGGTTTTCTGGTTCACAGTCCCAGATGAGTGGTTTAGTTATCTTTGCCAGACACCAGCCACGTGAGTAAAGAAGCTTTCAGACAATTCCAACACCAAGTCATTTTAGCCACCTCCAGCGTTCTTCCTAGCTCTGAGGCCCCAGACGTTGAGGAGCAGAGACGGGCCATCTCCACTGTGTCCTGTCTAAATTCCTGATGCTCTGAATCTGTGAGTACTAGGTTTGGAGTTGTTTCTTGCACAGCAATAAGTAAGCAGAACAGTCATGAAACAGTGCATAGAATGGAGAGTTGTAAGACCTCTACCGTTAGTTAGCCTTAAGACCTTTGTCATAGTCATTAAGCTTTCTCGGACTTATCTGTAAAGGCAGTGATATCTGCCTTTCCGAAATCACAGAGAATTGAATGAGAAATAAATGTGAAGGCACTTTGTAAAGATAAATGTGAAAGCCTAAAGCATTCTCCAGAAATAAGAAGAGGTGCATAAACATAAAGGCTAACTTTTGAGTAAATTATATATATTTTTTCTAAGGCTGAACAGGCTTAATGATTTTCCTGGGCAGAGCTGGCCTGACAAGGCAGGAAAGGAGGTTCTGGTTTCAGAGAATTGCATGCAGTATATCTGAAACATGAAAAGAACTCTCTACTTGTTAATGATAAATGACTGAAATTGCTTCAGGGAAAGGCAAGATTTATGTGGCTGCACTTAGGATTCAAGAAATCCAGATAGCTCATACACGACCTAGGTAAAACTAAAGCTGCTAGAGACAATATCACCTTTGTTGAGGTTTTTCTTTACAACCTAAGGTCACCATTAAACAATCAAAACCACAAAAACAAAACAAAACAAAAACAAAAACACTTGTTGGGAGAGCTTACCGTGTTACTCCAAGGTAAACCAGGGCATCAGCCAAAATGGCTTAAATCTCCAACATGAGGTGCCAGAACCTTCAGTGATTAAGCAAAAGCTCACCAATTTCTATGCAACCCAAGAAAATCAGAGTTAGATAAAGTAAGTGTTTGACCTTTAGAAGGGCATTGACACAGTGATCTCATTCTCAGTATTTCCGGTCTGTATTCTTGAGAATCCAAGAAAGAAAAGTGTTTATACAAAAAGTATAAAGACGTGAGCTTCCCGATTTGTATGCCTGTGTTCTCAAAACCAATTTCTGCTCACCCTCTTTTTGACTCTATTAATTCTACTGCATCTAAAACAATCTAGCATCCTTTCCATTTGTCTGTTTTAAAAATTTTACAGCTGTGAATAGGCAAATGAATAGGATTTAAGGCTTAAGGACCATGTGATCTACTGGAAAGGACATTTTCTTTTGTTAATAAGACTTTGGTTAAAATCATACTGTATGCATATCAATAGCGTTAACTTCAGCTATCTACCTAAACTTTCTGAAGCTCAGAAATGGGGTAAATGGAAATAATAAGATTTACTTCATCATGTTATTGTGACATTAAACAGCCTCTATGTTTGGGGAAACAAAGTCAGTTTGACCTTTTAATCCCAACTTCCCTGAATCAGATCCTCTACAAACATTACTGCTGAACATCCCAACAAACTCCTTCCTCCTTCTCAGTTTCCTCCAGGTATTTCTGAAACTTCCCAGGTGTTACTACACGTGCTTGTGCATGGGTCTTAGGCCTCGTAAAGTTTAGAATAAAACAGTCCCTCACTCCACAGTCTTCAAGCTGGACATTAGACATAATTTCTTCTTATAATACTATTTTTCTTTTCCCTCCTGAGTTACCTTCCTGCTCAAGTTAACTACCTCTTGCTTGTATGCAAATCAATTCATGAAATAGACTTGGGAATCTCCAGACTCCCCACTTCCCAGGCACAACCAGACCCTGAATTGCAAATCGGACTTCCTGGGACACCTCACACACAATTTCTCACCTACATTACCTAATTTTACCTTGAGGGAGGAAGTTAAATGACATATCCAAGATCACAGGGTCAGGATTCAAACACAGATCTTGTGATACCACAGAGCTTATATATGCGACAGTTGGAGTTAGGCCCTAAAGATACGTTGCCTGGCCTCACAGCTTGGGATCAGCCCCTTTCTCATTGGTGACTTTGGAAGAGTACATTCTGGAACAGTAAACGCAAAGGCTATTTTGTGGCTTAGCCTGGTAGCTGCCCTCTATTATGTCGACCTCTAAAGGTCATCCTGAAAAACTATGATGTCTTCTTATTCAGTAGGAAAAAAAAATCCCATCTTTATTTTTCACCCTTGGCAAATATGTGAGTGTACTTTTCCTGAGCAAATAATTGTTCTTTGTGTTGAATTTCTATTGTGTATTCACAGTTTCCGTTTATGGGCAGAGTCAGTTTAAAATAAGCTGACCTCATAGAATTTTATGCTCAATACCTTTCCTTTCCCTTTACATGTTGTTAAAGTGCTGGGCTATTTCTTGGGAGTACTGGCAGAGAAGCTAGATAGTGCTGTCACACATATACATACAGAGCAATTCAGTGGTTTTTGACCTCCCATCAAAGATGCAGACTAGCTGGCATCCAGATTTTGGTGCAAATGACAGGTAGTTAGTGCTCATGGGAGTCAACTTAGGTAGTTCGGCAAGATGACTTCCGTGAACACTACCTGTTATTCAGAAAATTGAGGTTGAAAGTCAATATAGCATCGATTTCCAGTCAGGAACTAGTGAACTGCACTAGCATAGTCAAAAGAGATGCATAGTTGGTGAAAATAATCCTTCAGTGTCCCTCGTATGGGGTCTGTGCACTTCCCCAAGTCTCAGCCAAATATTTCCTATCTCTTTGGAGGCTCTGGACTACAGACCTCAGAAAACTGTACGAGGCTGTTGACTCTATCATGGAGACTTCTGAGGAGATAGGAAAATCAAAGTTGCATTATTTCGTATAAGGAGAAAGGGAATTCCTATGACTAGAAATATCCTATAACTAGTAAGTTATAACCAGGACTTTTATTGTTAGGAATGCTTGATAGAAAATGTCGCTTGAAGGATTCCTTTATGTCTTTCCTCATTGTTCCTATTCCGATTTCACTTCATTTCTGTGTCTTTTTAGACCTCTGGGGCAGGAATCGAAACTTGTATCAAAACCATAACCGCCAGACTAACTTGCTAACTCTGAACCAAAGGTAGATCAATCAATCAATATTGATTTAAGACACAGGCTAAATGAAAGGGTTTAAAAAAAAAAAAACAACTTTCTTCTTTTCGAAATGCCAATGAATAGGTTAGAAATAAAACAAACTTTTTTCTTTTTTGATCAAGAACATCAAAATAGTCTCAGAAATAAACTGAATAAAATGTATGGATTTTAATTCTCAGGTCTGCAATCAAAGGGAGAAATTGCGATCACTGCTTGGGCAGTTAGGAGGCTATATCTTATTGCTGGAGGTGTTAGGAAGATTAACAAGGTTTTCGTAGCTGTGGCTCATTTCTTCCCAGTGCACCATCCCCCGCCCCCGACTCCAGGAAGTCGATTATCTGAAACTTGGATTTACTCCCACAGGCTCCTGGTGCTGTATTGTCTAAGAAGTCCTTGGAATGGCTAGGAAACTGTTCACCAATCAGATAATTTTTCTGTGCACTCCTATTAGCTCCTGAAGCTTATAAAGCAGATTAGGAACAGCTCCAGGTTTTTGAAAAGAGAGAGAGAGAGGAAAAAATGTCTAATTTTCAAAAGGTATTGTAGAAATGCTCTCTCTCTTATGCTTGCATTATTTAAAATAATTATAACACCTGCACTTTGCTTTCTCTGAGGAGAACGCATGTTTTTGTAGTAAGCAAAAATAAACTCCAGGACCACTTTGTATGGTGAAATTTGCAAGGCAACAAGACTCTCAATTCAACCTGACATTTCCATTAGTGTTCAAATGAATGATAGCCAAGCAGCTCATATTAGAGCCCTCTCATCTCAACTAAGTGTGACAGGCAATTACTCCTGACACTTCAGAGGACAGTTGTTCCTTACCCCCAACCCCATCTCTCTATATATAAAAGTCCCACTATTGTCACCCATGTTGGTTTTAGCTCAATTTGTGACAGAGATAAAAATTTCTATTTACAAATAAGAATATAACTGTCATTTATCGAGTGTGTGTGCCTTATATTGGGGCAAGCACCATATATATTGACTTATTTAATCTTTAGCACATCCCCATGAGGGAGGCACTCTTATTCCCATTTCACACAGGAAGAAAGCAGAGGCATAATGTTTTACATTCCTTGAACGTGTAGGTTCTGTGAAAGCCTGACTTATTTTGCTCACTGCTATATTCTGAGCATCTAGAGGAATACCTGGCACATAAGTAGGTGTTCAGTAAATACCTGTAAAATAAATGGATGAATGAATGAATGCACAAATAACCCCAAGGTCACATAGCCAGTGGGTACCCAAACTCTTGTTGTCCAACCTGACGCCTGTGCCTTTCCGATCCTCAGCACAAAGTTTCAGGCAGTGTAGCTACCCTGCTGCTACCTCACTCAGCTTAGAAGAGGAAAATGTGACTACCTTCTCATTGTCATAGCCTTTGTGAAATCACCAGCCAAAGAAGGATCAGATTTGGGTCTTTAAGGCTGTTATTGCTACTTGCTTGGGTTTAATATAAACGGTCTGGTGAACTGAAGAAGTAACTTAGTGTAATGGAATCAATAGAACTGTTAACCTTTCAATGTTCCAGTTCCATCATCTGTAAAATAGAAATAAGTATATTTACCTAATACAGGTAGAGTGAGGATTAAATGGAAAAAATGTAGATAAAACACTTAGCACCAATGTCTTGCACATAGCTGGCATTCAGTAATAGTTTCCTTTTTCCTTCTCCTATTGAATCTGAGCCTGTGTCACCCATTTTTGGATAGGTAGCAACATTCTTTGCTCTTCAAGCAAAATGTGGAGGAAAAAAGCCTAAACAAGGACACTCACCCTAGGGTATAGAGAATGCAAATGTACTCAATTTGTAATGACTGTTCTACTGCATGTAAACACATTCCCTTGCAGATATTTCAGCATGTGTGTAAACTACTCTGAGACAATTCTGGCATTCATGGACATAGGGGAAAAAAAAGGCAAATTGACTGAGGGGTTGCGGATGATGGAATGGAGCCTAATAAAATAGGTTACGAAACACCGTAGGTAATGTGCTAAGGCTCTAGCTGTTACGAGGTTAAGGAAGGCAGCCTTTTCAGAATATTTATTAAGAAAAGAAGGGAGTATAAATAAACACTACTAAGGATTCAAATTTTAAGAAAACCTGAATGTAAAAAAAATATACATATAGAGATAAACTATTTGTTTGAAAATATTTCTTGCAGAAAAAAGGAGTACCTTCGTAAATTTAATTGAAATGCCTTTGAAGTTTTTCCTTGAGTACAATAGGGGATCCTGTGTAGGACTGAAGAGGAAGGGATAGAGTTGGGGGAAAAAAGAGCCACACGGGGAGCTCACTTGAAGAGTGGGGTCTCCTGCGTTACCTGGCCCGGGTTCTTACGCTCACCTGCAGCAGGAGCTAGTTTTGGAAATCGGCTTTAATTTTTAAGAAGAAAAGAAAAAGATGGGTGTTGAAGAGCCCCAGCTCAGGAGCTGCTACTTCAGCTCACAGTGAGTTGCTCTGGATGTGCGGTGTATTGCATTCTGAATTCAAAAGAGATGTCACATTCCGAACAAGATACTTAGCTGGAACCAAAGCCAAATTCCCCAGACAGGGAAGAGAGCTCTCCTCCGTTTTCCTGTTTCCTTGACCAAGGTCACCCAAAGGCTTAGCACCACTGCTTGATCTCTGTAAATCGTCTTGGGGATTCGAATGATTAAAAGAAAGCCTTTAGTGAAGTGTCTTCCCCTTAAGATGATGGGTCATAGAACCAGATATAGGAATGAGATTTAGAAATGGGAAAGATAAAGTAAATACAAAGTCCCACTTATCTTCTATCTCTGCCTCCTGCATGGCTCCCTCAAGTAGCTTCATGGGGAGGGATGTTGGCTGTGTTCATATGTCATTTCCATGGCTACTTTATATGTTTCCCTTTTGCCTGCCATCTTCTTTTTTCCTTGTCTTTATTTATCTGCGCGGCCATTCCAGCTATTTAAATTTCCAGTCTTCTCTCTTTCCTTTTTTCTTGCTAATACATTCATGCAAATCTTTCCGAGCTTGATAGGTTTAGTGATGGTTTAGGTTTTACACCTCTCCCATAGAGTTAAATGCAAGAGATTTTTATTTTCAAGTTATTTTAAAACAATATTTCTCTGAAAACTTAAAAAAATTAGAATGCTTTTTGAGATAATTCGATACAAGTTGGGGTATAGCAAAAGGAGGGATGAGCGTCCCAGCACTGGGGTCTTAGTAGAGCCCAAGCAAAGCAAGATAAGCTTGTCTTCGTGCCGTGCCGTGATAGCCCTAGAGAAGAACAAAGTATAATTTAAAGATAACCCAACACATTTTCTGTGAGGATGATAACGGACAAAATTGTCAACTCTGTATCTTCACAGTGTGATTATCAAGTTTAATAAGAATTCTAAAGGTCTTATTATTCATGTCTCAGTCCTGAGTGCCTAAAATCAACTTTAAATTATTCTTGCATTGTTAAACCAAAGCATTTGGCATTCTCCTGTTATCTAGCACTCTTCTCCTTCTTTAACATATTTAGGAAAGTGACAATGATACAAAATCCATAACATAGTCTAAGTAATATAACCGCATATCTAATATTAATTATTTCCTTGGCTGAGTAACTGTCTTTGGGTATTACTCTCTTTCCTGTTTCCCACTAACCCTGCTCACTTCTTTTTCTACCCATCCTGGCTTGTTTACTTATTCCACAGATGCTGAGTACCTACAAGCACATAATGTTATGTTCTAGGCATTAGAAACAGTGGTGAACAGACAGACATGGCTAGCTCATCATAGAACTTAATATCTATGTATTTCCTTAAGTACCTTTTTGTTTTTTTTTCTTTTACCAGCCTGCCAATGACTTCAAAAGAAGCAGCTCATTTCTTGACTTGGATACAAATACTTTCATACATAGCAGTGCTAGTCTCCCAAATATGATGAATACTACTAGAAGTCAGAAACAGTTTGGCTTGTAAGAATGTACCTTGAAATTAGTAATTTATCAAGCTTTGTGAAGTATCCACAGGGTGCGAATCATTGGATATAAGATCTATCACAAGTAAAACTCAGATGCAACTTTTGACGAATATATGGCATATATACACGTTTTCACTTTTTTTTAAAAAAACTTTTAAGTTAGCTTTATTTTGAAACCTTTTAAAAATAGAAGTATAATTTACAGATAATAAGATGAATAGATCTTAAGTTTTCAGATTAATGAATTTTGATAAATGCATATGTTTATATAATACATACTTCTAATAAGAGAGAGAACATTTCTATCATCCCAGAAAGTTCCTTTTCCTCATCCAATCAAGTCCTTCTTCCCTGCAGTTCTGGAGACAACCAGTGTTCCAAATTCTCTCACCATAGATTAGGTTTGTCTGTTCTTGAACTTTACATAAATAGAATGAGATAGTATGTATTTTTGGTTTCCTTTTTTCCCTTAAAATTATGTTTTTGAGATTCATCCATATTATTGAGTATATCAATAATTAGTGTTTTTTTTTTTAAATTTTGAGCAGCAGTCCATTGTATAGATACCCCACAATTTATTTACCCATTTAATTATCGATGGACTTTTGAGTTGTTTTTGTTATTATAGTAATGCTTCTTATACAAGTCTCTTTGTGGCAGTTTTTAAAATTTCTCTTGAGTAAAGAAGTAGAATGGGACTTCTGGGTCATTGAATAGGTTTACGTTTAATTTCATAAGAAATTGCCAAACAATTTTTCAAAATAGTTTTACTATTTTGCATTTCCATCGGCAATGGATAACAATTCTTTTTGTTCCACATCTTCACTAATAATTTGTATGCCAGTCTTTTTATTAGAAATTTTATGAGTACTTCACATATTATGGACATATATTCTAAGTTGGAAATATTTATGTGAATATCTTCTCCAAATCTGTGGATTTTCTCATCAAGGTTCTCCCAAATCTATTGCTATATTCTATTTATTTTCATGTTTCATCCTCATTTAATTTAGACTTTTGAAGTAAAAAAGCTAAGAATTCCATCTATTTTTCTGTTTTAAAATTGTTACAGCATTTCTTCTCTGAAGAAATAAACATAGGAAGCATTTGCTAATTAAATGTAAGAAAGGCCAGGGAGTATAAAGAAACAAGGAGATAACATTAAAAATGTTTCCATATCACACAGGGTTGAAAGATATTTTTTTAAAAAAATGAGAATGGAAAGACATATGCACAATTGTAGGCAGAGAAGGAGAGAGTGATTAGAAAGGAGCTCCAGAGAGGTACAAAAGGGAATGATTAATGGAGCCAGGTTGTTGAAGAGATGACAGGAGACAAATCAAGAAGACAAGAGGTGGGGTTCACTTAAGGAAGATACCCGACACTTTATCTGAGAGAGAGGTAGGGAGAGAGGGATAAAAATACAGAAATATTTTGAGAGATGTAAAAAAAATCTTGACAAAATCTAGCATCCATTCATGATAAAAGCTCTCAGTAAACTAGGAATAGAGGAGAACTTTTTCAACTTAATAAAGACTATCTACAAAAACCATACAGCTAACATCATACTTAATGGTGAGAAACTCAAAGCTTTGCCTCTAAGATCAGGTACAAGACAAGGATGTCCCCTCTTATCATTCCTTTCTGATATTGTGCTACAAGTTGTCTAATGCAATAAGGAAAAGAAAGGAAATAAAAGAAGACATAAAACTAATATGTAATTATAGCAAGGTTGCAGGCTATAAGGTTAATATTTAAAAGTCAATGATGAACAAATAGAATTTGAAATAAAAAACCCAATACTATCTATAGATTCAATGCAAACCCAACCAAAATTTCAGTAAGTTACTTTACAGATATCGACAAAGTGATTCTAAAGTTTATATGAAGAGTCAAATAACCCAGAATAGCAAACACAATATTGAAGATGGAAACCTGAAGCTACATGACTTCAAGACTTACTGTAAAGCTACAGTAATCAAGACAGTATGGTATTGGTAAAAGAATAGACAGATCAGTGGAATAGAATGGAGACCTCAGAAATAGACTCATAAATATAATCAACTGATTTTTGACAAAGGAGCAAAGGCAAGATAATGAAGCAAAATGGACACTCATATGCAAAGAAATGACAAACTTTACATCTTTCACAAAAATTAACTCAAAATGAATCACATACCTAAAAATAAAACACGAAACTATAAAACTCTTAGCAGACAACATAGTAAAAAACCAAGATGACCTTGGATATGGTGATGCCTTTTTAGATACAATGCTAAAGACACTACCCATGAAAGAAATAATGTGTAAGCTAAGACTTCATTAAAATTAAAAATTTCTGCTCTATTAAAGACAATATCAAGAGAATTAGAAGACAATCCACAGACTGGGAGAAACTATTTGTAAAAGATACATCTGATAAATGACTGTTACCCAAAATATACAAAGAACTCTTAAAACTCAGCAATATGAAAACAACCTGATTTTTAAAAAAGGACCAAAGACCTTAGGAGACATCTCACCAGAGAAAATATACAGATGGCAAGTAAACATATGAAAAGATGCTCCATATCATATGTCATTAGGGAAATGCAAATCAAAATAATGAGAGGTAACTACATACTTATTAGAATAGCCAGAATCCAGAAAACTGACATCACCAAATGCTGGTGAGAATGTGGACCAATGAGAACATTATTGGTGGGAATGCAGAATGGTACAGCCACTTTGGAAGACAGTTTGATAGTTTCTTAGAAAACTAAACATACTCTTACCATGTGGTCAGCAATCATGCTCCTTTTGCATTTACCCAAAGGAGCTAAAAACTTATGCCACACATAATTTGTACATAGATGTTTATAGCAGCTTTATTTATAATTGCCAAAAATCAGCAGCAACCAAGATGTCATTCAGTAGGTGAGTGTATAAACATGCTATATCTAGACAATGGAATACTATTCAGCGCTAAAAGAAAAAGATCTATTAAACCATGAAAAACATGGAGAAACCTTAAGTGCATATTACTAAGTGAGAGAAGCCAATCTGAAAAGGCTACATACTATATGATTCCAACTATATGACATTCTGGAAGTAGAAAACCATGGAGCCAATAAAAAGATCAGTGGTTGCTGGTGCGGGGAGGGGTTGTGGACAGATGAATAGGTGGAGCACCAAGGATTTTTAGGGCAGTAAAAATACTCTGTGTATTATAATGGTGGATATATGTCATTCTGCATATGTCTAAATCCATAGAATGTACAACACCAAAAGTAAACCCTAAAGTAACCTATGGACTTTAAGTGATTATAATGTGTCAATGTAGGCTTATCCTTGGTTAAAAAAAAATATACAATTCTGGTAAATGATGTTGATAATGGGAGAGGCTCTGCCTGTGTGGGGGCAGGGGATATATGTGAAATATCTTTACTTCCCTATCAGTTCTGTTGTAAACCTAAAACTGCTCTAAAAAAATAAGTCTTTAAAAATTCAATCAAGTGTGCCTTCTTGAAAATGATTCCTTCTTGCTCATCATCAAGTTTCTTTCCTTTTGAAAAACTCTTTCTCACAGGTAATTCTATTTTATATTTGGTACTTCTGAGCTTGCATATTAAATTTACTTTTGCTTCTCAGCACAGCTCTATATTTCTTGTAGAAAATGAGATACTAAATATAGAGGGAGAAAAAGAGAAAGCAAGATGTGAGATCTTAATGGAGTTCTAGGTGAAACAACATATCTCATAATGAGCCCCTACTGGAAGGTTGAGAAGGCTCATTTATAAATTTGTAGTATGTTTTACATCATGCGTTTATGTCTTAACTGAAATTTGCTAATAGGCAGTGAATGAGCAAATTTCATCATCTGCTTGAAGATTCTAATTTTTCCTCAAGCGTGCAATAAATACACTAAATTATTCTGCCAAAACACAGTCTCTTGTGAAGATAAATTTAATAAGAAGAAAAGTAAAAGGAAGAAATTTGGCTTACTCTAGCTTCGGCTTGGTTTGCAATAGAGCCCTCAATCTGATTTTCCTTTATTACCGGTTGACTATGCCAATTCACTACCAAAAAAAAAAAAATTAATAATACCTGTGAGTCAGTGTTTGACAACCTAAAAGATTCCTTGGATAACTATTTTCATTCCTCAGTCGATGGATACTGTCATATAAAACCAGATTTTCCATCCTATTTTCTGTCTGGCCTAAGACAAGTGGCTTGTCAGATATATCTCTATCTATCTATCTGTCTATCTATCTATCTATCTATGTATCATCTATCTATCTATCTATCTATCTATCATCTATCTATACAGTTTTAGAATTTTAGAATCCTTCTGGAGTCTACTATCATTATTTATTATCATCTATCTATCATATATTATCCTTCTGGAGTCTATTATTATCCTTCTAGCTTCAATTACTCTTCCTTTAAATTGTTTCAGACCAATGGGAAAGTCTTCTAATCTCCAGGGTAGGACATGCTCTTATGAACTAATCCAGGACTCAGTAAATTGCATTGTTTCAATTTAATAATAGTGAAGGGAGATGCAAGGTACAAAAGTCACTGCCCTCAAGGATGTAAGCATCTAGATGGGGAGGTAAGACACATGTATGTGTAAAAATCGTCAACGCTGGGTTGTTAAGTACCTAATGTAGGCTTTTGAATATGTGTTGTAGGAATTCAGAAGCAGGAGAAATCACTGTGGGCTGGAGAACTCAGGAAAGATTTTGTGACGGAATGGAGACTAAAGGATAAATAGGTTTCCAAGAAGAAGACAGAGTGGGAGGGCAGTCCAGGTGGAAGGTATCGTACAAGTGAGGCACAGAGACGTTAAGGAGTATGATGATTAGAACGGAGTAGTTAGCAAGGTTTGAGCTCAGAGATGGGAGATGAGATTGAAAATCTAGAGTGGAATAAATGGTGGTAGAACTTGACTATTACCTCTCCAGGGAATTCGGAATTTGTTTTAGCAAATATAGAATGCTATATTTAAGGAGGAAAGAAACATGATCAATTTAAATTTGCTTTCTAGATGGTTTTCAGTAGACAAAAGGTTGCTATTAGCTTTTGTCTCCTATGTACTAAAATTTTAATTTATTAGATGTTAATTATCAAATGATATCTGTTTCTTCCTGGAATTAGATACATCTCTGAATCCATCTCCCATTTTTTTTGAAGGGTATTCACTGCAATTCAGAGACTCGAGAATACAATGTTGCTTTGTTTTTCTGCTGCAGATGTTCAGGTAAGACTATCTGACTCAACTCTCAGTTATTAAGCTGAGTCAACAAGTCAGTGTCTGTGAAACATGAATCATAGGACCCTCATGTCTGGTATTTAATTTTTCCTTATATTCTTCCTGTAGAAAACGGATTTATATTTGATTAACTCTTTATTGGAAAAAAAGCAGGACAGTTTTGGTGCTGTAAAATGCCTCCACCAGAGATGATACTAGTAAAACTCAGGTGGTCCCACTGAGAGCTGCTGTCTCAGAAGAACAAGATTGTCTGAAGGTGGTTGTTCACAGAAAGGGGAGCAGGAAAACAACCACATATGCTCTTTTGGACCTTCTATCTTTCTGAGTGACTCAATCCTGGGAGTCACAGAGATAAGTAACCTCTTGGTCTCGGCTAGAGAAAGCTTCCCTCTTTTATTTTGACCAGCCCTCTACTAACCAGGTCACTGCACCCTGTATTCATGGCTTCACAAAAGCCCTGCTTTCATTCTAATTGGAGGCTGATCTCTATTCAGGACCTCTGTTGTTGATGACCAGCAAATAAAAGGAAAGGGATCTGATGTTGGCTGGGCCAGGATAGGCAGAACTGTGCCGTAGAAGCCTCTTAGTCTCAAAATTGGGCACTTGCCTAGCCCACGCATTGCCCCTTGCTTCTACAGTTCCTAGATTCTCCTAGCTTTAGGTCTCTGAAAAATGTTAATCCTTCTGTTTGTTAGTGAGGTTGTGACCCATCTATATAATCTCGTATTAAATCTTGGGGATTTAAAATACTGTGTTACATAGCAGAGGCAGTATATATAAATAGGCTGGCCTTTTGATGCAGGGAAAACTGTACCCTGCAAGCAGCCACTTTTTTTTTTTGGTATATATAATTTATCTGTCTTTAAAATTTTAGAGTTAATTGAGATTTTACAGGCTATTCTTTCCAGTCATCCATTTTACAAATGATAAAATGAAGATTCAGAGATAGCAACTGATATGATGCCCAACTACCCATCCTGATTTACCCTGGGCCGCAAAGCTTTCGATGCTAAAATTGGAAAATTGGAATATCTCGGTCACCCCAACAAACAATTAACTAACTCAAAGTTTCATAGCAGTTATTGATATATTACAGACTGAAATCCATGCTTTCTGACTTCCAGAATAGTCTTTTCTCTTATAGCATAGTGCAATAAAAGTATTTCCTCATTCGAGCAGCATATTAAGATTCTAGAATAGTGTAATATCAGTTTAACTTTATGTTCTAGGATATTTTCGAAAGTTTCTCCAACTTCTGATTTATGCTATTTATCCCTAAGAACTCAGCATTAGCACATAAAATTTTAACCTAATTTAAACTTACTAAGGCTAGTAAGCTATTTCTGTCTTCACTGGATAGAGAAAAAAATCAATAAAGTATATTGAGGATAGCCAAAGAAAGCATGTGTTTTGGAAATTCATTTGGAGCCATAGTTATTGGATCTAAAATATATGAAGCTTAGATAAAAGGCATAAGGCAATGGATAAGAATTCTATTCCATTCTATTAATAAAAATTGGGACAATTAACCCAATTACTATTATTAACAGTCTTTTAGCTCAAATTCTTGTGGATGTAGCTATAAACCAATGAAGTCAATTGATACTTCACTAATTTATAGGCACACCTTGTGGATCCTTGTGGTAAGGGAGAAATTCTTAAAAACCCAGGTTTATAAAACTTGCTGAATCTGTGTGAAGGCAAACCTTTTATACGCTTCTTTAATATTGGTGATTGTTGGATTCTTCTTAATCACTATTTTCTTCTCATGCTACACGCTGTCTGGGGGCAAACTCATCCTCACCTGTGACGTCAGCTAGTGTTTTATAACAGGGTGAGCAAACGTACTGTATGTCTGCTATCTCCACTCGCCTTGGTTTGTCCTCATACTCATTACTGCTCAACTTTAACTTGACTTCTGAATACATGTTTTCAATCTAATATCACAGACTGATCAAAATGATTAATCAATCGCGGACCCAGATTAACCTCAAATTTACATATCTCATCCAGATTTTCTCCAAGCTTTGTATCTGAATATCTGACAGCCCATTTCTACTTAGATGACTTAAGAGTACCTCAATTTCAACATATCCAAACAAAAATCCTCACTTTTACCCCGAAACCTCCTTCTCCTCTGTCTTCCTTATACTTACCATCCAATTAGTTAGTTAAGAAGAATCCAACAGATCACCAAAGCCTGTGCTTTATTTGTTCTTGAATCTTTTCTTGACACCTGGTACATTTTACCCCTACTGTCTCTGCCTTATTTGGGTTCTTGCAAAGCCTGCGTGCTGGTATCTGTGACTTCACTGTCCTTTCTTCCTTCTACATTGCTCTAAGAGGGATTTCTCTCAAAACCACAAATCTTACCATGTTATTCCTCTCTTTACAAATCACTACAGCAGCTCCCTCATGGCTTTCGAAATGCATTTCAAGTCTCTTAGCTCAGCTTATAAGACCCTTTTCATTTGTCTGTGACTACCTTTCCAGTGGTGCTGCCTTCTTTCCTGTTTTTTTTTTTGTATTTGCTGAAGATTTCACAAATTTGTCTTTCAAAAGGACAACATTAGTGTGTTTTAGTAACCAAATCTTTATTTACTAATTTTTTTGTTTTCTATTTTTTTAATTAAAATTATTGGGGTGACATTGGTTAATAAAATCAAATAGATTTCAAGTGTACTACTCAATAATATGTTATATATATATTGCATTGGGTTTTCTGTTTTATAACTATCTTCTTTTACTTCTGATTCCTTTGTATTTTTTTTTATTAACTTTTTAAATTTGATACTTAGATAATTTATTTTCATTTTCAATGTTCTCTTATAAATCTTCTTAAGGCTCTGGATTTTCTTCTGCATATTCCTTTGGTCACATCCTATAGGTCATGTTCTTCTTGTCATTCAGCTCTAAGTTGTTTATATTTTTCGTTTTTAATTTCATTTATTCAGAATCTATTACATAAAGATGGTTAACGATTTTCAAGTAAATTGATTATTTTTCTCTTGTTAATTTTTTATGCATTAGAGTTAGAAAAATGTGGCTGAAATAAATTTTTCATTTTGAAATTAATGAGCACTTGTGTATGTGGATGTGTCAACTGATACACAGCCAATTTTTGTAAATAGTCCATGGAGCTAGAAAAGAATGTGTATTCTCCTACTGCTAAGTATATTCTCTCCACATATATTAAATGAAACACATTTATTGTGACATTCAGATATTCTTTTAGAAAGAGTTTTTTCAGTGGTACCTTTTTTGACTAAGTGCAGGCTCCCCAAATATTTCTCTTGTTCTTTTCTTCCAGTTAGAGTTTGACTAGGACAGAATTCGAGGTTCAGAATGGCTTTTAAAATTGTGATGATATTGTTTCCTTTTAGGAATCCTACTTACGGATAAATTCAATGTTAATCTGATGTTTCCTTACTGGTACACTTTTTGTCTTTCTGAAGTGTTTTAGGATAATCTCTTTATTGTTTGGGTTCTGAAATCTCACAGGGATGAGCCTACTGTTTTGTTATTTAGTTTGGTGTTTTTCTTCTGAAGATCAGATAAGAGCCTTTTTCTCTATTATTTTTATTATTTCTTCCCCTCCGTCCTCTCTCTTCTGTTTTTCTTTTCTTTTCTTTTTTAATTCCTACTAAATGGATGGTTATTCTTCCAGATCTTTTCCTCATGTTTTTTAGATTTTCCCCAACATTTTTCACGTCTTCTGCTTTCTGCACTACATGGTAGAAGAATCATTCATCTTTGTCTTCCTGCTGACTATTTGACTCTTCAGCCATGTGTATCTTGCTATTTGGGCCATCATTTTTTTTAAATATTTATTTATTTATTTTTTAAATTTTCTTTTATTAGTTTCAAGTATACAGTTCATTGGTTAGACATTTATATAGTTTATAAAACAATCCCCCTAATTGCTCTTTTTCTCCTCTGGGTCTCCACCTAGCCAATACATTAATGCCAACTGCATTCCTTATGCCATGCTCCCCAACCCCGTGACCATCTATCAACTGCTAATTTGTACTTCTTTAACCCTTCATCCAATCATATTTTGATCATATTTTTAACTTTAATTTTTCATTGCAATCTATTCTTTTCTTTTGAACACAATCCCCTTCCAATCGATTTGAAGAAATTGTTAACTTTGCAGTTTTATTTAATTTCTTATGTTTCTATCATTTTATAGTTTTCTCTCATTTGCTGCGATTCCATCATTTTCCCAGGGTTTAATTCTTCTACTTGTTGTGTTTAGAACTCTGATATTATTTTTTAAAATTACATTTGATGTTTTTCTGTTGGTTTTCCTCAAATATTTAGACATTCTAGGTATCTGTTCTCTGCTGTAGATGTGATTCCTAGCCAAAATGAACAACACTATTCATGTAATACCAGAACAGGTTCTGATCACAGGAGCTGGGCCCTGGCAGTTTGTGGGGGAAAGTGCGTCAGGAGTCCCAGTCCCTTCAGTAAGCACAGGCCGTCCAAAACACTTGCTCGGCTTCTCCAGTTCCAGCCCCTCTGGAATTTCCTAAGCCTCAACTCCCATTTTACAGAGCTGCCTTCATGGTTTGACTCTGCAGACCAATTAAGAGTCTGTAGCTCTAAGTAACCACTCCCTTCAGAACAACAGGGATGTGAGTGGATACTGATGTAAATGTTTTGTCACCCTGAATGAATCACCTCGCTGTCTTCATTCTGCTTTTTCCCCTAGTTTTTGCAATTTGGCTTGTTTGGGGCACAGCTGGGAAAATATACCGTATTTGACTTTCTATTTCTTCTGTATGAGGTTGTGACTTCCTTAGCTCTTTTAGGTTTTACTTTCAATCTGCTCTGAACAGCTATATGTCCTCCAGAAATTCAGTTACTGGCACCTCTTTCAAATTTACCACTCTGCTAAGATTTATTCTTTTTATATGTATATATGCTTTTCTGTCATTTTAGTGGGATTTTTTTTTTTTTCCTGAGGGTAAACCTTCTATTCAGTTAGCAACTAGAAAGTCCACTCTTTGTTTAAGCCTTCAATGTGTAACCAGGACTTTTCAATTTCATCGTTCCCTCTGTTGAAGAATTTAGAACAAATGTCTTAAAGGCAGATCAGAGGTACTCTGGGCTATGCCCAAAAGGCTCTTCTCTGGTCATGATCCATCAGTCTCTCGCTAAGGCACATTTTACATGTTCTCTTCCTCAGGGTGAAAACTGGGAGATCTCTTTATTTCACCTTTTAGGGAATATAATCACGAAGGCTCAAACTTAGAACACATCTCCAAATCTACTTTACATTTATCTAAGAAAGTTTTAATACCTTCATACAACAAGGATGTTTATCTTTTCATCTCGTTTTCTGAGGTGGTTACACAAATTTGGTCTCTTTGAATTCACTTATGTTTGTGGAGCACTTTTTACTTTACCTAGAATTTCACACTGATATTTAATTTGAGCCTCTTGACAAAGATTCTCAGTAGGTATGGTATATTATCCCAATGTAGCACATGATTCAGAGAGATTATTTGCCAAATGGTACAAATGAAATATCAAACCCTGAAATTTTATCTCTGAGTATGTCTCATGTGGCTTTCTTTAATGACTGAGGTGAGCCAGTATCCTCAGATAAAAACCGATTTTAAATCTAGATGTGTATCCCTCAGGCTAGACAAGAATTAAACTAGACTATAGGGGTTGTATTCAGTATTTACTGAAAAAAAAAAATGTGCCTGATAGTGACAGATTTTTATATCATTTTAAAAAGTCATAAAATTAATTACTTCTTTAAAAAGCTCCCCTGAGAAAAATAATTCTAAGCATGATTATAGAAATTATTGCTTTAAGATGCTTGATCATCTGCATTAACTCCATATTTCTGTCAAGGTTCCCTTTATTGGGAGAATCAGTTATCTTTTGTTGTTTTTAAAAGCATCCTCTCTCCAAGCTCAGTGGCTTAAAACAACCACCATTTATTATTGCTCCCAAGTCTATCAGTCAGCTGGGCAGTTTTGCTGATCTGCCCAGGCTGGGCTGATCTCAGCTGGGCTCCCTCAACTATCTGTGTTCAGCTTGAGTATTGATTGGGAGCTGGCTACTCTATTCATGTGTCTGATGGTTGACTGGCTGGCTGTTGGCTGGAGCAGTGTCTTTCATCATCCAGCAGGTCAACCCAAGTTTGTTCATGTGGTAGCATCAGAGTTCTGAGGAGTGAATGAAAGCTCACCAGACCTCTTGAGTCCTAGGATTAGAACTGGCAACATTTCACATTCGCTATATTTGTTGGTCAAAATAAGTCAGAAGGCCAGTCCAGCTACAAAGGGTAAAGAGCTGCAAAGTCATATTTGAAGGAGCGTGGATGCAGAGAGGAGAATAATTGGCCTCATTTTTGCAAACAATCTGCCAAATCCGTTTGTTGCTCCCAAGCCTCAGCTGCTGTGTGTTAGCTGCTAAAGGCTCACAGGTGCATCCCCATCCTGGTGAATTATCCTCAGCCGAAGGGGGCTGCCTTGTCCTAAGACTATGCCCCATCTTTGATGTGAGGGGAAGGAGATGCAGTTTACAGCAAATGACTGATGGACATGGCCTTTTGGCCAGCCCTCTTGTCTCAAGGGGTCAAGCTCCAGGGCCTCCCTGCGGATCAAGGCAAGTTTAGACCTAATCTGAGACCATACCTTTGTTCTGCTTTTACCATTCCCCGCTCTCTCCTTCCTTGCCCCTTCACCTGTTTTTCCCGAAGGTCACTCTCAGTAATCCACAGGTCCCAATTCCCTGATGCAGGCCCTACACCCAGGAATCCCTACTAAGGATGTTTTAGGATGATATGATATTAAAAGATAGCAGACACTTAGTCATTAGTACATATTTATAAGCATAGTAGCATATTTTTAGCTTAGTTGCAGTTTCTGTGAGATTTCAAAATGCTATTTTACACTTCAGTAAAAATAACAATGACTAATGTTTACTGAGTGCTTACCATGTATTAGGCTCTGTGTTCAATATGTAACATATATGATCTCATTTAATCCTCACCATGACCATATGAGGTAGCTATTGTTTTCAGTTTATATACTTTTAGTGTTTTCTAAATCATTTCATGTTTGGGATTTTGTTCTATTATTCTTTAGCAACAAAAGACTTCTGAGCCTGCATAAAAATAACCTTTGACACATGGCAAAAGGAAACATCTGATAAATGTCATAGACAAGACAACTTGACCTTCCTTCAACATGGAAAATCAGGCCTCTCTGGGTTTGTCATTGAACAAACATTGTCAAAGTATTGATAGAGAAACCTAATGGCGAGGAAAATTCCAGTTCCAAACACTAAATCTTTTCAATGAAGTTAGTCGGTCAGTTTGGTGTGCAATTTTGGTTACAAAGTATCACAAAATAGGAAAGTCATTTACATGTGTATAAAACAAGTGTTGTGAACATAACAGGAAGACGAGAAATGAGTCAATAGCAACTGTTTAAATCAGTGAATCCCTCATTTCAGTAGCTGAACCAGGAAATAGGAAATCTTATAAAGGGAGGGTCAAGGAAAAGCCATCAATTCTTTGTTAGGTGTGCAGCAACACTTTGTCTTTTTCAATTTAGGTGGAAATGGCCTCAGACTCCAAGGGAAAATCCAGACAGGAAGACCAGATAAGACTGTTTGTCGTGGTGCTAAGCCAGAAACCAAAGCTTAGCTGTCGAAGATCTGTCCCCAAGGTTACACAGCTAGGAAGTGGTGCAATCGAGATTTGAACCTCGGTGCTCTGCTGCCCTAGAAATAGCAGGAAACGAAAGTGCGGACAGCGTGATGCTATGTTGAGGGAGCTTCCTGGAGAATAGCTCATACAGTCAGATTTCTTCTACGGTGAAAGCAAAAAAACTCCAACAGGTGGCATTCTATGTACCTGTCTTGATTCCACCTACCTGAGCCAAACTCCTGCAAGTTTCATTTTTAGGGGATTTCAGTTGTATTTATAAAATTAAATATATTAGTTACTCAGAAGCAAAACAGACAATTGAAAAGAAGGGGAGCTTGAGAGAGAGACTGAATAATGAATGTGTTTCTGAGCTTGGCTCATTGGATACCTCTGCTAAAACTGACAAGAAGCTGCTAAGAGGCTTAAACTTGGGAGCTTTTGTAAAGAAAGTTTCTCTGGAAAGTAAATAATTAAGAGAATTCTTAAAGTGAAAGAAACATAGCCTAATTTACCAGGAGACTGGGTACATTGTTCTATAAGAGACCAGAGATTGAAAGCTGCCACTGGGTACTCTGTGAATTCCCCTGGGGTAAGACAGATTGGCATCGAGCCCACAAGTGACCTATCTGTTTGCACACCGCACAGGAAGGGGCCACAGGAATAACTCAAGTACCCAGAGACCATTTGTTTCATCTAAGAAAAAGGCAATCGCCCCAGAGCCCCACGAATGCCTAGTCTAGTCTTAACTTTTAGTGGATTTTTATGTGTCCCAGGGTCTTGATGAAAAAGCCGACAACTGAGTTTTACAGCCATTGAGCTGATCTTTCTCTGTTCTAAGTAGGTAGCCAGGGAAAGCAGGTTGCTTCTATTTTCCAATTTGCAGGAGATACAGTAAAGAGAAAAATGAGAGAAATGAGAGCATAAGGCAAAAAAGATTGGATGAGGTCAAAAAAGGGCAGTAGGGGCCTGGTGAGCAATCCTTGGCAGGGTGCCCAGAACAGTTTCAGGAGATGGACAGAGCCGAGAAAGAGCATTTCCTGCTTTGGAGTTAAAAAAAATCAATCCAACTATTCTCTAAGAGGTGGTCTATTCATCCTGTGCAGCATTAGGTCATTAATTTGAAAATTGCAGGTACTAATAAAAACAGCCATTTTCTCCGTACCTAGATGAATGGTCCTCTCCCTGAATCAGCCACTGCACACCTGGGTTATATTAACATTAGCTTGTGTGGGGGTAGTTTCCAGAAAGTTTCAGTCTTGGTGAAAGCTTGAGCATTCTTTTGCTTCTCTAAAACTACTCCTATATTTCCTATCTACTCTTTCTCTCAGCCCACGCCTATCTTTGATAGAAAATAAGGGGTAATCACCACATAGGTTATAAAGGAAGCAGCATTTTTTTCATAGTCATAATTATTCTAGAATTAACAAAAGCCTTTTGTCATAGAATCCAAAAATGGCTTTATGTTTTCTCTGCCCTTTACCACTCATCAGTTCCTCTCATCAACAGTACTTACAAGTTTTCAAGCTCCACTCTATCAGTCTGGCTGGCTTTCCTTCAGGAAGTTGATAATTCTTGCTTTCTCTTTTCAATTCGCCAGCCCAAGAAACCTTGGACTTGGAAGGTTTTGCCTTACATATCCAGATGTGTTACTCTGAATTGTTTTTTGAGTAAATTTTTCCTGATGCTTATACAACCTACAATAACGATAGTCCTTTGAACTCTGAGCAGGTGTGTGGCTTTATGGCCCAATATTTTAAGATAGA
Source organism: Pteropus medius (assembly GCF_902729225.1). Lineage (NCBI taxonomy): Eukaryota > Metazoa > Chordata > Mammalia > Chiroptera > Pteropodidae > Pteropus > Pteropus medius. The sequence continues at coordinate 19,208,285 of NW_024352785.1, read as the reverse complement.
CTTTGTTTTAATCTTCAGTTAAGCCTCTTTATACAAACAGCTGCCAAGAGAACAAATGCAATTCACTTACAAGTTGTTTGTCTAGTTAACAGTAAGTACGCAGTTTCCTGCTCACACAAAGGATTTTCTTGTGTTTCAAATCTCTGACCAAGAGGACATTGGCTTGGATTTTTATAGGGAATTTACAACTTTAATTATCTATAGTGCTCTGTACACCAGGATGTGAGGTGACTTAGCAAGCAGCTGGTTAGCACCAAACAAGTATATTGCTGGAGTTTCTGAAAAGGACCTTTGTGTGTGTGAAGCACGAAAGCATCACAATGGGTCTGCATGGAAACAGAGGTTCAGTGCACAGTGAAAAGCATCAGGAAGTTGGAGGATGGCACAGAGGAAAGGAAAAGGAAAGCTTTATTGTCAAGATAAAATTAAGACAAGGGTTTGCAGATGGTCAATTTCTCTCAGGTTTTGTGTTCCGTTTTTTTGCTTCTTTTTCTTCCATGTATTTCTTCCTTTTTCTGTAAGAAACATGAAAACATTCATATTAAAAGTATTTCCAAAGAGCTTCTTGAGTCTTAAGGTCCATGGCAGGATCGGACTATTGTTGGAAGATGAATGGTATGCAGCATTTGTACCTGAAGCCTGGCAACCGGAGGCCTGCATGCTGTCGAGAGATGGTATTTGGGAGCACTGCTGATGTGTGCCTGTTGTATAATGCAGATACTTTCTTGTAATGGTGTAACCTCTCGCCCCCAGTGAATGAATTGATGTACTTTGTCCTTTATGCCAGGCTCTTTAACTCTCTTTTCTTCACCTGTTTACCTGGAGATTTCTCTTCAGCCTGGAGAAGTTAGATACTAAGTTGCATGTTGCCTTGGGGAAAGGTAGCTGTTATGGAACCTGAATAACAAAGGTAGCATATTCTGGGTTCTTACGTTCAAAACTGCTGGTTTAGATGGAAGACAGAAGAATTCATAAGCATCCTTGTAGAACCAGTTTCTCCTGTGGTCAAGTCTGGAAGAAGGTAGACGTGAGTATGTGTGCAGTTTGGAAAATAGAAACTTATAACCAGGATTTGGACTAGGGGATAGTGATTCTCAGGGAAATGACCCCTCCCTCCTATGCCATTCTGATGTGACAGCTGGTGGGTATTGATGAGAACTGGTGGCACAGTGTATGTAGGCAGTAGGGGGCAGAGACAGTTTCCTCAACTTTATGTGAACTTGAAGTTGTAGGCGAAGGCACTCAAAAGTCCCCCAAACGGGTCACTGATGTAAGCTGAGTGAAGCCACTGGGCTTTATAATTCTTGTGGCAGGAATGAGGGATTACATAAAGGGTCCCCAACCCCTGGGCCGTGAACCGGTACCAGTCCAAAGCCTGTTAGGAAGTGGTCCTCACAGCAAGAGTGAGTGGTGGACAAGTTGCAACTGCTCCTTAGCACTACTAGCATCATCGCCTCCGCTCCACCTCAGATCATCAAGCATTAGATTCTTATAGGAGTACCAGTCTCTGGTGCCAAAAAGATTGGGGACCACTGGGTTACATCACCACCAGGGGATTGAAGCCACATGTTAGCAGATGGATGTCAAGGTACTATATGGGAGCCAGGTCAAAGTCTGCAGCCCCTCCAAGCGCCACGGGAATAAGATAGGATGAGTCACACTGGAGTGGGAGGCCAGCATGGACCTGACACAGAAATAAACACCTCCTGCTGGCTGCTAAAGGATTGCCATCTGCTTCCATCCTCTCAGAGCTTATTAGCATCAAATCCAGGACGAGGATAAAGAAGAAACATTCTTGAGAAGACTGACTTTATTTTTCTATTAAATTTTTTATTTGAGATAGTTGTAGATTCACATGATGTTATAAGAAATAATACAGAGAGATACTGTATATCCTTTACCCAGTCTTCCCAATGGCCATAGCTTGCAAAACTGCAGTATAATATCAAAACCAGGATGCTGACACTGATACCAAACATTTCCATCACCACGAGAATCCCTCATGTTGCCCTTTTATACCTACCCTTTCCTCTTAACCTTTAACATCTGGCATACACTAATCTGTTTTCTATTTCTATTATTTTTCTTCTCTGTGAAAGTCTTCATTTCTCCTTCACCTTTGAAGAATAATGTTGATGATATAAAATTCTATATTGGCGGCGTTTTCATTCAATTCTTTATATATTTCACTCTACTTTCTTCTCGCTTGCTTGGTTTCTGACAAGTCCAATATAATTCTTAGTCTTGTTTTTCTATAGGAAAGATTTTTTTTCTTTTGGCTTCATTCAAGATTTTCTGTTTGATTGCTTTTTGAAGCTTGACTACAATATGCATAAGAGAGTGTGTGTGTGTGTGTGTGTGTGTGTGTGTGTGTGTGTATGTGTGTGTGTGTTGCATTTATTCATACTCTGAGCTTCCTGGATCTGTGATTTGGTGTCTATCATTAATTTTGGTAAGTTCTCAGCAATTATTACTTCAAATATTTTAAAATTGTTCAGTTATTCTAATTTCTTTGTCTTTACATATAAATTTTAGAATATTATTTTTTTGTAACTCTAAAAAGTCTTGCTGAGATTTGGTAAGAATTGTGTTAACCTGTATATTAATTTGGAAAGAGTTGATGTCTACTATGTTGAGTCTTTCAATCCATGAACACAATATGTTTCTCCATCTATTTAGATCTTCTTTTATATTTTTATTAGCATTTTACAGTTTTCAATATATGTCCTGTACATGTTTTGTTAGATTTACAATGAGAAATTTTTAAAAAATTAAGAAATTAAAGTGACATAAATGGCAATGCACTTTTTATGTCAATGTTTCATTATACATTCATTGCTACTACATAGAAATACAATTAATTTAATTTTTGTATTTTTATTTTATGTCTTGAGACCTTGCTGAATTCCTTTATTAACATTAGATTTTTTTTGGTAAATCCTTGAGATTTTTAAAACTCTTCAAATAAGGATAGTTTTATTTCTTCCTTTCCAATCTGTATGCTTATATTTCCTTTCCTGCCTTATTGCACTGGCTATAACTTCCAGTACTATGTTGAATGAGAGTGATGAGACTGAACAGCCTTGCCTCGTTCCCAGTCTTAGGGGGGGAAATATTCAGTGTCTCTTTATTAACTATAATGTTACCTGTAAGTTTTTTTTGTAGATGCTTTTCATCAAGAGAATAAGTTCTTCATCAGAGAATAAGCTGAATAAGTTTTTCTTTATCACAATTTCTCTGAGTATTTTATCATAAATGGGTATTGAATTTTGTCAAATGCTTTTTCCTCATCAGTTGATATGGTTATGTGATTTTAGTTTTTTAGCTTAATATGGTAGATTCTATTGATCAGGTTTTGAATATTGCACCAATCTTGCATCCCTAGAATAAATTTCATTAGGTCATAATGTATAATTATTCTTCATTATTGCTGAATACTATATTGCTAATATTTTGTTAAGGATTTTTGAGTTTGTATTTATGAGGGACATTGGTCCTAGTTTTCTTTGTCTGATTTTGACATTGGGATAATATTAACTTTATAAAATGAGTTGGAAAGTGTTCTCTCCTTGCGATGGTTAATTTCATGTGTCAACTTAGCTAAACTACAGTACCCAGATATTTAGTCAAACATTATTCTAGATGTTTCCGTGAAAGTATTTTTTAAATGAGATTAACACTTAAATCAGCAGACTTTGGGTAAAGCAGATTACCCTTCATAATATGGGCGACCCTCATCCAAGCAGTTGAAGGTCTTAATAGAAAAAGACTGACTTCCCCTAAAGGAGGGGAATTCTGTCAGTTGACAGACTTTGGACTTAAACTGCAATATTAACTCTTCCCTGGGTCTCCAAGTCACCAGCCTACCCTGAAGATTTTGGACTTGCCAGCCTCCACAATTACATGAATCAGTTCTTTAAAATATCCCCTCTCCCACTTCCCCAACCACATCAGACTTAAAATCTTCTGTACCAGTTTATATTCCCACCGACAGTACACAACAGTTCCCTTTTCAACAGATCCTCTCCAACACTTATTATTTCTTGTCTTTTTGGTGATGGCCATTCTAATGGGTGTGAGGTAGTATCTCATTGTGGTTTTGATTCACATTTCTCTGATGATTAGTGATGCTGAGCATTTTTTCATGTACTTCTTGGCTATCTGTGTGTCTTATTTGGAAAAATGTCTATTTAGATCCTCCTCTGCCCACTTTTTAATCAGATTTTTTTTTTTTTGCTATTGAGTTAAGAGTTCTTCATGTATTTTGGATATTAGCTCCTTCTCAGATATGTGATTTGCAAGTATTTTCTCCCATTTAGTAGGTTGCTTTTCATTTTGTTGCTGTTTCCTTGGCTGTGCAGGAGCTTTTAAGTTCGATGTCCCACTTATTTATTAAACGCTTTTAAATGATCATTTTCTTAATCATGTGCGAATTATTTTTAACGTGAAAAGTACATTAGTGCCATTTCATTATCCAACTTACTCTGATTCTGTAAAATTCTTCAAAGAAATGTAATAGAATGAAAAGTCTCATGGAGTGCTCTCCAACTGGGAGGAAAATTAAGTTGCTTATTTTATAAAGCTGCCATAATACTCCCTTTAGTCCAACAAGCCTTAGGTTACCAGGAAGAATGAAGAAGCATCTGTAAGCAACTATAATATGTAAGACATGTGCTTTCCCAAGATGTCTCACTTTAGGGAACATTCAACTTTATTCTGGTGAAAATTCCACCGAACTCACCTTATAACAAACCTATCACTAGTGCCGGCTGGAAATAATGCAAAACATTAAACTCTGTTTTCCTGTGCCTGGGGAAGTACTGAGAGGTTTAGACTGATAGTTCCCTGTTCAGTCTTTATTATGAATCTACTCAAGACGCATCTAGAACAACTATAATTTGATCAAACTAAAGACACTTCTGAAACAACTATAATTTAATCAAATGTAAAATACAAACTATAGTAGTACCAAGAAAAAAATTATGTCTTTATTTTCCACTTAGTAACAGAATTTTTCATTACATCTAAGGATTTATTACTCCTTTAGAGAGTTTATTAAAGCAATAGAACATTTGTGTGTTGAGACTTAAAACTCTTAAAGATTCACTATACATTTTCCTGGGGGAAAAAAAAAAAATCTCACAAATATTCCAACCCATTAAAAGTTAACACTATTACTAAAGAGAAAAGATGGGGTTTCTTGGGGTTCAATTTCCAGAATAATGTTACATATCTTTGGTTTGTAATGCAAGTATTTTATTTTCTGATTTTAATTACTAAAGAAAAGAAATTTCAGTATAAACACAGACTCCTTTTTTAAGTCTAATTCTGTTTTCTTAATAGCTATTGAGTTCTCCAGTTCTTACTAAAAAAGTAGCAGATGGAAATGTGTTCCCTGAAATTATACATCACTCTAGGGTCCTATTTAATTTCAATATTTGATTAGATATAGGGGATTAGTCAGTGAGTTCTGAAGCTTGAAACAACTCCTACTATTCCACAGTCCGACTTCCTGATTCAAAGGCACTCTAATATCTTAGGAGATAACTGCTATGTTTAAAAATTTTGGAGCAAACAACAAGATGATTTTTTTTTTTTCCAGGATCTCAATTTGTTAAAGTTCTTAGCAAGAAGCAATCTAGAGAACAACCTCATGGCAAGGGTCTAAGTTTCTGCAGTAAAATAGTGGGATTGAGTTATACCCAGAGGATAATCAGGTTAATTCGAATTCTTGGCATCTTTGTGAGCTGGAGGTACAGTGGAAAAGAAGGGGAGCCACAGCCCTTCTCCATCCCTAGACCTTCCTCCAGGCATCTGAACCTGCAATCTGTGGCAGATTGTATATAACTTGACTCTCTGAAGGTCATTTACCTCTAAAAGCATTCATCCACTCAAGAAAGTCTATGTAGGATTTAAAAAAAACTCTCTAACCAATTTCAAATGTATTTATAAGAGGAATTGTGGTGTAGAAAATGTCTTCTTCTCTTTGTTTTCTTTTTACCTGCCATTTCTTGAATTTATTATTTAACAAACTTAAAAGGTATAGTAAACATCTCTGAGGCAATAACTCTTGGTTATCTACATATAAATTTGAGCTGAATGTAGGCATCTGACATGACCAATAGAACATATAAGTACAAGCTCATAATAAGTACTCAGTAAATATTTGTTGAGTGAATGAGGAAACATATACTCTGGCTCTTAATCTATTTTTTTTTAAATGGGAACTTTTACCAGAAATGACTGTGGAGAGAAGATTTCCACTTTGAATTATAGCGGTGCTGCTTATATAGTCTTCGGAGTGGTAGAGGAGGGTACGGCAGAGAAAGTGACTTTGTTTTCCCTAAGAACTCCCATGTAAGTTATCGGCAGCTGGATTTCTAGAGTTATGATTTTAATTCATCTTTGGAGAAGCCTTCCTTTATATTAGAAAAGTCACAAAAATGGTTATTTAATTACAGGATGTGAGGCAAATACCTATTTCTCTTTCTTGAGGATGAAGAAATAGGTTGCCATATATATGATTGCAGATGTGCAGGCTGGTACTTAGCGTTCTGTAAAGTAGTATATATTGAGAACATTTCCTCCTAAGCAAAGATATTTATAGGACTGTCAGTATCCCACAGAGGGTGTTATTTAAGGTTGAATAACCCAGGTTCTAGGATAAATGGTTGGAGTTCATGAAGTCAGATCACACCCTGTGGGTAGGGTGGAGTTCTCCCCTGAAGAAGAATATTGTCACCATTAATCATCCTGGGATTCAAAATGAACATATTTGGACTAGGAGGGGAAGTAGTTCCTCTCTCTGGAGGAAGGGGTAGGGTATCCATAGTGAAATGTGAAGGGTATTAGCTGAGCTGGTGTCTGCTGAGAACAAAGAATTTGTGATCTTAAGTTTAGGCCTATGAGTAACTTAAGCTAGCTGTGTGATTTTTTGCACCATATCTTCATTATTCTCAAGAATTTAATAAAGTTTTGTTAAATACTGTAGCATGGTTTGGCTATGCTTCAGGGAGTTAAGGGAGATGCTTCTGGTAGTGGCCTGGGCTCATCAGGGTATCAGAGTGGAGGTTTGAGGGGCAGGGGATGGGGCAACCAGAAAGTGACAAGAGATGACAGCTTCTCTGAAGCTGCAGTGGTTCAGAGTGAGAAAGACAGGCTGAGGTGCTGAGTCACCAACATGGTGGGATTTCCATACTTCTTGGGGAGCAGAACTCAATGGAAGGTTGGACCCAGCAAGAATTTTTGGATGGAGGTATGGAGGCTTTGGGATCTGCATTTTTAATGAGGACTTTCAATGGTATGACTCATGCGAATCTCAATCTGCAAACTCAAGTCTGCAGGAATTCCTTTCATTTTCTATAAATCATCTAAATATTGACTTTGAGCCCCTCTCCCACTGGGGAGGCAGGAAGTTTGACCCCATTCATTCTTCCTTTTCTCTGGCTTCATGCCAGGATTCTTGGTTCTGAGACTTCTGTCATTTGATGCTGAGCCCCTATTGTCCTAGTCAGCTTGTTCCCCTCAGGTCTGCTGTTTGGTCACATCTGAGCCACTTATGGGTATGGGGCTCTTGGAAGGGCCTGAAGTCCTAGGCCTCAGAATCTAACCTGCTTGGGGTTCATTTGGCTAATCCCTCTGAGATCCTGCTACATTCCTAAAGCAATGCTGGGGATCGGGGACAGGCTCCGGCTGCTGATGGGACACACATGCCTCTCTCGATCTCTCCTCAGGGCTGGAGAGACTCCATCTCTGTCTTCTCACGTTCCCTTCAGATGCAGTTTTCCAACCCTCCTTTCCTCAGTGGATTTAGGCTACGGAAGCAAAAGCCTAGAAAGGAAGTAGCTCCTGGTCAGCTTCTTCTTTGACGCTGCTCCTTTTACACAATGCTCCTGGATCGTAGGTGAGGGAACACAGAGTAAGCCAATGTGTAAAGAGAACAGGATAAACACAGGGAGAAAAATGTATTAATGATCTGTAAAAGGATTCTGTTACATGATAATAAAAGACATGTGAGCTTATATTTTAGCCATAGTCTGCTGAGATTTGGGAACCCCTGGGTAACATATTTTCCTTATGATGACAAGGTGAGAAAAATCTGTGTAAAAGCGGTTACACTCTGATCACAAGAAGTAGTCAAATTGAAATAAAAACGCCACGCTCAAGCCTTGTTCTGAAAATTACTAGCTATATGACTCCAAGCAATTCATTTAGTTTACTCTAGACAAATTCTTCCGTAAAGGCTCAGATATTTAGGCTTGCTGGCCATAGGTTCCTGTCACAACTACTCAACTCTGCCTCTGTAGCAAAAAAATGGCCCAGAGACAACACCTAAACAAATTGCATGGCTGCATTCCAGTAAAACTTAACTTTATAGACAGCAAAATTTGAATTTATATGTGTGTCATGAGTATTATCTTTTGATTTTGTTGTTATTGTTCAACCATTTAAATGTGTAAAACCATTCTAAAATACCAGCCATGCAAAAATGGCGTGTAAGCCAGATTTGGCCTGTGGTTGTAGTACCTGTTCTGGACTCTAAGAGTCTAAAGCTCAGTTTTCCCTCCTGTAAAAGGGGAACAGATAACTCACAGGGTTTTCAAGACAAGCAATGGCATAATTTTTTACTTTGCTTTATAATTTTAAGGCATTATTGCCATATACACTAAATATTCGAAGACCTAATGCCTACATTTTCATCTAAGTAGAAGAGAAAAACAACTCGAGCTGGAATCAGCCATGTCTGTACATATCACTTAACTGCTTGTTTTTGCTTTTCCATCTTTGTAAAATAGAATCGATGCCACTGACGTCAAAGGGGAGTTTTGTAGATTAAGCAAGTAAAACATCTCTGTGTGGGATGTCTTCCTTTAGAAAATGCCAGTTTGGGTAGTTGTTATTTACCAACTTATGCTTGTGATGTTAGATAAAATCACTTTTTACTATCAGAATTCCCTCCTACACAGCACACACGTTAAAAAAAGAAAGATTTAGAAGGGTCCTGAACTGATGAGGAAGATGCAGCGAACTTGGTTAGTTGTTTTCTCTAGATCTCTGTCATGCACATGGGAGTATGCATGAATGTTGTCTGTAGGTTGTAATGTACTCATTTTAAATGTATATATTAAACGATCAATCAAGAGCTCAAGACATTAAAATTTATGATGACAACCACAACATACCAAATCAGATCTGGTATACACATTGTGAGGCAGGGATTCCATACCCATTTACCTACAGGGCCACACAGGTAAGATAAATGTCTTAAGCAACCAGGCATAAGACAATAGAAAATGATGAGGCCTGAGGCAAACTTCAGAGTGCAGCCCCATCCGTTTTAAAGACATTTACTTTATTACCTTTTTCAATTTAATTTTTAATTACCGTTGATGTACAATATTGTCAGTTTCAGGTGTACAACATAGTCATTAGACACATATATCTTATAAAGTGATCACCCCAATAAATTTAGTACCCATCTGACACCATGCATAGTTATTATAATATTATTGACTCTATTCTCTATGCTGTACTTTATATCCCGGGACTATTTTTATAAGTACAAATTGCTAGTTATAAAAGAAAAAAAAAAAGACATTAATTTTAAAACAAAGCAAAACAAAATACAACAAACAAACAAAAACCAAAACGCTGTACCAGCTAAACCACCTAAGTTGGCCAGTTGAATCTGGACAGCTTTATGACTCTTGTTGTAGAATAAGCTTGAGAAAGAAGGCACCTATGAAAAATTGTTTTCCTGTAAATGGAAACGAAGGCAGACCTGAGGGAGAGGTGTCGACAATGAACGTCTTTGTTATATAACTGCACAGGGATAGGAGGTGTTGTGAAAGTTACACTAGCCTGGGGGCCACAGGCCCTGGTTCCGGAATTTCCTAGTTATAAGCTTGGGATTAGTTATCCAGCTAAAACCTCCCTCATGAGGATGAAATAAAATGATCTATATAAATAAAATAATAATTTGAAAATAATTAACTATAAATTGCTATGGAAATATTAATTATATTCCTATATACATAACTGATGATTAGCAAATGCAGGTCCCTAACAAGATTATAGGGCACCCACTGTAGCTGTTTGTTGTTTCTTTCACTATCACCATACCAACTTCATGCAAATGGGAGCTAAACAAAAAGGCACACCTTTTTATTACAAGGTCACAGATTATATTATCGGCTTTTTAATTTAACTAGAATTCACCGTTGTCATGGTTTGTACCCCATGTGGCAAAAAGCTGGTGCTGAGCTAGATCTTTCTTTCCCATTATGTTGTCATCCTTTACCTGTGATATCATCTTTCTATGAAAAAGATGACATCAGATAATGAACTTGGTGAAACTTATTTGTCACATTTGGGAAAATGGACTCAAGATTTATTAGACCATATGTTGTGTGATTTTTCCATCCAAAAACAAAGGATTTAGTATTATTGGATTTGAGAATAAGGGTCATTCTTTGTTAAACAAACAAAAAGCAAATGTAAACCTTATTGATGGACATAGTCAAACAATTAAATGTCGTCTTGCTACAGATTCATGTTATTGGAAATGTATTGAGTATCTGACTCCAGATAATCAATTTCTCTGGGAAGCTGGAAATAAGAACTGGTTTTGGTTTTGTTTTATTTTACCATGAAAGGCCTAATTTCATTAGGTATGCAAAATCTTGTGGCCACCCCGGTTTTTTACTGTGAACTTTGTCCTAGTATAATAGTATTTTTATTTTCAAAAGGTTATTTCCTTCTTGAACTTGATTCTCCTCTATTAGCAAAAAAGCTATCTTGTGTCTGTGGAATCTTAAAGATTTTGTAATAGCAGGTGAAAATTATAATTATTTATTCTTTACAATTTACCTTTTCTTTTATTTTTATGGTTTTTGTCTACTTTTTTCAAATTACGAGTCAGACTTTTTGAATCTCAGGCATTTGATTTTCATAGTCCCTTAAAAGTGTTTTATCTTTTGGAATAGTTTCATCTATGCAGTCCATATACTCTATAATTGCCAAATAAATATTTTTTGACTCACGCCTGCAACATTCATCAACACTTCTCTATTTGTTACATTAAAGAAAAATTCTTTATTTCAGTGTAATGTGTAATGTAGAAACAAATGATTGTGTCTTGGGATAAGCACAGAGGAGTTTAGGAGATAACGAAAACTTAATTGAGTTCATTCTTTCCCAGAAATGCATTTAGACAGAAAGAATTATAGTTTTATTGCTTTTGCTGAACCTCATTGAATCCTAGGGTACCCCTTTCAGATTTCTTGGCCTCTTTTTCAAATGACTTGCTTTCTTGATAGTCTTTAACAAGTCTGTTGTTATGATTTCAACTTCCCATGTACACAATAGTAAAATTAAATTGTTAAATCCAACATTTATTTAAATTGGTTATACATATCATATATTCAATTTAACTGATGAAAAAAGATTAAAACTCTACATATATCTTTGTAAATGTTTTGAGACTATTAGAGAAGAGCTTGAATCCTTGTTAAATGTTTTTCTGCATTTCCAGTTGTTTTTGAATCAGATGTATAACCTGATGATTGGCTAAATTTTTATTAAAGAAACAGGGTCATTAGAAAGCTAATTGCCTTGTGATATCTACACCAGATATTTTAAAGATCAGTAGAATACTTCAACAACCTAACCTGTTTCTGAGAAAATGAGACTTTGGCCTGGAGTAGAGGCTATAATCTGATTTTCGCCTTGTCTGAATCAGACCTTTAGCACAACTGGAGGCATATTCCTCAATTTTCTGGAGGAACGGCAGAAAATGGAACTAAACCTTGGGGGCCTAAAACGGCATAAATATTCAGCTGGGAATGTGAAACTTTCCACCTAGAAACGCCTTGGAGTCCAGTAGCACCTATTATTACCCTCTCCCCCCACCTCAATAAACCTGAAAATTAAAAGAATTCTTATTATTAAGGTATTAAAAGAATTCTTATTATTAAGATGTCAGTAACAGAAATTAGTCTTGTCACCTTTAGGCCAAACCTCCTTCCCACTTCCAATTTGGAGATAACCTAGACCTGAATCAGGATCAGCTTGTTGTAAAGATGGCTTTTCAGGGTAACATGACCCTCGAAGCTTTCTTCTTCAGTGGCTGGTCTTTGACTATTTAAAGGTGACAGGCTCATTTAATTATTAACAGCAGTTTCAGTTCTGTCTGTTATTTTATCTCCACTGAAAGCCTGCTTTTCTGATGAGGGCTAGTGAGGGCATTAGCCAGGGGAAATTGATGTAGAAGTTACCATCATCCTGTCTGGGATATGATGAGACTTTTTTTTCTCTCCTCGCTACTTTCCATGTAGCTCACCCTTAATATCTCATGGGATTAAAACAATCTTTGGTAAAATAAAGAGATGGAGACTTGATCATAATAAAATCAAAATTGCAAAGGTGATAGATTGTCTTGGAGCTAGTCCACTCTTAACAAATGGAAAGATTTAAAGCTTTCTTGCAGAAATATACAGTTGGAACATGCCAACCCTCAGACTCACCATGATGTCAGAAGCAATGGGCAGAACTGGGAAACCTAGTTGGTGTTGGAGAAATAGAAAGGGCAAGGGAGATCATAGGATTTGAGGAGGTGAAATGGAAGAACCAGACAGAAGGGATTTCTGAAGTAGATTTTGTAAGGGCTGAAGTAGATTCCATGGAAAAGTTTCTTTTGGAGCCATAGACAAGTGCTTTCATTCACTTTCTGGGGTTGGTGTGTGTTCATGATCAGGGAGTTAGTTGTACATTGGCTCCATTTCTGATGATGGATGCACCTGTACATACAGACATTTCAGGTTAAACTGAGGTTACAAACAAATATGGGAAGATTATAGTTGTGTATGAAAATGGAACCTACCGGAAGGAAGAACTCATGTCTTTTTTTTTTTTTTCTTTTTTGGTGAACCACTAGAGTCAATATAATTGGCAAACCTATTATGAGTTCAAAATTCAACTATCTCCTTAAAAAATAAGAAGAGTCAGGTTTAGAAACTGTTTTGTAGATAGTCAGGATCCGTAATCAGAGTATACACTAGTTACATACTGTAATAGAAGACTCCTCACCCTGATTTGTAAGGAGCAGTTCTACTTCCAGAATAGTCTTTTAATTTAAAGCCAGCTCTAAACCAATGTGTTTTAAAGTGTAGTTGCTGGAATGCATTCATCAGGAATACCACACATGTTCATTAAAATGCATATTCCTGGGTTATACACCTGAGCACAGGAATGTGCGTTTTTACCGATCACTCAGGCTTAGTAAATTTGAAAACCTCTACTAAAGCTGTGCTAATTAGGTTTACCCACATTCACCCAAGTTCTCTCCTCTATTTCCCATCTGCCTTTGCAATTGCTCTTGTGTCTACATTTAAGGAGACTCTTGTGTGTCTGTGAATTCCTGGATTATAAAAGTTGTGATTCTTACATTTGCTATGATATTTCTAACATCTATTATTGTGTGTGGTAGGTAGAAGAGTTTAAATAGGTATTTGTTGAACTGGTTGAATTAAATCAAGAAGTAGCATTAGAGTCATGGGAGAGCTAGATTTGTTTGACTGAGTCCTGCTGTATCAGGACAGTAAGAATTAAGTACCAAAGTCTTCCTTAAAGTTAGTGCCTACCTGCATTCTCTGGGTGGGAAATAGTTTATTTGAGGGGCATGCATAGAGAGGAATATTCCATTCTATTCCATTAATTCTTTTGCCCATTCTCAATTTTTCCTGACATTATTTTGTGCTGTTCACAGCTCCTTGGTACAATCAGAATAAAAAAGTGTATTTTGCTTTGGTCTTAGTCTTGCTCCTAAGGGAAAAATCAGTGTCCTGTGTTTTCCCAAGGAGATGCTATCCCAGGACACTTTCCCCAAAGGACTGGAGCTCTGATTCATCCATTTTTTAAATTTCTTTTGATTGCTTTGGTTTTATGTCATTTCCACTCTTGCTAAATGTTAATGAAATACATGCAGTAAAGAAATACATTCTAGAGGACAAGAAAGAACAGACCTCATGGCTATTTACTCAGCTAGCAATGATTCTGCTTTTCAGTACCCTAACATTCCCCAGTTTGAAGCTTGCTCTCCATGACAGCTTTCTGTTCACAATTGAGCTGCATACTAAAACGAGTGCCACCCTTCCTTTGCAGTGTGACAAATCTCTGGCGAGAGGATGATGCTAATTTCTCTGACCATCTCTCTAGTTTAGTGATGTTCCCTCTCCCACCGTTACCAGGATTGTCTGAAAACATACAGCTGTGCAGATTATGGGACTCCTGATGCGAAAAGGGGCAACATTCAGTGTTTGTTTCTGAATACTTCCTTTTGTTTTGTTTCCTTCCAATACCAACCCATGTACTTGAACTTGAGTTTGCTAATGAGGAGCCTACCAAGGTTCTGGACTTTACCTAGATGATACTTAATAAACTTTTATTATTTTCTTACTGGGAATCTTTACTTATCCTCATCAGAGACCACAGGAGTAATGCTATTATTAAAGAAAATTGGGGCTTCTTGTAAACATTCTGGAGAGTCCTTGACCTCTTGAAAAGGAAGGGCCCCCTGTTCGGCTTCCAGCTGCTGAATCCTCCTTTCCTTTTCCTCTAAAACTTCTTCCAGCTGAGTTATTTTCTCAGTCTGAAGGGAAACCTGAGTTGACAACTCCATAATCAGGCTAAATTTTCGATCACCTTCTTCCACAGTTCGGAGATTGCCACAGGACTCTTCTGGTGAGCTGCCTTCTAAAGCAAACAAGAAAAGGAAAATCTGAGCAGTTTTAATTGAATTTCTCAGAACTCAAAGAGAGAGAAGATGAAAAGCTTCATTTCTCACGTTCTTAAAAGAGAACACAGATGTTGCGTCATCTGGTCAGATATACTGAGAATGGAATCTGAATCCAGTGAAGGGAGATTCTGGGTGTTCATGAAAAAAGAACTTGGAATCCTCTGGAGAGGGAGGAAACTCAGTCTTAGCCAACTCTTTTTTATACATATTTAACTTTCAATTAACCATGGGAATGGGCTGTCCTTAAAAACCCAACCTACAAATAACAGCGATCCCAATTTTCATGTTATCTTTTTCCCTAAGAATCTTTCACAAGAGCTATAATCAAGTAGAAGTATGCTTTAATTTGAATTTTAATTAGACTGGAAAAAAAAAAGAAAAAGAAAAAGGTCATTGCTCTTTGTGGGAGAAGCGAATGAGAAAAGACTAGTTTCTTAACTTGAGTCTGCTTTAGAGTTGGCAGGGGTGTAATTTGAGGTGATTTAGGAAAACTATTAGCATATCTCCCATAGAGATTCATTTTTTTAAGTCTGAAGTCTTTTCACCATTTCTTAATAAAATTACCAATACTTCTTGGAAATAATAGCTTATCCTTTATCAATTTCTATCAGCTAGCCCCTCAGATAAGGATAAAGCCCTGAATGAGGAAGGAGACAGAGGCTCCAACAAATAGATGAAAGATTAGTGGCTGGCAGCAGGGAACCCTTGAAAATAAACTTCACTTAGACCATCACAAATTTTAGCTGCTGAAAGCAAAGCCCATTCTACTAGATTTAGCAGTACCATCTTCCTTACCACTCTTATTCTGAAATGTCCGCCATTAAAATCACTTCTCTGAGTTATGTAAAAGGCAGTCGTCAGCTATTAGAAGGAAGGGGCATCAGAACTTGGGTACAATTGTAGGAACAATCAAGCCAAAAGCATATGGATGAATCTGACACATGGTCTTGACAGTTGGTTGCTCCAATGAAAGAAGGTTCAGCATTTACTCAACCCCCAGTGAAAACAAACCCCACAGCTACACTTGAGAGAAACCTAACCTTTAGTCCAGGATACAAAAGCCTGCTACTATTGTGTACTTACGCACCTGCTAAGGATGGGACAGTTTTGCTGTGATAGTCCATGCAGGCAGGTAATCACCCATTTCTCAGCAAATAAGACCAATTTGCAGTCATCACTTTCCTGAGAGATCACAGAGTGAAAGTTTGTGCACTGAATTGCACAGTGGGCAGGATGCTTTGGCCTCACAAAAATGATGAGGGGAGAGATCAGACTTTGCTCTTAGAAATTATTACTAGCAATATACTACCTTTCAAGAATCCATGGAGAATTTTGTTCTTAACATTTGAACTTCTAACTATTTAAGGAGATGGCGGTTAGTATCTTTCTTAAAAAGCAATGAAAACAATCTCAGATCTCAAAGGAGCATTTAGTTTGTTGCCTCTGCAATAGGTCTGTGCTTTTAGGCCCTGCATGGGGAGTCTATATGGTGGCAGGCCTTACCCATCTGCTGGTATGCCAGGGCCTCACCTTTCCTTTCCTCTGTGTAGGGCTGTGCTATCTAATATGATAGCCACTAGCTATATGTGGCCATTAAGCAATTGAATGTGGGTAGTCTGAACTGAGATGTGCTGTAAATATAAAACACATATTTAATTTGGAAGACTTAGTTTGAAAAAAATGTGAAATATCTCATTAAATATAAAAAATTGATTAAATATTAAAATGATAATATTTGAGATATATTGTGGTAAAATATATTTTTAAAATGAACTTCACTCATTTGTTTTTAAATTTTAAAAATACGGCTACTAGAAAATATAAAAAATACTATTTGTGGCTCTCATTATTTTTCTACCGAATAGTACTGGGCAAGGGTTTCCTTTTAAATGAACACTCTGAAGCCAAAGTGGATGTGTTCCTTGTATATGCCTTTAATTAACATGGACAATTGTTATTTGGGAGGGAGGATCACTGATCCTCAACCATTAACCATTATCTTTCTGTTACCCCAGAAGATGGAGGCAGGGAAATCTGGGCTTGGGAGAATAAATTCTTGTGGGTTGAAGTGAGTTTCAATAGGAGAGGAAGGAAAAGATGAGCAGTGGCAGCAGGAGGCAGTGGGAAGATGCTAAGGAAAGGAACGGCGTGCAGGACGGGAAGGCTGGGCCTTGGAGAAGCTCAGGGACGGAGGGCTTCCTCAGGAGCTTCTTGTATGTGCTCGTCTGTCACCTTCTCTTTTCTCTTTGACTTCTCCTTCAGTTTTCTCTTTCCTCAGTTTCCCTCTTCTTCTCAGAAAAAGTTATTTCTACCAATTTGCACAATGATGAAAGGAGTTTAGTGTCATTCCAGAAGGCAAACTGGTCACGAGTTTTTTTGTTTTAAATAATGCAATATGAGTATAATACTTTCTTCATCTAATTCTAACGATAAAGGGGCAAAAATGCAGCAGGGTGATATTACATAGGTAATTATAGTCACTAGGTCTCCATCCTCTGTCTCTGCCCTCTCAGAAGACAGTAGTAGTAGAGAAAGAAAGACAGGGTATCTTGATCAGCTTAGGCTGCCATAACAAAATACCATAGACTGGGCGGCTTAAACAACAGAAATTTCTTTTGCCACAGTTCTGGAGTCTGGAAGTCCAAGATCAGGGTGGTGCAGTTCTGGTAAGAACTCTCTTCCTGGTTTGCAGAGAGCTACTTTTTTATCGTATCTTCACATGATGGAGAGAGAGAGACCACAAGTTCTCTGATGTTTCTTCTTATAAGGGCCTTAATATTAAGAGGGCCCCATCTTCATGACCTCACCTCATTTAAACCTAACTAATTCTCAAAGGCACCATCTCCAAATACTGCGATGTTGGGGGTTAGGGATTCAACATATGAATGGGGGTGGGGGCACAATTCAGTCCCTAGCACAGGGAGAAGACAATTGGAAAAGGAGTAGAGAAGGACATGAAGCTGAAAAAGGAGAGATGGCATGACGTCTTTGATTCCTACTCTATTGCTTTTATATATTAAATAAAAATGTTGATAAAGAGATAAGCTAAAGAATATATACACCAAAAAAGAAATTTCTCGCACAAGTACATTTTACTATTAAATGACTTCTTTACACATAAAACAAAAATATTATTGTTCCGTTTCTAAACACATCACAAATATCAAAAGGGTTTTAAACACTTCAACAAAGTGGGGACTCCAGCAGTCTTACATCCTATTTGTGTTGGAAATAGCCCAGGGCCACAGTTTTCCAGATTCTACCGGTAACCTTCACATGACCTGTTCTGAACTACTCTCCCCTAGTTCAGTCTCCCTCATCTGGAAGGTATGTGTGTCCCTAAGGTCCTGACAGCTCTACGTGTCCCCAAATCTCAAGTACCTGTGGTCTTTCCTAGGCTTTCACTAGCAGCTCAGATATTCTTGCCAGGGACGTGGCTGCTTGATGTATGAGGTTTTGTCATCTGAACAGATAATCTAAAGTTTAATCCCGTACCTAGAGGCTCAAGGAGAACCAGAGACAAGAGAGATTCCTCTTATCTGTCAGAGAAAGAAGGCAAATCTGATTAACCACAGTCAACATATGAACCCATTAAAATTGCTGCTATTATGGAGGTTTTTACAAGCACACACCAGTTTTCATAATTTCTCTTCTTCCTGCTTCCACTTAAAATAGGTGAGAAGCAGGAGTGAGAATGAGGGCTTAGGGGCACGGCAAAGAGGAGACGGGAGAAGGGGTGGTGGTAGCTGTGCAGGTCTGGAAAGGTTTAGAAAGAAGACAGATGAGAAGAGACTTTTACCTGCAGCAGGGCCAGGCTGGGCTCACTTTTCTATGTCAGCTTTGAAAGATGAAAGGCCCAGAAGAAATCATGACATTTGCCTTCGGCCATTTCCAGATTCTCATTATTCATACCCTAAGTTCCTTTATGCTCTCAGCAAAGTGCCACAGGAGAGTTATGTCAAAAATGACAACAGAGTTCACAGCAGAGGTAATTATAGTTTAAGGAGTAGCTTAGAAATTTAGAGTTGGAATGTGCATTTTGGGAGTGATTTGGTCTCACCTGTACAGGAATTATTTCTGCAATGTCCCTAATTGATGATTTTCTAAGCGAGTGGCTCTCAGACATTTGTGTCTGCCAAGCTCTTCATAGGTCAGCTGCCAATTGTAATCAATAAATAGAATTTGCCTTTTGCCATCATGCAGCTCCATGTTGTTATAGAGATATCAAATAGGATTGGAAGGTTGTGATGGTCAGACTGTGAGGAGAGCAGGCTACAACTTGCTAATCAGAGAAAGGAGATGTGAAAATATAACATGTAAAAATACTGCCTGGTGAATCCGGGAAGTTAGTAGTTTACTGTAAACAGATCTACTGTGCCGAAGGGTGGCCCAGTGAATGGCTAGAAAGCTTTTTTTAGATTTTCAAAATACTTATTTCTAAAAAGGGTGTTCCATTTTAATCCCTTCACTCATGCTACAACCCAGAAGTGTTCACTCAGCGGAGAATGCTGAGAACCACTGATCTCATTTCTGATTAAAACACCTCTAGCAATGGGAAGCACACTTGTTCCCAGTGTGGTCTCAAGCATCCTCCATGGTCATCTTCTTCATTCGTTCACTTGGTAATTAGTCACTGGGGCATAAGAACACACATGGAGGATGAATCAGATGCAGTGCTGGCTCCTACGGTCGCAGCTCCACAGTTGTGCAGGAAAGAGGCAGCACTAAATTAGGGCCTACAGGACATTCAGGATTTAGCTTAAACAAACACCTCTGCTGGGTACTCACTTGTGAACGTTTACTTTTCTCTCTGCCTTCCAAACTAATGACCAAGATTGCCAGCTATTTACTTGAGAAGAAAGACTCTTACCGGTGAGGTGATTAAATATCTCATTCCACCAGAGCCACCCAGGATTACTGTTTGACCTAAAAGACTATGTCAGCTTCCTCCTCTGTACAAATGCCCATCACTCTGACTCACCTTCATGCTGGTTTTGAAAGCTGTGTATATTTCTCAGTAACCACAGGGAGCCCATACTTGGACTTGAAAACTGGCATTTGTAAATATATCCCTCTCACTACTTGCATAAAAAACTGACGACAAAAACCTTCCTAGTTTTCTCTCCTTCTCTAGACTTTTATGATGACATTTGAGAACAATAATTCTCTGGAATAAATGATTCACTTATTTTTTGCATTCTTATAGCACAAATATTTTACTTCTTAAAAATCAGATTAGTCTTACTTCTTGAAGATTTCTCTACCCTCCCACGTCAATGTTTTTATTTGTACAGAGACCAATCTCTCTGGTGCCAAATGATCGAGTTTGAAGGGTTTCAATTTCTTTCCACTAATGCTGTGAACACTTAGAATACATCTGAAGTTGGCAAGTGTTTGTCGATTTGGAAAAAATAAGCAGCATTATAAGAACAGATTTAATTGGCAAATAAGTTTGGCCAGTTAGAAGAATTAAAATACAGTGTGATATTTGCTAGGAATTTTCCATATATATCACAAAACTTTCCATTTCATAATGATGACCATTATTATAACAGGATTATGTTTAAAAGGAAAAAGTTGAGGTGCAGTGGCACCTGGAGTAAATATATATTTTCACCTAGCAAGAGCCCAACAGCCCCATAACTAAGAGCTTGAGAATATCTGTTTATTTTAATAAATGCTTTGGAGGAAGCAGGATATTTAGTTGCAACTATGATGGAAAGGCTGCAGCCCTAATAACATGGGGAAATAAGTGCCCTGGAGAACAATGAGGTCAGAGAGCCTATAGAACACTTAGTGAAACAAAACAAATCAAAACAACAACAACAACAAAAACGCTTATGAAAAACAAGAAGTCTCTAGACTATGTAGGAAGCGCTTATTACTTCAAGTTTATTGGGCCTCAAGCAGGTGCTGTGCCCTCACCCGTCTCCAGAACCAATGTGAAGGGTGTGGCTGGTGTGGATGCTTTGAGGACTTGATTAATGTTTGGAGACCAAGTAGGATGAGAATCCCTCATCTCTAACCGTTAGCATCACTTTTGTGGTGGGTGGAAGGATGCTTTCGTTGTAAGACACGGGAGCTAAGCAGACTGAGGGCACTGCAGATTCCTAGCCTCCTTCCTACCTTCACTCCGAAGCTTAAACACACTGTGATGCCCAGGCTTAACACATATCGAAGAGGTTAATTCTCTCATCTTGTGGTTGAAGCACTGCAATAACTTCATATCTGGCCCCCCTGCTTCTGTTACTGCCCTTTCAGTCTGATTTCAATGCTGCACAGACAGGTCTCATTAAAATATAAGTTGGGTCTTGACACTCTTTTGTCCAAAATCCTCCAATACTTTTCCATCTCAGACAGACTAGACACACAAGTGCTTACACTGCAAGGTCCTATGTGATCTGGTGCCCCTTTACCTCATTGACACATCTATTCTTCCTCTCCTCATTCATTCTGCTACATTCCCACTATCTTCATTCCTAACAGACCAGGCATGTCCCCACCCCAGAGCCTTTGCACTTGCTATTTCCTTTGCCTGGATAATTGTACCCCTGATACATTCATGGCTAGCTCCCTCGATTCCTACAGGCCTTTTCAAAGTCACCTTCACACAACGAAGCCTTTCCCAGCCATCGTGCCTACAACTTCAACCTGACCTCCATTGCTAAACACGTCAAATCCTATTTCCTGCTTTGTTTTTATTGACATGCTATATCTGACTACTCTGTTGGCAGACTCTAACTCATACTAGAATGAGGAAAGCTCCATGAGGACAGAACTTTTTGATGGTTTTGTTCACTACTATATCCTCTGTGCCTAAAGCAGCACTCAGCACATTTGTTAAGTGAACAAATTAAGTGTATATATGATACAAATCACCATAGCAGTGGCTGGGCAAAAGGTTTCAATTGGTGTATTATTACAATGGTTTTTCGATTTTCTCCCCAGACACATATTTTTTTTCACACAAAGCTTTTCACTATTACATTTTTCTTCAGATAATAAACTGATTTAATTGTATAACTTTGCACTTAACTCTGAGTTTAAGGTTTCTTTTTTAATAGAAAAATGGAAAATATAGAATAGGTCTCTTCCACATCTATGACTTAGATTCTATTAGCTATGAAAATGGTTCTCCAAGCGGGCACCTGGAAACTTCATCTATACGGAGAATCCAAGGCCTCACTGCTGAAGTTTTGCTTGAGTGAATCTAGGAGGGCGTCTGGAAATCTATATTTTTATAAAGCCCTCCAGATAATTCTGATGATCAGCCAGGTTTTTACAGGAGAATTTCTACTGACCTACTATAGGTATGAGGAACTAAGCTTTTGGCTAAATCTGAAAAGGTAGACCAGAAATCTCCCAGGGAAGCTTCTTCTTGACAAGGCTGCAGTATTCACAGCAGGAGGAGAGAGAGCACATCTAACGTACTCCTTGTACCTCTCCCTTGTTACCTGATATGGTTCGGACTGTAAATGTTGCTCGCTGATTGCATCCATGGTCCTTGTGGCACCCACTCCTCTTTAATTAGCTTAAAGCTCAACAGCATCTTGCCAGTTCTAACCTGGCTAAATTATCTCCAGAATATCCAGAGAAAATGAGCAGTTTGTTTTTGCTTCTGCTTCTGCTTCTATTTCCCCCTGGATAGATGAATCCTTTTCCTCACAAGTGGTCTGGAGAGGAGTCTCTCTTTTCTTTCCCATGAAAAGTGAGTGGAAAAGGGAGTGTGTGAGAGGAAGAGGAAGGGAGAGATCATGCCTTGGGGTGGAAGCACAGTGATTCCCCAGCTTCCAAGGGAGTTTAACAGCTATCACCACTACGCAGGGAGAGAGTGAATCCCCTTCTGCAGATCTGAGTCCAGGGTTTTCTTCTTGGAGCTTGCTGGAGTCAGCTAATATGTCCACAAAGACTCATGAGATTATTATCACAGAAAGATGTGTGAAAACTTGGGAGTAGCTTGGGGAGGTTGGTAGGCTTGCGTGTGTGGAAGAGAAGTGAGGATATCTCAAAGATGGTGCCACAACATAAATACAGACTGATGTGGTGGGAGACGGGGGAAATCCCCGGTGGCCGGATACTGCCTGGTGGGCAGAGTGCAGTGCTGTTTTCCACCTTCTATCTACACCACTAGGGCAAAGTGTTTTACTAGGGTGAGAGTATAACAGCATAGGTTAACTTAGCTCGCAGCTCCCTTTCTGGGCAAGGTTTCTTCCCAGCCACTTCGGGGTTTCAGATCACATCAGATTGTGCTACAGGAGTTCTTTGAAAAATGACACGAACACTGTTAGCATAGCAATGCACCTGAGTTATGCCAAGAGGGGATCAATTTAAGCAGAAGGAAGGTCTTTTAGAAGCTCTCCTACCTCTTCCTATTAGCAGGACCTAAAGTTCCCTCCAATAGGTCTGGCTCCTTTGAAGAGAATGATGGATGAATGCAATGACTGACAGCCTGGCCAGAGGCCAAAAGGTAAAAATGGACTCTGGTAGGAAAACAGGAAATTCAAGAGAGGGAGAGACCCAGGAGATTATGAGAAAGGAACGAAAAGAAGAGACAAT
Organism: Pteropus medius; assembly: GCF_902729225.1. Classification (NCBI taxonomy): domain Eukaryota; kingdom Metazoa; phylum Chordata; class Mammalia; order Chiroptera; family Pteropodidae; genus Pteropus; species Pteropus medius. Next base: position 19,184,935 of record NW_024352785.1, on the reverse strand, counting down.
AAATAAGGACTGTTTCTATGTTTATCTGAAGTGGAATCAGCACGGATTTGAAGTCAATTAGAGGAATAAAAGTAGAGATTATTTTACATCATTTGGACTGCATGTTGCACTAGAGTGTCTAACAGACTTGTCCCTACTTTTCTTTCTGATGCACAGAGGTCATGTGATACTAAGTTCTTCTAAAGTAAGGAATGCCAATTTAGTTTATTGGCATTAATTTTTCAAAAGATGTTAGAGTTTCTAGTGTTGAATGGCATTGAGAAATAAAACGATGTTGTAGTAATAATAGTATTGGCAAGGTTAGTTATTTTTTGATAATGACAATGAAAATTAAGCGTGTGTGTGTGAAAGATGGGATAAAGGATTCATCATTTTTGTTGATCTGGATTTACTTGTTTAAACTATGCAAGAGAATGTGGTTTGTGAAGAGGGGGTACAAGTCATTTTGATTTTGCTGACTTGACACAGCTATTTAATGTTCCCGACAACAGGACACTTGGATGTGCTCATTTTTGCTTGCAAAATTTTGAGTTACATGGGCAACTATATCTCATAACACATGACTTCTTTACTTCCTTAAATCTTACCCTGTTCCTTAATTTTTCCCTTTTGATTAGCCCCAGGATGACAGTGATAGCACCATTGAATTTTACCAGCTCTCTAGATACAGTGCTAGTTATAGACTCAGTACTTCTTGGCTGGAGTTGAGGAGTCTGTGCGTAAAATGTAATAAATTCCAAAAAAAAACCCACAAAAAACTATAGTTACAAAGACATTCTCTTTCACCAAACTTTAGTCAGGCTCCTCCAAGCCCATTTCTTGACTAATCTTCAAGAGCCCTGTTGTAGCAAGAATCCTGCCAAATTGTTTTTGAGAGAATTTCCCATCCTTGGTATCTGATCGCTCTCAATATCTGACCCAGTTTCTCATTTTCCACCATCCCCTCAAGTGATATAGATCACCCTGACCTACCTGCTTTCCCTCGTCATTTTCTATTCACTTATCCCACCACTCTGATCCTTCGCTATAAATCCTCACTTTTCCTGTTGTATTCACAGATGAGCCAATCTCTCTTCTCTATCGTGATAGTCTTGACACCTATCACGATAGCCCTGAATAAAGTCTTCCTTACTGTTTTAACAAAGTTCAGAATAATGTTTTCTTTAAAAATAGCAGCTAAAAGATCTTACGGAATTTATTTGGGTTGTTCATTTATTTTGCCCTGGAATGCTAAAAATGATGACATCAACTACTGCTAGACTGGGCCAAGTGGGATCTTCACATTACCTAGATCAAATTCTCCAAGTGTTTAACACTTTATCATTTGAGAATGACATTGCTGAAATTGATTACTGAGATTTTTACTTATTTAAAACATCAAGTAGTGGAAATTCTTAAGGCTTCATCCATAATTCTCAGCAAGTTGTCAGACCTATGAATTCTACAGCTTCTTATCCCTGGCTATTGAGAAATAGGAAGATAGGGTAGGCAGAATAATGTCCCCCCAAAGATGTTTCCCAAACCTGTGAATATGTTACTTTATAGGTCAAAAGGTGCTTAGCAGATGTGATTAAGTTAAGGATCTTGAGATGGGAAGATTATTTTAGATTATCTGGAAGCGCCAAATGTAATCATGAGTCCTTTGTAAGAGGGAGATAATAGGTCAGAGTCAGAGAGAAATTTCTGGAGATGCCTCACTGTTGACTTTGAAGATGGAGAAAAAAGCCACAAGTCAAAGCATGCTCATGGTAGAAGGCAAAGAAATGGATTCTCCTTTAGATCTGCTATAAGGAGCACAGCCCTGTTGAGCCTTGATTTTAGTCCAGTGACACCTATTGTGGATTTCTGACCTCCAGACTGTAAAATGATAAAGTTGTGTTGTTTTAATCAAATTAACTTATAGTAGTAATAGAAAACAATTACAGAAGGGAAAACTAATTAATATCTGAGTGATAAAAATAATCTATCTATTACAGGAGGCCCAGGAAGCTCATTTTGGTGCAATGTTGCCAAAAGACTTGGATTTCAAATAAGGGCAACTGAGGATTTCCAAACATCCAGGGAAGTCTGGATTCCAGACCTTCCCGCATCCTCTAGAATCTCATTCTATTATTAGTCCCTCTTTCTTGTAAATGTTAACTTTTCTACTGATTCCAAGCCATTAGCATGGAAACTTATTCAATGGCCACCATCTTAAAAAAGAAATCAAACCCTTTCACTACTTAATGCCTCTTCAGCTATTGCTCATCCACTCTTCTCCCCTTTATAGTCAAATCTCTTGGAAGAGTTGTCTATAGTCTAACTCCATTTATTCATGCCTTTCTCGTGTTTACCCATTGCACTCTAGCTTTTGCTTCCAATTACATCTCTAAACTTGGCTTTGCTGAGATTGCTGATGTTACTAAATCCAATGGACTTGCTTCAGTGTTCATCTTATGTGACTTCTGAACATTTGCCACTGTTGGCAGCTCCCAACTTCACTTGACTTTGGTGATATGACAATCTTTTCCTCCAAACTTCCTGATTTCTTGTTGAGTCTCATTTTGTGAGCTCCTCCTCAGAGCAGTTACTACATGGAAATCCTTACATTCTTGGCCTTAAACTTTCTTCTTTCTCTCCATAGGTAATTTCATTAGCTCTTGCAGCCTTGATTGCAATCAGTTTGTGTGAATGATGCCCTTATTTACAACTCTACAATAGACCTGAGCTCTGGATCCTGCACCCTCCATTGCTATAGCTCATAAATAACTCAGGAACAATATATACAGAACTGATCTCATTATTAATCTCCAAAATCAATCTTTTAGTGTTCACCAGCTGAAAAAAATGGCATCGCCATGCATTAACTTGTTAAAGTCAGAAATTTGAGGCTTACTTTAGATTTCTCCTTTGCTCTTCTATGCTCTTCCATCCATCTTATCACAAAGTCCTGTTGATTTAAACTCTTAACTTTGTCTAATTGTCTCCATACCCATTAGGTCAGGCTCCTATAAAATCTTTTATCTCTGTGCCTTTGTAATTCTCATTCAAAAATTCTGTTTGTAACCTCTATGGGGTACTATTTCATTAACGACTTCTCCAAACTCTATTACTTCTTCCTCAGCATTAGTTGTGTTATGAAAATGTAATAGATGGCCATAAGAAACTAGCAAGCTGGTAGGGACCACTTATCAGATGATACAAATGGTCTTTATTGTGGCACACCTGAGCACTTGGACATTTATCATTGGAATCTTCAGGGTTCAATTCAAAAGAGACTAAGAGAAAGGTGGATGATAGAGAAGAAGCCATAAAATGGTGTAAGTGCATAAGAAGCAATAGCAGAGTTGAAATGGGAAAGAAACTGTCAAAGTGGGAGGGCCCTTGCACACTTGAGAGAAATAGTTCACAGAAACAAAGACTGCTTATCAATCTTACCTCCTATACAGATAATCATATGTAACTTGGTTTTTATTCACTCTTTCACTTTTATTTTGTGCAACTAGCTGTTAGTTTAAATTTTATAGTAATAAGACAATAATAAAAAATGGACTCTGGGACGGGTGAAGGCCAGAGATGTCTCTGCTATGTTGTTAATTTGGCAGCATAAAAATGCCCTGTTCTTGAGGACAGCCTGTGGAATATAGTTCTTCCAATTCTTCCTCTCAGTGGAATGCCATTTCAGTTTTTATCAGCTTGATTTTTTTTTGAAATTTCAAGATTTAATTTCATCTTGAGATTACAAAAGATAATTCGAAAGCAATAGAGAAATTTCTCAAGAGGGAATTCAAACAAGCTTTTCTTTATTTAGGAAATCTTCTGATATCTGGAACAAATGTTAATTTTCATAGATGGTTTCCCATTAGTTACCTACTTTACCATGTAAATTATATGCCTTGAGAATATTATCTAACGGTAAAGGAGTTATTTTCAGGTTGGGCTTAAATCCAATGCACTCTAGAGAAGCACAAAATATTGTCTAGGAAACTAGTGAAATACTCAACAAAATTCTTCCATTCTGATACTGAGAAATTTTGTTGTAATTTGGATGTATTATACAAAAATATTAGAAAAATAATATTTATAAGAGATATCGAAGAACTTCTATAGCTACGATTTCCCTTTGTCCTTAGCCCTCTTCTTCATAGTTACAAAGATGAGAAGAAAAGAGAATGAGAAAGAGAAGTGGGGAAAGAAATGAACATTTACAGAGCACGTACTTTGTGTCATTTTACTAAGAACTTGTTTAGCAATCACACCAAAGCAGAAAAACTGTTCATTTCTTGTTTCTATTATTATGACCAATACCACCAGCATCCTTGTATAGGAGCAGGTCTGAAATATGTAGGCCACTTTTCAACCTCATTGCCAGCCCCCCAAACTCCCACCTCACTGTCAGATATTCATGTAAGCCCATGTAAACCTGTCTCATCAGCATATCTTCCTGATTTGGGGTTACGGCATATCCACGGGGGTCATATTCCAAGCATTTCTCAATTGTTTATGGAATATTCCTGGCTTTAAAAGAATAAAACAATAGAATAGGTGTCTCATTCTTTTTTGTTCCTACTATTAATTTCCGATCTGGAAAATGCTAAGATAATAGGAATCTTAGGAATTGGCAGCAAGATTACCATTAAGACTTGTGGGCATTTGTTCTGGCTACTATCCAAGATGATCCTCCCAGCGTCTTCTGGTTCTAACCACCTGAATAAACAAAGGCCTAGGGACACATTAATTTTTAGCCAGCCAAATTCTCATTTTGTCTCTGGTTTAGGATATAGGAATTATTTAAATTTAATCTGTATTATATATTATCTGATCACTTCTCTTTTAACCACTTAAACCTTCAGATGAGAAAGTATACTTAAAATTGTACAAGGATCTGTATTTTTAAGACTCAGATTGGGTTTAATCAATTGAGTAATGTGATTTTTACTTGGAATTAGACTCAAAGAATCAATATTGTGTGTGTGAATATATCAGGGCAATTTCGACTCCAAATAACAGGACATGTGATTATCAGCAACTTAAACAATGGGGCATTTATTACTGCACATAAGGTAAAGTCTGGGGAATTCCAGGCTTAGCTCATTCTGTGGCTCAAAGACGATAGATTAGCTTCTCTTAGATTATCTTGTTTTTTCTAATTGCAAGGTGGCTGTATTCTTACCAGGCCTTTGCCTAAAAGCTGGAAAAGAAAGGAAAGTCTTGTCAAGTCTCCCCTTTTTAAGAATTAGGAGAATTTCCATGATGATCATAGCAGAATTTACCTTATATGTATATTTTTGTCCCTGATTATATCGTATTCCTAAAGCAGCTCTTGACAGAGAAATAGAATCACTATGATTGGTTAAGACTAATACACATTAACATTCTGGGGTGGTTGGGGAGGATCCCTGAATCACATTATCGGCCTAAATTATGAATAAAATTAGGGTTCTCATTAAGAAGGAAGAACAGTGTTTTTTGTGTAGGTAACTAATACTGTCTATCATTGTGAACAAAACTTTTTTATACAAAATGCCAACAGTGGTGTGTCATTCAGTATTTTTTGTTGCAAAAAACCTGATAGCCCACCTCTAATTGGCTTAAATAGTGTTAGGGAAAAAGGAACTTCTCTTGGTCCTCAAGGTTCTTTTGGTTGGTCTAATAATCAAATAGACACGAGACAGATTAGCAAGAGAAAATAACCAAATTTCATACATGCATATGTATGGGAACCCCACATACATGAGAGAGTCAGAGACCCCAGACACATGGAAGGTTCAGAGACAGAAAGGGAACATGAGTACATAAGACATTCTGAACTAGGATGCAGTAAGGTGCCTTGGGGGCTTAAAAAGGTCATTGCAGAATGATAAGAGGAACAGATGTTCAGTAAATAGAAGTTTATCCTGCCCTAAAGACAGGTCAAAAGAGGTTATCTTTGATAATCTCCCATTCTGGGCAAGGCCCCTAATCCAAGTTCTTCCAGGTGGTCAAGGGAGGGGGCAGGAGTTTCTCCTGAGCCAGCAGCTAAAGGCACCCTTAGCTCAAACAATTCACATACCACAGAAGCGCATTTTGGGGTGACTAACCCTGAACCACCACAGCTATAAAGAGAACATATTGAGATAGGGCTAGTTTCAGGCCAGACTTGAATGAGTAGACCTAAACATGTAATGGAAGATCTTTTGGTATCTCTGCTCTTTCTTTTTTTACAATGACAGCTTCTTCCTGAGCCTAGTACTGTCCTGGTAGCCAGATGACTGCCACTGTCTTCAAGGGACAATTCTCCTTCTATCTAGTGTCAAAGAGTATCTCTACCTTTATCTACTACAGAAAAATTGGAGACTTTTCTTTTCCATAAGTGTCAACAAATATCCCTCACATTCCATTGGCTCGTGTTAGATTACAAACTCATCTATAAACCAATGGATGGGCTATGCAATTAATGTTTAGGCTAATAACATTGTCATACATCTAAAGCAATGCAATTTATAACAGTAATCTTCTGACAGCAGTGAAAGGAAGTTAGGAAGAGAAGTGAATGAGTGAATGAATGATAAATAAAGGAAGACCTCTCCAATTGCAATGAGTTTCATATCGTGGCCATTTTTTCTAGCGAATTTCAATAAATTGAATAATTGTTGTCTGGAAGATAGCTTAAATTAAGCAAATCATAAATATCAAGTTTATAAGAAATAGCTAGTAAAAGCCACACCAGTATCAAAATTCTAGCAGAATAAGATGATTGTTTTGGGTACAATTTATTGGTTTTAAAAAAGACTAAGAAGTTATTCATTGTGACATTTTGATATCGGGGAAATTGAATTAATTATATTTTGGTCAAAAAACTCACACAGAATTCAAATAGTTTAGGTTCAGATTTGGTTCTGATGGTTATCATTTGAAGGGATTTTTAAAATCTAAATAAATAAAAAATATTTTTAGTACATTGCACTTTTTAGTGCACAGTGATGTTTAATGCCAGAAATATCATTTCTGAAATGGCTACTATATACATCACAAAGTAAAAGAATATATCGGTTTTCTTAAATACATCCTTGGACAAATTAATAGTGTCTAAGAGCCAGCAAATGAATTATATGATTCAGTATGGGAAGAGAAGGCAGCACCCAAAAGATACAAAGGGAGGATTCATGGCTTCTGGTCACATGTATGGCCACTGCAATAATTTCCTAAAATCTTGGACAAATCAATGCCTCTGTGTGTCAGCCTCTTTATTTGTAAAACAAAATATTAATCTATATAATCAATAAAAAGTTTTCTGACTCTAGAATTTTATGATTGCATTAGGGACTTTAGACGTCTGGGCATATATTCTAAACTATTTTGGTACTTAATATAATGTGATGTTAGTTTACATGTTGGCATTTAAGCTTCTTATGCCTGGTTTAACAGCCCATATGACATCTATATTACCAAGTAGCGGATACATGGTAAGTGTTTGATTCTTGTTGTGTTAAATTGGATACAATGATTATGATTATGACTCTGCCTTCTCCAATAGATGGTGGGTAGGAGTGAGTAGTTTATTTATCATTCCTCTAATGTCACTATGACCTCACATATAGAAAAACAGCCCAAAGAACTAAATATGGGCAGAAATAGCTTGGTCAACACTTCTTTAGTTTTTTCAGCGTCTTGGAAATTATGAGCTCTATTGATGATATTGATGATCAACCACAAAGTTACATATTTTCATATGGGCATGAGTCTCCCCAGTGGGAAAAATCAGAATACTGCCAAATAAGAATTTCAATTAAAATTGAAAAAATATTCTCAAATTTAGTTTTATATTAATAACTGGCATAATAAATGTTTGAAAAGCTGATAGGACAACTTAAATTCTCAAATTATCATCTCTCTGAATGGATGGTATAGAAGTGCAGGTGTGTGTATCTCCACATGTGTAAACATATGTCAATATGGTCGAAGAATATTCAGAGAGGCAGTAGATAATGTGACACAGGAAGTAACAGGGGGTTGGTCAGTGGCTACTGTTCAATGGGGAATCCTTTATCTGGGTTTACCCCACCTGAAAGTTGCACTCTGTGTCTAAATAGCCCATCCTGCTCCTGCAGTACAGAGTAGATTGAAGTAAAAGAGGGTCAGAAAGAAAGAGAGAGAGAGGGAGAGGGTCAGAAAGAAAGAGAGAGAGAGGTTTAGTGAGGCAGCATAGTAGAAGAAAAAGCTACAGGAATGAACAGCCATTAGGCAATTTTTGTGAGGATGCTTTGAAAAATAGTGACTCTGTCCTGTGCAGTAATATAGTAGAATCTGCTATAGAACTTCAGTGAGATTGTGTGCTTTGATGGAGAATTTTTCACAGCTAAAGATGGAGAGAATAAAGAACTCTCTGCTTTTAGCACAGAAGCCCTCATACGAGACTGACTAGCATATACCGTCTGAAACTGGGACTGTGCAAGACTTAGGAGAGAACAGTGAATCCTACAGAACCATGGCAATGGTATAAAATATGAACAGGACCAGGAAGAAGATTTTTAGGACCAGGAAGAAGTTTTTTTTTTTTTCCTCTACAAATTCTTTAATAAATAGGATTGGATATTAATACAAGAAGTACATGGTTTGCTCAAGATAAATTTAGAAAACTTTATATAGTATGCTTTATAGTATAGTTTCAGGCCTTCTCAATCCTTTCATCTTTACAAAGTTCTTAGTCAAAGAACTCTTCAGATATTGTTAGAGATAGACATGGGAACCAGGTGGAAGTACCTGACCCTAGCAATCAAGTACCTAGAGTGGTAAAACTGGACATGCAGCATCATTTTCCAAGTACTGCTTGAGTAAGGTCTGATACTATCTGGATGTGTCACACATTCTAAGTAAATTTATAAACACACACATAGGCATGATCAAGAGTCACTGGAGACCAGCTAAAACAATACATTCAACCCAATGCAAAGTGGTTGACCTCCCCGCCATCAGTGTTATACTTTTATATAAAATCATAAAAGTTTGATTTCATAAAAAATTCTAATGAATGAACATCAATTAAGAGAAAAATGTAAATAAGTGAAATAGTACAAATTAACATTTCTGAATGGCACTAATTTATTTTGGGGAGTTTTGAAGATTTAGACTGATTCATTCATCTTACAAAGTGCTTATTATACACAAGCCTCTAAGTTAGGCCTTGGGGATAACACGGTGACGATAAACCAGGGAAAAAATTTTAATACTCAATTCTTCTTATATTATAATAAGCTTGTTTGCTTCCATAATCTGTTAATCAGCCCAGTTTCAAGCTAAATAATTACAGATGTTTTTTAATACAAAAGACATTCCATGAAGAAAGCAAGCATCTCGAGAAGTATTAGAATATCTTTAAATATAAAACATGTCTCTTAGTTTCCTATAAATAAAAGGCATGTGAGTAGAATGATATATAAGAGCTGTTTTCTTTGTGTAGAACATAAAACAATAACATTAATATTCAGAGAATGGAGTGATCTGTGTTTAAACTAGGGATCTTCCAATCACTTGCTGTGTGAGCTTGGCAGTTACTTAAACTTCCTGTGTTTTAGTTTATCTGTAAATAGACCTCTAAGTACATCAACACAGTACCTCATAGTATCGTAAGAGACTTTTATGGGTTAATTCATGTTAAACTCTAAGAATAATGCCTGGCACATAATATTGTGCAAGAAATGTTACCAATATTATTACCATTGTCTACCTACTATTTCTAAGCACATTCCTCAAATCTAAGTTCCTCATCTTCCTGTAAATCAATTGACGTTTCTTTTTAGTAGCATGGTCAAGGAGAAGTTTCCATTTGTATAGGTTCACAATTTTACAGCTTTACTTTCAAACTCCTAAAAGCTCTGCAAAATGAAAGTTTTTCATGGCCTATCCAGTAGCAAAATCTAACCTGATCTGACCTGAATTTATTTGGCAGCAAAATCTGATCCGAACTAATGGAAAGCTATTAATAGTTTTATATACCCCATTCGGTGTAAGTATTAATATATTCGATTATGGAATATTGTCCCACACCCTACTGAGATTACCTTTCAAACGTAAAAAAGTTCTTTATTCTCAAACATATTTGACCTCCAGGGTTTAGATAAGAAATTGTAGATCTATACTAGTCAGTATAGAAGAAATTTCCATCTCTGTCTCTGTAAGCAAGATTTATTAAGCAGGGATGTGAGTTTTTCAATTATAAACATCCTGAACCAATCAGCTCTCCAAATCCAAAAAATGTGAAACTTGTTTCCCCATGACATTTATTATCACTAGGTCAATCTGCCCTCCTACTTGTTCTCTCTGCTATAATTTTCAAGGAGCAGTTATTTTGATTTTGAAACATTTATCAAGTTATAATAATTCTACTTCTCCTCCAATTATTTTAATGCCTTAGCCCATTCCCCCAATCTCTGTCCACATTCATACACCATAAAGTATGGTGTTTTGACAAACAAATTCGAATTGTTGGGTGGAAGTATGTAACCCCTCAACCCTGTTCTTGATAGCTTTTTCCATTTTCCCCCACCTGGGATAAGTCAAGGAATCAAAGAGGATGAGTCTTGCCAAGCACATTAACTCCATTTTGCCCTTCAGCACATGTCCTATTATGTCTAGTCTTCAGGCGGTTCATCTGGTTTTATCTCAGGAAGTTGACAGTAGATCACAATCTAAAATACCTTTTTTTGTTAAAGATGCCTAAGATCTCCAGAGCTATCTAGGAGAAAATTCTAAGATTCCTTCCTCTCTATCTCCAGGGAGTCTAAAGTCATATGTTTTTAAATTCTCCAAATAAATTTAATCTCCACATCAGATTTAACTACAGTAACTGCAGCTGGGTTTAAAAATCTGATCTCACTCACAGTACTAATAGAAAGCAGCAGTCTAGGTAGAACTGATCCTGAAAACCTCTTTTCCAGTATACTCAGAATGTTTTCTTTCTCTTTTGTGGTCAAAGAGGCCTCAAGATGTAGAACTACTTAGTTACCAAGGTGGCCAACAGTAAAGAGGTAAATATGGGTTTATAACAGATATCAATTCCAATAAGCAGAGCCTTCTAGCTCTAGTGAGATGAAGACCTCATTTTGAAGGAAATACAGTGTCTGCATTTGAATTCTCCCTGGGTCATTTGCTCCTCATACTGTATCTTGGAGCAAACCCCTTAACTTCTTTGGGATATATTTTCTTGGTCAGTACCATAGGCATCATGGTTCCTGCTTTTCTAGAATTACCCCAGGTCACAACAGAAAATTACTGAGCTGGGATTCAAACATGTATCTATCTGTTTGACTCCAAAAACACTGATCTTGTCCTTTCCATCATGCTGTCTCTAGAAAGTTCACATGTAAAACGGAATGTTCCCTCTGCTGCTAAATCACCATAGCTAGCTAGATATTAATACGGTGTGGAAGAACTTTTGGACGATTTAACTTTTGATGACGGGACCTGGTGTCAATCAAGGCTACATGTAGAGCATGGCTGCAGTGTTAAATTTAAAAGACTTCCTTGTCCTTAGTAACAGAGTGACAGGAGGGGCAATCCAAAGCTGTTTGTGGTTCTTCTACCGTTAGATGTAAACCTAGTTATGTGGTACCACATAGCAAACCTCAGGAAGTCTTATTGGAAGCATTGTGGAGCTCACTGAGAGCTGAGAAGAGGAGAAACTAAAGCAGAAATTTCAGTTGCTTAAAAAAATCTAAACAGAATGAGAAGTCCCTCTTCCCAAGCAATCCTGGGTGTGTGGGATATGATAGCTCCAATGAACACCTTGTCACCAAAAGGAATCTGTTCAAGACACAGAGACTGCATCCGTTACTAGAAGCCTCCCAGTTTCTAGAAGTAATTTTCTCCAGTGATTTCTATAAACGCAGAAACCCTTGGCTTCCTGGAAGACTTTAAATTTCCACATCTCTCTGATATAACCTTTAAATACCACACTTAATAAAATGTAAAGTACAACTTCTTTTTTTCCTAAATCCAGGAACTTGCTCTCATTGGAAATGACAGGAAAACAGCTTTGTAACTCACTGGACACACAGTTTATGCTTTAAAGGGAGGTTACTGGAGGAACAACCTGAAGACATGCTATCTGAGGTCAGTGGCATTTCCTTACTTGATGTTGTTTCCTGACAAAACCTTTTTTTGGTGATCAGTGGGGAGTGGGGGATAAGTGGGAATAGGACTTAAAATAAAGGGTAAAGGAATTAAGGCAAAAATAGGGAACTGTGGTATTAATTCTCTCCCTCTTTCTCATTTATTGTACATTGTTATCCCCTCTATGGACCTAGAAGAAAAATTCTCTCTATATACATATCTATCAATAAATACGTATAAATTATGGAGCATACCTACTTGTGGTGCTAAGAGGAATACCGTATACAGATTTTTAGTTTCCTGTGATCAATTTATAGGAGGATATGTAAGATATGTGCATTTAGATACGAGTAAGTGGTAGTAGCTCCAGAATTGTGAGGCCTTCCCACATTTATACAGCACAGTAGGTTTGTTTCCCAGCATTTCTTCAGCCATCAGAACACCCTGGATTATTGTTAATATTTGCCTGTTTGGATCTCTGTCTCTCCTTCTGGCATGTCAAACCCTTGGGAATAGACACGGATGTCACTTGGCTTCCTATCTCCAGGTTTCCCACAGTTACGTGGCCTACAATGGGTGTTCCACAAATGTTTGTTGACGTCATAGCAATATTCTGGGACTCAACATATGTCTTGTCAAATTAAAGAAAGTGATCTCTGTGCTAGGATCTGAAGATTGGACTGATTGTAAAGGGACACCGTTGGGAGCTGTTTTGTATTCTCATTGGATGATGCGCTATATGTAGCTTGAAGGGCACATTTTACATGAAAGTAAATATATCAGTTGGCTAATATAAGCCATTCAGAGCAAGTTTGTTTATGTCTAATAAAATTACACAATGCACGAAGCTACAGGAAACTCACGTTCTGCCTATCTTCATTTTCCAGATAAATTAGGCTCCGAGAAAGGAAATAGGCTTCTCTCTCACAGCCTGCCACTTTTAAGCAACCTCAAAGGCCTATTCCCCATGGGTTGTGGTTTGGCAGAAACTGCTCTTAGCCTGTGTATGGGGTCATGTGAAATATTGTGATCTGGACAGTCAGTGTTTACTACTGGATACCACCTTTCTTATGGCTCCTGCATGGGAAAAGAAATCTTCATGTTTACTGCAATGGGAAAACAATGGGAATGGTCGGGGGAATTGTGCTACATACAACTATTTAAACTCCTGTATATTTATTCAGATCTGAACAATTACTAGTTCAACACTGGGACCTTATTGTATGAATTTCCCTGTTACACACCCAACCGTTTAGAAGCACAGCTGGAAGTCTCCTTTTATATTGTATCATTATATATCAATCACAAGCTAAAAAACATGGATATATTAACGAATAAACCTGAGAAAGGTAGAGCATTGGTTTCATCTGAACATTAATTCTGTAGGAATCCGGGATAAAGTGCTGCCACCCATTCCTGTCTGTTGAGCTTTTGCATTTTCTATGCAAAGTGAGGATGCCAAAGCCTTCTAGGGTCTCAATACACAGTGATCCAGTTTAAAGGTAAATAGAAGATTTTACAATACATCACCTTGAAAGCCATAAGAAATACATTTTTTAGATGTACAAACAAGATAGGAAGGGTCTAGCCCTTACCTTCAGGCAGAAAATGCAGAACTGAAGGATTTGAGGATTTGGAGCCTCAGAAAGGTCAACTTTTGTTTGTAATGCATTTTGACTATTTTCATCTTCTTATAGGCAAGCTCTCTGTTTTGTATAAGTTAGACATAACCTTTACATGGTATTTCTCTTGGCAGACACAGTGGTAGTGAAAAAACTGTGCCAAATTAAAACGAGCACGCTCGAAAATACTGAAATTTGATCCTTCTATTGATTCTTTTTCACAGGAGAGGCAATAAAAACCATCTTAGAGTCCAATTGAGATTCTGGTCTTCTCTAAGAAGTAAAATGTGTATATTTATCATTCTATCAAGTCTTGAACTTTTCTATTTGTCTATATTGGCCAGAATAAAAAAGCCATTTATCATTAGTTTAGTAAACTTCAAAGCATGATTGTCTTAGCATTTTATAACTAAAACAAACAAACAACAACAACAACAAAAACAACAAAAACCCCTCTCTTTATTTGAAAGCTCCCTGGAGCAGGCATCAGAAAATATGAGTTTGCTTCTAGTTCTTTCATTAACTAGCTAGTGATAGTGGACAAATTATTTAATTCTGTAGCTTTTATAGCTCTTGAGATTGGGACCATCATATACTAAGAGCACAAAAGACCACAAATTAGGCAGCAAATTTAAAAGTTGCAAACACGATAAAAATAGAAAAAAAATTGTTTCTTAATGCAACCCATTTCAAAGAACATGTTTATCTAAATCTAGTGTGGTATACCTCAAAATTTAATTGATTTCTTCTTTTTATTAATCTCCTATTCTCACTTGTTAGCGGGGGAAAATGTGAACTTGAACTTGCCCACTCAGGGTAACTATGTCCTTGCAGTTTAAAACAGTCACTTCCCAATCCCCACTATAGGATCTAAGTCAGCCAGTTCTGAGAAGCCATCTTCTCCTATTCTTTTCCATGATAAAGTCTTTCAGAAGTTCATATACCATACTGCTATATATAACAGAAAGATGCCTGATACTTAGGTATTCTTGCTGTGGTCAGTATTGTTTTAGTGCTCTCCTGCGTCCTTTGCTGATTGGTGTCTGTTGAGCTATGGCTGGTTTTACCTGTTTTTCAGATGTTACTCTGGTTTCTGACATGGCCCACCTTCTCTAGGTGTTAATGCCATCTACTTATCCCAATCGTAGACCTTTTCAGGTCTCAGCTCTTTTGACTCTCACTCGCTACCCCAGTTGGGGCACATGAGAACTTCTGTATTTCCTTGATGGTATGTGTGAAACATGAGGAACCGGAAGTGCTCCTACTTCTGACCAGTGAGCATGGGGTATCTTGGAGGGCAGACTCCTCAGACTGTGTGGGAAAGCAGTGAATTATAGCTTAGAAATGGTTGAATATTAGAAGTTTCATGTGATTTAACCTATAAAAATATGATTTTGAGAGCCTGAGAAAATTATTCTCTCTCCTCAAAGCCTGATATTTAAAACTATTATCTCTCTATAGAGCTTAAAAATCTCAATTTTAATGCCAGAGTTAAACAATTATTCTTTGTACTATACAGTTGCTACTCTGTCCCATCCTGAAAATAAAGCTTAGTCTCAAGGCCTACAATTAATGGCAAAAGAAAATTTGAGAGAGAAATAAAAATAAAAATGAACTACTGAGACTAGAAATTACATCAGAGGATATTTCAAAATATTATTTTTCTACCACTACAAAAATTCAAGTCAGAAATCCATGTAATAATTCTGTTTTCTTGAAGGAATTGATATGACAGCACTAATGAGCTTATATTTTATCAAGAAAAAAGTGATGTTAAATTTTATTTATGATCTAATTTATTTGAAGTTTTTTATTCTGTTTTGGGAACGTGAAAGATGAGACAAGAATGACTGGTGATGTAATTATAAGAATAATATTTCTTTATACTTCTATAAAATTTATAATTAAAAAAATCTTTTCACACAACCTATATTTCATTTAGTTAGTTCTTGGTAAAAACCTGTAAGCCTCTAAGTCCCTAAGGGAGAAACTGATCTGGCCCAAGTTAAGGAGCTGTTAAATTACATGAC
Organism: Pteropus medius; assembly: GCF_902729225.1. Classification (NCBI taxonomy): domain Eukaryota; kingdom Metazoa; phylum Chordata; class Mammalia; order Chiroptera; family Pteropodidae; genus Pteropus; species Pteropus medius. The sequence continues at coordinate 19,169,214 of NW_024352785.1, read as the reverse complement.
TGGGCTTAGAGTATTAGTATGTTTTGTGTATTTCCTTCCTCAAAATAATCACTCATCCTGGAAAAGAACCCTAAAGCTATCCCACAGCTGAATACGATGTGAGGTGTATAGTCAACGTGTGTATAAGATGAGGCATCAGATGGCTTAATTCTTTGACAAGAGAGCAAAATGATAGCATTAAACCACTCCGAGTTGTGATTATATTCTTAGAAAGTGCCAAACCTGAGTAGACAATAATCTCCTGGATTCCTTCACAAATATACTTCCTGTTTATTACAACCTGATTATCCTATCTGCAAAGTTTATACATCATTACTACTGCGTCAAGAAAGGCAGAATGCTATGGGGTTGCCGAATGAAATGTCTGGCACATGACTTCATATTAATTCAGCTGATTACAGAAGAGCTAAAGATTTTTAGAGGTTTCCTTAGTTGTGCCATTTAGAGAAGAGTCACCATCATGCCAAAAATTTTTGGTGACTTAATTTTTCATGTTATGTCTGTCAGTTTTAGTTGCTGGTCATGTACTTAATGAAAACACAAAACCTCCTGAAGTAAAATTGAGCTAACATTTTTAATTACTTAAAATAGCTGATTAAGATAAAGTCAATATAAAGTAAACATTTGAAATAGTCCTCAGACTTTAACATGTACTGTATCAGTGTCTCGAGAAAAAATAATTAAAAGATTTTGTCACATATCTAAAAATACTGTGATATTGACACTAAATTATAAAAGCTAAAAAACATAATATCCATCATTTTTTCAATTAATTTAATAATTTAAATTTCTTGAGCTAAACTTATAATCTAAATCTGAGGTTTTAAGTTAGGCAAAACCCTTCGATTTGTTCTAAAAGAGATTATTTGAACAAAAATTAGCCCTCAAACAAATGAGTTATTTTATCTATTCGTTTGTGTTGATTTAAAAGGATTGAAATGACTGCTAACTTGTGAGTTAGTTGGACTTTGTTCATTGGTATGACTTCTCTTGTAAGTAACAGTCAAATATTTTCAAATTCAATAGGAATGTCACATTAAAAAAAAGATAGGGCTAGGATTTCTCAGTGGTAAAAAGATGTGATTTTTTTTCAAAATGACAGTGAGATAACACTTCCTACTCATTAGGATGGCTATTGTCAAAACAAGCAAAGACAAAACAGCCCCCCAGATCCCAGAAAATACCAAATGTTGTCCAGGATATGGAGAAACTGGACTCCTTGCACATGGCTGATGGGAATGTAAGACAGTTCAGCTCCTGTGGAAAATAGTATGGCAGTTTCTCAAAAAATGAAACATAAAATTACCATATGATCCAGCAATTCCACTCTTAGATATATATCCAAAAGATCTGAAAGGAGGGACTGGAACGGATATTTGTACACTGATGATCATAGCAGCATTAATCGCAATAGCCAAAACATGGAAAAAAAACCCTAATATCCATTGACAGATGAATGATTAAACAAAATTTGGTGTATGCACACAGTGGACTATTTCTTGGTATAAAAATGGAAGGAAATACTGACACATGCTACAACATGGATGAACCCTGAAGACATTCTGCTTAGTGAAATAAAGCAGTCACAAAAGGACAAATACTGTACGATTCCACTTATAGGAAATATCTAAAATAGTCAAATTATAGAGACAGAAAATAGAATAGTGGTTACGCAGGGTCAGGGGAGAGCAGTTATTGTTTAATGGGCACAGAGTTTCGGTTTAGGATGAGGGGAAAGGTCTGGAGACGCATGGTGGTGGTGATGGTTGCACAACAATGTGAGTGTATGTAATGCCACCAAATTGTACATGTGAAAATGGTTAAAATGGTGAATTTTATACATGATATTTTACCCACCCCCCACACACAAAGATGTGATTTTTGATCATGTAAATCTAGCTTGCCCTTAACAAAGTAGCTGTTTTCTACCTGCACTTGGATTTGCCTTCAGGTATTTCCTGTCTCCCTATTGGCTACTTGGCATAAATTACCACTTAATTTCTGTAGTCTTGAATTTTTTCTTCCATCAAATGAAGGAGAGAAATTGGTTAATCTCTGAATTTCCTGGAGCTGTTCTTATCACTGTGGATGATTAAATGGAGAATAGTAAGCCATTACTCTATTTAAAATAGACTATACTATCAGTTTACTTTTTTACATTCCAATTCTCTTGGGAAAGCATCACAGACTGTGAATTTGCTTTTCCTTTTGATGGACATAAGCATGCTGTTTGGTTACAGTTTATGAATATCTTGGCAAATGTCTTAAATGTAAAATATTAATTGAAAAAGCAATTTTCATCATTTAAATATAAATTTTCATCAGATAAACTTGACATGAAAGCACAATATTTGCATTGTCATTACCAGTCAGTGACAGAAAAACAAAAATATTATTTCTTAATAAAATCTAAAGCTGTTTTATCTTCTAAACTAAAATTCATTGTGATATGATATAAATAACATGAATAAAAGAAATAGTCATTTATATAATATTCAATATTTTTTCAAGTGCAGTGTAATATTATCTCTGAATTGAATGTACAGGGAAATTGAAGCTTAAAGATGCAGTTTAATAGGTTAATAAGAGATATAATTAGAAAGTAGTTTCCATGTTAAACTTGGTAGGTTGGGTCATTTGTCTCCTGGGACAGCCTTACTCTGAGTAAGTATACTACTCAGGATAGACTTGGTGATTCTGCAGAAACAAATAAATCTAAAAATGTCAGAGGCTTAAAAAAATAAAAATTTATTTTTCATTCATGCAAATTTTTTTTGCAAGTTCAGTGGTTCTCCAGGCAGTTTCTTTTCAGTAGAGTCTCAGGGACCCAGGATGTTTGCATCTTATTTCATCACCATCTCAGCATGAGCCCTCCAGTTTGCACAGGCAGAGAACAAAGGAGCTTGGATTGGGTGGGGGAGTTATAGGCAGGGGCATTTCATTGTCTCAGCCTGGGACGTGACATGTGTTATTTAAACTCACAACCCATTGGCCAGAGAAAATCATATGACCCTACCGAACTGCATGGAGGCTAAGCAAGGTGGGCGATACATGTATTCGGTGGGCATTAAATGTCTCTGCCACAATGAGGTTCTTCAGTCTGAGCCAAGTCCCAAGAATTTAGGCCACAGGATATGTGAAAATAGCTGCTATGTTAGTTTTCTATTACTGTTCTGATAAATCACCACGAACAGCAGCTTAAATGACACACATATACTGTCTTATAGTTTTGTAGTTCAGAAGCCCAATAAGGCCTCACTAGGCTAAAATGAAAGAGATGGCAGGGCTGCTTCCTTCTGGGAGCTTTAGGAGAGAATCTGTTTCTGGTCTTTTCTATTTTCCAGAGGCTGTCCATATTCCTTGGTTCCTGGTTCCCTTTCTCTGTCTTCAAAGCCAGCAATGGTGCATCTCTCTATTCCTTCTTTATGATCACATCTTCGTCTGACCCAAGCCAGGCAAGGTTCTCTGCTTTTAAGGACTCATGTGGTCACAGTGGACCCAATAGGATCATCCAGGATAATCTACCCATCTCAAAGTCCTTAACATTAGTCACTTCTGTAAAATCCTTTTTTTCATGTAAGGTTATATAGTCACGGGTTCCAGGGTTTAGAATGAGAACATCTTTGGTGGTGGTGGAATATGTGTGGTCATTATTCTATCACAGTTACTTTTTATTATAATGAAATTCACTTATTAAAATATAATGTTAATAACTGGCTGCCACTTTAGAGAAAAACAGTTTTCAATAGAAGCTTCTACTTCTTTGGATTTTCTTTTAAAAACTATTGGTTTATTTTTCGGTTTATAATAATCCAGAAGACGGGACTCAAGACCAAGTTTTTAGAATTCTTATTTGTAGTAGACAGCTATTTTTCTTCTGTTTCTGTCAGATAGTCCAATTATCAGTAATACCATTCCAATTTTGCTGGGTGATGATCTACCTTTTTCTGCTCTCAGGCTGTATGACTTAGGTGCTGCTGACCTTATCAAGGCTCCTCTGGTACCCACATAAGCCAAGCATGCCCATCCAAAATTTCACATCATCCAATCACAACGATTCATTCAGAAAATCCCTCCAAGAGAGTGAATTGCAGGACTTAGGTGAGATTGTTCTAAAAGAGAAGTTCTTATCTTACAGGTGTCGCTAAGTATGTACAATGCAAGTGTGAAGCTGCTGGTGTGCATCTCTATCCAGGAGGGAAAAGAATGCCTGAGAATGAACCCACTGTAGAGGAAAGCAGAGGCAGAGGACAAGAGCAGAGTCCAAGCATCTGCATCTAGTCGTGCCTGAGATTTCTATTACAAAAGTTTATATTCTCTTTTTGTGTAAGCAACTTTAAGCAGCTTTGGGTTTCTGACACTTGCAACCTCATGAGGCTTGATTGATAAAGGCAATAAAGTTAAACAGAGGTAAAAAAGTTAAATTCCCATGCTCCAGAACAACTCCACCTAAGTAAGCATTTTGACCCCCATACTCAATTTAATTGCTGAAGCACTAGAGTCCTTTATAGGCTCTACTTGCCCAGAATAACTGGTGCCATCATGTATAAAAATACCACTGCTAATTACCCAGTAGATTATTCCCTCTATGATGCCACATAAACCAGGAAATTGTCTACAGCTATGGCAGGCAGAAATCTTGTGGGTATTTACTTCTCACTTCATAGTCATGCTGGTATACAGTGCCTTGCTGAAGACCAGTCCAGCAACAGGTACGTCGCTTGACTTTCACTGCCAAGTATGACACATGTTCCATGAATGCATACAGATGGAAAGAGGTATGTGAAAACCGGGGGTGAAGATCGAGTAAGGAATGTTTATGAAAATAAACCGAAGAGCATTTAATAAACTTTGAATGAGGGCAGGAAGTGCTCTTTCTTTCTTTCTTTCTTTCTTTCTTTCTTTCTTTCTTTCTTTTTTTTTTAACAAGCATGTCGTGGATGTCAGGACCTACATCCAAGAATGGAAAGAACTGTTTTATAGCTTCCTGTTCTTATGTTCTTTCTAGATTATTAGTTTATTATTATTGAAGATTTATATTTCTCAATAATTATTCACTTATGTATACAATTTATTCATCATATTTGGGATCCCCATAGTACTAAAATTTAGAAGACCTTATTCAAATAGCAGAACACAAAATATAGTATTTTGATTATAAAACTATGTACGCATAAAAATATATTTATGTACAAAGAGAGCTACTATGGAAAAGTAACATTTTGTTGGAGCAGTAAGATTAAGGGTAATTTTTATCTTTTTTCAAAATGTTAATATTATTAATGAAATATTTGATAAATACTATATTTTTGTAGAGATAAGAATAATCAGCATATATGTAAGAATGTTTATCAAACTACGCTCTGATTATGTGGGCATATGTAGCAGTTTCATCGTGACTCACTGATTTGGAGGAGACTGTCATTAATTTTCCATCAGAGTTGCCTTTCTCTTACTCCTATGATATTTTTCCCTGACCTCTGTTTCCAAGGGTCAGAATTAACATGATCTTGGGAAATTGTCCTAGTTTTACCTCTTAAATTCCCTCATGACTTCTCAGCAGCTGTAGAAGAGGTGACGTAAAGACATTTCGTATTGATCCCCTTGTTCCAGCCATCAAACAGGAATAAAGCTCTGGAAATCAGTGTCTGGACAGCTTGCTGACAGCTCTTGGTGTACTTAGAGAGAAGGACCATAATCTTGCCCCAGGTCCCAGGAGACTAAAAGTAGCCATCTACCATATTAGAGTCACTGCATTTCTAATTTAATTTTTTTCTAAACTGAAGTAAATTAGGCAGATAAAGTTTCCAGAAACATCAGTTAGCAAGTCTGCTATTTTGGAGGCTGATGGTTCTCCCTTAGCACAAAACCCAGAAGGCTCTCAACCAGGCATTGGATGTACAAATTCCTGCTTGGGCCAGTCAGGTAAGTGTGAGTGAGCAAAGGGGGCTAGTGAGGACAGTAGTGAACTCTGCCACACACACATCATTGAAAGGAGGCTGCCACACAGCTCTAGCCATTCTTCACTGTGCATAAGAACAGCCTGGTCCATAAAAGAAACCAAAAATCTGAGAATTGCTTGGGAGCTTGTTAAACATGTGGATTCTGGACCCACCCCAGATATTCCAATTCAGCTCGTCTGCAGTAGGCCTGGGATTCTTGAATCTGTGTCTCTGATTATTTTGATGCAGATCCCAAGATTATTCTTTGAAAAACACTCTTTAAAGATCATCAAATGAATGATTAGACAGAACTTTTTAGGTTTTAACTAGTAGCTAGTGAAGGGGATCAGAACGTGCCACTCCAAAATATGCTGCTTTGGCATATTGATTATTTTGAGCTGAAGGAAACTGAGAAACAGCAGATGCAAGAAGGACACTTCGCCCTCCCTCCTTTTTGCCTAAAAGCAGAGCATAAATTTCCCATGAGAGAGGTGCCCTCTCTGTATACCATTATTATCACTGGAGACAAGGAGTTGATGCCAAGATCAATCCATATAAACGCACCTTACTAAATGACCCTTATCTTTTATTAGTTTTCCCTATTTATTTACTTTCCCTGAATTTATTGCCCCTAAAAGGCCAAACCTCTTTTGCAGCACTGGGCCTCCATCTCCCTGGGCAAGATATGTGTGGGCGGAAAGGTCAGGGGAAACTGAGTTTTGTTTGTTTTTGCTGGGCTAAGGCTGGGGATGGCATCTGGTTAGTATTACCCACTTGGGACTTTGGCCTTGGTGCAGGAACGTGCTCCAAGAATCTTTATAAAAAGAATACCTTGAAGAAAACTCACAGATTTCATCCAGCTCACCCTGATACTCTCATTTGTACCTCATTTCACTTGACATGTTCCCATATTTAGAAAACAAAGTTACTCATTTCTCCTCTGACTGTCTTTTGTTGACCAATAGTCCTGCTGGTGGACTGGTTACTTTGGGCGCTTGAGAGTTGGTTTGATAAAGTTTATAAACATGACAATTAGAAAATGATACAAAATAAAACAGAATCGATGGCCAAAATAGGAAGCACATGATCTGGGCTATGGTAGGTCAGTAAGGGATGTCATTAAAATAGGATTGAAATATTGTAGTAGCTTCAGAGTTTGAGATGGACTATCAAAAATGTGTGGGATGGGATTAGATAAAGATAAAAAAAGACCTGACCTGACTAATTTGGAACACAGAGGAAGATTCTTGGATGCCCTGTTCTTTCTCTAAGCTTTCTCTGAAGCTGGTACAAAAACAACCTTCTTCTCTCAATGCTTCAGTAATTATTTAATTATTTTTGGCTTAATTTTGGTTGTGTTTGCTTTTCATATACACACTAAAGACTCTTCAATTTTCCCTATTAATTTTCAGACTATTTATATTTGTTCACTTTCCTAATCAGTCAAATTCAGTAGGGGCCTGAATATAGTCATCGCCATCAGTACATATATGCATATATGCAAAAACTTACTAATAATTAATAAAAATATAAATGAGAGGTAGGCTTGGTACTACCCTCCCAAGCATTCCTTATTTAGCCCAGGCCCCTCCAAAATAACCACATATCACTGATGATTATTCATGCCATTCCGATTTTTGGAATCATTGATTTTTGCCACGGGGAAAAGAATGATTTTTCATGCCATTACCTAGCAATGTTATGATTTAACAAAATAGTTTAATTTCTTGAGGAATATATCAGTGAAACAACATAGAATGTTTCATTGCTTAAGTTTCATGAAAGCAAGAAACACATCTTTTTTGTTTACTGCAAGTAGATGCTCAATTGTACTGTGTGGAATAAAATTGACTATAATTTAAGTCATGTCTCACTTTTTTTAATTATTAAGGACTTTATTTCTAAAATGTTTTATTTTTCAAATGCAGATGACATTCAAAATTATATTAGTTTCAAGTGTGTACACAATGGTTAGACATTTACATAACCTATGATCTGATTTCCCAAAAATCTAGTACCCGCCTGGCACCGTAGTCATCACAATATTATTGACTGTATTCCCTATGCTGGATTTTACATCCCCATGACTATTTTGTAACTGCCAATTTGTACCTCTTAATCATTGCAGTCCCCTCAATCCTGCTCTGATCTGGCAACCATCAGTTTGTTCTCTGTATTTATGAGTTTGTTTCTGTTTTGTTTGTTTGTTTATATTGTTCTTTAGATTCCACATGTAAGTGAAATCATATGGTATTTGTCTTTCTCTGTCTGACTTATTTTACTTAACCTAATACTCTTTAGGTCCATCCATATTGTCGCAAGTGGTAAGATTTTACTCCTATTTTTAACGGCTGACTACCATTCCATTGCATATATGTACCACATCTTCTTTATCCAATCGTCTATCAATAGACACTTAAGTTGCTTCCATATCTTGGCTATAGTAAATAATGCTGCAATAATCATAGGGATGCATATATCTTTTTGAATTAATGATTTGGATTTCTTTTGATAAATAACCAGAAGTGGGATTGCTAGGTCAGATGGTAGTTCTATTTTTAAGTTTTTGAAGAACCTCTAAACTGTTTTCCACAGTGGCTGCACCAATTTACAATTCCACCAACAGTGCACAAGGATTCCCCTTTCTCCACATCCATGCCAACTCTTGTTATTTGTCGATTTATTAATGATAGCCATTCTGACAGGTGTGAGGTGATATCTCACTGGGGTTTTAATTTGCATTTCTCTAGTGATTAGTGATGTTGAACATCTTTTCATATATCTATTGGCCATTGACCACCTCTTGGGAGAAATGTCTGTTCAGGTCCTTTGCCCAGTTTTTAATTGGATTGTTTGTATGTGTGTGTGTTAAGTTGTATAGGTTCCTTATATGCTTTGGATAACAACCCCTCATTGGGTGTATCATTGGCAAATTACTTCTCTCATTCACTAGGTTGTCTTTTTTTTTTATTGTTTCCTTCACTGTGCAAAATCATGTTTCATTATTTAGACTAATTTATATTTCTGCTTAAAAAAATAACTTATACAGGCTTACACATTTTTAAACCAAATGACGTGTTCTCTGGGGGAAAAGTATTATTCTGAACCCAAAAGTTAAAGTTTTTTTTTCTCAAATCACTCCTTTTTCAGAAGAGAGACCAACTATTTAGTAAGACTTGAGCCACAAAGCAATATCGACTTTTATACAGTACTGCTTTAATAAAAAATAATTTTAAAGAAAACCGAATTAAATGTAAGAGTTTGCTCTACACCTCTTACTAAGCTAAGCCTGCAGGAAGCCAAGCAATTCTGTCCACGAGGTCCTGGCTCAGAAACCTTGTCAATTTATCTGAGTCATAGGTGCATTTGTGAGAATGTTTTACAATACTTAATGTGTTTTTCTCTTTTGTTTTCCTGAATCCAAAAATCCTTTGTACTAGTCCACTTGAGCATTTGTCTGCCTGAGGAGAAATTGGAATTTGTTACAAAGAAAATACCGACAGGCTATACTCAGCTTTGACCTTCAAAATTGGGTTATGCAGCAAGCCATGTGTGGCTGACCGGATTTTCCAAAAATGGCCACAGCAGTGTGTCTCATCCCACATGTTCTTCTGAAATGTGAACTGACCACACTGCACCAAGAGGTGGAATTTCCTTCCTTTTGAATCTGGACTGGCTTCAGTACTGTCTGATAACCAATAGAATCACCATAATTCCATTTTACTTACATGTCTGAGTTTAGGACGAGTTGAAATATGCAACCCTGCTTTATATGTGTAGCATTTCTAAAAGGAACAGACACCTCCAAGAAAAGGAAGGAATGAGAAACTCGCAGTGCGGGAGTTTCCATATTTTCTTTTTTCAACAAAATCTTACGATATTAATCCAGTTTTAGAGCAATAAAGAAACTAAGATACAGCCAAATATTAGGATTCTGGGATTCAGATTCCTGTTTTTCTGTTTATCTCCACTCTTTCTCTTGATAACTAGGTATTCAAGGCAAATGTTCAAATGCCTCTGACAAGTAACGTAAACCTGCATGTTATACCAAACAGCTGTGAATGCAGGTGCTTTTTTGGAACTGGCTGAGCAGTTTTCTAGAGGGATCGGAAGCCATTACTTAAACGTCAATGGAAACGTGAACTTGAGGGTATTTACCGAGGAGACCTGCCGTCCCATACAGAATTTGGAGCCCATGCCCCCTTGTCATGCCTATTGCTGTTCCTATGGGACATACACACATCCAGGATATTTGGGCAAATGTTCGAAGATAAATGTGAAAGTTGTTTGGAGAACTTATTATGATTTTGAAAACACAAATTGTGAGTCTGGTCCTGCAAGATCAAGAAGATCAGGTCTGAGTCTAAGCTGAGCTCCCCCAAGCCCACAAATGAGCTTTGAGCCACAGATTCTCTGCTGGGCGATTGTGTTTGAATAAACAGCAGTTTAAAGATTCTCTGTCTCTCGCTGTCTCTCTCTGTCTCTCGCTGTCTCTCTCTCTGTCTCTCTCTGTCTCTCTCTTTCTCCCTCCCTCCCTCCTTCTCTCCCTCTCTCCCCAGCCCCTCTCTGTGTGTATGTGACAACTTTTTGCATTTATGGCTGGCAGTTGAAAGGCTGTGTTTATGCCCTTTAAGTTCAGGAGCAGGCCCTGGGCTTGTTGACAGGGCAGTTTTATGACTAAGCTATACCCCTTTTGTCCCAGAAACTCTCTCTCAAACATTCTCTCTCCTCTCTCCACAAACATGTGTGCCTGACAGGGCTCAGCCTCGGAGAGGGGCCTGTGTTTCCACTTCTGAAGTTGCCTAAGCCTCTCTACAGTTTGTCTTGCATATCTTCCTCTCCTCAGGCAAATGTCTGTTTAGAAAGGTTGCTTTTTGATACTCTTTTCATCTCTGTGAGAAAGCATTTCTTTTTTGGTGGGGGGAGAAGTCCCTGCCCCAAATACAGAACATACTTCTAACTTTTACTCTGGAGTTTAAAATGATCAGCATTCTATAACATTTGGAACTAAATTTCAAAACATGTCTGTGACTCATTTCTTATTCATAAAAATTTTACTTTCTTCCTAAAAAGCTAGTTGACTCTAAGAAATACAATCTCTGGCTATTATCGCTAGGCTGGAATCCAGCATAGGCACCACAGAGAAAGCTAAACTGAGGTCAGGGACCTTTGTTCACAGTGAAAATCTGTCCTCATTAGCTCTGGCCCATGTGCGCCAGGGCCACAGGAGTTATTTAGAAACCATAACTCTGTCCTAAGTACTAAATCGCTACAGATTTACTCTGGAACCATTTCAGCCAGGAAAATGTTGAGGAAAGAGTGTTCTGTGAAGAGCTGGTAGCGGGAAGGCTGGACCTTCCCTATCCTGGGTATTTCATGGGGTCAAACAACCTTCTTGCTTCTGTGCTGTGTTCATGCCCATCTCCTTCCTCTCTATCCTACTTGTCCCACCTCTTCACTCCTGTTAAGCAGAACTACTTATTGTGACCTAAAGTGGGGCATGATTTCAGTTCTTTTTCTCTTTCCTTAGATTATTACACATGTAGACAAGCTATATTATACAGAGAACTCTGAATCAAGTCACTAACCCAGCTTTCCTTCTCTATTAACAAATATGTGGATCATATTAGGAATCCTTTCAGTCCATTAAAATATTCTCTAGCATATTTTTTAAGCTATCCAGTTCCTAAATTCCTATGTTAATGATAAAGCTGAAGTTAAATCTTTTAAGATGTTATTATTATACCACCAAGTACATTAAGCTTCTCATTTGCTATCAGGGAGGGTCTTAATTACTGGATAGAATTATGTCAATTATTTCTGTAGCACATTAACCTATATTCTAGTGAGATAAAACTTACTTTTGAAGTAAAATACATTAGAAGCTGAAAGATTCTTAAATATTTTTACATTCTCAAATGACTTTTAAAAAAGTGATTCATACTCACTCTAATGCAAAATTTTGAAAGATAAAAAATAAATGAGAAAATTCTCTAAAGGCTAATTCCTAGTGGGAAAACTGGAAAAAAAAAACCCACTATATATTTATATGATTTTTTTCTAAAATTGTATTATTCTACATATACAGAACTTTGGTTCCTATAAATGTTAAAAATTCTTCAAGATTTTACCTCTTCTTTAAAGTGGCCTGATTAGATATGCCTGCTTTCACATCAAGAATTGCTCTATCATAAGCACTCATAACCTGAGAGCCTTAGCTTTCACATTTAGAACTATCCTATTGGAAATTCAACTCAATGCTTTGATGAAGTTTTTCTTCTTCTTTATCTCCTGTAATGCAGTGTTACTTCTAGAGAGTTTCAATATGGATTAATTGAGGACAGATATTATATCCCTTTTTGGCAGCCTTGTCCCTCTAAGGAACTAACTTTTTTTCTGTTAGGCCTGTAGTTTATTTGAAACTTATCTCTTCTTCTCTTTTTCCTTTTTTCCTTTTTTTTAACTAAGTTTATTGGAGTGATATTGGTTAATAAATTATGTAGGTTTTAAGTGTACAATTCAATAATATATCATCTGTACACTCATCCCTTGATGTATGCGGATTATCAATTACATGTCTTTTTTTTTTTAATGCTGAAGAAAGCTGTGTAAAAAGAGTCCATCAGTACAAAAAAAAAAATACTAAAGAAATAGGCCAATATAAGTAATAAAAATATTTATTTCACATATTTTCCCAGAGAAATGCTAATGAAAATTCAGAAAAACCAAAATAAATATTATTCGCTGTCAGTGTCTGTACTGTAATCTAAAGCAATCAACCTTCTCTTTTTAATTGGCAAAAAGTCACTATCTTTATTACTCAAAATATTTTGAAGTACTACTTTGGTTTCATTATTTATGTTCATGTTTTTGGTTGATCTTTTTCCAATCCATCTTTTGCTAAGTTTTCATAAATTCTTCTGTATTCACTGCAAAATTTTTAAAGATCTTTTCAAAATTTTAAGGCTCATTAGATATTTGGATCAATATCTAGAATTGCAGTTTCCAGTTTTGTGGCTAACTGAAGAGCTTTGTAAATATTTTCTGCAGTGAATGAAAATGATTCAAGGTTACTGCCATATTCAATGGCAGGATGGGCTTCAAATATTAAGTGAATTAATTGATTATTGGTTAATTTGTGATCAACCAGTAATTCATTAATATCATCTATATTTGAATTGTCGGAGCCTTCTTCTTGAAATTTACTTAATAAATTAATAATGCCAGTTAATCCCTCTTCTGTTGTTGGAACCATATTCCCTGGTATAACCACTTCTGGCTATTTTGCTTTCTAGCAAGCATTTAAAGTCGATGGCTTTATATCACTCAAAGCTAAAGCAATATTCTTGATACAATTTTAAAATATATATTTATTCCAGGCTTCTTTAACTGTAAGTGATTTATTATCTTCAAGTTTATTAAAAATATCATTAAAACTCCATTTAATATAATTAATCTTAAAGGTGGAAATAATGTCTTGATCTAAAGGTTGGATCAAGGAAGTTAATTGCATTTGGTGGCAAATACATAACTTTTATATTTGGATGTTCTAAATCGTAAGGATGACCAGATGTGTTATCCAAAAGTAAAAGTATTTTATTTTAGTTTTTAATTTCATTTTATTTTATTTTATTTTAAATTAAGTTTATTGGGGTAGGGTTGGTTAATACAATTATACAATTTTCAAGTGTACATTATAATCCAACATCTGTATATTCTATTGTGTGTTTACCACCCAAAGTCCAGTTTCCTTCAGCTACCATATATTTGATCCCCTTTACCCACTTCACCTATATTTGACCCCCTTTAACCTTCTACCTCCCCGCTCCTCCCCTACCCACTACCCTCTTGCAACCACTATAGTCCATGTCCATGAGTAAATGTATTTTAAAAGGAATACATTTTTTCTTCATATAATTTTTAGCTTCTACAGCAAAACATTTGTAAAACCAACCCTGGAAAACATCAATAGTCACCCATGCTTTTTAATTTGCCATCCAATGAAAGAGAAGATTATTAATGATTGTGCCTTAATAAGTATTAGTTCTTTGTACATTGCTGAGTTAAGTTATTGTTTTTTTAGAAAGAGTAATCGCCAATAATGGAAATGAAAAAGAAAGAACCGCGCAACATGAGACTGCGTAAATGGAAACCGCATATAAAAAGTTCGCGTAAATGGGGGAATAGTAACCGCATGTAAAAAAACTTGTGTAAAAAAAAAAACTACATAAATCAAGGGATGCATGTATGTTGCATTTCATGTTCACCACCCAAAGTCAAACCTCCTTTTGTCACCATATATTTGACTCTCTTTACCCTTATTTACCTCACCTCCTCTCCACTTTTCCCTCTGGTAACCACTAAACTGTTGTCTGTGTCTATTAGTTTTTGTTTGTCTTGTTCGTTTGCTGCTTTCAGTTTTATATCCCACATATAAGTGAAATCTTATGGTTCTCAAATTTTTCTGTCTGACTAAACTAATTTTCTGATTTTTTTTCACTTTTTTTGAATCAAATATAGACATTTTCTTTTTAAAATTGCTTTAAATAAAAAAAAACTTAAATTGATTCTGATATAATATGGTATATGAGATGTAGCTTAATTAAGTGGAATCAAATAATGGTCATATATGAGGGAACTATTATGTAATAGTATTTGTTTTGCATGTTTGGTTATATTAAGTCTGTTTAAAAGGTATAGAAGATTAAGTAGAAACCCTTTAAAGACCACAAGTTTCAAGGAAGAAACACAATACATGTTGATCCAACTAAAGTTATAAAACTTCTGGTAGACTTGTTTCATAAAGGAAATTGTTTTTCAATTTGAATTGAATTATTTTGTCAATTCAAAGGAAGCATTCTTTGGAAAAAAGAGCAAAGTCTGTGGAGTGGGTAGGAGATATTGTATATTAGTAACCTAGTTACCATGGTAAAAATATTTGGATTGAGCAATTACATTTAGGTAATTACATTTAGATTCTTCATACTGTACCAGTCATGATATCTTCTTTCATAAACTGCAAAGCAGAGAACACAGAAAAAGAAGGAAGAGAATCAGGGACGAGAAACTTCTGTTCTCTGAATGAAGAGGTACAGAGTACCATGATTAAAGTTTGGAACTTAAGACCAGAACCGAAGAAGTGAAAGTGACCTCTTACTTTCATGAGTAAGTGTTGTAAATCACCTGTGATATTCATCAAAAATGCAAGTTCCTGCATCTCAACACAGACATACTAAATCAGAACTTTTTAAAAAAAGGCCTAGGAATTTAAATTCCATTAATTCTCCAAGTGACTCCTATGTATGTTAATAGTTGAAATCCAAATAAAGCCAACTTAGAGATTTAAAAAGAAATCATACAAAGCCAATTGCCTGATAATAATTAGTCCTCCTTTTAAGAATGTTTGTAACCTAGGATCAAGCTAAATAGCAAGTAGTAATCAATAATATTCTATGTGAAGCAGCACTAATTTTTACTAAGTATTTCACTTCTTATAAATCTTGCTCTAGATTGTATTTTTGTGTTTACCTCTTAGAAAGTGGCCAACAAACTAATACTCATTAAAGGCTTTCTAAAATGGGAAAAGGCATCTGGGTGGAGCTAACTTCAATCTTTCGATCTCGCTGGGCTTTGGTTTTTCTCTTCTGTTGAATATGGGTTTGGACTGCATCAAGAACTGTGAAGGTAAGACCAGTGAGTGGAACTGGCCTGGGCAACACATTGGGAGTGATGCGAGATGGGACTACTAAAGAGAACTCATTGCATTTAAGGGGGCTGTCACTGTTCTGCTCTAACTGAATGTTGCCAGGAAAGAATTCAGACACGGGATTGCCAGTGTCCAGCTTGTAATAAAAAGCTTGAGATCCCACTTGTAAGGGGAACTCTAACTGTTAAATGGTTGCAACCAATGCAAAATCTCTAACATATAACATAAGCCAATAACTTTAAAGAACAACTAAAACACTTTGGTTGGCTAGATTTAACCTGTAGGCTAATTTTGGCCTTGTTTAGATCCTTTCTAACTCCAAAAATCCTGTATATACATCTCCTACCTTTCTCAGCTTTCCAGATCTACGTTACCATATTGGCAACTGTAGGCACCTGGAGACAACCTAAGTAGGAACCAGGAGAAGCTAGATACAGGGTATTTCCTTGTAGACTTAATCTTGCCTCACGTAAAACATTCATATTAGTTTCAAAGCAATAATCTTAAGATGATATTTAGCAGAGCAGATACCTGGTTTTAGAAACTGAAACTGTCCATTTTCATTTAACATGTCATGGCTAATGACTATGTCTATACAAGTGAGTTAGAAATAGCTAAGACTAAAAGATCTGAGCAATCAGATTTCCTGAAGTCTATCCAACAAGTGGTAGGGCCTATATTTCCATGTCATGTATACTTACAATGGAGATAGCTAACTAGGACAAATAAATATTTTAGTTGTGTCTCATTCTTTTATAAATCATAGCCTTCAGGAATCTTCCTTTATCTCTCTGTATAACTCATTCAATCTTTGAAGGTTTGGCCTGTTTTTCTGCCTTAAATGTTAGATAAATCTAATGCAATTTCACTGAATTAAAAAAATAGACTATTGTATAATGTACAAAGTGTACTTTGATACACATACATAAAACATTGATATACCCTTACCACACATACTTAAGTATGGAAGATTTAGTTTAGAAAGATTCCTTCAGTTGTATTTAGAAGTGTTTTCCTAAAGTTATTAGATTTTGGCTCCTTGTGTTGAACTATTCTTTACTATGTAGAAGTCTTGGAAAAATTTGGAAGTTCCATCTGGCATTTTATACAATACTGACTCATTTGATATTTCAAGATTATTAAAGGCCTAAGTATTTATAGACAAGCGTACCACCCTCTCTGCTCACCCTGTTTTGGGGGAAGAAATCTGCCGACCAGGGATTTCTAAAGGTATATTGAGGACACACTTAGACTGAGGTAGGCCTCCTTGTTTTGCCACGAACCCCAGGATTTTGGGTGACAAGACTTAGCAATTATCGATTCTAAGCCAGACACTTTATGCACATTATTCCTAATCTCATAATCATTCTGCAAAGTAGCTATCCTCATATTACAGTTGAGAAAATTGAGGCTCAGAGATAGTGAGGGGCTTGTTTGAATGACCGAGCTGGGATTCGAAACTGATTCTGTATGGTTCCAAACTCCATGTTCTGTCCATTACTTCCTGGTGCCTCCCAGTGCTGCACAGTGGAAAGGGGGTTTTCTGGGCCCCGTTTTTCTTATCTGTAAAACATGGGAATTGGACAAGATGGTCACTAAGGTCTGTTTGACTTCTAACATCCTATACTGATATTTCAGAGCTTTCTGCTGCAGAGAATGTGACTCACTCTTAGACGAAACCTCCTTTGGATATTTTCAGATACTTCTGATCCTGGCTGAGATTTTCAAACAGGATGTTGACAGATATACTTAATATGAATCTTGTCTCCCTAGTATTTGGATTCCTGCCAATTTTTTGTCACTCGAAACAATGGAGAGCATTATCTTCTCTGTTATTTTATTTTCGCATAAACCTACTCTATACTGTTTCTTTTCCAAACCCTGAATAATGGGTTTATATTTAACTAGACTGGTGAAATTTTTTGCACATTTGACCAACTAGAATACAGATTTCAAAGTCCTTTTGAAATCTATTATTATCTAGGTTCTCTTTAGGACATCATATAAAACAATGCCACATCTTCACGAAATTAGACAACAATGACAAAATGGTGTCAGAGGACCACAAGTTGCCAAGTGAAATATTAGAGTTGTGTGTGTTATGTGCTGAGTTGGCTTAGACTACTGTCAACCCAATACCAAGCGATGTCTACAATGTCTTGTCTTCAACAGCCCCGCTCGGCTCCTGTAGACCCATGTCTATGGCTCATTTACGGAGTCAGTCCATTTCATATTTTGTCTTCCTCTTTTCCTGCTCTCTTCTATTTTTCTCAGCATTATTGTCTTTCCCAAAGAACTCTGCCTTCTCCTGATATGTTCAAAGTAGGATAGCTTCAGTTTTGTCATTTTTGCCTCCAGTGATATTTTAGGCTTAATTTGTTCTAAGACTCACTTGTTCTTCCTGGAGATCTGGAGTATCCATAGAACTCTCTTCCAACACAATATTTCAAATGTATTCATTTTTTTTTCCTACTAGCCTTCTTTGTTGTCCATCTTTTGCATCCACTACATACTTTTTGGGAAAACGAGGGCATGGATGATCTTAGCCCTGGTCTCTAATGACATACCTTTGCTCTTGGAGATCTTTCCTAGGTCTTTCATTGCTGCCCTTCCAAATTTAAGCCTTTTCTTAATTTCTTGGCTGCAATCTCCCCTTGAATTGATGACCGAACCAGAGTAAGCAAAATCTTTAACTATTTGGATGTCTTTGTTGTCTATGTTAAAGTGTATTTCTTCTGTAGTCACATTTTTTTCCTTGATATTCAAGTGCAGTCCTGCTTTGGCACTTTCCTTTTGCATCAGAAGTCATTTCAAATCATTGCTACTTTCGGCCAGTAAGATGGTATCATCTGCATATCTTAAGTTACTGATTCTTGCACCAATTTTCACTCCTCCTAGCCCAGTTTTTCATATAATATGTTCTGCATACAAATTAAACAAATGGAGACATAAAATGCACCCTTGTCTGAAATGTTTGCCTATGAAAAACCTCTCTGTCTCTTCATATTCTGTCTTGACAGTGGCTTTCTGTCCACAATACAGGTTACACATCAGGACGATAAAGTGCTGAGGCATACCTATTTTTTTCAGAACAACCCATAGCTTTTTATGACCCAGACACAGTCAAAAGCCTTACTGTAGTCTATAAAACAGACTAATCATCTTCTGAAATTCTTTGGAGTACTTCAGTATTCAAGGAATAGTTGCAGTTAGATATCTAGTGCTCCTCCTTTTCTGAATCCAGCTTTAACAGCTGGCATTTCTCACTCCATATAAAATAAAAGCCTTTGTTGCATCACCTTACTTGCATGGGAAATGAGAGCGAAGTTCCTACAGTTACTACACTCCTTGGCACCTCTTTTCTCAAAAACTGGGATGCATATTGAACATCTCTCTTCTGGAAGGTTAAGTAAACAAGAAGAAATATAAAGTTCACCTGCAAACATATGAATTTGGACTTAGAGAGTTGGACTGAAGATACAAATGAGGAATTATTAGACTCCAGGTGTTATTTAAGGCCATGAGAATGAATGAGACAATCCAGGAAAAAATGGAAGATTCAGAAGAAGAAAGGACACTGGATTAGGTTTTGAAGATCTTTAGAGGTTTTATAAAGTAGAATTCAACAAATTATAGAAGTAGCTAACAAGGAAGAAAAACAAGGACCATGTGGTTTGACATAGGCCAAGAGTGAAAATATGACAAGAAGAAAGGAGTGGCCCTCTGTGTTGCTTGATGCTCTGAAATCAAGTAAGATGAACACAGACAAGTTAACATTGGGTCTGACATCATGGAGGTTGTTGAGGACCTTGATTAGAGCACTTCCAGTCAAATAACATCATCTAAATAGGGTGGAAAGAACAAGACTGAAGTAGATTAAACAGCAAATGTGAGGAAGGCGAGGAAATGAAGACATTGTGTGGGATTGTTTACCTTAGAATAAGAGTGGGAAAAAGGTACCAAGTAATGAGAAATCAAAGAAAGTTTTGACAGGGATATGAGATACTAACATGTTCCTGTGCAGATAGGAATGAATAAAGCGTAGTATATGATGCAAGTGTGAGATAGGGTAAACAAGTGAAATATGTAAGAAGGTGAGAACCACAGGGTCTGGAGGACTCGCAGAAGGATAAAACCTTGAATGGAGGACTAGCAGAAGGATAAAACTTTGAATGAGAGGAAGGAGACTTACTTCACTGACAACAAAAGACAATCAGGAGAACACAGGTGACAACATGAGGCAAGAATTTAGATTTGATGAGATGAGAGAGTCTCCATTTGACAACTGACCCATGTATTCTCAGTGAATTATAGGTGAGCTCATTAGCTGGGTGTAATTGTGGAGGAGGAGAAGGAAATTTGAGAAGAGATGTGAGGGTACAGAATAGTTGCCTTGGAGAGTAAGACAGCAACCTACTGGAAAAAAATCATGACTGTTTCACTGGACAGAGTTAAATGCTCATCTGAGGTCTATAACCATGCAAAGTGAAACAAATCAAGTGAGTTTTGTTATTTTGTCAGCAGGAATGGGGAGAAAGATAGAGGGCTCCACCAGATGTTTTGCCAGGCAGGTGATGGGGAAAAGAAATATGTAAAAGGAAGTTTTAAGAAAATCTAGAAAGATATATTGAAAGATATGTTGAAACCAGTTCATAGAGGGCTCTGAATGTCAGACCAAAAAATGTAAACTTTATTTCACAGGCAATGAGAAGTTATCGAAGTATTTGTGACTCTGAAAGTGACATTACCAAAACTGCACTCCCGCATAATTAACCTGCCTTTAATGTAAAGAACTGAGAAAGTTAAAGAAAAGAATCGAGAAAACCATTTGTGAATGACCAGGGATTAGATATCAAGATCTAAATGAAAGTAAATGACAGTAACCTCCAGACCATTGAGGGTTACATTCCTAAGAGATCTTTGTACCTGCAGGAACCAGACCAACTTGATGGGCACATCAGGCCACAGGAGAGAGAATCGGAAAGGCCGGATGGACTAGGATTAGGTAGGATGTTACCTAAAGCAGTTGGAAGAAGACATACATCAAGGGGCATATCAATTAATTACAGAAAGAGTGAGAATCCAAGAAGTCACCTTGAGTGTCAGAACCAAATAAAGAATCGTTGGCCAGTAAAAGGGTCAGAAAAGGTGAAGAAGAGTTTAGAAAGTGGTGTGCACAATGAGCAATGTCAGAGTGGCTGAAGGCATAGATCATGGCCAACATGAGGACATTGGGTGCTGGCCCAACATACTAAATAGGGCAAGGGGGCCAGCCAGTTTAAAGAGAATAGAAAGGAGTTTGGAACTAATTTTCAGTTTAGTTTTACAGGACTGGCCAATTTAATGACAAAGCTCTGATTTTAACCCTGAGTGCTAAAATTTTATGCCATCTAAATATACGTATATGGCATTAGTATGAGTTGAAAAGGTAAAGTGAAAAATTCATAAAATAACACAATTGTCAGTAAGGCATAATCAGCTCATTACTATACTGCATGGAAGAACTAGTAATACTTCAAATCAATCCCAAGGATTTGATCATCTTCAACCTGGGAGCCAGTAGCTATGCTCGTGATCCCATGGACATCACTTGCAAGCTAAAAGCATAATCTATTCCCTGGTAAACCTGCCACTAGGATTGACTTTACAGTTTTTAATTTAATAAGCAAACTCTCCATCACCTAGTAATTTATAAACATATTAAGCAATAGAACACCGGGACAGAATCCCATTAAGTTTTATTCGATATCCGTCCGTCCAATATTTTGTGACCATCTAGCATCAGATACTGTGCTAAGTTGTGGATACAAAGAAAAAAAGACACCATTTTTGTTTCTCTTCAAGAAACCTAGAGTCTATTAGTAAAGAAAGATAAGCAAAGAAATATTTATAATAGTTGTTATGACTGCAGTGTGCGCAAGGTTTATGGCTGCATGACTCATGGGAAGGCCAGAGAATGGGTGGGCAGACGGTAGTGGTGATGGAGGTAGTTCCATAGGACTTTCAGAAAGATCAGAAGAAAAAAAAGGCAGGGCTGTAAAGAGTCTAGGCATCTTAGAAAGAGGAAATAACTGGTATAATGCCTTCAGGGACTGAGCAAAGTGGCACTTTGGGAGAAATTCCCAGTAGTTGCATATCACTATAACATTTCGATTAGGTTTGGATTTTACTCATTCATGTGGATTTTATTTCTCTAGCATAATCTTTATTTTTTTTTCCCTCCCTTGATTTGAAGTTTAATCAAGATTTTTTTCATTCTTGTTTACTTTCAAAAGCTCCAAATAGTGTTTAATATAATGGATGCGTGTAAAACCCAGGAATAATACAAATAAACTTTAACCAGAATAGAAATATACCTGTAAAATCAGTCATTAAAAAAAGAAGAAGAGTGTTTATTTATTACTTTATTTGATTAAATTAACCAAAAGGAAAGCTGATGTAATTGAGGCAATAAAAGATTGGTAGGTCTATCGGTTTTCTTCAGGAATATTTTCTGAGAAGAACCAAAGCCTCTTCACATAATATAAATAAGAGTGTTTATCAGCATATGCTCATGGAGAAGAAAAAAAGAAAACCTCAAACCAGTTTCCATTTCCTTAAGATTTATCCTGTATTGAATTCTTGGAATCTTGATATTGCTTTATTGACATATATATTAAGGTATATTTAATTTTGTTTTCCAGTATTCCCACATACACATCTTTGTTTAGAACCCACAGCTTCTGCTAAATAAATTACTTCCCTTTGGCTTCAGATCAAAAGCAATTTCAAAAGAAGGACATCTTTTCTGAAGTTCAATTACTGACTCTTGGGACTCATACAGGAAAGTTACAGCTATGGAAAAGAAAAGATCAACCATAGGCATCTGAAAATGTTGTTCATAGCATTAATATAGATGAATTATACAATGTCTGGTTCTAATATTTTCTCTTTTGATACAATTGATGAAGATAAACACTGATTCTCACTTTCATAGTAGTCAGCTCTGTATTTCCCTCAGTGACTCTTGACAGTCTGTTGGATTTCTGGCATTAATTACATTCTAACATTTGCTTCTAAGACCCCCAAGGCTCTTAGTTATGATCCATAAGTAAAATCAGATAAATGTGGTATTTCCACTCTCTCATGTAATCCTACTTGAACTATAACTAGAGTAATAATATGTCTAGGATTCTGTAGCTTAGTCTTGATTTCAAATATTTTTGAGTATGAATGAAATTTTACACTTTAGAATTTATGTCAGGCAGTGTCTTGATTTTTCGTTCTAATAATGCCACTATAGATATATGAGACTTTAAAACTTGGAACTGAAAAGAGTATTTTTTAAAAGTTCTCATTTTAAATCTCCAAGTAATTTTTTTAAAATAGTAAATAAAAATTATATATGAATTAATTAACATATATAACTTTAAATGAAAATGTGTCTGGTGGTGGCATACCTTACAAAAAATTTAAATAAAAGCAAATTGAAATTTAATTACCTTTTGTCAGAAATTTACTTAGCAGCCTGTGATAAGACCAGAGGTTTTGACACTTAACCAGAGTTAGAAAGACCTTTTCACCTTAAATTTGTCACTCTAGTCAGCTGAGATAAAGGAACTGCAAGAGACTGTAAAATGAGTCAACATATTATGGGTCAACTTAGAGGAAGAGACTGTTACTTGAGGTCAGAATCCTATTATAGACAGCTCAGTGTGACAAAAATTTTGCCATCCTATTATAAGTTTAGGAACTTTTAAGAGTTAGGGTAATATTAGAATTCTATAGAATTAAGTGAGTTTTATCTTATTGACCTAAGTCTTATAAGTGTTTCTTCTGCCTTTGAGGATTCATAGAATTCTTGTTTTTGTCCATTCATGAAGAATACATGAATGGACATGTATCCTTTTATTTCCTTGGCTTCAGAAATTCACCTTTTAGAGATATAAAATTGATCAATTTATAAGAATATAAATTCAATTTGTGGCTAAGGGCTCTTCCCTCCTTTATTTGCCAAGTTCTATTCAAAATTCCCTGGAATAGGAACAGAGTTCCTTCTTTATTCACTAGGTATGTCCAAAGGAAAAAAGTGGCCCTTGGACTATGTCTAGACCATCTTTGTGGTGCAGATATTCTAACACTATGCCCAGGTTGAGATGACATCTTGGCTTGGCAGGACTTCCAGGGCTTACTGGAAAAATCAGAGCAACGTTCTCAGCTATAATTTCTGGGATTAAGGAAAGCATTTGCAGAAGAGCGATAGTAATTTCAGATCTTGTGGGCACTGATATTATGCCAGCACGGTTAACATACTTCTCCTGGATCCAACTGCATATTAAGCAAATCAGGAATAATGCTATTCCTCTTATATTTTCTTTATTTCTTCTCAGTTATATGTTCTTTGTTCAATATCAATTGTGGCTTTATATGATAGAGGAATTTAGAGATGTTATAGGGTAATCTGACTCAAGACAGTGTATCTTTAAAAACAAATATTCTTCCAGACTACCACAATGCACATACTGGTATTATCTAATATGTACGTAAAAGCATATATCT
This sequence comes from Pteropus medius, assembly GCF_902729225.1. Classification (NCBI taxonomy): domain Eukaryota; kingdom Metazoa; phylum Chordata; class Mammalia; order Chiroptera; family Pteropodidae; genus Pteropus; species Pteropus medius. Next base: position 19,145,028 of record NW_024352785.1, on the reverse strand, counting down.
AACACTATCCCACTGGCCAGAAATAAATCCTGTGCCTTCAAACAGAAGGCACTCACTTGTTCTATGCATTCTTTCTAAATTTGATTTGATGAGCTCAGGCCCCCCCCCAAAGTATCCATTCGTTGCTCCAAAAATTTTCATATGATCAATGTAGCTAACTTCTAATTTCAACATCCTATCAGGAAACATTGTGTCATTAAATAAAATAATATTGAGGTTTCTCAATATTTAAGACTCAATAAAGCAGTGTTTGAATAAAAAAAATAACAATAATATTGAGGTTTCTCAATATTATTTTATTTAATGACACAATGTTTCCTGATAGGAATGCAGGAGAGAACATCATTCATTCACTTTTTCTCCTTTGGCACCAAGAGGTTTGTACCAGAAATAGCTGTACGTGTATCAACAGCTGGCTGACTGTTGTTTGCAACCCCAAATTCTTTAATTCATCTTATGTTGACAAATAAACGTGCATCTGCCGATGTTTGGCAAAGGAGCGCTCACTACTTCTCTGCAAATTTCCTGGAAGGAAGCATCTTCCTTCTCAGCTCTAGTCCGGGTTCTTTAATAGCATTTCAAAGAGCACATGTTCTTCTGGTGATCACAGTAGTCTCCATGGTTAGGGAGGAAACCTTTGAAATTGATCAAGCTCCAATTCTCGTGTGCCTTGTCTGACATTTAGCTGGTTCTTGCCCTTTCATCCAACCTCTCTGGATACAGAAGCCAGGAGACTTTAAAAAATAAAACAAAACACAACACAACAAAATAAAAACAAACGAAAACTCCATTCCTTAGGGATAGACAGAAGGAAGGGAACACCATTTCCTGATAATCATATAATTCCAAAATTAGCCTTATAAACAAAGGAGGGAGGGGACCTTGACATTGAATTCCCACAGCTGGTGTAGCTAGCAAATACTGGACCCTAACCAAAAATTTCAGAATGGATCTTCTTACCCTTTGTTAATTATAAATAAATAGATTTCCAGACTTTTTGCAAAGGAAGGGCGTAAATATGCAGTTTGAAAATGATAGGGTGAGAATGAAGAGAGATTCTGTACTTTCCTGACAAGATAAAACCGATCTTCAGCTCATGGCTGTCTTCTCCAAGTTTATAAGTTTTAACTAAAATAGATTAAAGAGGGCAGTGAGAGGTATTTTTTGTCTTCTGTCCAGAAAGTTTTCCCATCTTTTATCTGATAACTTTCCCTAGCCCTTGACCTCTGGCACTTGACTCTGGTGTGGTCCATGATAACATCCCATTGCCTTGGCCACAAAGATTGATCCATGGGTGAGAATGTGATACAAGTAGGCTCGATTAAACTCCTTCCCTGAAATTTCTATGTAAGTTCTATGAGAAAGAAGTTTTATTCCCTGGAGCTGTGTTTAAATTAAGGTTCTTTGGTTGAAAGTATTACAAGCCAGTACTGACTACTTTAAAAAAAAAAAAAAAAAAAAAAAAAAAAAAGTTTATTGGAATGATATAAAATAGCTCTCAGTATTGAAGGAAAGCTTAACAACCAGACTTCCTAAAGGCAGCCTAGGGATGTAGATATGAAAAGCTAATAGACAATTTCTTCAGGGGCCAGGGCCCAACCTCCAGGACGCATCAGCTCTAGTCTTTTTCTGCCCTCCTTCACTCAACTTAGCTCAAGATTCAAGTTCCTGAAAAAAAGAGCAAATGTGATTGGCTTCACTAGTCACAAGCCTTCCCCTGAGTTAAGGGGAGAAAGGACACCATGATTGACAGTCGCATAGGACTGATGAGAATGGGAGTAGAGCAGTTCCCCAAAGGAAAATCATGCTTCTGTTACCAAAAGAAGGAGAAAGTGGTTGTAAGCAGGCAGAAACAGACATTCACTCTAGAATCTTAAGCCAGGGCAGCCAGGGGATCTTTTCTGATCTGTGCTTGCAGTAGCTCAGATGGGTCCAGTTGGGAAAGAAGAGCCAAATGAGCAATCCAGAAACCAGTGCTCAGCCTTCTGGCCAGCCTCAGGAGCTAGTCAATTTCTTTTTTTGCTTGAAACTAGTTTCATTTTGGTCCCTTTGACTTGCAACTAACAAAGTCCTGAGCAATGTCTAGTTTTCATGAGTGATTTTTAGACCTAGCAATCTCTAGAATGTCCTTTTAAAAATTAGAACCTCGCCCCGCTCCCGACCCCTGCCCCTAAATCTGTACGTGTTGAATAGGTAACATTTCTTGGATCATCATGCAATAAATCCCTAAGTTTTGCAGGGACATGTGGAGCAGTCAGTTGCTTATTCTTGAAGAAACTGTGATTTCTTGAGGAAATCAGTGGGAAGACTGGCTTTGGGATTTGGGGAGGTTTATTTCAGAAAGCAGCTCTATTTCAAGCAGACTTCAGAGGATGAAGGAAAAGAAAATCTGATAGGCAATCACTGAATGAGAACTAGAGAATATAAAGGTAAACATGTGCTATCTCTGTGAGGTAAACATTCAAATTCTTTAGGAACTTGTTATTCTTAGAAAGCACACCTTAAAGTTCTTCCTATCTTCTCTCATTTTCCATATTGTTAATTGCTGGTGTTTGTTGCTTTAAATGTAAACTATCCCACCTTGGAATAGTTTCTGTCTATGAGGACTCGGTAAATGCTTAAAAGAAAACACTTTTCTTCAAATGTTGGGATAATAATGCGTATGTGTGTGTGTGTGGGTGGGGGGTGGGCAGGGCGATGATGGGGTGAATCTCCACCTTTTGTTTTCCTAAAGTTCTCACCACTTTCTGTCAAGGCTATAACACTCTTAGCAGCAGGAAAGAGGACAGGCTGCCTGCTTGTGCTTTGCCTAATATCAGACTGAGGCCCTTGCAGTCTGATGACGTGGGTGGTGAGTGGTGCTTTTAAACAAAGTTGAAATAGTGAGATCCCAGGCCCTTTCCTAGGACACTCTAGGTAGACTGGTAAAATAAATATCTGTGTTCAGTGGTGAAAGATGGTTGTGTGTAGAACTATTGGTCAAATAATTGTTTCCTAGCCAGGAGAACAGCAGCCTTTCAAAGAACGGGGCTAAGAGAAAGTAGAAGAGGAAAGGATGGCATTGTTCAAGAAACCTACACTCAAATGCAGGACTCTTCAAGACCGGCCTTACTCTAATAAATGTTAATATGACCTCTCTCTAAATACTTGAAATTCTATCAAGTCAAGATTTTATTTAGGCTCAAAGCACTCTCATTAATAGACACTTGACCGGGTGTTAGTCATTGTATCTTAGTGAGTATTGTTTTAATAACTTTTTTTTTCTAATTGAGATAAAATTCACAAAACATAAAACTCACTATGTTAACCATTTAATTTAATTTAATTTAATTTAATTTAGGGGAGTATGTCCTAATGATTTTTTTTTATTATTTGTTTCAGATATACATTATAATAGCTAGATATTTATATAATTTATGAAGTGATATCCTCAATTACTCTAGCACCCATCTGGCACAATACACAGCCATTACAATACTATTGACTATATTCCCTATGCTGTACTCTACATCCCCATGACTGTTTTGTAACTACTTCTTCATCTTTTCACCTTTTCACTCAGCCCTGCAACCCCCCTTCCCTCTGGCAATTACCAGTTTGTTTTTTGTATCTATGGATCTGTTTTCATTTAGTTTGTTTGTTTCTTTTGTTCCTTAGATTCCACATATAAGTGAAATCATATGGTATTTATCTTTCTCCAACTTATTTCACTCAGCACAATACCCTCTAGGTCCATTCATGTCATTTCAAATGGTAAGGTTTCATTTTTTTATGACAGTAATATTCCTTTGTATATATGTACCATAATTTCTTTAACCAATTGTCTATTAATGGGCATTTAAGTTGCTTGCATATCTTGAATTTTAATTTCCTTCCATATCTTGACTATTGTGAATACCACTGCCATAGACATAGGGGTTCATAGATCTTTATGAACTAGTGTTTTAGTTGTCTTTGGATAAATACCCAGAAGTACAATTCCTAGGTCAAAAGGTAGTTCTATTTTTAATTTTTTGAGGAACCTCCAAACAGTTTTCCATAGTGGCTGAACTAATTTGCAATCCCATCAACAGTATACGAGGGTTCCCTTTTCTCCACATCCTCGTCAGTACTCGTTTTTTAATTTATTGATGATAGCCATTCTGACAGGTGTCAGGTGATATCTCACTGTGATTTTAATTTGCATTTTCCTGATGATTAGTGATGCTGAGCCTTCTTTTCATATGTCTATTGGCCGTCTGTATGTCTTCTTGGGAGAAATGTCTACTCAGGTCCTATGCCCCTTTTTTAATCTTTTTTTTTAGGGGAGGATGTTAAGTTATATGAGTTTCTTCTATATTTTGGATATTAATTCCTTGCTAAATATATTATAGGCAAATATTTTCTCCCATTCAGTAAGTTGTGTTTTTGTTTTGTTGATGGTTTCTTTTGTTGTACAAAAACTTCTTAGTTTGATGTAGTCCCATTTGTTTATTTTTTCTTTTGTTTCCCTTGACCAAGGAGATATACCAGGAAAAAAATTACTAATAGCAATATCAGAGAGTTTACTGCTCATGTTTTCTCCTAGAAGTTTTATGGTTTTGAGTCTTACATTTAAATCTTTAATACATTTCGAGTTTATTGTTGTATATGGCATAAGAAGTTGGTTTAGTTTCATTTTTTTTGCATGTAAATGTCCAGTTTTCCCAACACCATTTGTTGAGAAGACTATCTTTACCTCATTGTATATTCTTGCCACCTTTGTCATAGATTAAATGACCATATAGGTGTTTATTTCTGGGCTCTCTGTTCTGTTGCATTGATCTGTGTGACTGTTTTTATGCCAGTACCATGCTGTTTTGATTACTATGGCCTTACAGTAGTATAGTTTGATATCAGGTAGTGTGATACCTCCAAATTTATTCTTCTTTCTCAAGATTTCTGTGGCTATTTGGGATCTTTTATGGTTGCATATAAATTTTAGAATTATTTGTTCTAGTTCTCTGAAACATGCCATTGGTATTTTGATAGGGATTGCATTGAATCTATAGATTGCTTTGGGTGGTATAGCTATTTTAACAATATTGATTCTGCCTACACATGAGCACAATATATGCTTCCATTTATTTGTATCTTCTTCAATTTCTTTTTTCAATGACTTGTAATTTCTGAGAACAGGTCTTTTACCTCCTTGGTTAATTTGATTCCTAGGTATTTTATTGTTTTTGATACAATTGTAAATGAGATGTTTTTCCTAATTTCTTTTTCTGGAAGTTCATCATTGGTGTATAAAAATTCCACTGACTTCTGAATATTAATTTTGTATCCTGTTACTTTACTGAACTCATTTATCAGTTCTAACAATATTTCGGTGGAATCTTTAGGGTTCTCTCTATATAGTATCATGTCATCTGAAATAATGACAGTTTTACTTCTTCCCTTCCAATTTGGATGCCTTTTATTTCTCTGTCTTGCCTGATTTCTGTAGCTAGAACTTCTAATACTATGTTGAATAGAAGTGGTGGGAGTGGGCATCCTTGTCTTGTTCCTGATCTTAAGGAAAATGCTTTTAGCCTTTCCCCATTGAGTATGATGTTAGCTGTGGGTTTGTCATATATGGCCTTTATTATGTTGAGATATGTTCCCTCTATTCCCACTTTGCTGAGAGTTTTTTCATAAATGGATGCTGGATTTTGTCAAATTCTTTTTCTGCATCTATGATATGATTATGTGATTTTTATCTTCAGTTTGTTAATGTGATATATCACATTCATTAATTTGTGGATATTAAACCAACCTTGCATCCCAGGAATAAATCCAACTTGATCATGGTATATGATATTTTTAATGTAGTGCTAATATTTTGTTGATGATTTCTGCGTCAATGTTCATCAGGGATATAAGCCTACAGGTTTTTTTGTTTTGTTTTGTTTTGTTGTTGTTTTTTTGCCTGTCACTGTCTGGTTTTGGAATCAGGATAATGGTGGCCTCATAAGAAGAGTTAGGGAGACTTTCTCCTCTTGAATAGGTGTTAATTCTTCTTTGAATGTTTAGTAAAATTCACCTATGAAGGCATCTAGTCCAGGACTTTTGTTTTTTGGAAGTTTTTTGATTACTGATTCAATTTTGTTGGTGATAATTGGTTGGTTCAGATTTTCTGTTTCTTCTTGACTCAATCTTGGGAGATTGTAAGTTTCTAGGAATGTATCCACATCTTCCAGATTGTCCAATTTGTTGACATATAATGGCTCATAGTGTTTTCTTATTATCTTTTGTATTTCTATGGAGTCCGTTGTTACTTCTCATTTGGGTCTTCTCTCTTTTTTTCTCGATGAGTCTGGTTGAAGGTTTAACAATTTTGTTTATCCTTTCAAAGAACCAGCTCTTGGTTTCATTGATCTTTTGTATTGTTTTTTTACTCTATTTCATTTATTTCCTCTCTTATCTTTATTATTTCCTTCTTTCTATTCACTTTGGGTTTTATTTGCTGTTCTTTTTCTAGTTCTTCTAAGTGTAAGGTTAGATTGTTTATTTGAGATTTTTCTTGTTTCTTGAGGTAGGCTTGTATTGCTATGAATTTCCCTCTTAGGACTGCTTTCACTGTGTCTCAAAGATTTTGAGGCATTGTGTTTTCATTTTCATTTGTCTCTAGGTATCTTTTGATTTCTTCATTGACCTCATTGTTAACCCATTCATTGTTTAGTAGCATGTTGTTTAGCTTCCATGTGTTTGTGTATTTTCCAGATTTTTTCTTGTAATTGATTTCTAGTTTCATACCATTGTGATTGGAGAAGACACTTGATATAATTTCAGTCTTCTTAAATTTATCGATACTTGTTTTGTAACCTAACACATGAGCTATCCTGGAAAATGTTCCATATGCACTTGAGAAGAATGTATATTCTGCTGATTTAGGGTGAAATGCTCTGAAAATATCAATTAAATCTGATCTAGTGTGTCATTTAAGGTTTTATTTCCTTGTTGGTTTTCTGTCTGGAAGATCTGTCCATTTGTGTCAATGGGATGTTAAAGTCTCCTACTATGAGTGTATCACTGTTGATCTCTCCTTTTATGTTGGTCAGTAATTGCTTTATATATGCTCCTATGTTGGGTGCACAAATATTTACCAGGGTTATGTCTTCTAGTTGTATCGATCCCTTTATCATTAAGTAATGTCCCTCCTTTCTATTTTTTTAAAATTTCCATTTGCATGGAATATCTTTTCCCATCCCTTTACTCTTAGTCTGTGTGTCTTTTGATCTGAAATGGGTCTCTTGTAGACAGTATATGCATGGGTCTTGTTTTCTTATCCATTCAGGAACCCTATGTCTTTTGATTGAAACATTTAATTCATTTACATTTGAAGTGATTATTGATATGTATATAGTCACTGCCATTTTATTATTTGTATTTATTTCTCTCTCTCTCTCTCTTTTTTTTTTTGCAGAATTCTTTTTAAACATTTTTTATACTACTGGCTTGTTGGTGATAAATTCCTTAAGCTTTTCTCTGTCTTTCACCTTCCATTTCAATTAAAAGCCTTTCTTTTAATTAGAGTATTCATAGTTGTAGATTCTTGTTTTTCAATGCTTTAACTATTTCTTGTCAGTCCCTTCTGGACTGTAAAGTTTCTGCTGAGAAATCAGCAGACATTCTTACTGGGGGTATCCTTGTAAGTAACTAGCTGTCTTTCTCTTGATGCTTTTAAGATTCTCTCTTTGTCTTTGACTTTTGGCATTTTAATTATGATGTTTCTTGGAGTGGGTCTGTTTGAATTCCTCTTGTTTGGGACTCTTTGTGCTTCCTGAACTTGTATGTCTAATTCTTTTGACAGGTTAGGGAAGTTTTCTGTCATTATTTTTTAAAATAAGTTCTCAATCCCTTGCTTTCTCTCTTCTCCTTCTGGTACCCCTATCATGCAAATGTTGGTATGTTTGATGTTGTTCCAGGGGCCCCTTAAACTATCTCCATTTTTTAAAACTTCTTTTTCTTATTGCTCTTCCGGATGGATGTTTTCTGCTCCCTTGTCTTCTATCTTATTGATTTGATCCTCTGCTTCTTCTACTCTATTGCTGATTCTTTCTAGTATATTCTTCATTTCAATTACTGTATTCTTCACTTCTGACTGGTTCTTTATGCTTATTATCTCTCTATTGAAGTCCTCACTGAGATCATTTATTCTCTCCCTAAGTTCATTGAGCATCCTTATAATCAGTGTTTTGAATTCTGTCTCTGGTAGGTTGCTTACCTTCATTTCATTTAGTTTTTTCCTGAAGTTTTCACGTGTTGTTTCATTTGCAGCATATTTCTCTGTTTCTCATTTTGTTGCCTCTCTGTGTTTGTTTCTACATATTAGGAAGATTTGTTATGTCTCCCAACCTTGGCCAGGTGGCCTTATGTAGTTAATATCCTATGTGGCCCAGTGGTGCAGTCTCCCTGATCACCTGTACCAGGGACTCTGGGCATTTTCCTTGTGTGGGTTGTGTGTTCTTCTGTTGTAGCTAATCTTTGATTGCTGTTAGCATGTCAGTAGATGGGATTGACTGGCTGTGGAGTTTGGCCATGCCCATGGGGCATGAGCTGCTGCTAAGTGGGGACTCACCCCACTGAGTGGGATTCATTCCAGCAGGCTCATGTACCTGGTGAGGCCACTCTTTAGGAGTGCCACTTATGGGGCTAGTCAGGTGGTACTCTGTTGTGATCTGACACCAGCCTCTGGGGCCCTTTGGGAGGGGTTCTGGGGCCCTTTGGAAGGGGCTCCCATGTAGGTCAAATTTAGCTTCTGCTTTTGATTGTTTTGGGCTACTTAATAGGAGCTACAAAGCAATCCACAGATGGTTGCTGCCTGTGCTGAATCTAGAGGCAAGTGGAAGAAGCTATGCTACAAGTTGAGGTGGGTTACCCCCAGTACCGGCCTTGGGATGGCTCAGCAAAAGGACCAATGCAGTTGCCTGTAAGTCTTCACAGCTGTAAGAGACTTTGGTCGGTATAGGAGTTAGGTGGCAGGGAGGGGCACTCAGGTAGTCACCAAAGTAAGGCCTACAGATTTCACCCAGCCAATACAGAATCAGGTTTTGCTCCCATGCTGAATTTTGGCTTCCTATAAACATCTCAGGTCACAGAGAGGCCAGCCACTGCTCACCTTAGGCCCACAGACACCTGAGATCTGTTCATGAAATATTGTAGCTTGGGGCATGGCTTATGGCCTCCCACAAAAGTCTCTTCTGGGATGCACGGGCTGCATGTGGGATCTGTGAGTTGAGGGCTGTTGTTTCCTGTCAAAATCATGTCCCAGAGAAAGTACAGGCTGGGGGCTGGCTGCCCAGCAATGGGCCCACCGTAGGCAATTTGTGGGTTGGATAGTGAGGGTCTCAGGGAGACATAGGGTGGAGCGAGCTAATCCATCAGGACAATAAAGATTGTTGCCAGTGCTGAGCCCCTGGGATCCCGCAAAAGTCACCAATCACAGCGAGGCCAGCAGCCATCCACCTTGGGCACACAGATCCCAGTGATCCACCCAAGAGACACTGCAGTTTGGGCTGGCTCCAGTGGCCCACCATCAAAACTCTCTCCTGTAATGTGTGGGCCATGCACGGGCATCATGAGCTGAAGACTGCTGCCTGCCCATGAACACATGACCCAGGGAAGGTGTAGGGTGGTGCTGGCTGCCTGGCAACAGCCCTGCTATGGGAAATTTGTGGGATGGGTGGAGTAGGGTCCCAGAGAGACACAAGGTGGAGTGGCCTGTTCTCACTGGGCCAATGCTGCTTTAGAATTGGCCATGTGGGGAGAGAGCTCAACATAGGCAAGATGGTGCCCATCTGTAGACTGCCCCAGAGGGAGGCCTGACAAAGGAGCAATGGCGGCTGTCCCTCCAGTCCTTGCTCTGGTGCCACACAACTTGGTCCCTTTCCATATGTCTCTTGCACCTTCCAAACTTCTGACCCTCCACGGAAGCCCAGGGTGAGTGTCTGTGAGCGAGTGATTCTATGCGTGGGCCTTTTAAGGGGGACGTCTGGGTTTTCAGTTTCCTTCTGTCTCACCCAGATGGCCAAAATCCCCATTGATTTTTACAGTCAGATTTTGTGGGAAATCCTCTTTCCTGGACTGGAACCCTGTACTGGGAAGCCCACGCAGCCATGCTCTCTCCTGCTACTCAACCACCACTTGTGGCTGCAGGACCAACCACTTTGTGTCTCCACCCTCTCCTACCTGTCTCGATGTGGCTTTTTCTTTATCTCCTCAGATGTATGTGTTATGATCAGCTAGACTTCAGGTGGTTCTCCAGTTGTTTGTTTTATAATTTGGTTGTAAATTTAATGTGATCATGGGAGGAGGCGAACCCTATTTTTACCTAGCCTGCCATCTAGACCATAACTCCCATGTTAACCATTTTAAAGTGTACAGTTCAGTAGGTTTATGAACAATGTTAGGCAACCAATGTCACTGTTTAATTCCAGAACATTTTTATCACCCTCAAATCCCTGTTTACTTAACACCTAGCTGCAATGGGAGCTTTAATCTTGAGGAAGTTTGCAGGAGGAGAGATAAAAAAAAAAGAGGGATAGAAAGTTTGGGCTAAACACCTAAGGGTGGATGTCTTGATGAAAGATATTCTTTAAAATGTTGATTGGAGTTGGCTCTGGGGTGTTGGCAAAGAGATTCTTAAGAGTACTTTCTTAAGAGTATAGGACAGAAGCATTTGAGATCTTGCTCCCCAACAAACATCATCAGTTTGGTTCAAATAAATTCTTATTAAAAAATATATAGGACAGCAATAGCCTGACTCTTAAAATTAAGGAGATAATGTTTAGTCTTGTGTCACTGAAAATTACTGATGTCAATCCTATTACAACCCTGCCCTCAAAATGTGGTTGGCTCAATTCATACACTGAGTCCTGGATAAGCCCGCCCGAGGTTGTACCTGCACTACCTGGAAGTGTCTTCTTAATGGGAATAAAACAAAGAGATGACTTGGAAGTTGATATGGCTTTCACTGGGACAATCGGAACATGCATGCAGGGACTAGATACCTTATTTGGTATACTAGCTGTGCATATTAAGAGAAATAAATTAAAAGAAAAAAAAATCCAGAAGCATGCATTCCCTTTATATGCTAGCTAAAATTCTGTAAACCATGTAAACATGGTCCCCGATGTTCTGGTCAAACATAAGAGTTTTCATGAGCATTAAGATGTTAGTCAATAAGGTCTTTTGCAAAGTAACTTTGTCTTCCAAAGCCAAAGGAAGCAAAGATTTTGAAATTTAACCTTAAGTTCCTGCATACTAAGGTTTACCCAAAGGTAGAATCAAGCTCTGAAGGGGTACAATAGGCATTTCACTGAATTCTACTAGTAACTAAAGCTGTAAGCACTTCAGGTGCAGGCTATGGAAATGAAGTAAAGAATCTGCCCTGGGCTGTGATTATTTGCACCAAGTAAAATCAACAAATAATACTCAGGCTGTAAGTAAGTTTTCCTGCTGTGCCAGTTTTATAATAAAGGTGTTTTTCTTTTTCAGTTGAACTTTCCATTGACTTAAATCATTTATTTTCCTGGAGGTAATTTAAGTACATAGTCAATGAAATCGTTTACTGTGTTTACATTAAAAAAAAGAAAAGTTTGAAATCTCACTGTTTCATCAATTTGAATATACTTAAAAGTATTCCTAATATTCTGGAACCTCCCTCTGATTAGAAGAGCTAAATGGCAACCTAATATATATAGACTTAGAAAATGAACCAAACAAGGAAAAAGATTTAGCCCACATTTGGATAAAAAGAAGTTCTAATTTATTTGGAAATATCTCATTAATCTGCTTGTTAGAATTGTAGGCATCAGTTTGTAAATATAACAGAGAAGTAGCTTTATGTTAATCCAGTTAATATGTCATTTAGAATCAACACTTTTTCTCTGTCTTGCAATTTCAATCGTTATAATAAGGCAGGCCTTCAGAGTAGGCGACTATGATGTCACTTGATGGAGGGTGGAAGGGGACTCTTCCAAAAATAGTTCACTCTTAATCTATTATGAGGTCTGGAATTGGACATTTATTTCTTGGATCGGAAAATTCTTTTCACCAAGAAGCATCTACTTAAAAAACTGCAAATACTCATGGATGGGTGACTCATTAAGCATTACATTATATTTGACCGCTATGTGAGAATGTATTGTATGTGTTGGTTTTGTCCTTCACTCTTTCTTTCCAGTAATAGGCTATCCCTTCCTTTAAGGGAGTGCAATCCAGCCCTGTGCTTCTGGTGGAAGCTATCAATCAAAACATTCTCCTTCCCCAGCCTTATTTCCCTTGACCCCACCATGACCATGGCTTGTCCAAACTCGTCCCTATCCCTGGCCTCAAAGATTAGTCCATGTGCCTACATTAGTACCCAGCACAAGCCAGGACAGAGTTCTTCCTTATATTTTTCCAACTGGAGCTGGTGGAAAAAAAATTTTTTTTTCTCTTCTCTGAAGGACAAAAAACAGCCCATAGCTGCTTTTTGCTGTGTTTCCAAGTCTCTTCTGACATCCACTTAAGAGAATAAAGTCTTAATGCAGAGAGAATCAGAGATGAGAGACACCAAGTAATCTCTGAGACTCTGAATCCATTGGACTCCAAGACCAATAGCTTGCCCTTTCCTAGTTTGGTTACACTTGTGCCAATATTACCTTTTCTCCTTAAGCTATTATGACTGGGGCATCTGTCATTTGCAAACAAAGGTCTGAGAACTGAAAACAAACATTTTATAAAAGGACACAAGATAACTAGGGGAGGGGTGGTGTTCTGGTTGAGAATAGTGTGTGGAAGGTGAATTAACCCTAATTATTCTGTGGTTAAATGGGGGTCCTGTGTTAAAGTTACCGACAACTTTTCAGACTTTATTCTCAAGTGAATTGAGAGGTAGGGCAAGGTGACCAAAGTCCCTGAGAATGAGAGCTAGTTTTACTCTGGGGCCTCAATGGCCTTGGCAATCTCCTGGGCTATTGAATTCAGGATGAGGCTGCATGGGACCCATACAAGAGTAAGGATGTGCAAATACCTGACTTAAGCCCTTACTTAGTCCTGTATGTCAGTCTATTGACTCAGTTTCTCCACCAAATGAAAGAAGCAACATGTAGGTCCAAAAGGGAGTCACTGTTTTAAACCATAATTGACCTTGGAAAACTTATTTTATTTAAATCTTGTCTGTTTTTTCCACCTGTACTGGTTGTCTTTTAAACAGAAATATAAAGAAAAAATGGGCAAAGAAGGCAAGGTGGAATTTAATGTTTTCTATACTCTCTCAAACCCTTAGAGTCCTGGTACCTCAGTATTATTTTAATTTTGACCTATCAAAGTTACAAAATTGTCATTAGACAGCAAATGATATTATTTTTGTAGAGTAAGAGTAACGAGAATTAGATATCTTGAAATAACTTTTTTTTTCACGAGATTACAAATACAGAGTAGATGTTGAAAGCCTCTCTCAAGTGAGCTAGGGAACTTTCTCTAAAGTGCTGTATAATCAGTGTCAGCTTCTTATAGAACTAATTTGAAATCTTTGATGCCTAAAGGTCTTATAAAGACCTTTAAATAGATAATGTTCTCTAAGGGTTTTATTTTTTTAAGTTTCATGATGGTGAAGGCGAATTCATAAACTATATTTTGTTCTTTGGAAAGAGAAAAACAAATTGACCTTCAGCATATGTCTCAAGGTTACTATGTTACATGCCATTTCAGCCCTGGGAAAGTACTATTTAAAACTGAAAATTAAAACCAAACTCATATTAAAAGTTTTTACCGTGTGGTCAGGATGCTGGGAGTGTCTCACTTTCTGAAGCCACCCCATCGCCTACTTCCTCCTCCTCTATTTATTTCCATGGTCCTCCTCTTACTTATGAGTAATAAAGGAAGCCAGAGTAAGAACAATGGCATGTTCCTGGCTTTACAAGAGTGCCACACATCAGAGGAAGACATTTATCCCAGGGAACCACAGTTTTGCAAGAGATCCACTAGGCAGAAAGTGATTTGATATCACCGCTGCATAGCAGAGATTGAAATAGGCTGACTGTGTTAGAACTGCACAGGCACCCTGGGGTAGGGTAAATTCCTGTCTGGAGGCTGGTTGCCCAGGTGAAGCTCACAGGCATCTTGCCTGGGGCAAGGTTATCAGCATCTCTAAGCCTCTGCTTATTCTTGTAGACTACATAAATGTACTTACTTCTGAGAATTAAATACACATGAAGTACTTAACAAAATGCCTAGCACAGAGTGTTAAATGTTAATATTATTGCTAAGAGTCTTTTAGAGAAGGCTTAAAAAAATCCAAGCCAAAGTGGCTGTTAAAATTTTTCTGAACCACCAGATTTTATCTTCAACCAGCCTTACCTGCTTGTTACTGGTTCATTTGTCTATTGTGTCTTAGTCTTTAAGCCCGTCTGCATTTTTAGATGAGCTCCTCTCCTTGCCCCACTCCAGAGCCCTGTCCCCGGAGGGCTTAGGTCTTCCTCCTTCGTCCCTGTCCTGCCCTCACTGCCACCCAACTTGTGCAAAGACACTTATCAGATCTATTTCAGTCCAGCTCTTCAGCTTCAGAGACTTTCCTTTAAAGAACTGCTTATTCATTCATTCTCCATCTCTCTTGTGGTGAAAGTGAACCCAGTATAGAGTTAGTAGTTTGTGCTGTGTCCATTCATGCAGAATGGAGGTCAGGCCAGGTCAGCATGCTGCTGGGCCAGTGTGCTGCCTGGCACTGTGGCCTTGTTTTTGCTTTGTTGCCAATAAAACTATATACATCACCCAGGACCATAGGCCAGTGCAACTGTCACGTGCTAATACTGACCTCTAGGGGCTGGCGTTCCTTCAAATAGAGTCTTTATCTTCTCATTGAGTTCCAGGACTGTGATGGCAGCCTCTTGCTTAGCTGTTGCCAAATCAATTTGTAGCTTTTTCAGTTTCCTTTTGTGCTTTAGTTTCTAAAAATAATAATAATAATAAAAGTTTCTGGAGACAGAAACATAAAAGGAATAAAAAGAACAAATGATGTCTGAACAAATATGGCCTTTGAAGCCAGGCTTAGATGAAATGCTCTCTGTTTATCTAGACTGAGTCCTGTCCTCAGTCATGAAACTGAGCGCATATGCAGTCAGAGCATTCGAATCCCCAATGAGCAAAGCCTACTCTCCGCATCATAGTATCTTTTTACCCTCTTGAAGGGTTTTTTATCTGGATCTGAACCTTGTGTTTTGTTGGTTATAATAGAGGCAATTAGAGAAAAACTCTAGTTGGCAGTTGGCATTTTGCCACTGAGGTACCAATGCCTGAAAGTATTTGATATTTTTTTCCAATCTGTAGGTAGACTCACGCAAAATAGAGACTTGATTCTGTCATTTTTCATCCTAATACCATAATGGCTTGCATTCAAATCAATTCTAAAGGGTGTGATACTACCATGAAATGATGATGTTTATAGATATTTATTATGGTATCCATGTAGGGAAAGTGGTCAGGGCTAGGAATGGTGTTCAAGCAATAGGGGAGAGGAATTCCTTGTTATAAAACAATCCGATTGATGATATCTAAATCTTTAAATAGCTACATTGGAAAGTTTTTATGTAACCAAAGGATTCACCTTGAGACTTTACAGCTGGAAGGCTCCTTTTATGATTTCAAAGTGAATTTGATTTGTCAAAATTGGATTTATCTGCAATTATGGAGAAGTTGTCTATTATGAAAAGTGTGGCATCTGCACTTTTGTGCTGCTGCCTTTCCACTGAAGAGCTCATCTTGCCAAGTCTTTGTGGGCAGGTAATTAGGAAGCCCAGCAAATAAATCACTCACAGTTTTTATTAGACATAAATCTCAAGATAGGAAAAAGAATGGTTTTCACTCATCAGGGAAGACTCTCCAGTATTTGAAAGGAGTACACTGGGGCAGTAGGGCATCACACTCTTTTTTTTGAGAGTAAAGCCAGTGAAGTCAGTTTATCAAAGATGGGATTAGATAGACACAGACCTCCCATTTTAAAGACAGGTTGTCTTCCAGAGCCAAACAGGAAGATTAGGACTTCCCAAAAGCTAATTAAATGCCATGCAGAAGGGCTAAAAGAGAATGCATTACTCAAAGGAGAATCTTAGTCATGGAACTTCTTAAAAAGAATTGGAGGGGTGGACTTTGGCAGGGTTCACCCTGTGCAGTCCAGGGGAGAGGTGCCCTGAACCATAACATGAGTGCCTGGTCTGTATGGCAGTCCTACTACGGTGGTAGTTAGTATTCACATGCTCATTACATCATTGTACTAAGTATGAAATACCCCTTTGGTGTCAGGCCCCGTGCTGGCCAGCTGTTGAATCGGCAACACTGATAAGGTCTCTGCTTCATGCTGCTAAAACCTTCTAACTAATTTCTTTCCTCTGTGTCTCTATCCACCAAAACCCTTCACGAGTTGGCCTCTCCTATGGATAGATTAGTTCAGGGAGACACTGAGCTGATAAAGAAATGCACGCACCTGGGTATTTGATAGCTGTGCTTCTCATAGTAAATTATCAAATTGTCATGCTAATCTATACTTCCCTCTCTTGTAAGTTGGTTTGCATCAGCTCATTCATGAGAACCTTGTCCATCCCAGGCCTGTGCTGATAACAGGTATGAGGCCCTGTGTGGTCATTAGCAACCTTTCCCAATGCTACTTCAAGACTGCACCATGCTCAGATTTTTCACACTTTCCTTTTACCACTTAGAATTTGGGGCTAGAAAGTGGGAGGAAGGGTACAGAAATAAAATTAAGAAATTGTAAGGAATGAGGAAAAGGGTAGAAAGAGGGATTCAGAAGAGAGTCTAATTTAAAATATCAGAAAAGAACTGATAATGATATGCATGCTGAAGTGTAGGGATTAGGTGTACTGATGAATGCAATTTATATTGATATGCGTAAAAAATTAAAACTGGTCAATGATGGCTAGAGAAACTGATAGATATGTGACAAATTGAAGATAGCAAAAATATTAATTATAGTATCCAGTTATTAGGCATAAGGGTGTTTACTATAAAGTTATTTTGACTTTCCTGTATGTTTAGAATTTTAATAAAATAGAGAATATAGGGAATAAAAAGAACTAAAGATTTAGTTTTCTTAATTTGCCCCTACTTTAACTCTTAATAGATGAAATTCAGATTTTGAAATTATGTCACAACTATCTGTATGCAGACAAGTATTTTTCTAGAGCCTTTTCTCAAAGTAGTCATGGATAGTAAAAAAAAAACAGCAAAAAATAAACACGACTTGGTGAGAACTGCTGAATGATCACTAGGTGCTGGCATTGTGTCACTAAGGAAAAGTCTTATCAAACTGCCTTTCCATTTTGACAGGAGGACTTGGATAGAGCGCAGGAACTCTGGAAAGACAGTGCTTCTCAATATCAGTTAAATATTTTAGTTTTTAAATTAAAAAAAAACCTCATTTTTTAAAATTCTGATTTCCAAACCACCTTTTCGTTTTATGGTGATTTTATGTTCTGCCTCTTATTGTTGTTATAATTGTTGTATATTTGCCTTATGATCTAAGAAAGAAGCAGAGAATATTTAGTTTGGAGGAGACAGTATATAGAGGAGTCATGACAGTTGGCTTCAATTATCTAAGGGACTATTCCAGAGGAGAGGAAGTTAAGTCAAATAGCATTGTTCTAGAAATACCATGAGGAACAATGGGAAGAAAACACTAGGAAGTAGATTTTGGCATAGCATGAGAAAGCAACCTTCAACAGTCAGAGTTGCATCCATAACAAGACAGGATGGGTCCTGGCAAAGGCCTCGAGCTCTGGGAATGATCAAGCAGAGACTGGATGAACATCTTCAGGCAGGCCCACTGTAACCTCTGGGACCTGGGTCAAGAGGTAATTGAAAGTCTGGCTTACCCCCAGCTCTTTCTACCTCTGGCTTCCCCCAGGTGCTGATGGGCACAGCACATACATGAATGGATACCTCAGTCCTCATAGTCTCTAAGGTGGGTGCAGTTTCTCAGGGATTCTTTAAGGATAATTCTGGTATTCGTGAGATATTAAATAAGAATGCCGAGAAGCCCTGTAGGTTCCTTAGAATTCAAGGATAAAGTGACTCAAAATGTACGGACTTTATTATTTAGCTATAAAGGAAAGGAGAGAAAGAAAAAATTTAAATTTAAAAAGATTGAATAAAAGACATAGATTGGTTGCTTAAGGTGTCTGTTGGCCCTTTTGGTTATTCAGATAAATTTTAAAATAGGTTAACATCTTTGTCTTTTTTTCTTTTCTGTAGACAGAACTGCTGTATGCTATTAATTTATAGCTCAAACCAAGCCCTTTGGGCATTTCTAAAAATTCAATTTGCCAACATGTTTTTTATTAGTCATAGACATCAAATGATTTCAGCAATGATAATATTTTCCTTTGCTTTTTTGGCATTCTCTAGCCAGGCAACCAAAGTGTTGTACTTGAACCTAATGGAGTCTGTTATGGTCTCCTTAGTAACTAGGAGTTCCCCCTCGGTGATTACTGAAAGGATAGGAAGGCTTTATAGCTTGCAGATAAATTCCTATTACCTTGCTCTTTTCCTCCTTCTCCTGCATGGTGGACAGAGGGAGGAAATCATGTATTTGTGCAATATTTTGAAAAGGAAATATCTATCTGTATCACATTGCTGAATAGCTTGTATTATACCAAGTCAATGGGAATTAGAACTAATCAGGGGACTATTTATAAAAGAGTTTCAACACAGAATTGCCAGCGCTGTTTAAAATTTCTTGGTCTTTCCACATACTTTGAATCATGGCCTCAGATTCTAAGGCTGGGCTTTGTCAGTTATTGCCATGAGAAATAGGGCCAGGCACATGACATCTCCAGTCCCTAGATCTCATTTCATGGAGCTGGTGGCGATTAAATGGCATTATACATAAATGACAGTACCCAGTGCTATGTTTGCAGATATATGTTTCTGTTTTTGTCATTATTATTCCTCGAAACTCATCAGGGAAATTCTCAACCCTCCACCAAAATACTAAAGTATCTTTTCCAAAGATACTTTATACTTTTTATACTTTACAGAAAATAAGATTTGTAGTTTATTGAAAGCAAGCAATCTGTCTTCTTCTCCCTCTTCCTCTTCCTTCTCCTCCTAAATTAAGTTATCTGCATGATTGCATTGATCTCCTCTTCATTTTGTATGGGTAGATTAAACTTAACGTTCTGAAAAGAGACATGCAAATAGCCTTGATCCAATCTCCTGCCAGGGCTGGCCCAATGCCTAGGCAAAGTAAGTGGCTGCCTATGTGGAATGATGTGAGAAACACTCTAAGGCCCTACCTCTTACTTCCTGTGGCACCTCGGTCTTCGGCCTACCAGCACATGGCTTCTTCCCACTTTGTCCGAAACCTACCGCATTCGGCCCACTTTCATTCATTTAGAGAACGTGTAGAATAAAAATGGGTTTTATCTCCAGAGGGCCACTGATAATGCTACTAATAACATACAAAACAAAACAAAACAAAACAAACAAACAAAAAACAAAACAAAAATAACTTGGTTTGAATACAGAAGACACAGGCAGATTTCTCCTTTCATTTCTCTTCTAGTAGCCCATTAGTAATAATGAAACTGATGAAACTGATGGTAGCATTTGAATAAAACTTGGCTTAAAAAAATCAATTTTGTGTTTCTTGTTTTATATTTATACTACCCTCAGATGAATGTTTTAAATGTCCAGGGATGGCTAACATATTGTGCCATGTGTATTCTTCCTTCTCCATGACAGATCTTTGATTTGGGGATTCTTTCACCCTGGGTTGCATACCTGGCTTCACAATCTTTAACCTACACTCCCAGCAGCCACTGTTCATTGATGAAACCTAATTACCATCTATGTTAGTGTCTCTATTTTGTAGGTGAGACAGGGAGGTCCCAGAGAGTTTGAGTAAAACTAGTCGTGGTTTCTTAGTTAGTAAGTAGATAATTGATTTGAACAAAGGTCTTTTGATTCCAAATGTTTAGTTTTGTTTTCAATGATAACATGAGGCTTCACTAATACATAGCACCATTAATTTGTTAATTTACTTAAAGGTACTCTTTGATATTTGAGTTTGAGTTGCTCTAATTAGTAGAAATAGAAAGACAATATAACAGACTTGGATTTAAAAGAGTACCATTGAAGCGTGATGGCGAGGCATTTATAGCAGGGGTTGCTATGATATCTTTAGAGAACCTTGGAAATAAAGGAAAGACTTGATGAATCCAGCTAAGGGCTACCTGTGCCAGGTGTTCTGAGCCCTCTTAATGTCTCTCTTCAGAGGATCCTGAAAATTATGACCATTCTAATCAGCTGAGTCATCTGAATGACAAAGAGTAGATCATATGAACCTTTCTTACAAAATGCCTTGAATGGCAGACAAAAAAATTCAAAATATAGCTTTGTCTTATTTCATTTAATGAAGTCATAGGGGAACTAGTTGATATACAAACTCTCAGGCCTCATCGTATCTTTGACCGAGAGCTAGGCTGCCCTGTGACCACTGTTCATATTTAATGGCCAAGAGAAGTCAGATTTTAAAAATTACAGCTGATATTTTTCAGTTCTTTGTAGTATCCCTCCCTTATAAGTAGATTATTTTATGTTACAATATGTTATAGGGATACAATTTAATTCTGTTCCTCCCACCCAGAAGGTTTGGATTTTCTAATAAAAATAAGACAAAATCCCAGTGATTAAACAAACATCTTGACTCACTACAAGGGAAGAGTTTACTAGTAGTTGGAGTCAAGGCTCGGTTCTTTCCCTCTATGAGGTAATTAATTATTAGAGATAGAGGTGGAGTTTGCCAGTATATGTTCTAGTTTCCAGAAATGCTTGTGTAAGTGTTTATGTAAGAGAAGTTACAAATTAATGCAAGATAAAGAGATAAACTTTACCTTGGAGTGAATTCCAATGATAAGGTAGAACTTTCTAACAATAGAATTGTCCAAAAGTTTGCATTTCTGCCCTGAAAGACAATAAGTTGCCCTTCCTTGCATATGGTATACAGACTATTACTGGGAAAAATCCAGGGAAGCTAACACTTACTGACCATCTATACTGTGATAGGCATAGTTCTGAGAACTCTATATGTACTAGCTCATTTCATTTTTGTAGCAAACTAATGATGTAGGACTATTATTAATCCCATTTTTAGATGCAAATACTGAAGCACAGAGAGCTTTAAGTAACTTTCCCAAAATCAATTAGTGACTCAATTTAAATACGAGCAGTCCAGCACCAGACCGTGCCTTCCATCACCGTGCTGTACTTGCACATACCTCATCCCACCCAGCGTCCTACATTGTGGGGAGTTTGAATAAGATGACAGTTCTTCCTCTATAAATCCATTTCTTAAGGCAAGAAGTGTCTCACTTCTAATCATGAAGTTTTTGAGCAGTACAAATTAGGAAAGCAAAAAAAAAATCATTAAATCTCAGATGACCCAGAATTGGGTGCAATCTTTGAAAACCAGATTGTCCAACCTTAGCATTTTCGAGATGCAAAAGTGGAAGCAGAGAAAAATGACATGATTTGCCCAAAGTCACAGCTAATAAAACTGCAGAAGCAGGATTCAAAGCCAGGTTTTCTGACTCTCTAGTTCAGTGTTCTTTTTTTCTTTTTTTCTTTTTTTTTCTACTATATCATGTTGCTCCTTGGCCATCAGAGCTGAAGTTCAGTGGAATAAATACATGATTGGAAACTGGAGCAGTAGCTAAGATCCCTGAGGGCTAAAGTCCCAATGTTAAAAACAACAGTTATTTAGGCAGGCAGCCTTTCTTTAAAGTCATCCTCACACAGAGAACCAAGGAGGACTGGCCTCGGGTCATTCTATATAGTACATATCTGGGTTATATTTGAAAGAATGAAGAGGTTTTAGGTAATTGAGATCCTGCTAAATTCAAAGAAGTAAGCTGGATCAATGTCTACCAGCCAACCTGCCTTCGGATAGCACTAGAGTATCTGTACTCAGTCAAATATGCCATTTCGGAGATTAAGGGCTACTGCCACTATGCTCTTTTTGTGTGTGTGTGAGTGTAACCCTGCCCCCTCATTCTTATCCATAAACATTAATCAGGCTTACAATCGAGAAAGAAAGGAGCTACAGTGCAATAAATAAGTTTTTATGTTACTGGCTAAGCATGGCAAAAAAGAAACCCAAGCGTTCAATATCAAGGTCTTCTGAAAAGAAAAATAGTAAGTGCCTGCTAAAGCCAAATCTACTTTTTTGTCTTACAGTCTCAAAGCACACCCTGAGAACAGAGAGAAGTGCATTGTCACACCTAACAGAGCCTGGTACGAAGCTGTTTTCCAGTCCAGTCCTCCCTGGGGGATAGAGAGAGCCCAAAGGGCCAAAGCTGTATATGAAGCAATTTCAGTTTCTCAGCCCCACCTCAACAAGTGTTGGCATCATTGGCAAACAGCCACAAGAAGTGACGTGGGCAGAAGAAAGCAAAAAACAGAAACCAGAGAGGACGGAATATACAGGTGTTGAGAAAGAATTCCCATACCTGACTTGTAAAAGTGTTGCTAAGCTCCTCTAATATGATTATAAAAAACGAGGAGCTTTTTCTCTACAAAAACTTTGTAATTGGTTAGATATTTGGTTTTGGTTTTTGTTGTTGTTGTTGTTTCGTGCCCATCAATCCTTTTGAACTTGACTGAGGCTGCCTTCTGGGAGGAGATTGGCAGCTATTGGCCATCTGTGACTTATCTTGAATCATAAAGCAAAGGCACATGTTTGAGAATGGGAAAATTGTGACTCTGAAGCACCACAGTGCTTAAATCGCTTTGAAGGATTTTCTAGTAGTAAAGAAAATCTAAGTTAATCTTCCTGGTAAATATTGCTCTCCTTCAGAAACTCTGCTTTGCCCTGAAAACCAGGAAATTAAAGGGGATACAGGCTCAGTGAGCATAAAGAGCTGGCCTTAAAACAACTCAACAAATGATAAGGAAATATAAGTAAAGAAAAGGAAAATTATAAGAGAAATGATTCTCATTTAGCATCGGATGGCTTTGGACAGCATACAAGAGAAATTAGAGAAAGCAAAGTGGAAAGTTTTCTGTGATATGTATTATTTTTCCCATGAAATACAATGTTTATAAAAACCGCTGCTTTCTTAATGCAGAGTTGAAACAATTTTACAGCAGGAATTTATAAGTTTAAAGTGAAATAGATCTGATTTCACATAAAGAAGTATGGTGTTAAAAGTAAGAGAGCGAAGGTACGGGTGAATGTTTTGTAAACTGCTGAGAGGAATGCTATTAGTTAATATTGTTACTGCTATTATGATGTTAGGATCTTTATTCTTTACAAGCAGAACTTCTGAGACAGTGGTTCTTGGCAATGAATTGTTGAGCACAGGGCTTTAGAGTAATATCTGTTAGTTAAATATAAGCTGCAATTAAATGAGTAATTTGTCAATCCTTTTTCAGTTGCTTTAATCTGGTATACGTCTGGAAACAAAAGTAGTTTCACAAGAGGCAAGAATCTCAAATCAAGTTTCCCCCTAAGAAATTTAAAGTTTCTAATTAGGTTCATCGCAAGCAATGTTTGACAGTTAATTCGGCTAAGGAGGGTGAAATGCATTTGAAGAAACCACCAGAAATTAAAGCATCAAACTTGACTTCTAGCTCAAGATGTGATTTGCCTTTTTGACTCTTACTTGAAAGGGAAGATTCACTTGAATACTAAACTAATTGGGCAATATAAATTCAAGTGGATAGAAAAAGTTAATAAAGCAGGTGGTGGGAAGTCACAACTATTTAGTACTACCAAGCCGCAGAAGCAGTGCTGTGTAGTCTGCATATGCTGAGACCAACTACTTTTATCCAGAAGCTCAATGATATTTAACGGTTCAGTTGTTATTGCTACCCTAAAAATTCCCTTTTCTTGCTTTTCCTCTTCTCAATTCCTTCTCAGCTATCATTGTAATAAAGAGCAAATTGTATTGTAAAAGAAGACTAAGAGGAGACAGCAAATGCCTCTGAAACTGTGTCTTAGCCTTCAGTTGGATTAACCAAGTTTTTCAAGATGATGTAAGTACAAAGCAAAGAAAAAAGTTGATGTTCAAATAGATTACAAACATACAGTCTTCACTACTATAAATATAATCTAGTGATCAAAACTGAATTACCTTAAAGATTATTTGTCCAAGAGCTACAAGGCCAGGTCACTTCGGGGGGTCTAATTGCAAAGGCATTTGGTAACCCCTCCACAATTTTGTTCTCATTCATGCTTTCTTATCAATGTGTGCTGATGATGCATGTGTGACATTATATCTCCATTACATAATAGTCACAGGGATGTTAAGTATAGCATACGAAATATAGTAGATAACATTGTAATAACTGTCAGGTGGGTACTAGACTTATTGGAGGGAACCATTTCATAAGTTATATAAATATCTGCTATGCTGTACACCTAAAACTAATATAATATTGAATGTCAACTGTAATCGGAAAAAAATTTTAATTAAAAAAAAAAGGTTTATAGTGTAAGTTGCCCCAGTGGTCAAGAATGGAATTACAGGAAAGCTCTAAGGGAGAGACTAAGCTAATGATTGTCAGATTGTAAGATTTTAGCTAAGAAACACAAGGGGTGATTTTGTTACAATATTAGAAACCTGATTATCTTGTCATCAAATGGCCACAGGTTACAACGTCACCAATACTAAATAAAAAGTACATCATAAACCTTTAAAGATGATGCTAGAAATAGCAGTGGTTTACCACACCTGCAAACTTCTGCACTAAAAGTTGTCAGCCCAGTTCCGCGGAGGCAGCTTAGCACTTGGGGAAATGGTCTGAACATTAAGCAGTTTCATTCTTCATACTCAACATTCCAGCTGTAACTTTAGTTAAATTTTTTGTCTTGTCCTTCTCACTATTTAGAGAAGCTGCTTCATTCATGCCATGAAGCCACATTTCGTAGGTGGAGAGACGAGGATATTTGGATTTATATATCATTATTTTCAATAGTCCTTAGAACAAAAATTTAATTTCTGAATCTGATACTGCATGCGAGTTGGGATATGTGCATGCAAGATGAGGTTGCAAAGGTATAACCCAATAAAAGAAGCATTTGTCACTTGTAAATAGCATGCAAAGAGTCAGGGAGGAAAAGGTGTGGTGATGATGTGAATTTTTGCTATGTAGATATTAGCAAGTTTCAGATTGCATATTTTAACAAGTTTAGACAAATGTCCTTGCTACAAAACAAGTCATTAAATTCGAATTGTAACTTGGTTTTGTCAGACTCAGGAATCTGTCTCTTACTTCACTTTCTAGCAAGGTGCTTTCTTTAATTCCCTTAAGAAAGCTAGCAGTAAAAAGATAACACATAAATCTGAACTCCTAAACAGGAATCTTTAGATTGCAAAGTCCTGTCTGGTAGACCTTTAAGCCTGTTCCCATCAACACACCCTTGGTCTCTAAGATATGCAAGGATAACTGGTGGGGAGGGAAACATACCCTACTGGGCTTAAAGCCACTTGGCTCATCTCTCGCTAGTGACTTGTGGTGTCATAGCTTCCCAGAGTCTGAGATTATAAGATTTAGGAATAATCAGATGAGTTATTCATCAGGAATAGGTTGAAGATATCCCAAGTTTGACAAATGATGAGTTACCTGTTCTGGTCTTGACCCAGAAAATCCATAGGAGCCATATTTGATACATTCTGCTTTACACTCAAACTTTTAGGGAATCGTTAGTAATAGTGGAAAAAGCATTCGCCTGACAGGAGGTCACTCAGATCTGGAAATGTCAGGTCACCAGAAATACATCCTTGGGACACCCTAGACTGAATCTGATCCTGCCCCCAAAATAAGAATGAGGCTGACTAAAGCCATTTAAGCTTCTGTGAAACTAAAGCTCAGAAGACGTGTGTGTGACAAATACTTTTCGACAGTCTAAAAGAATGAAGAGATGAAGAAGAAGCTCCCTAATTTTGCCCAAGTATCAGATGTTAAAGTCAAAACTGACTTGTACTTTTCCCAATTTCAATTCTATGGTGACCTATCTAAACTGACACTATCAATTACCTAGTCACAAATGTACTGCACTTGGCTTTTCAATCAGAAGACATTTTTTTTCCTTTTTAATGATGATAAAATATATATCATGAAATTTACCATCATAAACATTTCTAAGTGTTAAGTATGTGTACTTTGATGTGCGACCAATCTCTAGAATTTTTTTTTATCTTGGATAACTGAGACTTTCTACCCATTAAATAACAACTTACCATTTCTCCTCCTTTTAGCCCCTGGAAAACACTCTGTTTCTATAAATCTGACTACTCTGGTACCTCATATAAGTAGAATCAAACAGTATTAGTCTTTTTTTTATTGGCTTTTTCACTTAGCAGAATGTCCTCTAGGTTCATTCAATGGTTAGCATGTGTCAGAATTTCCTTCCTTTTTAAGGCTCAGTAATATTCCATTGTATGTATGTATCACATCTTGTTTGTCCATTCATCCATTCTTGGACACATGGGCTGCTTCTACCTCCTGGCTATTGTGCGGAAGACATTTCCTAAAATAGCGATCATAGTAGTACAACAATTGCAATACTTGCCTTTCCTAGATGAACTGAAACTTTTCATCTTTTAATTTCAAGTTACATTTTCATTTCCAGAAAGGTTTACTTTTCATTTTTATTGTCAGCCAAGTATATTGGTTCCAAATTGGGAAAACATTTAGAAGCTTTCTCATATCTTATTAAATAATTTTAGTAAGATAATTTCTATCACAGACTTCTAAATCAGGCATTCTTTTTATGTCTAGTATAGGGTCTTCCTTCTTTTCTATAAAGAAAAGGTCTACTGTCGATAGGAAATGCAAAACCCTACTGGCAGACAAACAGGCTTGAGGGCATCAAGCAGACATAGCTCAAGAATGCAATAGCCTAAGAAATAGGTAAATTTTGATAGCTATCCAGTGGTTGTTAGAAAAAGAAACACATAGGAGATTATTATCAGACAAGTGAATTCAGTGATGAACCTCTCTCTCTCCTTCATCTGCCCTTTTTAAAACAGGCCTATTAAGGCTTCCCCTCCTGTTCCATAGTTTGACATCTGCACATTGGATCCAACTGAAAAGCTTTTTAAAAAATACATCAGCTCGAGCTTCTCTCCAGTCCTGCTCAATCAGAATTTGAGAGAGTTTGGGTGTGGGACTGGTAATCAGCTTTTAAGCTTTCTGGTTGGTTTTGATGTGCACATCTGCAAAGGTAGACTAGAGGAGTATCTATAGAGAAGAGCTAGGTGCTGGCCACAAAAGCAGTATGAGAGTCCCGTGGACACATGTTTATTTCTATACAGGAGGGCACTTAGGTAGGCATGAGTGTGAGTTGGGGAAGTGCAGACAGCAGCAACTCCAGAAGTTGCAGATGGGGAGGTTTCTGTGACGGTCTGTCAAGAAAATATGTCTGCATTTTTAACACAGATGGCCAATTTCAGCTGCAGAAAGAAAAGACTTAGTGGGAGCAAAGGAATCTTAGGTTTTGGGAATTATGTTATGGTATGGCAATACAGTTAAAGAATTTGTGGAATACTAGGGTGGCTCCATAGTGTAGGGGTTAGCATGTCTGCTTTACACGCAGAAGGTCCTGGGTTCACGTCCCAGGTGGAGCCATGGACCATACCCCAGGTGCACCAGGCCCCCTGAGTGCGCCTGGTGTGCCAGGCCCTGGGTGCAGGCCGCATGTGGGAGGAGATGCTCCACCTTCAGAGATCCAGTTCTTAAGGGGAAATGGCAACATTCATAGGTCAGGGGTGGAAGTGTGGGGCGGGGGAAGAATTAAAGAGGGGAAAAGAAAGAATTTGTGGAATACTCTCTTTCTTAGGGTAAATATGAAGAAATAGTAATCAAAGTGCCAAACTGCACCAGGCCATTCAAAACTCCAGCACTCCCCCATCTCTTACTTGGAGAAGAACATCTCAGTCCTTCTGAACCTTATTTCCCACCCACAACTCCCTAGGAACTCTGCAGGTCACAATAGCTAGGGAAAATTCCCATACCTGTTTTCACACTCATTGCATTGTTCAAAGTTATTTTAATGACTTCATAAGCTTCAAAGAAATCTAGTAGGAAAATTCTAAGTACTGTTCCCAGCTCTGTCAACAACATAGTAATCTGAGGCAAGTGCCTTGATGTTCCTTTTCTCTAATGAAAAATGGAATTTTTGAAAGCACCTCAGGGTTTACATATGAATGAATTAACTCACCCTGATTAAATGCTTTGAGCCTCAAATGTTCAAAGTAACCTAGGTGGAGAACAGAGACAATGAAAAGAATACTTCAAGGAAATCTCCTTTTTAAAGCTTTTTTAAGCTTATTACTTAAAAAGTAATAAGATGTTTTTTAAAAAGTAACTCACACTTTTTAAATATTTTAAATCCCTTCATAATCCCTGTGTGCACTTAACACACACAGCAGAAAATAAAAATAAATGTCATTTTTGTGGCATAAAATATCTCAAAGGTCTTTGCTGTCTAGGCTAATTTTTGTCCATTACAGGGGGGAAATTTTTATGGAACCTCGAAGTACTACAAGGTATTCTAATATGTGAAAAGGAAAACACTTAAGTCATCGGAAAAGGTTTAATATGGAGTATAATTACTAGTCAGTTTTTGATCATTTGTATTGCTTCTGGGTTTTTTTTTTTCTATCTAAAACTGGAGTCACTGTGCATATTTTCAACAAGAGAAAATATGTTTAATTGGTTCTCTATTCTTTTGTCAATCTCTTTATTTTTCAATGGGATTGTTATTACTATCTTCTATGTTAGAGTAAATGGGAAAAAAATCTGTAAATTTGTTAAGGAATTATACTAAAGTGGTATTTCTGTCAACCTGGGGGAGCCAAATGAGTATATCAACAAGGGTTGAACGTTTCTACTGGACTGATCCCAACTTTCCAAGCACATAATCTACTGAAAAACTTTTTAGTCTAAAACTTTTGAGGACATGTTTTTCTGACCAGGTTAAACATTCCAAAGCAGATAAAATTTTAAGAGAGAATCCAGCTCATTAGAGAGAGAGCTGGTTTTCTGAGATTCTTAATAATTTAGTTAAGCTCAACAAACGTTATCTACAGTGTGCCAGCCTCTGAGCCAAATGCTGGGAATACAAAGATAAAGAATAATCCCTTCCTTTTGGAAGCCGTTGTCTTGTGACAAGTGTTTTAAGGCACAGTATGTATAGGGTCCTCTGGGAGCACAAAGGAGGGGCCTTTAGCACTGCCTAGAGGGTCAAAGACTTTCTAGAAGAGATAATGCCTGAGCTGAATCTTGAAACATGAATAGAAGTTAGATAGTTTAGGAAGAAAGGGGTACAGGAATAAGGCCATTTTAGTATGCACAAGACTGAAGTTCATAAACATAGTCTATGTTGGAAACCTCATGAGGTCAAGTTCAAGACATTGAGACAAAAAGCAGGAGGGATAAAGGCTGGATCATGGATGATCTTTTACATAGTTCTAAGAACTTTGGGCTTTATCTTGCAGAGAATGGAAGGATTTTAGGCTTGAACAAATACATGCTATAGGTAGACTACCCTGATAGTATGAGGTGGGTAGAATTTTAAGAAAGAAAGTTGGATACAGAGATTTCAGTTTGAAAAGGATTCGAATGGTTCAAACGAATTGGGTAGTAGTAAGAAGACAAAAATATGTAGTAAGTAAAACTGAATTTGAGCAATTGGCTTGTGTTTGTGGGGTGGTGAGTGGGGCACAGTGGTGAAAAAAAGTATTAAATTTGTAAATGCAGTGATTTTAAAACTTTTATGTATGATTTCTAAACTTTAATGTCTTTGAGAATTACCTAGTGAGTGTTAAAAATGCCAATCCAGATTGTTAAGATGACAGATTTGATTGATTTGGAAAGACATCCTTTTTACTCAAGTCATATGGTAATACAGAAACATATACTACAGACCTAAAAACATACAAAAAAAGCTCCAAGGCAGGAAAGTAAAATATCTGAATATTAAAAATGCAATGAGAACTCAAAGCAAGTCCACAATCTTTAATAAGAGTAGAAATGAAACAGCCTGCAAGGGTATTATGAGAAGATATAAACCTTAGAGTGGGAGCTACAATGGTCAGTTGGAATAAGAGTCAAACCTCTCTGGCCTGTGCATAGTAAGGGACTGAGATAGGGCTGTCCTTCTCCTGTACGTAACCTCGAGTTGGGAAGAGAATTTTCAGTTGAGAAAAATGGCTAAAGACACATCACCCACCAACTCAGAGGTATTGCAAGAATGCAGAAAATGGGTGACAAAGAAGACACCCTGGATAAATTTGAATCTCAAATCCATGTCATGTATGGTGTGTGGTTCTGATTCACATTTATCTTATACAGAAACTATGAGCTAAAAATTATTAAAAAATGGTTTATATGATGAAACATGAAGGCTTCTAGGAGAGGTACGCTTGGAACTGAGTCTTAGGAGCTTCCAAGGAAACAATCCCCAGTGAAGAGAAGCTCATAGACTAAAGTTACAGAAGCACAAAAGTTGACACTGCATTGAGAGCGGATGTATCAGCATACATAGCAAACAGAAGAACTCATATCAATAAAAGGAATCTGAAAGGGTTTTTAAAGTTCAAAAATAACTTTGAAAATCAGATGACAAGAATAAGGCATTATGGATAAAAAAACAAGTATGAAAAATTAAAAAGAATCAAGGAAACATTTTTTTTGTTGTTTATTGGGGTAACATTGGTGAATATAATTATATAATTTTCAGGTGTACATTTAAGGTGTACATAATTTGACATCTATATATTCTATTGTGTGACTACCACTCAGAGTCCAGTTTTCTTCAGCTACCATATATTTGACCCCCTTTACCCTATCTACTTCGCCCCTCCTCCCCCACCCCTTACCCTCTGGTAACCACTAGTCCATGGTGAACACTGTCCATGTCCCTGAGTCTCTATTTGTTTGTCCTGTTCATTTGTCGCTTTTAGGTTTATATTCATTTGTTGCTTTTAGGTTTATATTCCACATATAAGTGATATCATGTGATTTTCAACTTTTTCTGTCTGGTTGTCACAAATGGCAGTATTTCAATTCATCTCTTCTTATGGCTGAGTAATATTCCATTGTATATATGTACCACAGCTTCTTT
The DNA here is from genome assembly GCF_902729225.1 of Pteropus medius. Taxonomy (NCBI): domain Eukaryota; kingdom Metazoa; phylum Chordata; class Mammalia; order Chiroptera; family Pteropodidae; genus Pteropus; species Pteropus medius. Next base: position 19,113,899 of record NW_024352785.1, on the reverse strand, counting down.
AGCCAATCATCTATCGTAGGATACTTCGGTTGCTTCCATGTCCTGGCCACGGTGAATAGTGCTGCTATGACCATCGGTGCGCAATTATCTTTTTGGATATGGGTTTTCGAGTCTTTGGGGTAAATATCCAGTACAGGGATTGCTGGATCATATGGTAGACCAATTCTTAGTTTTTTGAGGAACCTCCATACTGTTTTCCATAGTGGCTGTACCAATTTGCAGTCCCACCAGCAGTGTACGAGGGTTCCTTTTTCTCTGCATCCTCTCCAACATTTGCTATTACTTGTTCTGTTGATTATAGCTATTCTAACAGGTGTGAGATAGTATCTCATTGTGGTTTTGATTTGCATTTTCCTAAGAGCTAGTGATGTTGAGCAACTTTTCATATATTTGTTGGCCATTTGTATATCTTCTAGGGAGAAATGTCTGTTCAGGTCCTCTACCCAATTTTTGACTGGATCGTTTGTTTTTTTCTTGTTATTGAGTCATACGAGTTCTTTGCATATTTTGGATATTAGGCTCTAATCAGAGGCTCAAGTAAACATTTGAAAATAAAAACTATAATCATTGAAAAATATATGCGCTAAACTGTAGAATAGAGATAGTAGTCAAGAGACTTAGGACATTGGTAGACAATCTGGGAGAAATCATGAGAACCTAGAGAAATGAAGAGATGGAAAATGTGGAAGAACACTTAAGAGGCGTAGAGTAGGAGGAGAATCTCCAATGTAAGTCTAACATGTTTTCCAGAAAGAAAGAAGAGAGAATGAAGGAGGGGCAATATTTGAGGTAAAAACAGTGGAAAAATTTCCAGAATAAAGGACAACGTAATTCCTCAGTCTTAAAAATTACACTGAGTTCTAGCAAGAAAAGTTTAAAATGAGCACCTTGGTTCTTACTCCTAGAGAGTCTAATTCACCAAATAGTCATTACCATGAGTATTTACAACCATCACTATCTTGTGGCACACCTATAACCCATTCTTGGAACATACAGTACTCTGGCACTCCAGTTGGTAAATGGTAAGATAGAGCAATGGTTAGATAAACATATGGGCTCAAGGTAAGTCATTCTTAAACAGGAGCTTTGTGGTCATATTCAAATGCTGACAGGAAGGATCTAGTTGAGGTGTGTGTGTGGGTGAATGGGGGTTTAAATATACAAGAAAGAAAGAAATAGTTGATGTTCTAAGATTCTTGAGATAATGGGAGAGAATTGGATCCAAAGCTAGGTGAGGGTTGGCTCAGAAGTAGGTACATCTGTATCTATGGAGGTAGGAAGGTGAAGGGTCCTGTCTGATAACATTTCTAGAATAAGTCTTTGCTCTAAATGATAGAGGTATCAGCATCAAGGCAGTCCCTATCATAACCTCTGCTCAGGATTTCTATGTGTAAGCCACTGAGACCAATTTAAATACAGAAAGAATTTACTGCTGAGAAACTTAGAGAATCAGGCTGGGAAACAGGCTGGACACAAGGGAATGCAATGCAGTAGCCAGGACAATAGACCCACCCTAGGACAGAACTAGTCTCAAGTCACAAGCAGCCCAGCTGCACTGTGACACTGGGTGCTGGACGCTTCCCACAGCTCCTATTACCCTTGCCTCTGCTGCTTTGGAAACTGGAATTTGCTGCTGCCCCAAGGGATTCTCCATACATCTCTTGAGCATCTCCAATTCTCAATTCACAGTCCAGGGAATGAACATTTGATCGGTCTTTCACTCTGGCTGCAAGGGAGGCTAGAAAGTGATCTGGCTTGCTTGGTTTATATGGTGGGCTCTGCTTCTCTTAAAGACCTGTGTAATAGAGAATTCCCCCATCATAGGTAAGGAGTTTGTAATTCTGGGCAGCTAAAATTGTCCACCAAGATTGCTGCTGCCTCCCATGGAGCACCTTTGTGGGAATTAGTAAAAGATGCCCCATGTAGGTAAATGGAACTTTGTGCATGAGCTTCTGGAGTACTTTTGAAACAATTTTAAGTACCCTTTCCTCCAGGTGGATCCTTTCCTGAGTCAAAAGGTTCAGCTAGGGAAGCAGAATGTAGCTGGATATTAGTTCCCATTTGCCCCTCAGATGAGTGTTCTTGTTCACCGTATAAGCTACCCAACTATATGCAATGTTCCTGATGGCTCTGCACCTGCCAAAGATAAGGAGGTTAAATGTAATCATGAACTACATGCACAGAAGTGGCAGATTTGGGCGGCAGCTCTGATCTCAAAGGCTGTCACCCATAAGGCCTTTATTTTACAACTGGCTATAAAGTCATAAACTATTGGTTCACAGTCAATTGGCAGATCTTATCAGAAGAGGCAGATAAACTCCCTTTTTTTCATTTGTTATTGCTGTTTTCCAGGTCCTGATCTGAGTAAAGTATGATAAATTCAAGTGACCTTATTTTGACTCAAGATTTGAAGGGTCTTATTGGGATTTTCTGAGTCCCGTCTTGAGAGATTCTTCTTCACGAGGAATTTTTCTTAGCCTAGAAAATTCTTAGTCATCATTTTTGATTCAGTCTAGGAAACAGAACAGGTTTTAGGAAAATGTATTACTGAGAAGTCGAAGATTCCTTTCCTCTCCCTTCACACTTTGTATCTCTCCCTACCTCTTGTGGGTCTGTGTGTCTTTAACCCAAGTCAGGTATAAATGAATCATTTAGTGACATTTTGACTTTCACAACTTGTAGAAGCCTAAGGCCAAAAAGGATGAATCTCTAATGATAGAATTTAGGTACTAGTAGGTAGTAGAGAAAAATTCTCTTGGGGACAAAGAAATCATCAGCACATCTCAGGAAAGCCAGCTTTTCTATATTCTGGGATTGCTGAGGCTGCCTATCTATCTTCCAGAAATTCTCTAGAACAGAAATGATCCAGGGCTGGCTGGACCTAGATCAGAGTGTGCCCCTGGCAATGGGCCAGATGCAGTCAGCAACCAGCCCTGTGGGTTAAGGGCTATGGCTGCTGGGCTGGGAGTGCCATAGTGGTGGAACTGTAGGTGAAAATTATGGCTATATTATGAGGGCTCACTACAACAATCTATATTTATTAATTTCAACTAAATTTAAGATAACAGGTAGATAAATACTAACGTTTATACAGAAGCTTTTATCTCAGGGTAGTTGGTACATTGCTCCTATTGTATGTTGTGTCTTCCATGTAAGATATATATAACTAGAGTTATTCTAATTTAAAAAATAGATACTGCCTTCCTTCCCAGAATGAACTAAGTGTCTCTGAAGTAATAATGAGAGTTGACACTTATTCAGTGTTTTTTCTATGTCCGGTACGGTTCTAAGCACTTTACTTATATGTATTAACTCATAAGAGCCTCATAAGAATTCTACATGGTAGCGACTCTTATTAGCATCCTCATTTTGCAGTTGATGAGACTGAGGCACAGAAGATTGGCCAAGGTGAGTGGCAGAGTTTAGGTTAGAGGTCATGCCTATTAAATGCAGAGATGGGTTTTCATCTCAGAATGTTGGCTCCAGGTCTGGGCTTTTAATTGCTGTGCCATATTGGGTCCAAGAAGGAAAGCAACCCAGGCTTTCCAAGAAGAGAAAATGAAGGCTAGAGGGAGTAAGTTCAGATATTGTACAGCCAAATGGCATGAAGTAAATGTGGGCCCAGAAAAGTATGAAAATGGAATCAGACTGAGGGAACTAAGGAAGTTGGACAGTGGCTGAATTCTTCTATAGTCCATCTGCTGTGACATTGTCATGACCCTCAGAACGAAGAGACTGAAAGTGTGTGACCACGTTGAAGGTTTACTACGGGACAATTCCAGGAGGACACAGGAATGTTTCCTAGACCGTAACCACAGGAAAGAACCAGGTTCATGCTCAGAAGCAGCAAAGACAAGAAAAGAGCAGTCACTCAATAGTTTGGCCATCAAATATGTAGAAAAAGAAAATCAACTCAAAATAGAAAAGAACAAAAGAAAATTATTCTTTTACAGTGGAGTTATTAAAGGAAGACTAATTACAGTGGATATATGTTTTCTTCCTAAGTTCAAATCCCTGAGTTCTGTTCCAGTCAGGTTAAAAATAAGATACAATCGAAAAGGTCAGATCTCCTTAAGTTCTTGTTACATCCTATGATTTGATCCTCCAGTGATGCTGTTAGAGATGTCAGCCTCAGGTCTTAATGAACCTCACAGTAGAAGCTCCAAAATTTCTAGATGAGAGGATCTGGGGCCAATAATCCAGATGGAAGGGTGTGGCCAGGGCACTGGTATAGGCCTGCTCTTGCATAGAAAGCACACTGTTGAAGGTTAGTTCATGTTTTTATTATAGGTGGCTTGGGCTATGAGGGAGCCACCCTTTGCTGCTACCACTGATATGCATACTGCAAAAGGAATGTCTTTAGTCTCTCAACCACTTCCTTCAAACCTTCTCAAACATAGTCAGCACGTATGTGTTAATGCATGTTGCCTGAAGACAAATCCTGTTTCACATTTCCTGACCAGACATTCCAAATCTTCTTGCTGCAGCAGATAGCTTGTTCACTTGAACGCTTAATGGGCCTTTTCTTCATTTTCTTTCAAAAACACAAACCACATTGTCCAGAAGAAGAGAATTCTTGGCATATAACCAAAATGAACAAGATTTATTTACTGAAACACCTACTCATTCCCATTAGAATCCCACTCCTGTCTGAATCTCAACTTCTAATGGAAAAATAAAGGGGCAGGGGAGCAACTGAGGAGTTAGGAACGAGCAGGCCCGCAAAAGAAACAAACTCTTAAACACCAATCAAACTTGAATTTAAAAATGTGAAGGATGTTAAATTTCCTTTCACAAAGGTTATACCAACTTACAATCTCACAAGGTTTTTAATAGTGCCTACCTCTGAACGTATCCTGCTTTTTAAATCAAACTTTTACATTTTGCCAACCAGAAAGGTGCAAAATGACATCTTACTTATAGTTATTTTAATCTAATTACGAAGAAAGTCAGACATCTTATCTATTTATATTTTATGTCCATTATTATACTAGGTTTAAATATTTGTTTGAAATTGCCATTTTCCCTTAATCTCATTTCACTAATATTGTTCTATAGCTTTTAAAAATAGTGGGAGGTTTTGTGAGAAATACCATCAGTAGCAAAAATGTAACTGAGTAGTCTCTACATAAATTTCAAGTGAAGCAGCTCATCGAAAGATGAGTTCATAATAGAGGAAAATGTGAAGAATAATTATGACTTCATCAGATGTGCCAGGAGGTATAAATCTCCTAAACAGAGAAAGCCTGTGTGAAAAAAAGCATAGAATTATGAAAATATGGATAAATAAATGAGTGGCAAAATTACAAAGTAGAAAAAGATAAAAGCCAAAACATAGCAAGGGATTTGATTATGCAAGTTCTTAAAGACCACACTAAGTAAATTTATTCTGTAGAAAATAATGGGTCATATCTATATTCAGTGGATGGGCATTTGGAAATAACACTGGACCAGTGTGGGTAAATTTTGGGTGAGGGAACTTAAATATAGGACCAATGTAATAATCAAGTTGAGAAATGATAAAGGCCTGCACGGAGCCGGGCTGTGGAATGTTCTGTGGGAAAAATATTAATTATACTTTTTTCAAGACAGAATTGACAGGGTATGGGAACCAACTAGACCTAGAAATGGGGATGAGGGAGGAGTCATTGCCGCTCCCCCACCTTTTTTTTTTTTTTTTTCTTTGTTGATTAGGTGGATGGAAACATCTTTAACTGAACTAGGGAACAAAAAGAAAAATCAGATATTTTTTAGCGGGGACAGGGGTATGTGAGGTGAGAAGCTGTGTAAAATAAGTCCAATTTTACTTTAAGTTACCTATAGGGGAAGAGTCAGTTTGTTTAATGTATTCATTCATTCAATAAATATTATTGAATGATTAGTTGTCCAGGTCCTGTTCTAGGTTCTGGAGATACTGATGTAGGAAAGACAAAGTCTTGACCTTTACAGAGGTTTTATTTTAGTGAAAGTAGCTAGAATAATAATTTCAGAGGCACAAGAAGTATATTTTACTTCCTAGGTACATCGAGGTCCATGGAAGTCTTTAATACAGTTAATATGGATAGCACATATATGTCCCTCTTTACTTAGCGTAATTTTTGTATATTAAAATGTTATGAAGATTTACAGTTTTCTTTTATGACATACTGTAGTTTCTGTTTATCCATTTGAATTCAAGGTTTTGCTCAGCAGTGACACTCTTATTTATTACAAAGTCACATAGGAAACTTGGAAATACATTATAACAGTTTGTTTGGTTACATAGTCTTCAGAAAACTCAGTGATTAAACATAACCTCCCTAAGCCTCTGTTTCCTTATTTGCTAACTAAGGAGGTTGTGTAAATGATCTCAGATGCCACCTCCCTGGGCTAAGTCAAGTCTATCCAGTGTGGTCTCCTTGTCCTGTCACTTCAACTCTCTTTTCAATATCATTCTCAGTTTTCTTCCATCATCTTGCTGTGTCTAACTCCCCCCTCCCCCTGCCATTGTTTCCCTTGATTCTTGTTCCTCTGGGACCAGCACTAGTGCTGCTGAGTTCTGTGGGAGAAAACCTCACAATCTTGCATTTTAATGATACCATGTAGTCTTGCTTTCCAGTCTCAACTGAGTTCCCAAAATGACCTCGCAATTCTTCTGAGCCTCTCTTTCAGCTTGCTCTTATTTTCGACAGTGGCCAGGTCAGGCCCTCATTACTACTGACCAGTCTCCTAAACTAATTAATTTCCTCTTACCCTCCATGGATAACCTTGCTCATCTACTACACAGAGGGAAAAAACAAAAAAACAAAAACTCACTTGGGTAAACAACTCACACAGGAGCCCCCTCGAACTCAGGCCCCAAAGTCCGCATGGTTACTTGCCTTGGCCTCCATCCTTTCATCCTCACCTTGCATCACAGTGGAAGAGGAGCCCTCCACCTGCATGTGGCTTAATTCTCCTTATTGCCCTTACACACTGTGGATCGCATCTCTTCCTGCCTTCACGAGGACTTTTCCCTTCTCAACATCCTTTCTCCTGTATCTTCAAAATGTCCCTGTCTAGGTTCATTCTGAACAGCTGTAAATATGCATAAGACTTTTGTTTCTTAAAAACAAATAACAAATGAACCACCTTATTCATCCCACATATCGCTCTACCACCCTCTATTTTCTTTCAAAACCAAACTTCTTGGAAGAGTTGCCACTGTCGCTATTTCTACTTGTCATCTCCCACTCACCCTTCAGCTCTCTCCAGAATGGCTCCAGTCTCCACGACTGATCCGAAGGTGGCAAGTAAATGAAAATATGTTTAACCAATTGAATAAAATTCCAGGTAACTTTCAGGTTTTAACTAAGTTGTAAGATTCTAAGTTTTTTCCATATGAAGCATATGATATTGGTCTTCCTTGGGGAAAACTTACATTAGGTAAGTCATCCTAAATACTTGACTACAATCTTTTGATCTAAAGCATTTCTCCTCTCAGAACTGATTATTTAATAGAATTTGGAGGGGAAAAGAACTGCTCTCCTTTAATAGACCGGAATTTGACTGAAAAATGATTCCGTTCCATACCTAGTATTTTGGAGATGGAATTAAACTATGGATAGCTGAATTAGCTTTCAACCTCAAGCATTCCCTCCCCAGTAGAAGTCACTGCCTGTCATAGATATGCCTATGGCACTCTATGGGGCACTCTTATTTTTGACATTATTTTTCACTAAAAAAAAAAACAAGGATAAAATATGTAGGTAAATAGGAAGAGCTTTCCAGTCATATATACAATGACATAGGTCTGCTTATGTAGCGGGACCCTGACTGCAATTTTTCTTATGGTCTGCATGTGAACATCATACATCCTTGAGGAATAACATACTGGACACACCAAGAACTCCTACACATGTCACATAGTGTCTTTGGATAATAACAACTATTTCTTAAAATGAAAACTCCATCTTTCCTGCTTTGCTTGGACAGCGGTATTCATTTGTTTTATTCCAAATGTGGCCTTTTCAAGTCAGTCCAGCTCCCTCTTATTATCTTGGATTTATTTATCTTTCACACTTGACCCTTCTTAAGAATGGAGGAAAGCAGTGGAATCTTGCTGTCTTCAAAGAACCACAAAGAGAAGGGTGGCACCCTTTGGCTTAAAAATAATAAACAAATAACAAAAGCCGATACCCTGTGAAATGATGGCACAAGGCCTTATGTGGCCACAAATCTTATTTCCTCCTGTCTTCCCCGGGCTACTTGGTATTTCAGGGGCACTTGCTGATGGTATCAGCTGCCAGAATATTGCTGGCACCACATGGTACAAAACAACAAAGGGCGCTGTTGGCCAAGCAGCCCGGCAGGCTGCCACCATGAATGCACAAAGAGCAGCCACACCATTCACATCCTGCTGTGTCCCCAAAACATCTCACTTGTCTGTCACACAACCTTTCCTTCCCAACCTTTGTCTCTGTGAGAGGGAAACCCAGTCTAGCACTGGGTGTCAAAGATCCGCTGGATCACTCGGAGTGATCTGGGGAGGCACAGATACCCTCACAAGGCAGGGTGAGCATTCCAAAGAAAACCTGCTTAAATTAAATCACCCTCTTAATCTGGCTGGGACTAGGACTTCATTATATTCAAGGCGCAGATTGTTTGTTTTTGACATTTTACTTTGTAGCCTGTCAAATCCGTTCCTGAAAACTGTTTGATTCATCACAATATCTTTTAATTAAGTTGTCTCTAAACCCCCACTACTCCATTAAAAAGTTCAAGCTACTTTGAAAATGAGACTTTGGGGCACACAGGGATAAAATGATTATACTAGTGGCTTCGGGTATAAAATTTCACTGTTAGAAATATAATCGCTGCCCACTGCAGGATCTGTCAAAGTACATATTCAATTACTAATAGCCCACCAGAGTTTTCTTAGGAATAGGATGCCAAAGAACAGGGCAGGGAGAAAGATACAGCATGGGGATGTACAGGCAAAGAAGTATAAACTGGGGAACTCTTAAAAAGAGATTATGTTGTTTATTTCAAATTCTTAAAAAATAGGGCTAGGTCCAACAGAAAATTAAAATTCATAAAAATAGCCAGTCTATGTAATGACTGTAACCCTGGGATGTGCACTTTTCTAATGTACTAATGATAAAGGAGATGAAAACAGTCATGCCAGAATATGATTATGCATTTGTACATGCTATTTTTTCCCCTTCTTACATCACATAGAATGTCACCAAACCCAGTGGCATAAAGAAAAGAAGAAAGAAAGAAATCGCCCACACAAAGCTTGCAGCCCTTGGGGTGGCATCTGATAGTGTACTTCCTGCTATTCACTAGGCCCTAGACATGTACGTACCCCTGGCTAAGTCAAGAGATATTATTTGCATAATTCTGTGTAAATCATAATAAAATCATTGGGGAAAAAAATGTAAGACACCAAAAATTGAAAGAATCTTTCTTGGCAGAGCCACCATCCAAGAAATAGAGGCGATAAAGCAGAGAGAATGTACTGTCACAGATGCCATAAAACTCAGATTCCTTGTGTATGGGAAGCATGTCCAGGAAAAGCTGCTCCTACAGGCCCAGTACAGTGGGTGTAATATATGACAGCTCGTTTCTATTTTCAGCCCTTGTGACTCTTCCCTCATCTGGAGGATAAGGGGATTAGCCAGGTTGCACTGAAGCTCTCACACTCACAGCTCCGAGTTTCAAAATTCTAGGATAATCTCCTGAGACGATCTGTAGAGTTAAAATCTGTTGCCTGCTTCTAGACCAGTTAGCTTGCAAATGCATAGCATTCACTACATTTTAAAATTTGAACGAATCGTCAATATTTAAAAATTAAAATATATTACAGAAAATTATGGAAACAGAACTGGGTACATCATTTTGAGAATCCATTGCAAAATGAAAATGCAGACACTGTTCAAAAATTATTAAGAATTTCATGACAGTGACAGCAGAGCATTAAAGCAAATATGGGCCCTTCTAAGTGCAGGCCTGCTGTGACTGCATGGGTTGCATGCCCACGAAGCCAGCATCAGCCGAAAATTAAGAGGGGCTGCCAAGCAGGCCCATGTTTCTCAGATAGCAATCAATGAGAGCTGAGTGGCGGCTGCTCCTTTAGAATGAAGCATGGTAGTCTACAGCCATGCCACCCTGAACATACCTGATCTCGTCTGCTCTCTGAAGCTAAGCAGGGTTGGGCCTGATTAGTACTTGGATAGGAGACTACCTAGGAATACTAGGTGCTGTAGGCATTTAAAAAAATAAAATAAAAAATAAAAAATAAATAAAATGAAGCATGGTCACCACAGCCTCTTTCACTCCCTTTACTTCCTACACTGAGGCCACATGTCAGTCAACATTCATCATTGCACTTGCTCGATTGATTTTTTTTTTCACCCTGAATTCACTGAGCTTATTTATACCACCTGCCTGACCCCTATAGAAATATGAATTTGTGCCCTCTGATCCCAAAGTTAAAACTGCCCATCTGAAGACATGTTTATTGATCACCCATTGGAGGCACCGACCTGCTATAAGGCTTTTACTGATCATTGAGAGTGGTAGTCGCCCACCCATAGGTTGGAGAACTCTTTTTGTTCTAAGACAGTGCAATCAAGGAAGGAGGGTGAGCATATGTTAAAGCAGCTCAGCATGACCCACAGAGGCTTCCCTCTTCCATGACTGCAATGTGCTTTCCTCCTCCGGGGGAATTACACCGAATAATGCAAGACTGGAAGATGGACGAAGCCTCTTTCACTCTAGGATTCGAAAAAAGTCTGTCATTTTATGAAAACTTGAAAAATTCTGTGCTAAAAACTAAAACAAAACACAAAATTGGCAAACACAAATGCTCATTTAGAAAAGCAGTCTCTTAAGTCAACACCCATGCAAAGTGTTGAATATCATTCATTCCCTTTGACCCTATCTGATGTGCTCTGATGAAGCTTTCTCCTAAAGATAAGACTTGGCGCTCTTTGAGAATTTGGAGGATAAATCTGAAGGGCTTAGGTCTTCCTGAATGGTAATATATTCCAAAATCATGTACTTTGTTCTCCTGAGCTTCAAAATTTACCATCAGTTTGAAGTTCATTATAGACTCTACTGTAGCTGTTCTGTACTCTGAAATGGATTGGCCTGCTAAGAGCACCTAAACGCTGAAAGAATATCTTTCTGTTGATAGTTCCTTTTCCTTTTGTTTGACCTCGTTGCAATTCCTGCAATTTCCATTTTCTGGACCATTTCCAGGCCGGATCTTGTTTCTATACAAGATCTGTTCTATACAAAGCCTGAAAAGGTTCAATGGTCAGGGTTCTGGCTGACTCATTCTGCCAGATTTTTCCCGTTTTGTCAGTATTCTTTATTTCATTTCCTAGCTGTCGCTGTTGCCAGCACTTTTGCACTCATCTAACTTAAGCACCCACGTGGTAACTATTGGTAAGTGCTTTATACATGAGTAAATAAAACCGTAATGCATTTATCCTTTAAGTGACCAATATGATGAAATACACTGTTTTTTAATGCTTTTAATAACATTTTCTCTTTCATTATTATTGCCCTTAAGCAAGATAATTATGAATACTTTATGTTCGGTCACAATAGCTCCTTTTAAAAAAAGTGCTTGAAGAAGAGCATTAATTTCCTAGAGCCTGTCGCAGCTCAAGAAAAGCGAAATAATTTAACAAAATATATATTTTAGCATGTCTCCAGTTTTGTGTTTATCTTTATTTGGTTTTACTGCAATTTATGCTTACTGTTATAGGCATGTAAACTGCAATTATTCCTACATAATTGTTTGGAAAGTCCTTAAGAAAAGAGACTATGAATGTGTTTTTTCCTTGCAGTTTCATCAGTACTACACCATGCAGGGTACTCTGTAGCCTGTTACTCAACAGATACTGGAAATGAATGAGATAATTTGATAACTGTAATACTTAAACCACTCAACTTCAAATTTTCTTCCTCTTCCTCTTTTTCTCTCCTCAACCTTCAACATTTAACTTCTTACCCAGTTATTTGAGAATTTCAAGTTGTAGGACTCCATGTAATATTGCTTTCGAAAACAATGGCTCTATTTTCTGCTTGTGGTTACCACACCTATTCAAGCAAAGGTGAGGCACTCTGGCTTCAGGTCTCCATGACCGGAATTGGCCTTCGCTAATGCTCAACCACCTTTACCCTTTTTCCACATCAATCTACCTGCCATCCTCTGGCCTCTCAAACTAAAATCTCTGCCTTCGCCCTTAGATTTTGTCTCAGCCTCCTTAGGTGAGTCTGCCAAAATGGCTCACGATTGTTAAGCATCGATTAAATGTCATGGACTGTCTCAAGAAATTTATGTATTTTATTCAAAATAATAAGCTTCACAAAAGCTTATGAAGTAGGTGCAAATATTATCATATTTCATTGATTCTCTGACACTTTTATTTCACATTTCTGAAATAGTAATGCGATTTAAAATGGAGTATTGGCAACACTTAGAAAAACCTTATTGGCATATAAACTGATGGTGTATGCATATTAAAATCCATGAAATCTTAGATTTGATGAAATATAATGTTCCCATTCAATTGACAAGGAATCACAAGCTCAGAGAAGTTAAGCTAATGCCATGAGACCATACAGTCTCATTCCAGAGCTCAATTTCTTGACCTCTACCTTGCAACTTGGGAAAGTGATCCTCATTACTTTTCTTTTTTCCATAGTTTCCTTTTCATCATCATATTTAAATGTACCATTTCAATGATTATTTTCATTTTGTGATTTAAAAACAAACATGGATTCATTGTAAAAGTCTTTAAAGCAGAAAATTTAAAGAAGAAATGTAAATCAACTTGCATTTTACTAAGATTCTACTGTTGCCAACATTTTGGTATATTTCTTCCTGGCTTTTTTCCCTTGTACACGTTCGCATATATTTATAGCATTGGTAACATACCAGTGATTCAGTTTGCATCCCTCTCTTTCATTTATTATATAGTGGGCATCTTCGATGTTATTACAAGTTCTATGAGTACAAGACTTCGAATGGCTATCTAACTTACCATCATAGAGTTGTGCTGTTATTGAACATTTAGATTATTGTAAAGTTTTCACTGTAGGTACATGCAGTGGACTGCCTTCTTATTGCCTTAAGGTTCCAAGGACTGTTTATTTTTCTTTTTAAGTTATCATGTTCACCTCAGCTGCTCAGTAGAATGAAAACAGTATGTGCCTTCAATATAGAAGAAGATCTGTGAGTGTGAGGTGTCTGGAAAATCCAGAGCTTAAGTGAGAAACATTTCCGTATAGAGAACAACAGCGGTTTTCTCTGGAGCTGCTACTTGGCATTGTTCAGCCTCTTTGGGAGGGGATTTTACCTTCCCTAGAGAAGTCCTAGACAATCAATATATTCAAGGCTGAGTTATGATAGCAATAGAGCCTTTGCTCCATGCCAGTTATGGTCACATTGCTGAGGTGGAGGCTACAAACTGGACACTGGGCAGTGTGTATGGACATTGCAGACCAGGAAATCTGATCTAAACATTTTTAGGGCTTTTCATTTTCTTAGTCTCACTTTTCTTTTAACCTCTTCTCAGTACTGACAAGAGAGGAAAAGTCAGCAAATAATCATCATAGCAGAGCTTAGTCTTTAAAAAGGGGCACAGTGAACTAGAGAAAGGGAGATTTAAGAGATCCTGCGGGATGACTGCACATTCCTGACAGCGCTCCACTAGTGCCCAGAAAGACATTCTGTACATAGTCCCACCTTTAGAAAATAACCACTATATTGTGGCTTTTATTTCCTGAGTACATTCATGTTTACTATTGAGATTAAAATGTGTCTTGAAAATTAATGTCTCCTGAAGACTAAGGGATATTTTCTCAGTATCCCCAGTTAAAAGTCTTCAGTAACATCTTTTCATTTTCAACTGAACAACTTAGAACTCTCTAAGTATCCATATCTTTCTCTAATTGAAACTAAAGCACCCCATTACCTCCATTTTGTCTTCGATACTTGCTACATGTCAATAATATGTGTGACACTGTCCTAGGCACTCTAGTACAAATATCGCTTTCACAGCGGCTATCAACTGAGGCTAAGTTTGAGAGTATATTAGAGATCAGGGAGATGAAGCAAAAGAGTGAATGTGGGAATGAGAGTCAGATGGATAACATATATTTGTATAACTAAGGCTTTCTACAGTTCACATTTCAGAAACTTCAGTATGGATTCTGGCCTAATTTTTATTATTCGGTATCAAATAATGAATGTTTTGAGACTAATGGGTGCCATTTTTCAGGTTGGTCTCATACATAGCTAAAGGATAATCCCTGTGCACAAAGGACTTACATTCTAATAAAGGGAGAGAGATTTCTCTGGAATCACCATAACCCAAGTTATCATCTGAAAGGCCGATAAGAGAGATCCAGCATTCATGGGAAGAAAAAATTGTGAAACTTGACTGTGAAAGTTGATTAAGAATTTAACTCTAGAAATTTGGCAAAAGGAACATGATGAGAAAAGACTCCAAAAGGGAAAATATCAGAGAGAATTTGGGAATCTTTGCAAATTCTGGGTGGACTCCTTGAATGATATAGAATGCTTCCTGATGTGTGTATGAGACCAATTATTTAATGTTTAATTTCGTAAATTACCACTTATTTGAGAATCCCTCTGAATTTCTTGTGGAATGACATGAGGTATATGCATACCTAATACATACTATAGGACCAAATAGAAAGAACTAAGCTTGACCTTTTAAAAAAATACTATATTAGCTTAAAGAGAATTTAAAGGATTGATCATCATTTTTATCTCTTCTCTCAAGTTGCAGATGCTTTCTGAGACAGTTGGTAGACTTTGGCTGAAGAGAAAGAAATATTTTGGAACTATGTAGTTTTTAATTTTTCATATAAAGTTTACCAATAATTTAAAACTGCTTTTCTCTGCTCTGTGAAAGAAAAATATACACTGTCTCCTTTAGGCTAGTGGAGTCCCTAACACCATATTTACCCCCACTTTATTATTATGCAATCACATTTTCTTCACTCATTAGATGCTAATGTTATTATTATAGGTTCAAGACACTCACAGTTGTTTTACTTCATTGGAGACTTAAGCAATTGGCAGGTGACCCTCAGGGATGGTCTCGTTTGGCTCTGCTCAGGAGAGCTAGTTGTTTGCACAAAACAGTTGCTCCCCTTTAAAAAATTATCCTGGTGGTGATTTTGGACTGTGTGTCAATTTAAAATCCTTGCCTGAAAAGACACTATGATTATAGCTTGTTGGAGTATAAAACAAATTTGTATGATTTATAAAGTTTGTTTAAGTACTGTAACAAGCGATATTAAAGTTTCACTTTTTGTGACTATGATTTCCATTTTCTTGACTTTGTCTCTAATTTTCTCTTAATTTTGGATGCATAGTAAAATATGGGTAAGTATTTTGGTATGTGATAGAAATGTTCAAGATCTCTAGAGATCTTGGTTAGAAATTAAGATTTTTCCTGAGAGACAAAAATGCTACTTAATTGTCTTTATATGGCTTATTCTAACACGATTATGGCTAACTGCAGTGATTTGACCTTGCATACCTAGGAAACTGCCTTTTTATTAATAGGTTTATTAATTCTAAGAGCACAAACAACAGGTCATCTGCAAGAAAGTACTAATTTCAAGCACTGGAACTCTCAGAAGGTCTATAGATATAGAGCTTTGCTTTGGAAAAGAAAAAACAATTAAGCATATTCTTCTACCTAAACAGTCAATCGAGCAATATGAAGCAATTGCTATATGTAAGTAGGAGTAGTAACATGCGTAAGCAGAGTACACAGAAGATAATGATCCTGCCCTCAAGAAGTTTACTATTTTATATTTATAATATAGTATAAAAAGAGACCAGAAAAAGTAAATAAAAATTGAAATCATTATATACTTATTGAGCACCTAATGTGCCCACTAGTCTATGTTATGGCAGTGAATTAGAAGCTTAAATAATTTTGAAAGTGATGACCACTTAAAACAATTCTAACGAAATAATATTTTAATAAAACAATTCAGATAATAAAAGTACTAGAAGTATATAGTATGTGCTGTGGGAGAACTAATTAGCTAATTATCTGCTATCAACCCATCAATGTGAGAGAAGGAAGCAAAACTGTGAAATGAGAAGAAAGGACATAAGAGAATGTTAACACTTGAATTTTGCTCTTAGCCATATTTTGTGAGTAAGAACTACACAGGGGACAACCAAAGAATAAGATTATCTCTCAAAAATATGGACAAGCCTTTTTAATGTGGTCCTAATTAAAAATTTCCCTCAAATCTATCAGCCTGCAGAATAACCCTTTTCTTTGGCTAAGTTGAGAATAATTGCTTTAAAAGGCTGGATATTATGGTTTCTATTTCAACAAGCAGGAGGTTTAAGTCCCAAGAGGGCCCATAGTAGCTTGAGGCTTGGGCAGGACCTGCTAGCAACTGAAGACGACACATATGTTCCCCAAGATAATTCAGAGATGCCCAGGCTCAGAACCAGCTACTTACTGCTTTGAATTCTTTAGTGATTCCTTCGGATTTAAGATTTGTTATTCTATTTTGTTCTATTGATTCTTTTACATATACTTTTACTATAGACATGTTTATGCCTTTATTATATGTTTTTTAAAAAATTTACATTAATATTATGATACTATCTATATATCATATATATACACATACTTTCTCTATGCTAACATATATATGACCATATAGCGTGATTGGCAAACAGCAGCATGATCTGTTGGTATGTATGATATGATGATAATTGCATGTGATATTATCAGTAGCTGTGTGGGTAGGTATTCTATTGCATAACATGTATATTGACAGCTACATGTTGTTGTTATGATAATGATATGATATTGGTATGATATGATATTTGTGCCGTAGCTTGTGTGATGATGATTATCCCTTGTATGTAGCTGTATGACGTATTGATACAGCAATATGACCTGACCCCATTATATAGAAGATATATTGACTCAATTATGTTATGATATTATTGTAATGGCAGCGCAACAACTTTTCAGTATGAAAAATGTTAGCACCATGTTGATATATATAATATTTCTCTACATTATACTCCTTGGCATCCCATATTTTATAACTTAACACCCAGCAGACTGTAATATCAGACACATGAAATAATATCAGCGTGGGTGACATGTACAGCATGGGTATATGGACTCGGTGCTCAAACTCATGACTCTCGTATGTCAGCCAACAATGAATCAATGATATTCCAGCATATGTGTACTTTCCATATGATAGTATGGCGCATTTTTTTTCTGCTGCCGCATACTTTGCTATATTATTATTATATTATATAATATAATATTATATTATATTATATTATAATAATATTATATATATAAAATAATATTATATATATATAATATTATATATATAATATATATATAATATATATTAGTATAATATATATGTGTGTATATATATGATATATAGATAGTATCATAATATTAATGTAAATTTTTTAAAAAACATATAATAAAGGCATAAACATAAGGCATAATATATATATATTACATATATATAATATATATATATATAATATATATATATATTAGACTTCAGTGATTTTCCTGGTGCAAGAGTTTCTTCCGGGAATCTACCCAGAAATGAAATTGTAAGGATATAGAACTAGTGCATTTTCATCTGTATTTGGTCTTACCTGATGGCTCTAAAGTGAAGGTACCAACGTAAACTCTTCCCAGCATTTTGTGAGACTTCCTGTATCTCTCCTCTTTAGTATTTGATGCTTTTTATATTTTATCTAAACAGATGAGTATGAAATTATACCTTATTATATTAATTTCTGTTTTTCTGATTACTAGTGAGATTAAAGATGTTTTCATATATGTATTGGCCATGCAGTTTTACTTTAAGTTTACTTTTTCATACCTTTGTTTATTGACTTCTAGGAGTTCATATATTGCCAGGCTTGCTAGGTGAGTTTGCTGAAAACAGTGCATTAAGAGATACTAATTATGATTTCCATAGGTTGCCAAACTATGTCTTTAAGCTATCATTTCACATTCTGTATTTAAATAAATTAAAATTTTTACTTTTCCATAAGAATTTTTTAGAATCATAGGGATAGGAGGAAACGGTGCCCATTTTCTGTTGCATCTAAATTCTTTAGAGTTGTTCTTACCCTCTTGCCTGTGAATTTGAGGCAAATGGGTTTTATGGGTTTGGATTGTGACCCGCCCCTCAAAATCCATAAGTTGAAATCCTAACCCTCAGTATCTCAGAATGTGACCTCATTGTAGTTAGGGATAAGGTCTTTAATGAGGTAATTAACTTAAAACGAGATCTTTAGAGTGGACCCTAACCTGATATGACTGGTGTCCTTATAAGAAGAAAGTGCACTCATGAAAAGGAAAGACCACAAGATGACAGAGAAAGAAGGTGCCATCTGCAAGCCAAGGAAAGCACTCTCAGGAAAAACCAATCCTGCCAACACCTTAATCTCAAAGGACTTTTAGCCTCCAGAACTACAAGAAAATAAATGTACGTTGTCTAAGCCACCCAATCTATAGTATTTTGTTATAGCAGCAAAGTAATATGCAATAATCACTCCTTTTCTTCAGTCTCCCCAGTAATAAACGGATCACTCTCTTTTCTGGCTTTAGAAGCCTGGTCAGGACATGAATCTATTCATCAAACTCTCAATAAAAAATCAAGGCAAAACACATAGTACACTAGAGGAATCCTTTAGTTTCTTGAGAACGCCGAAGGCATCTGTATATCTTTTGACCGTGAGCATTTTGCTGTTTTTTGTTTCTTTGCTATATGGAATGTATTATGATCTGAAAATGTAGATTGCTTTAAAAGCCATTTGAATCTTAGAAATAAATTTGAAATGAATAAAAGATAGGTAAGATATACGAGTTCACATTTTATTTTTCATTCTATTTCATAATGCAGTTTTTTAATTTTTCAGAAAAACAAGTAATTTCCTGGAAAAAAAAATCATCATTACTCTAGTTAAACCACCAGTATTTTATCCTTACTTGTCAAAGATCCTTGTCTGTGTCTATTTTGCCATTAGCAAGCAATTGTAGTTGAGAAAAAGATACTGCAACTGTATTTAAGTGTATTTAATTGCCTCCATAGAAATCGACAAAGACACAAAGCACTGATTCTGGAAATTATTAATCTGAGAAGTAAAATAACCTTTGAAAAACTGAAAAATAAAAACTTCATGCATCTAATTTTTATTGCAAGTATTTTATGAATTGGAAATATTTCATTTTTTGTATTTTAAACATATATTTCATGGTGTAGCTATTCTTTACCTATAGCTCCTCCTATAGCAATTTATTTCATTCCTTGCTATGTTTTCTCTTTAGTTACCAGCAATGATGTTAAAAATAAACAAATAAACTCATTAGAAATTATAGCGCTGTCACAGAAGGACAAAGGTGGAAGATGGTTTGTGTTTTCTTCTTTGCAGATTCCAGAGATGTTTATAAAGTTAAGTATCCCAAAATAATTTGGAAAAAAAAAATGTTAAAGGAGATCTAAATGTTCTATTTTGTTTACTTGAATTTAAAAGTTTCCAAACCCATTCTCACTTTTCACTTCAGAGCTGCATTTTAAACTTACTCCTGACCATGGGCACTTTTTATGTCCACAGGCAAATGAAAGGCAATGTGCTCAAAATCAAATTAATTATCTTGCCTCATGCCTGCTCCTCAACAAATTCTCTCCTTTGGTGAGTGGCACCACCTTCCACTCCGTTGCCCAAGCTCTTGCATCGTGCCATGCTCTCTCCCTTGCTCCCTCTGTGCATTTCCAGTCTGCCACTGTCCCACCTATGCTTCCTTTTTCTATCCCCATTGCCTCTGTCCCAGCGAAGCCATCACCTCCCTCTCAGGTTACGGCCATAGGTGTCCTTGGCCCATCTTCTCCAGGTCACTTTCCACATTGTCCCCAGTGTGATGTTTCTAAAATATCGATCTGATTTTATCTAAAAACCTTTCGGTGGCTACCACTGCTCTTGGCAATGCCCACCTCTTTAGCTTTATTTCTAGATACTTTTCTGTTCCAGAAAATGCCCATGTTCCTCTTTGAGGAAATGATATCTGCTTGATATTCTCTCTCACCTGTACTTCTATGCATGTCTCAACTTATATGTTATTTCTTTGGAGAAACTTCTTAATCTGCTCTCAGCCTCAATTAAGGGCTATTCCCAGATGTTGTCATAAAGATGTGTATTTATCCAGACTTAGCACTTTTCATACTGCATTGCAAATGCCTTCTAACTTGACTGTGTCTTCCACCAGTCTGAAAGTGCCACTGTTACATGTTGTTCACTGTTATATGCGCACAAAGCCTGGGATATAATAGGTAATTAATAAATATTTATTAAATGAACAGATAAAAAGCAATTAGTAAACAAAGATTATACTATTTCTGATGGACCTCTTATTTTGTCTTTTTGTTTGAATGTGTTAGTAGCCTAACAGATCACTCAAATGTGCTTGAAAAAATTCAAAAGTTACCTTAAGTGAACCTTTATCTTATTATTCATACAACTCTCATGGACAGTAGGGAAAGTTAAATGGTACTGATTCCAAATGGATCAAAACGTTGACTCATTAGGCCATTCCTGTTGCTTAATAATAGAGCAATTAAGTAAGTGCCATGACTCACTGCTCTTCTCAAATGTAATGTATTTTCCCCAATGGTTTCTAATTACTCAAAAGAAGTCTAGTCTCTTTTCCAGAATACAAGTATAGAAAGTGAAGGATACTTGAAATTTCTTGAAAATTTTTTATAGAGATTTAAACATGAATTGTGAGTCAAGCTTGCAAATTCTTAGCAAATAAATGTTTGAGAAATGGCCAACCTTGGTAAAGGGAAAGTTCAGGTATATAATACACATCTTGTTTTTCTCTCCAGGAACAGTTGGGAATACTCCAAAGGAGTAGGAAAGATAAGTTGACAGAAAGATAAGTTGAAGGCAAGAATTTCTTTATTGTTTTAACTTTTATATGTTGGTCCATACTTCAGGGCAGTCCTTGTACATTGCACAGCTGTGTCCGGAGCTGGGTCTGCTTGCCAGCATTAAGGACTATCAGCAGCACAAGGAGTTCTGCTGACCGCGCCTAATTCTTTTACGCTGATTAAATATTTAAGAAAAGAAAGGTTCTGTATTTAAAGACACAATAAACTATGCCAGTATAAATCAAAAAGTTTTAAAATGTCAGACATCTCCAATCCTTTACGCTAATCATTCAGAAACATTATAATAATGTTTCTAAACTGAAATTGGGTTTGTTCGGTTTTTTTGGAGGGTGTCCTTTGAAGATGTTTTCTAAACCGAAACTGAGTTTGTTTGTTTTTTTTTTGGAGGGGGAGGGTCCCTTGCAGATGTTTTATTTTACATAAGGTTACTCTGAAAGGAAACATTTTTAAATAAATAGAAAACTTTACCATAATTTAATGCTTTCACATTAGTTTACTTTTAAATAAATTGAAATGCCAAATATGCTTCGTCCTTCTGTAGATTTGTTAGCACTGAAAAATATCAGTTTCAAGTGGTTAGAGAGGATCTTCCAGTTCATTGTCAGTCCATTCTTCCTTTGGAGAACATAGCTCTTCACATTTGGATTTCTTTGAGACATGATCATCATCCACCTAGCCTTCCCCTTCTTGGTAACCACAGTAAGTGCAAACGCAGCAGAGTTGCATCTCTCCAACTTGTTTCAGAACAGCAACTTCTTCAGATCTGGTGGTTCTCTCTTTTTTTTTTTTTAACCACATTTCTCATGCTTTTCATTGTATCTAGTAACTGCCACAAGCAAGTTTTGCTCTCTTTCAGCATCAGACTTTCTGATAAATAACTTTCCATAGTAATTCCTGCTCTGGATGTACTAGATAAAATGGCAGTCAGGGCGATTTGGAAAGTTGTATGTAAAAGGTAGGCCTCCGTCCATGCAACTCTATTAAGAAAGTCATCAGCTATTTTCCTCAAAATCTCTGGATTCTCCAGTGTGGGATAACAGCTTTTTAAGTCAACGAGAAGCCCTCAAACGGTGTATAAGGATTATGGACAATATGGTGGAAATTAAGTTGCTGTGTAAGAAGCAGTTCCTATTCCAAAATCTGTTCGAGTGCCTTCTCCTGTACAAGAGGACTCTCCCGTACTAGTCCAACAAATTGTGGACTAGATACATTGAATTCACATACTATGCAGGCTAAAAATGCACAAGTGAGTATTATTATCCAGGGGTGATATTCCATTACTGAGTTATTAAGATAAAAATGCTTGAAATACATACGAGTTGTACCCTTGGCATTGCTGGCTTAAACACTGAACAGAATTTCAATCATCGTTTCTCATCTTTTTGAAGAGCGTCATTTCTTCACGAGGCTCAAGAAAGACTGGATGTTTTGGAAGAACTTTCCCATTCACCATCACTTTGCATTTGAATTCGCGGCTGGCGTTGGCCCGCAGTCGTACCATCTGCTCCGTGATCACTGGCCGAAGTCCAGGGCCGCTTCCGGCTGCTGTCCTGGTACATTGTGAAATCCGAGACCAGGCCCTGGAAGTCTGGAGGAAAATACCCCAGACGCCACAACACAGTGATGTAAAGCGGCTAAGCCACCGCAGCTGAGGGCGGCAGGACGACGGGGCAGGTGAGCTGACGTCACGATCACATGGCGGTTCCATCAGCAATGTGTTTCCAGAGAGGATTAGGAGAAAACTCTGGGAGTTACTTTCACTACGCCTGCTGCATAAGTGCTGAAACTGAGTTTTTAGGTGCAGATGTCAAGAACATCTGAAGTGGAAAGAACTCCAGGCCATCATTCTTCTTTTAGATTTTGTTCCCAAAGGACACAGCGATGTAATATGGGGCCCAGAAGCAGATGCGGGAATAAAGCACTAGAAACTGCTTTTTGAAGTTTGCTAATAAGACCCAGTGTCTCGACAGTGGGCATTTGGTGCCCTCAGAGAAACCTGTACTCATTTTACTTTTCGTAGAAGAAATGAAGAAGCACATGGACTTTTCTGGAAAAGGCTCTACATTTTGGGAATTGTCAAGGCCTTCTTTGTGAAGACTGCCCAGCCATACACACATCTTGCTTCTCCTACTGCCAACATCTTCGAACACAGGCCACAGAAAGACTACATAGGTGACTTAATTCATCCACTTTACGAATAATGATTTATTAAGCATTTCCATTTTATCTTGATTTATCATATTTTAAAAGCATATAAATGTTTCAATATTTGATTTCAAATTATCTGTAGAAAAGTACACTGGTCAAACATGATTCTTTAAAAAAATTACTATATTAAAGTTATCACCAAGATGTCATCAGGACATCGGAGGTAGAAAAACTTCAGAGAGTTTTCGTTCTTGTTCTAGTAAAAGGGTCTTATTTCTAAGTCATTACAGAATTCAAGATCACTATGGGCCAAAACTCAACAAGAAGATTGACCAAGTTTAAATGTCAGAAGAACTGGGAATAGTTGTCTAGAAGACACAACTTCTAAACTTACTTGAAGCTAAATCCTTACAAAAGTCTTGAAATACTTTCAAAAGAAAATGGACAGCCCATTTTATCTGTGGTTCAGAAAACACACAGGTTGGGAATAGGGTAGCCGAAAGAAGATAAGAATTTTGTCACTTACTTAGTTTCACCTATGCTAAAATAGTTTCTTTGACAATCTGAGTACGTCCTCAATTTTTTTTTTTTAAGGCTCATGTTCATACCTCTCTGACTTTAATGCATTTCAGAGTATAGTGTGGTTTAAAGCAGTGATTCTTCCGCTTTTTTTTTTTTTTTAATTTGGCCAACTTTCCTCTATTCCCCATCACTGAAGTTCATTGCAAAAACTACTCTATGTTCTAGAAAGAGACCATTAATAAGACTTGCTGGCTTCTGAGCTGTGTTTCTGAATCCATTGTGAATAACTTCTTTTTATACTCATTGTAAATTGAGAATGAGTTTTAATAAATGAAGCAGAAATGAGTGCTCTCAGCAATCCTTTTCCAAACGACTATCTATTCTTAGTTCTCCACAAGGCTCTTCAAGCAAACACTTAACGAAGATACCTTCATTTTTAGTTTTATAAGAGTGTTAAAATCTGGTCAAAGAGCTGGCCAGCTCTGTTGTGGTATTCCTGTCAAGATATACAGATTATCTTAATGATCAGATCATGTGCTTGAACAACTATTAAACTTTTCTTGTCCTATATTAAAACTTTTTAATAAAAACTTCCATTGTTTCTCTTGAAACAAGTGTGTTTGGGTTCAAAGATTTGGTACCAACATAACCTTATTTATCTTAACATAGATGACGTAAAAAGAGGCTACTTTTTAAGGAGCTCTGTGATTTCCTGAACATTCTCTTTTTTGAGAGGGAGTGACCTTGACTGGAGGACAACACCTCCTGTGGGGCCGGAGGAGAGAAGGTAGGTGAGTTATGCAGTGATCCTGCACTCTGTGTAACATGCAGGCTCCCATTTCTATGAATCACAACTGTTTTTTTTTTTTTTTAACACAGATTCTGATTTCATTCTGACCTATGCAAGAAAATGTTGAAGTTAAATGCTATCCAAAATCTAGGCAACTGTGTCTTTGTCCTTGGGTCTGTGAAATTCCATGAGAAGAGTGCTCAGAAAGAACTCCATTAAGTGAAAGATCTGGGGAGTTTGGAAACAAAATGTATTTAATTTCTATGAACCCCCAATGAAGAAAGTATTAAGAACAGGAGTTTTGAAATAAAATTTTTCCATGTTATTTCACAGGTTCTGTCTCCTTACTGAATTTTGCTTGTTTGCTTTTATAAATAATATTTCCTCCAGCTGGCACACTTAAACAGGATCCATTCAAATAAATTTCATGGGATGCTGAGCAATTCCGGTACCCTTCTCGATCAAAACTAAAGGTTGTATTATTCTCTCTGCCTTTTCAAGAGGCTAGGAAAGAAGTTGTTGATATTATTGTTAGTGTTTCAAAGGAAACTACAGCCACTAACTTTTTTCTTAAGTGAAGCAGAGCTTTCAGCCTTGGTCATGTCCTTGAAGGTGGGCTTTTCTAGGTGTTGCTATTATTTCTCAAAGGGTGAGGGGTGGTATTAGAAGTTTTAGTCTTCCATTAGTTTGCCCTCACTTCTTCCCTGAGTATGTTCGTGGTTAGGAATCTTGCTGTCAGGTAAAGTGCACACAGCTGATGTGACAGCCTGGTTGGCCTGGTGTGCTGGGTGGCATGAGGACTGAGCATTTTGGAAATGCCCATGATTTCCATCAGCAAAGAAAAAAGTGGCTAGTAGGCAACTAGAGTCAAATCAATAATGATCCTTTTGTGTGGACACAATTGGAACAGAAAGCCTTTCACCAAATTTAATAAAGCCTCCATAACATGATTGTAAGGAGGCACTGGGGAAAATCCTATGACTCTTTGAAAGATATAAGAAGGACTCTGAGGGTGACTCTAGAGGTCAGAGAGGGAATGGAGCTTTGGGGATGGCTTTTTTCCAGTGAGAGCAGTTCTACAGTTTCTCGTTGACTGTTTTAGAAGTAAGGCAAAGACCTCAAGGCTTGAGAATAGAATTTCTTGGCTAGCATGAAAATTGGTCCAGTATAGCTTTGCAGTCTTTAACCCATATGGTGGAGAGAAGTCAGTTAACTAGTAAAATATTCTTCGATGTGGGGAATCGAATTGAAAATCAATATAGAGAGAAGAAGAACATGTTAAGGACATGTAAAATTGTGAATTCCAATAATGTGGACTATGCCAAGGGTGTATAGATCAACTTGGCAGAGAGATCTTTTCTGACCAAAGGCCTGTGCAGGTGGTAGGGGAAAGAGGTGTGGTTTCAAACAAAACAGGCTTTGTCAACATTAACTGTACCCAGAGAAAAAGACGGATTTACCCGTCCATACAAAGTGTGGGAGAGACACCTATACCATCAGATTACCATTTGCACTGTTGCTGTCAGAGGACAAGCCCAAATTAACCAAACACCATAATAGGTACCTTTAGGAAAAGGACAGGTTTGCCTGAATTTCCCTCTTGCAATGCAGAGCTGATAGGCGAGGTATTTTGCTGGATTGGGGCACTTCTTAAGGAGTGATGAAGAACACTGGTTCCTTCTCTTGCAATCTTACCTTCAGGCTTGACACCAAGGCATATATCCAGACTGCAAAACAGTTACAGTCTAACCCTGAACCCAGGTGTCATTCACTGGGTCTCAGGGGCTTGAGGCCCAGCACCTGACCCTGCAGCAGCAAGACTTCACTCTTGAAGGCCATTTTATCTGTCACACTTGGGGGACTCTTCATTTGCAGAGATCTGTGCTCTGAAACAATGCATGTGGTCTTTGCCCTTCTGGAGCCTCTGGTGGAATGTCCTTCCTCTGACATTCCCAGAGCTCACACCTTCACTTCCTGTCATCTCTGCTTTGATATCATCTAATCAGTGAGGTCTTTCCCCATCACTCTATTTCAAATAGTCCCCTTCTCCTAGGATGCTGACCTTCTTTTCATTTTCTATTTCTCTCTTTAGCCTTTTTCTCTATCTGATCATTTATGTACTTACTAATTTAGTTATTTATCATCTTTCGTGCCCCATTAGAATATAAGTTCCATAAGGGCAGTGATTTTGTCTGTTTAGTTTACTGCTATATCTCACCATAGGCATCCTATAAATATTTGGGAAATGAATAAGTGAGGCCTTCAGCAAAGCTTTTAACTCTTCCTGATCTCTCTCAATTTCTTCAGACCCATAGGCAGTTTGCACCCCCATGTAAGTGACAGATGGAAAAGGCTTTCTTTGCAAAGAATGTATTCTGAATGGGGCCAGGGTCCCAAGGCTAATCAGTGTGTGTGTGTGTGTGTGTGTGTGTGTGTGTGTGTGCGCGCGTGCGCACGCGCGTGCGCACGTGTGTGCGTGCATATACATATGTAGTATGTGTATATTATGGGGATGGGAGAGAAAGAAAGATGTATGGAAAAGTATTATCCAGATGGTGAACACCAGGGCATGGGTAGTATAGTCTAAAATGTAATGAGACACTTTTATATTAAAAATATATTTAGATTAAAATAATCCTTGTTATAAATTTCACTAGTTTAAGAGTATACCATTAAAATAATGTTATAAAGATGCCTGCGACTTATCGATAAGGGGAAAAGATAATACATATAGTTTGAAGTTGATACCTATACAAGATCACATATTTATTAAAACAAAAAATATCATCTCAACTTAAAACAAATATATGTATGTGTGTATGTGTTTTCGTATTATAGAGTATAGAAATTGCATGCTATTAACATAAGGGGTAAGAAAGTAAAAGAGAAGGAAATTTTAAAATTCATAAACCTTTATATTATTGATCTTTTGGCCAGCTATTCATTGATTACATTTTGGGATTGCAAAGCAGGGGCTAAGGAAAATGACTTTTAAAGAATGATTTATTTAGAAATGTAGTATGAATGAAATGTTGTTAGATGTATGTGAAAAGTTTTGAGAGAAATCATCATCATTCAGTTCCACACACAAAATTTACAGCATTAGCTACTCAAAATATAAAAAGCTTTAAAGCAACACAAATCAATAAGAATACGCTGATGATTGTACATGAAATACTAAGGTTACGTTACAAATATTAGAGGGGGTGTGTGTGTGTGTGTGTGTGATTTATAATATTTTGTGAAAACAAAAAAGGATAAAGGTATCCCAGAAAACAGAGGCAGTCTGCCTGACTAAGCACAGGCATCTTGCAGACAATGGACTATTCACTTGCCCTGAGGAGTGGGAGCCTGTTTGTCCTTCCACCTATTCCAAGTATGACACCAGTGACTCCTCAATCTTGGATTAGCTGTTGAATCTCCCGGTAAATTGTGAGGATCCATGCAGAGAGGGAACTTTTTTGTGAAAGCATATCAGAAGCCATGACATCATATATACAGTATAGACATTTTGTGAAGCTATCTAAGGCCTGGCTCCTATGATTACTTTCATTGTGGTATTAGAGGTTTGTCAAGATGTAAACTTCTTCCATATCATATCTTTAAAATTATATTATAGAAGTGACTACCCAGCTTCAATAAAAGAGAACATATATTATCATATCATTGACTCCACCACATCAGATAAAGGCAATCTCCCTACAATCTCAAATAGTCCTCTGGAAATAACACAGATTGTTTACCCTACCTGAGAACCACCTGTATTTGTATGGCAATCATACTTGAGAGATAGGAAGAATACAGGACCAGGAACCTAAAGCAGGATCTGTTGACAATTAGGGTGGTGACTATCCAACCCCTAAAGTGCTTTTAGGGATAAGAAAGAAATAGACGCCTCTTTCTCTGTAAGGAAATTCTTTTTCAGTTTGTTTCCTAGTAGTTGCCTAGTTTGTGCCCTCTCAATTGTTCAATGTTTACTTAATTTAAGGACAATGGAGGATCTTTACCTGGCATCAGGAGCTCAAGCATTTCTGGAAAACTGACTTTGCGATTGATATGAATAGACATGTATTAAAAACTTTACAAAACAAATAACTCCAGCATCTATTTCAATATTTAATAAGTTCACTGGAAAAGCACGGCACTGCTAGATTTTCTTCTTCCACTGTGAGTCCGTAGTACAGTGTACTAGGATACTGCTGCCTTTCCTCAAATGCAAGAAAGCGAGAAGATGCTATGACCTTGAAGTCCCAACGTTTCCAACTCAAGTTGATTTCTGAAGAAACTTCCAGTGGTTGCAGCCAGCTACAAAATATACGACGTGTCTATTGGGCTTTTCTTAGTCCTTTCTTCAAGATAACAGGCCCTTTCGCCTCTCCTTGCCTTTGACAGGCTGCTTCCCTGAGCAATCTTCATCTCCAGCCTGGGTTAGGGATGGTTCCTTTCAGTTCCAACAGTAATTTTTGTTTATTGCCATCACATGTAGAATATAACCTACATACGGTTAATCTCTTTCTTTTGGCAGTAGTTCTAAATTTTGGTTACATATGAGAATGATTTAAGGAGATTTTTAAAGTCTTGATGACCTGTTTGCACTCCGGACTGATGAAATCAGGGCCTCTGGTGGGACCCAGGATTCAGTGTGTTTTAAAGCTCTCCGGTTGATTTCAATTTACCAAAAGACGATTTTTGTGTACAATTGTTTATCCTCAACAATTTTTAAGACGATGCAGACACATAAGACATGAATGAGAGAATAGCATATAATTTCATTGGCCGGAATTTCCAAAAAGGTAAGATCTGAAACTGACGAGGAAAAGATTGGTTTGCTAGGAAGTCATCCTGAAGCCTAAGACCTTATCCAAGATCTGTGGCCAAAAGGCAAACACCCCGGGCAACACACTTTTGGAAAAGTCATAGGACTGTCTTCAATATATTACTGGGTCTCTCCCCAACAATACTTTGAATTATTACAGTGTACTAAAAACTACACATTTATGAGCATTTAACATGCTAGTTGTTCAGGCTGAACTCCACGTCAACCCTAGGTTTCCATCTAGTGTAACCTTTGTCTGCATTGTTGAGTAGATGAACAATGCAGCCTTTTAGGGGTTACTCTGATAGAGCTCTTTAATGACTTTGGTTACCTCATGAGCTCTATTTCTGGGGATGGGTGTGTTTCAGAAGTGGAAGAGAGTTGAGGGGAAAACATTTTCATGAACTCAAACTGGACATAACTTGTTTTAATGCTTAATGTAAACATCTAGCCGTATTCTCATTAGAGATTCCACAAAGCACAAGAATGCCTCCCATTCTCATTTCCGCCTGTTCCCTCCTCTGCACTTCCAGTCTGACTGTCTGCATTGTTCCTGCTCCCACCCCCACCCACCCTGCGCTCTGCATCCTCCCTACACCGGCAGCAGCTTCCCTGTGTGACCGCCAAACCACCTCCTCCCACTTCTCCTCTTAATCCTTCCTCTTCACTGATTCTTCCATGAGACAGACAATAACAACTCACAACCAAGGCTCCCAGCACCCATTAAGCCTGAAGGATAAGAGACTGGCTTGTTAGGATCAGCAAAAACGGTCGAAGAGAGAACAATTAATAACTAACTATTTCTTTTGGTTTTACATTCCTTAGCATCTTTCTGCAATCATTTGATTCCTATGAAAAACTCAGGTCCTTCTTAGTTCCCACAATACGATATCGCCACATATCTTTCAGTTAAAAATATTTAAAAGGTGTAGAGTTATTATTTTAGGGTTTTTAAAAAAAATTTTAAGATGACTCATACTTAAATCATTTGTTGACTTTATGACCTGGTTATCCTCTGAGAAATCATACTCGTTTAAACAAGTCTGTCTAAATCATCTGTTTATATGGTAGCTGATTATTGTTATAGGCTGTGAGACTATGACAATACCTTCTCATTTATAAAGGCTCAAGAGAACTCTCCTGGACCCCTTTTCTCTCCCTGCAGTCCCAGTGGGGTTTATGTCAGCTCTTACTAAACTTAAAACAAAGAGAAGAGATTAGGCAAAAGATAGAATTATTTATATTTGAAACACTAGAAGTGATAAACATCTGCACATAAGCAGTTACTTAAATTAACATTTAAAATTAGAAACAACTTCCCTTTTTAAATTTTTCAAGAGACTGACATTCTTGATGATTTCTAGGAAACTATATTAATATTTGCTTGTTCAAAAGTAAATTCTTGACAATTCTGAGGTTTCACTTTCCATTCAATTGAGGGTGCTTCTGTTCTAGAGGCATTCCTGACAGTATTTGAGAATGGGAAAGCTAAAACAGAAAAAGGACAGAAGAATAAAATAAGGACAACTTAAGCCCTAGCTTGGGCACTGAAATCAGGAAAACGAAGAATAACATCAAAAAGATATCTACCTTGGAATACCAGGTGCTGTAGGCATTTTAAAAAAGCATCTCATGGACAATGGGATAGGCTATGCATATGTGGGGACAAGGGGTATATGGGAAATCTCTGCACCTTCCTGTCAATTTTGTTGTGAACCTAAAATTGCTCTACAAAAATAAAGTCTTAAAAAAAAAAAAAGATCTCATGGAAAGGTCTGTGCCAGGCAACTCCCTCCACTCTTTACTGGCTTCCTACTAAAGATGCACTAATATTTCCAGTAATATGCATTCAAAAATGAACAT
Organism: Pteropus medius; assembly: GCF_902729225.1. Lineage (NCBI taxonomy): Eukaryota > Metazoa > Chordata > Mammalia > Chiroptera > Pteropodidae > Pteropus > Pteropus medius. Next base: position 19,082,766 of record NW_024352785.1, on the reverse strand, counting down.
CCAAGAAACTGGCTAATGCAGCTGCATTTCATTTCAACAAAGGGAACATGCATCATCAAGACTCTTAGTTGAGATGTTTATGTACGCAGTTAATCGAGAACTGGAGAGAATCAAGCAAAATGACATTTGTTAGGGCCTGAGAAAGTAAAAGTTAAGAAGGCAAAGGTGGAGGGACAGGAGTGTGGTCAGAATTGCCTCTGAGCAGTGAAGATGATCTTTTCCAGTTGGCAGACTCCTCAGCGGTAGTTTTCCATTCCCTGTGGCATTGACAGCTGCCTAATGCAATCACTGTGTTCTTACTTAGGCGAAGTTAAGCAAAAACACCCATATTAGTTCCTCTGGGCCTCCTTTGGCAGGTGCAGACAGTCTCCTACATGCTTTTCTCATGTGCAGAAAGAATAAGTACTTACAAGAATTAGGAATTCTTTGGGTTCAACCGGAACATGTATTAATGTGAATACAGTGAAGTACTTTAGCATTAAGTTCAATAAAATGGAGTCTGGAACTGAAAAACACATGCTTTTAAACTGTTAGATAAATCTCAAAGCATATATTATAAATGATGACCCGGATAATGAAGCAGCAGTAATTAATGCCAACATTAATCAAGGTTATCTGTGTCCCAGACACTATTTTAAGCCCTTTACCTGTATCGTCTCATTTAATCCTTACAGTAACCCTAATGAGGCAGATTCTGTGATTATCTCATTTTACAGATAACCATGATGTTAAAATTTTCAGAACCTCCTCTAACCAAGAATGCTGTTAAAGCTTAGCACTGAGCAAGCTATAGAAATGTTTGCTGTTTTTGTTGTTTTGTTTTATTAGTTAGCAAGCACTTCTATAAGTTTTACTATGTGGCAAGTACTGATCTAAGAATTTTATAAGTATTAACTTGTTTAATCTTCATGACAACCTCGTGAACTACATTTATTATCATCATTTTGAAGATGTAGAAGTTGAGCCTCAAAGAGATCAAACAACCTACCAAGGCTACACAACTGGTAAGATTAGTAGAGCAGGGCTCTAACCCCAGGCAGTCTCTCTTTAATGTTCAGAGAGAAAAATGTCTTAAATAAGAAGTTGATGCTCAAGCATTTCTTAAATTTAGTCAACCTACCCAATGTACTGGGGTGGGAGGGGTGTGTATGTGGAGTGTGGGTACTGTGAAGGAGAGATTAAGAAGGGGAAAGCCAAGTGTTTGTTCTGTCTCTTTTTTTTTCTTCTTAGAACTTGCCAATGACTCTATTATACCTCTTGATTACTGGCGTAAGAGCTCGCATTTCCTTTTATGGCTGTTACCACCTAGTACACCTAGTAATGATGATAGATTGACCATTGGGGATTAGAAGCTATCTAACATGTGAATAAACAATCAAAATCAAATTCAATGCTAATAGCTAACACTAACAGCTCAGATTTTATTTTACTTAATAATTTTAATACTTCACATTTATCAACAAAATAAAATCCAAAATATACTATATATCTATTCAACTATCTAAGCATACAATTCTATATAACTCTTTAGACAGTCTCTCAAGTTTCAAATAAATTCAACCTGGAAACTTCAATCTCATGAGGAAAAATTGCCCCTACTCCAACACTGACACCATCTCCAACTCCCATGCAAAAAAGGGAAATTAGCTTTCTTTCTTTTTTTTTTTTTTTAAATGCCTACAGCACCTGGTATTCCAAGGTGATCTCCCATAGTACTAACCAGGCCCGACCCTGCTTAGCTTCAGATATCAGACAAGATCGGGCATGTTCAGGGTGGCATGGCCATAGAAATTAGCATTCTTTGATGGGTTTTGAGCACCTGGAAAGCTTTTGGTTTGAGGCCCATTCTCATTAATAAAACAACCTAAAAATACCTCAAGTAGGGAGGAGATAGAGTTTGGTGCTTTGAAAAGGAAAAGAAAGTAAACAAATCTCAGGGGAGGAAGTGTGTTCATCCAAAAAAAAGACAATGAAATATTGGAGGTTCTTCAGATGGCAAGGACCATACTTTTATGCAGGTCCTTTGGGTAATAAGACCTCAAATAGGCAGGCATGTGAGGGACGCTGGACCCTGAGTACTATATATAAAGTAGGAGCTCCTGTAAATCTTCTGTTAAGGCTTAACATGGAACAATAAGAGCCACAGGTCTTTGAATGGGCCCATAGGCATGGGCATGGAGCAGAGGGAAGGGCAGCCACAACTGACTAGAAAACAATGTCCCCTAACTCTTGGACAGCAAACCCCAGAGAGGAGAGAAGACCGCTCTTTCTGCCAAATGGCTGAGACCAAATTTCCTTCTAACAATAACAAAAGAGGCCAGAGTCAGATTTGATATATTTAAAAAAAAAGAAAAGAAAGAAGGATTTTTTTTTGCAATATTTTTGTCCATTGAATATTATGGAACAAGACATGAAGAGATATTATACATTCTCTCATGCTGTTTGGTAGTTATTGCATAAATTTTAATCTCAAGTTTCACCTGGTTTAATAACAATAATAATAACAATAGTAAACCAATGTCTAATGTTCTTCACTCGGGATAAATTTTCAACATTTACAGATACAAGATAAGATGAATGACAATCAAAATCCATGCTCCCTTCTTCTTCTTGGTTACACAGCTAGACTACCTTTCCTGGCATTCCTTGCAATTAGTGTGGCCTCATAACTGAGTTCTAGCCAACAGAAAGTGATCAGACATGAGGTACCACTTCCAGATATAACCTACTGTAAACCTCTTCCCCTCTGGCCAACTGGAATAGGGATGATCCCCAGTAATCTGGGAATCCACATGTCCAAGATGGCAGAGCCTCCTTCAGTTTTTATTACTGAGTTACACTGAATAACGATGAATGAGAGGAGCTTGCTCCCCAGCAGGAACACTCACAGTAAACTGTTACTTGAATGAACAAGAAATAAACTTCTATTTAGTTAAGCCTCTGAAATTCTGGGGTTCATTTGTTACCATAGCTAGCATTATTTTAACTAATAAACTTAGAGAGACTGAAACAACCACTACTAAAACGAACTAACTTCCCTCACCTACAATCACCACATACTCCTGTCCTTTGTAAAGAACATCTTTCAAATGGTAAAACAGATGTAAGAAAATAGCATTCTAAACTTAAAATCCACTGTAAAGTTAATATTTAGATTACTTATAAATGTGTTTTATTTCCACGTAGATCATTCTATTTTATTTGAATTAGTTGCCAACATTTATAAATGAGGAAATTTCATGCAAAATTTTGATTTCCATCTACTGAAAAATTGGAAAATCTGAACAACTTGGGCTTTATTCTCTATTTTATGTAAGTCACGTACGCTCCAGACCCACGTGACTTGTTCTGGCCATCTTCCCTCTTCCACATTACTTACGTAGAATGTGGCTTTTAAATACATTTGCCCTAGATTATCATAAAGAGCTGGGGATTTAAAAAATATGCAATACCAACTAGACTATAATTACAATAAGAAAAGATGAACTATTTACATGTTATGCCCTTGGTTTCTTTTTTATGGAAATTACTGAAACAGCGTGTAAAATCCATTACTGCATTTGCTCATCTGATAATTTTGATGGATTTTCCTCTCAACTGTATCTCTCAATATTCTCTATATGAAATCCAACACAAAATCTCATTTCAGAATTAACTCATTAGAAAATAATTAATAACATCTCCTCCCCTTAATATAAGAACTATTCATCTGATCATTTTCCCCATTTTGCCTTTGGCTGTTGGGAATATCAAAGCTATATTTTTGTCTCAACTCTATTGTATGAGAAGTTACGACTTAAAATGTACATGTTCTATTCTTTCTCTTTTTATTGCTATTTTATTTTGATATATATTTTTTCAATTATTTATGTATTTTTAAAAATTCAACTATTTCATACAAATTCTTTGTGAAATTGGAGTATAAATAAATAAATATGGTTAAATTAAATATTATAGTTAATATTTAATAATAATATAAAATTATAGCAATAAAACAGATAATGTTTAATATTAATAAAATGCCAGGCTATGTCCATTTAAGATAAAAATTTTTATTTTATTTTGTTTCTTTTCCTTTTAAAGTAGGATAAAATTGTAAATAAATGATTTCTTGGTCCCTTTTCTGGATGATTTACTATAAACTAGTGGGACATGCTTAACTTGTTTTATTTTTAGAAATTAACCTTAAATAGCAGCCAGCATATATAGATAGATACATTCCCTCACTTATTTATCCATTCACTTAACAAGGCATCTATGAAACACCTACTCTGTGTCAAGAACTCTGTGAATAAAGCCAAGTCCCAGGACTTGGGGACTCAACTGATAGAGTAGCATAAAGACTAAAAGAGAGATCCATAGAATGTGCACTAGAGAGGAGGACAGTTTCTGCCTGAGGAGTCAAGAGAAACTTGTCACCTGGGAGACACGAGCAGTAGGTATTGAAAGGTGAGTAGGAGTTGAAGTAGGGGGAAGGGCCCAGTTTGCTAAGGGATGGAGGCCTGAGCCTGGAGGATTCTCAAATCCTCAAATCAGAACCACCGTTGGGTGTCTACTGGAAGTAGGGATAGGGGAGAATGTCAGGTAATGAAGCTGTCAAAGGAAAGATCATAGAGACCTAATCAAGGTCCTCACTTGCCATGATATTATTTACTCTCTTGTAGCCAATGAGCAGCCTGTTCAGAGATTTAAGTGCTCTAGAAATATCTAGAAGTATTTAAGGCTTACAAAATTGAATATATGGTCTATGGAACCAACTCTGTAAATACTGCTCAGGGCCTTTTGGAATCAGTCTGATTACTTTTCTTTTGATTTGTTGATTTAATTTAGTACTAATGTATTTCAGGAAGAATTTAGGGTAGCTTGAAAAGGTAAATATATTGTGTTAGAAGCCACTAAAATAAAAACCGGAAAGATAGGGTAAAGGGAAGTTAAGGGAAGCAAGTGGGAAGGTTGATTTGCACAATTCATGCCTGACATTCTACAAAATCACTTATTAGAGGTGAGGCACAAAGAACTTGGCTCTAGCCTTTTTGGTAGTCAAAACAATCATTCATAGAAACAAAATCCACGGAATGAAAACAGGACCAGTGTTCAGTGGAAGAGTCAATATTCCTGATGCAGAAACACATACTCTCTGATATAGTAATAAATATCCTCAATAGTAATCTGACAGTAAATACAGTAATAAGCTTCACAAGATAGTTTCTTGTAAAATCTTCCCAAACTAAGTCATTAGCATCCTGACACACACACCCCCACCCCCGCCATTCCATAAAAGCAATTCTAGGATGACTTGATAAAGTCTAGAAATGTGGCTTTCTAATGACTTTACTTTATTCAGGAAGGATTTGGGGATATATATTTGAGAGGGAAAATGGACTGTATTTCAGATACTCCTACATGATATGCTTCTTTTCAGCCAAGCTTTTGAAAGCTAAGTGTTGAGTCCAAGGCAATACTCATGGTTGGTTCTTGGAGTCCAGTTAGGCACAGAGCTCTCTGGTAGAAATGGTCAGCTGAGATGAGGCCAGAAATGACATTCTCTTTTAGAAATTGTGGGGCCCAAAATGATATTTCTTGAATTGAAAGGATGTTCACCTCCATTCACTCACTTGCTCACTCATTGATTGACTTATCGATTCATTTATTGAACAAATGCTTATTGAGAACCTACTATGTGGCAAACACCACGAATTAAACCCAGGCTGTACTGTCAAGAAGTTTATAAGCTAATGTGGAATAAAGACAAATAAACAGACAAATTATAACTAGATAGTTCTACCAAAGGCTTAAAAAGACATTCTCCAGGAGAAAAAATGAACCAAGGAAGTATTGGCAGGGCAGGACAAGATTCCTCTCAGAAAGTAATTTTGAGTCTTTGATTAATCACCTTCCTAGTGTCCCCTATAAAATAAACTGGCAGCTGAAATGAGGTACTTTATTCTAGCAGATTATTAACCACAAGCCCATAAAAATTGTAGAGCAGTTACTGAAACCATTTATTTTGGAATAACTGTTAATAAATTTTTTGAACCTTGGTATGTGTTAGACACTCTGCTAACTACTTTCTATATTACTTCACAAGTTTATGTACCCTCCAAAACACCCTATGAGGCTAAGTAATGTTATTATTGTCTTTCCACAAATAAGAAGAACAGAATTTTAGTAATTATCATAAGGCCATTAGGGTCAACTCTAGTGCCTAGCTCTCCATTATTATCCTTCTCCCTAGGGGGAATTAATTAGGTAGCAAGACCAGTGGCCAATTAAACCCACTCCTCCCCACCATGATTCATATCAATAGTTCATCTTTCTATTCTCCATAATGGGAGGGTATGACTCTCACTCATCTTAAATTTGATTTTGATTTATTAAGAAAATAATGATTTTAAAAAATAATTTCTATTAGATTCTTGTAATAATACTATAGTGTAAGTTCTGTGTGAGCATTATTGCTGGTGGTTTATATAGATTAATACAGCTCAGGATCAAAAGGAAAAACCGGTGTGAACAATTTTACATTATTCTCACCTGATTTTTTGACAATTAGGTAGAGATTACATCAAAAGTCTGTATTGGAATGTTTGAGCCTCTAAACTGTATATTCTTTTGATAGGCTGTTGATGTGAGAAGTCCAAACTTATCAAGTGAGAAACTGAAATATATGTTTGAAAAAATACATAGTTTGCTAATAGATATTTACCAAAAAAAAAAAAAAAAAAGTGAAAGGATTAGAACCATGTGTACAATTAGGTGGTTAAACAAATTTCAGACACATGCAGTGATTCTAAAGTAACTGGGGTGGCAGGAATTGTCCTTGGGTGTTCGTTCGGCTTAAATTTATTTATCATCTATAGAAAATGAAGAAACAGGACTCAGCTCTGAGCAGAGAAGGGAAAACGAGCTTCTTGGGTATGAGCCAGAATCTGAGCTTGGCTGATGTGCTGACCGAACTCATACGTTGGGTCCCTGCCCCTCAATCTGCCTTCATTAGATAATTCTGTAGCTAAGATTAGTAGTTCCCATAGCAAAGTATTGTGCCTTGGCATTTTGAGGCCAAAAAAAAGATAAGATTAATTAAATAAGATCCTGGTGGAGCTCCAAAGTTTTATTTTGAATATTGCCTCATCAATGTGCCAAAGATTAGCTATTGAACCACACCTTACTAGGCAGGATCTGTCTAATGGCTTACAGTTCAGAGAGTATTGACTCTGGGTTATGAGCAACTTGTTGGTGTGCAGTGAGAGCTCAGACCCCTTTCTTTTCCAAGTTCACAAAGGAGTTTGGCAGCAACACTCGCCAATGAGATTTGAAAGCCTCTGTTATTTTTTCTATTTTTAGCCTCTCCAGATTAAGTACGTAGGAGATGAGCCATGATATAACCACATAAAGGGTTAAAATAAAGGGCCCAATAATCATCTAGTCCAGATAAATCAACCAAAGAGGGTGGGATACAGAGAGGGCTTAGCTATAATATAATTAATTAATGCAATAAAATATTTCTGAGGTTTATTGTATAGGCTGCCATTTGGTACCAAGAGGTTCTATTCATAAATAATCACTGAGAAATTTTTCAGTTAGAGTAACATGTTTGGCTCCAAAAGAATGGTTCTCTGGGAAGAAATTTCCCCATTCCTCATTGGCTCCAGGCAAAACTCTATTAGCTTCTAATACCAAGGTCCCTCAGGCTGAGTAACTCTGCCATAGGTCTGTAGATTACGATAAAGTTAAAAGATCATAAATAATCGACACAACCAGCATGTGTGTTGGGAATTCAACAAAAAATCTGAAATAAGAGTGAAATCAAGTTTATGAAACAAGGGCCCTAGAGTCAGAATACCTACATTAGAGTCTTTTCTTTGCTATCTACTAGCTGTTTGCAGTGAGCAGGCTTCCTGACGTCTTCTTGACTTTCGTTTTATCTGATAGAGAAGGAGTAATACCTGCCTCACAGGATTGTTGTGAAAAATAAATGATGTAATGTGGGTGGGAGTATTTAAGAAACGGTAAATTGTTATATGACTCTAAGGTGTTATTAATTACTGTCACTTGGCCTTAGAATTAGTCATGATAAGCTTCAGGAACAATGTGATACTGCTAAAGCCTGTAGAAGTATGAGATTTAGAGGGGAAGAAGCAGGAAGATCATTCCTGTTGGGCTCATTAGTTGAACAAATGTCCTGTGCTAAGAATCAGGCCTGGGGATGTTTCTTAGAGGCAGGAGCATGAGGACAGAGAGATGGGCCCCAACAGCAAGGTGCTCATCAGGAACAATAATTCTGGTGAGAACAGAGGGTCTAGGCTGCAAATGCTAGGGATTTTATTGGACAGTACAGTGCTTCTCAGACATTAGCCATCATCAGGAGGACTTTAAAATCTCATATTACTGGATCCCACTCCCAGAGTTTCTGATTCAGGAGATGATCTGAGGCCTCAAAATTTGCATTTTAAACAAGTCCAGGGGCCACACTTTGAGAACTAAATAGTATAAGAGTTACAGCTCTCAGCAGTAAACAACCAAATTTGATCCTGACTAGCGTAAAGAAAAAGTGAATTTTCTTAAAGCTAATTGGGGTTGTTGGATTATTCCTAAAATGGACAGGAATCAGATTCAGAAATAGACAAGAACTAAAGCATTTCTGGTCCTGGCAGCACAAATTCCTTTGCCATGATGCCTGGGCATCACTAGTATATATCAATGTTTTTTCTCTCTTGCATCACTTGAATTATCACTGTTTTTCCTCTCTGGTTTCGCTTGAATTAACATTCAGAGTCCAATTGGCTTAGGACACATGCCCACTCCCCTGCTGGTAGCTGATAGAGTACTTTGAATTATAGGCCCTTCAAGACTATGCAGGGTGGAAGGGAAAAAGATATCAGTGTACTATTGCCAAAGATGTGTAACAGATGCTTAGGCAGCCCCAAACCAACCTATGTTCTCTATCACAGTAGGAAAAAAACAATTAGCAGACAGCCTGGAATTCTAGGGGAGAGGAATCTGCACTTGATCTAAATTGAGGACTCTTATAGATTCTTAATTTAGAAAGCAAAATGGCAGTTGATAGCTTCCTTAGAGAAGGAAAAGAAGTTAAACCACCTTTTGGGGAAAACTCTGTCATGGGTACCCCTGGTGGTTCCTTCATGCCTTATATTCTTGTCCCTGAACTTCAGGACCATTGCTTCCAGGTCTAAGTATGTCCTCAGGATCTGTGGGTCAGGAATTTCTGATTTCAAAGACACACTCAACTATCCCACAGCTTGAAGCATGCTGTGTAATTTATTGGAAGGGTTCCTTCTTCCGGTTATTGTTAACTTTTTAGTTTATTGTGAAATATTTCAAGCATACAGAACAGTATAGAGAATAACTTAACACTTGAGTGTCTATTACCCAGTTACCCAGATTTCTCTTTTTGAAATAATCCCATCAAATATTACAGAACTTTTGGTGTTAGTCAGGTGTTGGGGGCATCTAGACCAAGAAATGGGCTGGCCATTGGGATGGAGGTGGGAAGGGAGGCAAACCCCTATACTACTGTAGATAATCAGATCATCAATGACAGAGTAGATGGACAGAGCTGAGTATTTATACCCCTCCCCACCACCACCAAATACTAAAAATAGGCAAACAGTGGATTCAACAATTTGGAAGGTATTAATTGTAAAAGGACTTTATTCCCTTAAGATTCCTAGTCCTGACTTAAATTGCCCTAATATGAACAATTATTGTTAAGTGATTATAAACATTTGCTTCAAATATTATTTAATCCCATGAAGGTCTCTAAGCAGATAAGTAATCAAGTGGGAGGGAGCTAAAAAAAACACCTAGGCTCAGCATGAGTACCTGTGTATGCATTAGGAGGAGCAACCCTTTGTAATCTTTTGAAAGTTATAAGCTGTGACTAGGCAAACTAAAGTTAATGGGATGCAATTTCAATCATCCAAATATTAGCAGTGACAATTCACTCTGAAATGTTTAGGCTTGTATCTCTCTCTATTTCATAACTATCCATTTAATTACACAATAACGTAATCCAACTATCGTGTTCTAGGCAAGTGAACTGAAAAAAAGAAAGTCAAGACTCTAGGTTGTTCATTTTCATGCTAAGGCTGTAGTTTCCTCTAGATGGTCTTATTTTTTCTGAAATAGGGATTTTCCACAACTGTGTTTTTTCTGTTATTTTTCCTGTATTTCCATTCCTGAGATTATTACCTTTTATTCCTTCCACATTATACCTTGAAAATATCTATTTCAGATTAAAGTCATGCCTTTTGTATCTGGCATATTTAAGGAATAAAATTTCATAAAGTAATTTTCCCAGAGATTTAAAGTAGGTTCTTATAATTATCAAAATAACTTTTATTTTTAATTTAGCCATTTAAACAATTCGTTTCAATGAAATCTGTACAAAATGTTGAGCAAGACACTGCGAGAGGCATAAAGATAAAAGACTTGCTCTATTCTTCAAGAGTTCACAGTCTTGGGGAAGAGCTAGGCCACATCAAATAATTCTATTGTGGGTAATAGTGTGACAAGTGACAGAGAGGGGGGCAGAGAAGAGCTATGAAAGTACCAAGGAAGGAGAGATTACTTCTGGATTGATGGTCAGGGAAAACTTCCTGGAAAGAACAATCTTGATGAAGAATGGGGAAAATCTGGCAAGTACCATCTTGGGGACAAATATTCTAGGTGGAAATGAAACCAGGAGCAGAGCCCCTAAGGCAGCAATGCTTGGGTGTACTTGGAAGTCACAGATGTGTGACGGAGAAGAGTCAGGAAAAAGGGTAAGACCCTCATTTTCAGTGTGATAAATGCCATGGTTGTGAGGTTGGACTTTATTCTGGAATAATGGGCAACTATTGTCTTACTCTAGGCTTTGAAACAGGGGAAATGACATGATCAGAGTAAAATTCAATTCAATTCAGCAAAATATATTGAGTGGTTGCAAAGTGCTCAGCCCTGTACTTGGTGTAGTGAATAGGGAAACATTCTTGGTGCTGCCCTCAGTGACCTTCAAGTCTGGTGGGAGACAGATGTATAAACAGGTAACATCAATAAAATGTAGTATTTTGAGCTAAAACAGATGAATGTATAGGAGGCTATGGGACCTCAGAGAAGGTACTCTGAGGGCAAAGGGAGAAGTTGATCCCTGATATGAGTATTGCAAGAAAAGTAAGAATTATCTGGTTAAAGAAAAGAGGCAAGGATAGTCCAGAGAGAGAGAATGCAAGAGCAAAGTCGTAGAGCACCAACTGACACTGGTCGTGTAAAGAACAGCAGTTCTATTTCACTAGCCTGTTCAGCATGAGGCAGAGGGTAGTGAGTGAGAAAGAGAGACCAGGGGTAAAGATGGTCCTGCGGTAACTTCACTCAGGGTGGAGTCAGGGAAACCAGGAGACTACTACAGTGGTCAGATTCTACGGTAGTGATACATGTAGGGAGCGTAGCCCAAAAGAGAATTCCAAACTTCATACATGACTCTCAAACACTTAAGGGAGTTCAAATACACATTGCCTGACAACTCTTATTAATGCTCTCTGTTGTTTCCTAATCTTAAGCATCCCCAGAACTCCCTGGAAATTTGCAATCTCCCAAAGAACCTTCACCCCATCTACGGGTTTCATTCCTACCACCTCGGTCCCTTAATCCCCTTTCTCTTGTCTGCCACTCCAATAGAACACTCATTCTCCCTGTGACTGTTAATCTTTGGCTGTGTTTGGGTTTCTGCCCCCAGCCCAAATCTTTACACATAGATTTTATCCTTTCTCTCCTCTGCAACCAGAGCTTGATGGTGTGAAAGCAAGTGGGCTATATTGTATCTTGGGGCCCGTAGCAATAATCAACATGTAAAATCATCAAAAAGAGCTAAGGATGTGGCAGTACAATGGAATAGAAGACACAGAAGTGAGATAACTTGTAGAAACTTAGAGCCTGACAACTAATTAAATGTGTGATAGAGGCAGAGAGATGTAGGATTCTAATACTGCTTTGTAGTTTGTATCTAGAATAAATAAAAGTAGTGTGGTATTTTTCACCATGGTTAGGGAATACAAATAGAGGAGCAGATTTAAGAGATGAGAATAGAAGATGATAAATTTGACTCGTATATGCTGAGCCTGGGGTGTTGGCAAGATAGTTAGATCGTATTTAGCAAGTATAGTGCCTTAATTCAATGTGATATGACAGTCATCTCCAAATCTGTGTGCTTAAAACTCCATTCATGGTAAAATACCATTGAAAGGTGATATACTATGGTCTTTTCTTGGAGATTGACTATACACTGATAAGTCCTGCAGTAAAACAGCCATTTAACTTAATTTCTAATTCCCTTCCCATTTTTCCCCCCAGAATACCTGTTAACATCATTTGGAATATTTTTCCCAGGAACAATGTTTTAGGAAATGCTCATTACAACACTAAGGAGCTGTAATCAGGGGTTGATTAAGATAGGAAGAACTTGATGGGGGCGAAGGGTTGTTTATGTTCGTGGAAGTCCGCGTTGAAGCATTATAATCTGATGAATCCCTCAGAGTGAATAGAGAGAGAAAGGAGATTGGAGATAAATTTTTATAAACACTGTTTGATACCTCAAATGGCATGTTGAGAATATAATTTGGAGAAGCAGCAAGTTGCGATGGCAAAAGCATGGGTTTCAGAATTGACACATGTGACAAGTGACCTAATCTCTAAATTTCAATTTTCTTCTCTGAAAAACAATGACCTTGTTGGGTTTTATTGAAGTTTAAAATAGGTAATATACAAAGCACCTACCATGTAGTAGACACATAATCTACTCTCAATAAATATCGTTATTAATATTTTTTTATTTAAATATTTTTGATGAGTTGAAGCAAAACTTTGATGACTGTAGTGCTAAGTTAAAACCTGAACATTGAAAAATTATGTAAGAGAGATCTCAGTCATTGGTATCATACCCTAATACAAGGAAGCAATCCCAGTTTAGACAAGACTGGGGCGTGGAACAGTGTGGTACAAGAATAGAATCCACAGAAGCTAGGCAAAGGAAGAAGATACCACAGGAACTTCTCTAAGGCACCCATGACTATGTTTGTTTCATCAGTTTTTCATGAAGAGATTCTAGATGCTAATATCAGAACCTTAGTAAATAATTTGCTCTCCCTAAAAAATTCTGAGCTAAAACCCCATGGGCATATGGCTGTAGGTATCAGTCTGGCATGAGGAGACACTCTCTGACAATCGTCATTAACTGGCACCCTCAGGGGCATGCCAGGCAAGAGGAGTCTGTGACAGAATACTGGGCTAATGAGATATACTTCTGTCTGAATATGTCACAGTGTCACAAATGCAGGCTGCAGTCATTTTCAGTATTGATCAATTGAGCATACAAGGTCAAAAAAGATTTTGAAATTATAGTTAAAAGCTCTGCTAACTGCCATAGCCAATTAGCTTTTCTCTATCTCAGCACAAAACTGGGACAACTACTGTGATTTTATCTGGATTGGCTCATTTCAAACTCCAAAGGAATGGTGACTAAAATTTATTATTTTGCAGAGATTTTTTGTTTTTTGTTTTTTGTTTTGTTTTTCCCCCTGGACTGCAGCCTCTCGGATTGGTCTTGAGGAGTTCATGGTTAAATTGTCCATTTAACATGAGTGGCTGGTGTTCTTAATCAAGAAGTCACCGCAGAGCATCCAAGATGTAGATAAAAGAGGTCACTGAGGATGGTGAGCAAGTCTTTGAGGAAACGCTTAAGGCATCAGGGCTGTTCAGATCCCTGGGAAGGGCGGTGGCAAGGCGATGACTGGTTTATGCACGTGAAAACACAAGGGAATTGTGGCAGGAGATGCTCATTAGTTGTTTTCTGAGCAAAGATAGGCTAAAGCATAAATAAAATTTACCCTAGAAACTAATAGGGTCTCTCTCAGGGCAGCACTTACAGAAGAAAATGGACAATTCCATGTCTGATTTGTTTATATGTTCACTTGCCTAAAAATCACAAGACTAGGGCAGAATGAATATATAAAAACCAGTGCTTCATGAAATATAGGCGAAAGACTGGCAGCATCAGCATGACCTGAATCTAATATCATCTAGAAGAGCACATTCTCAGGTTCCACTCTAGGCATATAGGAAACAGAATCTCTAGGCACTGTGTTTTTAAAAGTTTTCCAGATAATTTTTGTATACTAAAGTTTAAGGGGAACAGTTATAGACCTACATTCAATGTGTCTGTAGTTTCTACTTCCATTCACTCACTAAAGGAGCCTGGTTTCCTTGTCTTTCTATCCTTCGTTTCCAGTTCTCTTATCCTGATGATACTTGATTAAACCAACCTGGTTTAATATAAGAGTTCAGTTTTGTAATTTTTATCATCAACATGAATCAGAATTCTTTTATGAAAAGCAACTCTGTAGAGGTGGTAAAAATACTGATTCTTAGCCTTGTGATTTGGTTTGCAGCAGAAAGACAGCAGTTGTAACTTCCGAAAATATTCTGTTCATGTCCAAGATAACAGTGATGTAAATTAAGGATGAAAATTGGAGAAAAACACTTACATGGGCTGTAAGTTGCTCCTGAGAGGCTTTCACTTCAGCTTGTAATTTCTCAATGCACTGAAAAAGAGGAAAGTTCAGAAATGAAGTGTATAACTCTTCCTGTTACATATTCAAAGTATTATAGATATAAATATGTACCAGTTCTCAAATCTTATGAATGGCATTATCTCAGCCAGAGGTTTTGAAAATCATCATTAAAGAAATCATTGTTTCCATTCTTATCTCTTCTCCATTGTAATGAAGAGCCAAAGGACAAAGTGTATGAATGTGTTAAGAACTAGGAAATGATTGGGAAAAATAATGTTTGCTGATGTACTGCAGGTAATACTATCCCCTCCTTATATCATACATACTTTTATAAGGGAGCAAATGGGTTTGTTTCCTTCTTTGTAATATATGAGTATGTTTTCTAAGAATATACATATCTAAGAATATATAAATATATAATATACATATCTATTCTGTAATGTGTATGTGCATATATACATATATATGTGTATATACCTATATCTATATATATTCCAAAGGCAGATGCAAACCCATTTGGATTGAACAAGAGATAAATTTTTATATAATGACACATATAAAAATGTCTTGAGATTCAAAGATTAATAACTCTTTATAAAGGAATTGATTAAAAGCACATACCAAATTTTCTGATCCACTTATTTTATTACATAGAAAGAAACTATTCCTTGGTTAAGTTTAACCTTGAAAACTAAGAAGCATTTGTACAGTCAATACCACTTACAAAATAAATGGACTCTACAGCTAATCTTGTTTAAAGGGATGCATATCAAACAAACTTTAAAAATATTACTAACAAAATTAAGTTTTGTAAGTAAATATTCATCAAGAAGTACAATTACATTTAGCAAATACAAAATTGTTATTAACCATCTTGAACTTAAATATGAACTTCCAACCCAGCCAGTAATGACTGCAGAATTGTCAGTTCATGTAAGTTTAGTTAACTTTTGAAATAAAGATAATTTTTCTTCTACTACATACCTGGTCTTTTGCAAGAACCATTTTTTTATACAGGTCCCCACTGTCTTCTTTATGGTCCAGAGCCTCTAGTTTTTCCTCTAGCCAGGAAATTTGCTCAAGCAGTTTTGATTTTGTTCCTTCAGAGGCTGAAAGCTAAAGACATTTGCTTTTAAGGTTATGTAAGTACACTGACTTTTTAAAAGCTTCTTTTAAAAGTCCAATTTATAAATTAATTACCTCCACTGGTATCTATCAAATATGGAAATGGCTTCTGGAGTATTCTACATATGACAAATGATTAGCTTCTTTTAAAAGTCCAATTTATAAATTAATTACCTCCACTGGTATCTATCAAATATGGAAATGGCTTCTGGAGTATTCTACATATGACAAATGATTAGTATAGACAGATAAGGAAATGATGTTGATTTTTTTTTTATTTTTAATTATAAAGATCAATCTATCTGGACAAGAGATGGGACTACATAGTTACAACAGGCAGAGATTTCTAGTGCAATGATCTCAATACTCATGTTTCAAGATTGCACTTTATTTGTGCAGCTGTATCTGAAATCTGTATAGTGGTTTACATATGGTTCGTGAAAATTAACTCTTGGAGGCCTTTAGTTCTCTAGAAAGAGTAGGAGTTCTGAATCCCTTGAATGTTCAAATATAAGCAGCTCGGTGAATGGAGCCAAAGGAAAGTGCAGGAATTTCAAGTTAAATTCTGATCAAAGGCAGATCTATGTTAAACTGTAACCAAAAAACATGTCTAGAGGTGACTGTCCTTGTTTTACTGATTGTAGATTCCTTTTGAGGTAAGTGGTACTTTGATAGTCCCTGGTCCCTTAATTCCCTTGGAGAGCCCCCTGGACTAGCTTTTCCTTTCATTCAGGCAGTTTTTTGTGCTTTTTCTCTATAGCTCAGCAACAATTCTGAAAGAGTCCCTGAGAAGGGTCAAAAACTTTCTATTCATTCCAAGTTCCAGAGTATCCTCTGAGGAATGGATTATCTCTATCTCTTTCGTATTACTCCAAGTGTTATTGTGAATCATACCATCTCATCTTGAAAAATCCAGCAAGTTTTTAATGACAATTTACCAAATGGGGAAGCATGAAGAGGTTTGGTCTGCTGTGGAAATAAGGTGGGCACAACATATATACTGGCATTCATCCATCCGTCCATCCATCCATCTACACAATCATCCACTTAACAGATATGATTAGTTGGCACTCTTCAAAGCCATTGTGTTATATGCTGGAGATTACGGAAGTACAATGTAAGGGCCGGAGGGAATACATGTGTCGTGAACTGGTGGCTCTGCCTTTTGACTCTCAGTGACCTGTGAGGCCTGCGGGGCTCCTCATGGGCACTAACACATTTAACTCTTGGATGTGTGGTGGTTTGGAAAAGCAATCTAGTTTTTCTGAGCACCCTTCTATTTTATTATACAGTATAGTGTAATGGCTAAAAACACAGACACTTGAGTCAGACCTGTTGGGTAAAAATCTCAGTTTTCTACTTACTGTCTACGTGATTTGGGCAAGTTGCCCAGTCTTGCTGGGCTTGATTTTTCTATCTGTAAATGAGAATGGGGATAAAAAGAATAGTACTTACCTCATGGGTTTGTTTTGAGGATTATATGAGTTTATATACGATAAACACTCAGAACAACACCCGTAACATATCAAGTACTTGGTAGCTATTATTTTTATTTCTTCTACCTCCTCTAAATTACAGTAAGCATTCATATGGGTTTTATCCAAATATTTATTATTTATCAAATTATAAAACAAAATATTTGAAGATATCATAGCCTCTATGTACTGGTTACCCTAAACACAAATTTTATTTGCTTTGCTTATTTCCTGCAACCATTCAAGTCGTAAGGGGAAAGGCCTCTCTAGGTCTAGTGTTTTTTTCTCTCAAGTATATTCTTTCTCACTCTGGCCCATTTTGTTCTCATATTTTTCCTAATCTATAATTCTTCCAGTCATCATTTGGTTGCCTTTCTTTTAAATCTATCTTCTATTGTTTTCAGGCTTTAAATCATTCACTCAATAGATATTCATTTATTTATTCATTTGTTAAAGAAATATGTCGGCCTTTTATTATAGGTAAGACTTTGGAGGTGAACAATGAAAGTGATGATGTATACATTCTCAAAAATCTCACTTTATTAGACATTCTTAAAACTATTACATAATACGAAAGCGTGTAGATGAATAATAATAATACAATTAATATTTACTGAGTACATACCAGACATTCTGCTGAACCTTTTGTTTTCATGTTTATTTATCTCAATTCAGCTTCATATCCAACTTGCCGATGAGGAAATTCAGTAAGTTCAACGTAGTTGTAAAACTTACCCAAGTTACACAACATGGCAAGTAAGTTGGAATCTAAGCTTTCAGGAGTAGACATTGGGTCTGACTCCCTAAAGCCAAATTTGACTCCAAGAAGCTCAAGAAGTGGGGTCTGATGATCATGACAGTCCCATCCTCTCTGCTGCTGAGTGGCTCAGGAATCAAGGCCTAAATCAATCAGAGCCTGGCTTTTCTTTGGCAACAGTTATTGTATGAGGAGATGTGACCTAATTTGGACCACTCGCACCACACGGGAGGAACGTTGATGATTTCAAGGAGCACTCTCTCTTATCAACAGATATGAATGCTACTGTAGCAATCCCACAAACATCAGGAAACCAGTTATATGATAAAGTCACACTCTGAATGGAAGAGTGGACAACAGATAACACCCGGGTCTTGTTGACATTATTGAACTATTTTATCAAACTATCTTGAAGCATGTCCTGTCTTGAGACTTACACTTGGTGAGATGTTTCTTTATTGTTTAGGAATTGAGTTTTTATTACTTGCTACCATGAGCATTCTACTGATACACTATCTAATTCCAAAATTCTATGCTCTTGATGACAAGTGAGTAAAATCCATGGAAAAACAGATGTAACTAATTTTTATTTGGTGGCTTTCTGCTGGATACAATCTGTACTTAAATTATCTTATTTTGTTGCTCAAAACCTTATGCTTTATTTATATTTTTTGCATTTATCATTGTTTAAGGTTCAAGGAACTAGATGCTTTTAAGGCTTAATTAACTTGCCCACAGTGAAAAAGAAGACATTGGATTTGGATCTATACCCATCTGCCTCCAACTCTGGATTGCATATTATATCCAAAACTTAACTCCGAAGCTGCCTGCAAAGATGAGACCTGTAATTCCCACCCACTATGTGGCCCTCAGCATTGTTTCTCAGCATGCTTACTTATTTACTTGAAGAAAATTAATTTTGTTTCCAAGACTTGAGAATTCTGTCCTGCTATCTTGCTCCCTTTTTATATGGACATCAACCCCCATCTCTTTCCTTTCTGCTTGTCAGAGGTTTCAGTCTAGATATCCCTTTGACTCAGATACGTTTAACTTGGGTTCAGCCTAACTTTAAGAAACCCTGACCAGCAGTCGGGAGATCTATGTATTTTCGTCTTAACCCCACAACTCACTGATGGTATGACCTTGGTACCTATTACAGGATTTTTCTATGCTACCTTTCTATATTTTCACAGAGTAGTTCTTCAGTCATATGTATTCAAACTAGTTGTAAATTGTCCAGTAGGATGAATGGAGAGTTCTGTCAAAAGTTAATATCGAGACATAATCAAATTGACCAGAAACAATCTTTGCTAAGATTGTCTCATTTATTAACTTTTTAAACTGTGAGTCTTAATTCTCATATGTATCATCACCTCACAAAAATAGGATAAAGGGATATTATTTCCTCCTCATATGGGTATGTTGGAACATAGGAATATTGATATTTTGAATTATTGAATTATTAACTTTTAGCAAAGGAAAATTGATATTCCCCAGCCTCCTTTGAAAATAGTCCATTAAATAACCCTAATCATCCAAAGAAGGATGAGAAAAACATAATTTATATATTTATTATTATTATTATTATTATTATTATTATTATTATTAAAGTAGTGCGTAAAAGATCGTGCTTTACTGCTAGGTCACAGTATTAGCTGCCATTTTGAATTCACTCTGTTGAATTCACCCCATGGCGGCTTTAGGAGTTTTCAAAGTCTAAAGTTCAGGAAGCCCTAAGAAATGCTGCCTAAATTCAAATTCAAATTATGGGATAGAAAACAAGGCATCAAAGTAAGTAGGAGGAAACTCAAGTTAGCAGTTACAAGATATCCCAATTGAATTTAAAAACTCTGGGGACCTTGGGCATTGCTTACTTTCTTTTTTCCTTTCCTGTTTTTTTTTTTTTTTTTTTTAATAAGAACTACTTTGTTTTACAGAGTAACTCTTTTGAAAGAGCATAGAAACAAAAGTTCAGTCCAACTTAGTATCAAATGTCTGCTTACCAAAAGAGAGTAATAATGCATCTAGTCTTTAAATGATCAATTTTCATGTATCCTACTTAGCCACCTTTGCTGGAGCATATAGTTCACATGATGCTGGGAGACTAATATTCTACCTTTGATTCCTTTTAAAGACCAGGCCTCCTTCCTCTCTGTGGTTCTAACAAGTTTGGAGGGAAGAGGTGATTTAAAAGCAAGGACAAAAATTTTCTAAGAATTATGTAAAACAAAGAGATAACTTTTACATTATACCCTTGAAGCTGTGTAAATCTAATCAAAAATTCAATTTTCAATTTGTACACCAATGTTCAATAAAGATCATTTGTACTGCAATAGAGTTAAAAGTCAAAAATAACAATACAGAAGTGAAAGTGGAGACATTACTGCCAATCTTAGAAATTAAAAGGATTATGAGAATACTATGAACAATTAGATGCCAACAAATTACATTATCCAGATGAGATGGACAGATTCCTGGAAACACACAAATTACTAAAACTGATTCAAGAAAAAATAGAAAAGCTCTATAGACCTGCAGGAAGCAAAGATTGGATTGTTAATTTAAAAGAAAGAAAGGAGGGAAGGAAGGAAGGAAGGAAGGAAGGAAGGAAGGAAGAAGGAAGAGAGAGAGAGAGAGAGAGAGAGAGAGAGAGAGAGAGAGAGAGAAAGAAGAGAGAAGAGAGAAAGAAAGAAAGAAAGAAAGAAAGAAAAAGAAAAAGAAAGAGAAAGAAAGAAAGAAAGAAAGAAAGAAAGAAAGAAAGAAAGAAAGAAAGAAAGAAAGAAAGAAAGAAAAAGAAAAAGCAACTCCCTCAACAAAGCCCAGGATCAGATGACTTCACTGGTGAATTCACCAAATTTTCAAGAACAATTAACACTAATTCTATTCAAACATCTAAAAAATAGAAGAGAAGAGAACACTTTCTAACATATCACCTTAATATCAAAGTTAGGCAAGGATATTATAAGAAAAATATCAATAATATCTCTTAGGAATACAGATGTAAACTCAACAAATTCTAGCAAACTGGATCCAACAACACATTAATAAGAGTATATACACCATGACAAAGTGGGATTTATCAAAGGGATGCAAAGGAGGTTCAACATTAAGAAAAAATTAATTACTGTAATATACCATATTAATAGAATAGAATGAAGGGGAGCTACAACAGGATCATCTCAGTAGGTGAAAAAAAATTTGACAAAATTCAACATAATAAAAACACTTAACAAACTAGGAATAGAAGAAAACTTCTTCAACATGATAAGGGGCATTTATTATGTTGAGCTAACCTCATACTCCCTTGTAAAAATGGATAGCTTTCCCCCTAAGTATAGTTCATCATGATTCAAGACAATTACAGTAGTAACATCAAAGATCACTGGTCACAAATCACCATAACAAAGTGAACAAATGTTGTTGGGAAAATGGTGCCAATAGACTTGCTCAACACAGGGTCGCCACAAATCTTCAATTTGTAAAAAATGCAATATTTGTGAAATGCAATAAAGTGAAACAATAAAACAAGGTATACCTATAAAGAAAACAATTCTATCCACAATAGCATCCAAAAGAATGAATTACCAAAGAATAAATTTAACCAAGGTAGTTAAAGAGTGATACACTGAAAACTACAAAACGTTGCTGAAGGAAATTTTAAAAGTTCTAAATAAATGGAAAGATACTCCATGTTCATGAATTTCAAAACTTAGTACTATTAAGATGGCAATTCTCTCCATTGCAAACTATAGATTCAGTAGTTTCTATTAAGATTATAATGACTTTCTTTACAGAAATGGAAAAGCCAATCTTCAAATTGATATGGAATTTCAAGGACCCAGAATAGCCAAAACAATATTTTAAAAGAAGAACAAAGTTGGAAGACTCATATTTTTCAATTTCAAAATGTACTATAAAGCTACAGTAATCAAAATAGTGTCATACTGATATAAAGATAAGACACATAGACCAATGGAATAGAATTGAGAGTTCAGAAGGAAACCCAAACATCTATGGCCAATTGATTTTCAAAAACAGTGCCAAGACCATTTAGTAGGTAAAGAAGAGTCTCTTCAACAAATGGTGCTCAGTGTCTACAGCCATGCCACCCTGAACAAGCACTATCTCATCTGATCTTGGAAGCTAAGCAGAGTTAGGCCTGGTTAGTACTTGGATGGGAGACCACCTAGGAAGACCAAGTGCTGTAAGCATAAAAAATAAAATTAAAAAGGAGATTGTAAACTGACAAGGTCCTTGCAAATGGTGAGGTCAACCAAGAGTTGCCTTGACTAAAAAAAAAAAAAAAAAAAAAAAAAATGTGCTTGGACAACTGGATAACCATGTAGAATGAAGTTGTACCCCACCTTATTCCATAAACAAAAAAATAAGTCAACACGGATCTAAATATAAGAGCAAAAACTACAAAACTTTTAGAAGAAAGCAGGGAAAAATCTTCAAGATCTCATATTTCATAGTGAATTCTTTGACACTAAAAGCAACAAAATTAAAAAATAGTTAAGTTGGACTTCATCAAAATTTCAAAAAACATTTGCAGCAAAAGACATCAAGAAAGTGAAAAGACAACCTATAGCGCGAGAGAAAATATTTGCAAATCATATGTCTAATAAGGATTTAGAATCCAGAATTCATAAAGAATTCTTACAATCCAACAGTAAAAAAGACAATCCAATTAAAAAAATAGGCAGAGGACTTGAATAGACACTTCTCCAAAGAAGATACATAAATGACCAACAAGCATGTGAAAAGATGTTTAAGATCCCTCCCAGTGCCATGAGATTCAACATCTATCTGCTCTCAAAAGACAGTAAAAATTACAAATATCATTTCAATGTCCCCTCATATGTGTACAGGAAGATCATGTCATCCCTGCTCTCCAAGGAGCTGTGGCAGAAGTATAATGTCTGCTCATGCGCATCTGCAAAGACAACGAGGTCCAGGTGGTGTGAGGACGCACAAAGGTCAGCAAATCATCAAGGTGGTCCAGCTGTACAGAAAAAAATATGTCATCTACATCAGCGGTCCCCAATCTTTTTGGTTCTAGGGACCGGTGGTTTCTATGATAATCTAATGCCTGATCATCTGAGGTGCAGCTGAGCTGGTGATGCTAGCTAGCACTGGGGAGCAGCTACAAATACGAATTTGGCTTCGGTTGCTCAC
Source organism: Pteropus medius (assembly GCF_902729225.1). Lineage (NCBI taxonomy): Eukaryota > Metazoa > Chordata > Mammalia > Chiroptera > Pteropodidae > Pteropus > Pteropus medius. The sequence goes on along the minus strand of NW_024352785.1, from coordinate 19,059,667 downwards.
CTGCCACTCACCTCCTGCTGTGTGCTCAGTTCCTAACAGGCCACGGACCTGTACTGGTCCACAGCCTGGTGTCTGGGGACCCCTGATCTACATTAGGCAGTTGCAGTGTGAGAACCTAATGGCAAAACTGTCCACGTGGGCATTCACTGAAGCAAGATGGTGATAACCGGACTAAACTGGACAAAAACCATAAAAAGTATTTTGAATGCAATGCCAAAACTGGACAATTTGGGAAAGAGAAAGATATATAAGAAACAACTTACTGAGAAAATTCAGGAATGAATATAACCTGTTGTGCAACGACAATTTAACTGTAGATTTTTATTTCATGTGTATTTCTTTGAAACTTTTCAGGTTGTCTCTGGAATGTTTAATTTATTTTCTGTTTTGTTATTGATTTATAGCTCTATAAATCTACTTCTGCAATTTCGATTAATACATTTATGAATAAAATTGGAAATGTTTTTTAATTTAAAAAAGTACTCAACATCATTGTTCATTAATTAAGGAAATACAGATCAAAACCGCAGTGAGATTCTACTTCACAGCTACTATGATGGCTGTAATTTTAAAAAATGGAAAATAAAAAATGTTGGTGATGTGGAGAAATAGGAATCCTTCTACATTGCTAGTAGGAATGTATAATGGTGCAGCTGTATTGGAAAACAATTTGGTGGTTCATCAGAAATGAAAGCAATATCCACATAGAAGCTTATATATGAATGTTTATAGCAGCATTATTCATATCTAAAGGTAGAAACCAAATGTCCACCACAGATGAATGATAAATGAATTGTGTTGTATACACACCATGGAATATTATTCAGCCATCAAAAGGAATGAAGTACTTGCTATAACTTGGATGAGCCTCCAAAACATTATGCCCAGTGAAGAAAGCCAGACAAAAAAAGTCACATATTGTATGATTCCTTTCATATGAACTATCCAGAATAGGTAACCCATAGAGACAGAAAGCAGATTAGTGGTTATCAGGGATGGGAGGAGGGGGTTTTGGGGAATGATTGTTTAATGGGTATGAAGTGTTCTAGGGTGAAGAGAATGTTGAAACTTTTGAGAGGTGGTGGTTGCACAACACTGTGAATACACTGAATGCCACTGAATTGCATCCTTTAAAATAGTTAATTGTATATTACGTGAATTTAACTCCATAAAAATAAAATGACTTTCTAGTTAGCACTCAGTGGCCAAGAAAATCGTTAGCATTACATCCATTCATTGAACTTTAGGAAAAATTAACAAAATTGGATTGACTGGTTTCATTTTGAATTAATGAACACAAATCTCAGACAGGTACTCAATAGTGCCCTGAAATCTAAATATCATTATATTTTTCTTTTAGTAAATTCACTTTCCTCTTCTCTGAGATAACTATTTATTACTCTCTACTCTTTTCTCAAATATCATTTCATACTTTCTTTCTCTTCAAAATTCCACCTCACCTCTCACCCTAAATGACCACCTTATCAATTTACTGAACAGCTACTCTCTCATCTTCCCACCAGCCAAAATATAAACCTTACTGTGGCAGACACTGCTAATCTGTTTCCCAACAGTTGTTTGCCCATTTATCCCTTGCTACCAGACAGACAATTTGGATTAGCTAGCAGCCATGTGTGTTTAAGGGAGCTTGGCCGTGTCCAGCCCTAGAGAATGAATCACAATTGAACTAAGCCGGGTTCATGATCTCAATTGTCAGACAATTTGTCCTCCAGTAACAAACTGAAAAATGACTCTATTTGGCCCATCCTTGCTCATATGACCTCTCCTGGGTCAATCTTTATGGTCAAGACAATGGGATATCATATCGACTGGGCCTAGGTCATTTGCTCCAAGATCATTCCCTCTGGCCAGGAATGATATGGTTGACAGCCACAGAAGTATTACAAGATTGAAGCCAGAAGGAGCAATTCTCCAGAAGAGGTAGACATAAAACAGAGGCCAATTAAATATCACCCTCTGGGTGTTCAGAACAATTATACCCTTATGTTCATAAAAATATGCATTTCTCAATATGGGAAATGCTCTCACATAATATGGTGCATCTATTCTACATTAATCCAAAAATGCACTCACCTCCTCCCAACAGGAGACAACTCAAAGTCTTATCAAGTTACTGCATCTAACTCCCCTTAGGATCTCCAAATTATGTGCATTCCTCCCTGACTCAAATCCAGATGAGGCTTATCATGATACGGCACCTGAAGACAAACAAAAAATTCCTCTCCCTAATATAATGTCTGAAATACAGGAAAAACAAGACAACCACAATGTAATTCCATGTAATTCCCCTTTAGGAGAAGGGACAAGGGGAAAAAATTTACAGTTGTCCCTGGCCATCGTAAACAACGTGTTCTTCTAGTCAGAGTTAATAAGGCCTTCCCTAGCAATGCAGTGACTGTAGGATTCTGAGCTATTTGACTGTTCCTGACTTCTGGGAGCCTTCTTCATTCTTTTCTCCTATGGCTACAATCAAGAAAAAGGCCAGAAGGCATTCCTTTCGTGGGGGTTGTACTAAGTTCCAGAGTTTTGGGTATGTCACTAATTCCTCCATTTTCAGGACCATTTTAGTGATATTATAGAAACACAAAACAAATTGGCTTAGATTAAAGAGGGAAATAATTGGTTCATTTAACTTGGAAGTAGAGGCACTCCTAGATTCCAAGTCTCAAATTAGATTTTCAGAATTCTCTCTCCCTACCACCGTTGCCCTGCTCCACTCAGTGGCTGGGAAGAGGGCTGCCCTGAATTATATTCCCTCCTAACTTCTCTTCAGTAGGCTTCTGCCCTCCACTACTCTACTGAAACTAATCTTGTTAAGGTTACTACTTGTTATTCTCTTTTTAGCTAATGCAATGAGCATATTTCTGGTCATCTTATTCAATGTCTCAATAAAATATTTCGTGTTTGAGCACTCCATGCCTCCTAAAACACTCTCTTCTTTCTGCTTCCAGGACACATTTCTCTGGATTTCTTCCCGATTCTCAGTTTCCTTGGCTAGATCTTCCTTTTCTTCCAATCCTCTAAGTATCGAAATCTGAGAGTTTAGTCCTGGGTCCAATTTTCCCCATTATCTACACTCATGCTCCAGCTGATTTTATTAGGTGCTATGGTTTAAACACTAGTCACATGTTTATGACTCCCAATTTTTTTACATACAACTACTTAGCTTCAGATGTGTGTGTGTGTGTGTACTTAATATTGAATGTAACTAGGCATCTAAAAATTAATGTATTTAAAATGAACTCCTTAGATTATATATCTTACCCAGACTTCCCTCTCTCAATAAATGGAACCATTCACCCATATGTTTAAGCCATAAATATATTTAAAACTTCTCTTTCCCTTAGCATTCACCCAATCCATCACAGAATACAATTATTAAAACCTCTCCATTGAGTAGTGAGATTTCATGTTTGTCTCTTCTTATTGTGTGTTCTCTTAGATCTTATCTTCTACAACCCACACACATATGCACAGTAGTTAACACTGCGGAATCAGTTTCCAGTGTCATTCAGTAACCTCCCATAACCAAACTGAGTTGGCAAACTTCATAGAGCTCATGCTACAGAGAGGAGTGACTTCATTTAAAAACAAAGGCTTCACTTTTGCTAAATGCTTAATAAACAGACTTAGACTAGTACTACAAACTATGAAATTCCTCCTCAATAAATAACAGAGGCAAGTATTTTGAAAATTACCTATCCTACCTGTGGAATGGGCAGAAACCCCTGTGTCTGAAAATACATTTAATTCACAGAACTGGTTTGGTCTCATTTTAATTTTACAGCTAAAAACAAACAACAAATTCCTGATCCTACCTCAATCCTAGACAAAACAGAATTTTATGTTTGTTAATATATCTGCCTTTAACAAGTTATTTTTCTGGGTTCACACACATCTTAAAATAGACCTCCAAAGGCCTATAATTTAGAAGCATAGTTACCCTTATATTAGTTTGCCAGGGCTGCTGGAAAATAGTCCCACAAACTAAAATAGTCCCTTAAACAACATAAATTTATTGTCTCATAGTTCGGGAGACTACAACTCCAAGATCAAGGTGTCAGTAGGGTTGGTTCCTTCTGAGGGCTATGAAAAGTGAATCTCTTCTGAATCTCTCCTCTAGCTTCTGGTGATTTTCTGAGAATCTTTGGCATTCTTTAGCTTGTAGAAGCATCACCATGGGCTCTGCCTTCATTTTCACATAATATTTTACCTGTATTTCTAAGCCCAAATTTCCACTTTTTATAAGGGCACCAACCATGTTTGATCAGGAGCCCATCTTACTCTACTATGTCCTCATCTAGACTAATTGCATATGGAACAATGCTATTTCCAAAAAAATAAAAGTCATGTTCTGAGGTAGTGGGAGTTAGAACATCAACCTTAGAATTTGGAGGGAACACAATTCAAGCCATAACACCACCACCACCAAATTCGGTCTCCGAGCAATGAAGAAACATTTAAAGTCTGAGTGAAAACAGAAATACTTATCAAAAGATCAATCAATGCAGGTATACCCAGAGAGATTGCAGGTACAATTCCAGACCACTGCAATGAAGTGAATGCCTCAATAAAGTGAGTCAGACAAAGTTTTGGTTCCACAGTGTATATAAAAGTTATAATTATACTATATTGTAGTCTACTGAGTGAAATAGCATTATGTTGAAAAAAATTCAATGTATATACCTTAATTAAAAAATACTTTATTACTAAAAAATGCTGTCATCTGCGCTGCCAGTGAGTTGTAATCTTTTTGCTGTTAGAGGGTCTTGTGATGTTGCCTCATTGTTGATGGCTGCTGGCTGATCAGGGTAGTGGTTGCTGAAGGTAGGGGTGGCTGTGGAAATTTCTTAAAATAAGACAACAATGAAGTTTGCCACTTTAATTGACTCTTCCTTTCACGAACGATTTCTGTAGCATGCGATGCTCTTTGATAGCATCTTACTCACAGTAGAACTTATTTCAAAATCAGAGTCAATCCTTAGATACCCTACTGCTGCTTTATCAACTAAGTTTACACAATACTCTAAATCCTTTGTTGTCGTTTCAACATCTTCACAGCATCTTCATTCATCTCAAGAAACCACTTTCTTTGCTCATCCATAAGAAGCGGCTCCTCGTCCATTACAGCTTTATCATGAGATTGCAGCAATTCAGTCACACCTTCAGGCTCCACTTCTAATACTACTTGCCCTGCTATTTCCACCACATCTACAGTTAACTTCCTCCACTGAAGTCTTGAACCCCTAAAGTTATGCATGAGGGTTGGGATCAACGTCTTCCAAACCCCTGTTAACGTTGATACTTTGAACTCTCCATATGAATCACAAGTGTTGTTAATGGCATCTAGAATGGGTAACTCCTTTCCAGGTTTTGAATTTATGTTGCCCAGATCCATCAGAGGAATCACTATCTATGGCAACTATAGCCTCACAGAATGTATTTCTTAACTAATAAAACTCGAGAGTTGAAATTACTCCTGATCCATGGGCTGCAGAATGGATGTTATGCTGGCAGGCATGAAAACAGCAGTAATCTCATTACACATCCCCATCAGAGCTCTTGGGTAACCGGGTGTGATGTCAATGAGCAGTAATATTTTGAAAAGAATCTTTTTTTATTTTTTTTCCTAAGCGGATGGTCTCAACAGTGGGCTTAAAATTTCAGTAAACCATATTTATCAGGTTTGTTGTTCCATTTACAGAGCTCAGGCAGAGTCGATTTATCATAATTGTTAAGGGCCTGAGGACTTTTGGAATGGTAAATGAGCATTGGTTTCAACCTAAAGTCACCAGCTGCATTACCCTTTAACAAGAGTCAGCCTGTTCCATGAAGCTTTGAAGCTAGGCATTGACGTCTCTCTAGCTATGAAAGTCCTAGATGGCATCCTCTTCCAGTATAAGGCTGTTTTGTCTACATTGAAAATCTGTTGTTTAGCTACATTTATTAATTACGTAGTTAGATCTGGATAACGTGCTGCAGCTTCTACATCAGCACTTGCTGCTTCACCTTACACGTTTATGTTATGAGGAAGGCTTCTTTCCTTAAACCCCATGAACCAACCTCTGCTAGCTCAAACTTTTCTTCTGCAGCTTCCTTGCCTCTCTCAGCCTTCACAAAATTGAAGGGAGTTGGGGCCTTGCTCTGGCTTAGGCTTTGGCTTAAGAGAATGTTGTGGCTCATTTAATCATCTATCCAGACCACTAAAACTTTCTCCCTATCAGCAATAAAGCTGTTTTGCTTTCTGATGATTCATGTGTTCACTGGAGTAGCACTTTTAATTTCCTTCAAAAACTTTTCTTCTGCATTCACAAATTGACTCTTTGGCATAAGAGGCACAGTTTTGGGCCTATCTCAGCTTTTGACATGCCTTCCTCACTGAGTTAATCATTTCTAGCTTTTGATTTTTACTGAAAGACTTGCAACTCTTCCTTTCACTTGAATACTTAGATGCCATCCTAAGGTTTTTAACTGGCCTAATTTTGATATTATTGTGTCTCAGGGAATAGGGAAGCCCAAGGAGTAGGAGAGAGACATGGGAATTGTCAGTTGGTGGAGCAGTCAGAACACACAGAACATTTATTAATTAAGTTTGCCATCTTACATGGACACAATTCCTGGTACCCTCAAACAATTATAATAGTAATATCAAAGATAATTGATCACAGATCACCATAACTAATATAATAATAAAAAGTGAAATATTGTAAGAATTATCAAAATGAGTCACAGAGACACAAAGTGAGCAAATGTTAGAAAAATGGTGTCACTAGACTTACTTGATGTATGTTTGCCATGAACCTTCAATTTTTTTTAAAAAAATGAGAATCTGCCAGTGTAATAAAGCAAAGCACAATAAAAGAAAGTATGCATGTAATTGAAATATAACAGTAGGGATCCATGCATAGAGAGTCCTAAGATTCTTTTAGTTTCCAAAAAAGTTCTCTGGGCCTTATGAATAGATGAATACCAGAGAGAAGTGAGACACGAGAAAAGGTGAGACAATTAATCATTGACTTTGATGTAAAGGCCAAGTGCTTGGGTGTAAAAATCAAAAAGTAATAATATCAGATTCTGAGAAATTGAATCTCACAATTGCAAGGGCCTGGGACCTATTTGTATGATACAGCCAGTCTCTTTAATTCAGGCACATTCTCAGAACACTTTCATGGAATAGGACACAGACTTCCCCTGCTGGTAGGACTCACAGAGTTGACTCTCTACTCTCCGACTTGGGGAAAATGCATTCTGCTATCCTTGAGTTTCTCTCAGGGGTCTCCCTTTCTCCTCTTATCTCCTTAATATCTGGCTTAATAGAGGACAACTGGATTCTCATACCTGCTCTGTGTTCAATCTTTCATGTAGCAACTGGAAAACTTCTCTGTCACCTTGTTAAAGAATGATAGTGGAAAGGGCCAATAACCTGTTAATATTATTATGCAAATAGCTTCTACTTTGAATATCCCCTGAGGCTTTTAGGAACTGCCTGTCACTATACATCCACTCAATAATGGTGAGAGACATACATTTATACAACTCCAAATGTAAACATTAAACTATTCCCAAGGCTAATAAATGAGGTCTTCATACACAAAGCACACGGTCTTCTAAAATTTTTCTCTAAATCCCAGAAACAGAAAAATGGGAAAAAGAAACACTTATTTCTAAGAAATGGATAAAAAACCTGATGCAATATCAAAGGATTGCAACATTCGGAAGACCTAAATAAGGAAATCCAAGTTACAAAGTTTTGAGGAGAATCTAGTGCATACGTGGGGTAAATTGAGCCTACATAGAGCTTTCCACAGGAAATAAACCATCTTTAACATCTAATGACTCATATATAAGCTAGTTGGAGTGCCCACAAATCCAGTCACCTGAAACTTGGGGTCAGTCTTGAACACTACTTTTCCATTTACTTAATCACCAAATCCAGCTCGTAAATATTTCTCATCTCTGTTTTCTGTTCACCACTGATAGGCACTTATTATTTCTAAACTAGATTTTTGCAGAGTCTACATATTGATATGCCTGGCTATGATCTCCTTACAAATCTGTTCTCAGTACCCTCAGTTTTCTCACTTAGTACAAATCTAAATATGCCCCTTTTGAGTCCTTTAATGGCTCCTCATTATGTCATCTCCCATTGGTATAATGGAAAGAGTGAGAGCTTTGACATCAGAGGGATAAGTGGATAAATCCTAACTTGATCTGAGACCTTAGGGAAGTCACTGTCTGAACTTCCTCCACGGGAGATATAGACAATTACAGTTGGTTAGAATGAGGAAGAGAGAGAAGAGTTATTAGAGCACCTAAGAAGGATATCTAATCCAAACTTGAAGGAGAAAGAAAAGCATTTTGGAGGGAGTGGCATGTAATTGGAGGAGAAATTTGTTGAGATTTGTTGGATAATGGGAACTTATGCAGGGAGTGATGTAAGATAAAATGTGTAGAGGGTCAGATCACAAATGATTGCAAGATCTGTTAAGGAATATAGATTTGACCCTGACAGTAAAAACAGAGAGAATTTAGGATTTGAGCCAAAGAGGAATATGAAGTGTGTGTTGTAGAATCCTCACTCTGGCTGCAGTGTTGAGGAGCCATTAAACAAGGACCATAATGAGAGTAAAGTCAGGAGAGACTTTTGTAGTCAGTGGTCTCGACAAGAGTAGTAATGGTGAAAATAAAGAAAAGAAGATGGATTCAAGAACCATTTGAGAGGCATCATCATTCATAGTACTTAGCAACTGATTGGAAGTGTGGGGTGAAGAAGAGGAAAGAATTAAAGCAGCACAGGTTTCTGTTATGAGCCACAGGGTAGCTGGCAGCACTGTCCTTGGCCAGTGGATGTGGGAGAAGGAACAGGTTTGAGACAGGAAGATAAATGTACGGGTAGAACTTGACTGTGAGGACCTCGGTGGAGTTTTTCAGTAAGCAGTTGGATGTTCAGGTCTGGGATCAGGAAGATCAGACTAATGATAAAGACTTGGTTCTTCTCAGTAGCTTATGTGCCCTAAAGGCAGGAAGGTCACCAAGGGAGAACGTATAAAAAGAACAGACAAGATGACTGCAATCACACAAAACAGCTTTCATCGTTTGCAAAATAGGGGCACAGTTTTCCAGGGCCTTTAGGAGAAATAAATGTACTTACAACATGAGAAGTACCTAGCAAAATGTCTAGCTCACAGTACAGGGTCAATAAATATTTATTGAATGAATAAATGAATAATGGAACAAAAGCCTATATGTAATTTACTAATTTCCTTGTAGAGATTAAACAAAGTGAAAGTTTGCCACCTCTGAGAAAATCTTATGAAGAAAATACAGGTTATACCCATAGAAAAAGACACTTGCCCTTATCAGCAGAGCCATGATTCATAAGGGACAAGGCCTTTTGCTTTTTCTTAGACAAGAAAGTCACATTTATTAGCACCCGGTCAGCTATTTAAAACTGACCTCTGTTTGATCTTGACATTTACAAGCAAAAGGAAGTCTTTAGTTATGTAACAGGTCAGCCATCCACGCATTCCCCCTCCCCCAACAACAATAACAACAGAAGCCCATTTGTCATTGTGCCTGACTCTATTCAAAACAACACATCTCTTCACCAGCTTGTATTTTTTTCCTTACATTCTCTGAGGCTCCCAACGGATGCCCAACAATCTGGTAAGGGGGTGAAGATTAACATCTGCTTAGATAGGAGGGTGTGTGTGTGTGTGTGAGTGTGTGTGCACTCACACATGTTTTAAAAGGGAACTCTTCTGCTGTAAAATCAACCAGAACTAAACAGTTTAACAAAACTCTCAATAACTAGACTTCATGGCGATAAGGGAACCCGTTCCAGGTCAAACAAACTGCTCGTGATTATACAGCATTAAAGTAGACTTCCAAATGGATTGGAAAACAAAAACTCATTCACAAAAACTCATGATTTCAGATTGGCATATCAAGCACAATTTCTGAGCATTTGCAGAAATGAATACTCCTACCAAGGGCACATTACTTATTTCAAATAAACTTGACATCAAGGGATCCACTGTTGCATTTGAACAATGAAGAAGAACCAGAACATTTTGGGTGGGTAATCTCAAATCAAATACATTATATCACTTTTAGCCACTCATACACATATTTAGAAATCTAAAAATTTTCTGGAGATCTATATTCTTTCTACTCCTAAACTTAAAGGAAATAGTGATTGAACACCAAGAGGCAAATAATGAGAGTTTATTTTAGAGCCTAGGTATAAAATGTTGAATAAATTTTGGTTTTTAGAGTCGAACATACTAATCTTTTGTCTTCGTGTTTGTTTTCTTACTATACTAAGTGTTAAAGATAAAAGATCAGTTAGAAGATTCATTCAGTCCTCAGCTATTGCATAAGAGAGGTTCACTGTGGTTCTCTCGTTAAGAAAGGGTATTGGTAAAGGACCCAGAAGACTGAATCTGAGTTCCGGCTCAAAAATTTACCTTGGGTTTCCGACCAGCAGTATCTACTGAAACTCACAGTTATAGAGCAATGGAATAGAATTGACAGTCTATAGAGTTATATATCTATAAATAAATGATTTTTGATGAGGTTGTTAAGACTATTCGATGGGGTAAAAAATCGTCTCCAACAAATGGTGCTGGGAAAACTGGATATCTGTGTGCAAAGGAACATTAAATTTACCTGGACAGAGCGCTATGTGCAATATGGTAAAGGGCTTGAATGAGCAAGGCAGGGGTTGCGGTTTGCCAGCCTAAGATCCATTTTTTCCTTCTTAGTAAAAGAATCCCCATACTCTTGGGGTGGCAATGTGCCCAGCTAAGTGTCCACAGTTCTAGTCCCCATGCAAATAGCAGTGGTCAGTGATATATAAGAACTCGTTAAGTGAGTTTTTGAGAAAATCGCTTAAACAGGGCTGCTTAGCTTGCAGTTGTCCATTTCTATTTTGCCCTTCCTTTTCCTTCTCCATGCTGCCTGACATGTGACTAGAATAGCTGCAGCTGCAGGTATATCTCGGACCTTGAGGATAGAAGCCATGTTTGTGAACACATGAAGAGACAAAGCTCAGGCTACTGAGGACTGTGGGGCTACCACACCCATCCTGAGCTGCCTGTGTCCAGACTTACTTTGTATGAGTGAAAAATAAGCATCTACTTGTTTAGGACATTCTTATTTGGTTTGTTTGTTTTATGTATCCAAGACTAATCTCAACTGATTCAATCAGTTCCTGGGCAGCTGGGAGCACAGGGTAAGGGTGAAGAGGAACCTTGACCTATAGGCTTGGGTTAGGGCTGTAACTTAACTTCAGCTTAGAGTAGGAACTCGTTAAAAATGCAAATATTTGGCCCTATATCAGAAACTCTCGGTATAGGGCCCAGTCCAGCAAGTCCTTCAAGTTTTTGTTTGGAAACCAAGGTAAGTGCTTCCTGTTCCATGCTGCTTGAGTAGGAAATTTCTTTTAAATGGCTTTGGCCTATGACTATATGTTCTTAAGATTAGGTTTTTTGAATTTTAAAACTACTTAGGTTCTAACTTCAGCTTCACTTTTTATTAAACCGTATGTCCTTGGGCAAATGACTTAATATTTGTGAGCCTCATTTTCCTCATGGAGATTATAATAATAGTGCCCTTCATAGGGTTCTTGTGTAGATCAAATGATAAATCTAAGCACAGTACCTGGAACACTGTAGGCACTTAATAAATGATAGTTCCTCCACTCACTGTCTACCACTTAACAATGCATTGCAGGCATCTGGATCAGGCATACATTCCTGTAGAATTTGAGCTAGACACACCCTCACTTCACCCACCGTTTACACTTTGTCTTCATTATTGCTTCTGTTACTCTTTAAGGTGGAAGAGAACCTTAGGCAGGGAGATCCCAGGAGGGAAAGAAAGGAAAAGGAGTCTTCTTTGAATATAACATAACTGGTCAGGCTCACTACAGAGTAAGAATAAAGGAAGGCCTTGTTACTAGTTTTATTTTTAGGCCTTCAGAAATGTCCCTCTCATCAGGTAAGGGGAAAATTATACCTAACTGGTATATGAGCTATTACTAAAAAATAAGAAAAACGTTCACATGTGCTTATTCCAAAATTGGGAAATAAAACTACTATGGTCTTCTCCATTGAAATTTGTCTGCGTTTTGAGTATTACCAATAAATCTCTTTTTATGAAAACAGAAGGGGCGAAATTATTTTCATGCTCCAAAGACCATAAAGGAGCCCCTCGCTGTGTCTTATTTATGTCTCGTTCCTACAAAGGTCAGCTTCCCCACCAAGCTTCCCACTTCCTAGCTTTTGCATCAAATCATGACATCTCTTTCCCAGCTAGTGTCTATGGCACACTTAATATGAAACTAGTATCTTGCCGGGTATGGTATCTAGAAGATGCCTGAAGCTTGTTCTGACTACACAGTTGTTACTGGATTCACCTCCGTGGTGAGGGAATGATCGTAGATCTCCCCATTCTCCAGTTTCCCCCTAAAAACCCAATACCGGCGCTGCCCATTTAGCTCCCGGTCTGGGCAGAAACAGACAAAAGACCCAAGAGATGACACAGAAAGAAAGAACAAAGTTAAAGTACGAAAGTCCCTTTACCAAGTGAACTGCTGACAAAGAATAGAAGAGAAAACTGGGTGGTAAAAAAGCCAAGCTTGGACAAGGAAGCCGGCGTGTGGAGGGTGGCCTTTCCTGGATGAAGTCCTATGAGATTGGGAGTGCCGGGTAACTGCTGTGTTACATTTGGGTATCTTTCAAACACTTTGAGAGACAACTGTAAAAAAAGAAGCTACTTACACACAAACCCATAAAAACATGAAAAGAGAATCACACAGTTCTGTTATGACTGCTAGCATGAGTGGAAATCAATTAACATTTATTGAGAACCTACTGAAGAGCTGGATACACATCTCGTTTAATCTTCATGACAGTCCTAAGAAACCAGTATGTTTACCTCCTTCTAGATAAGACAGCTGGGACTCAGGGAAATTAAGTGAATTGCCCAAGGTCATAAAGCTGGTGGAGCAGGAGCAAAGCTGGAACTATGATACGTCTGCCGCTGGGAGCTGGGGACCAGAAGCTGCTGTTGAATGAGAGACACTGGGCCAAAGATTTTTGCCAGAGGAAGTGTCTCAGGAACTGGTCTGCCATGTCCTCTGCACCGGGGTGTCTCTGAATCTGTGTTTCATTGTGAAACTGTGGGTTTTTCCTGACACTTCCTTAGCACAAAAAGCTGTGGAATCACAGCACAAAAGCTGTGAGATCTATTTTCTTGTATATGGTCAAAAATGCAGCCCACCAGAGCCTCTTTCTCCATCCCTCCAATATATACTGGTAATAGAAGCCAGAACACATGCAAAACTACTTTTATGAGTTTCTCCAGAAACCTTTTTACTCTTCTTTTCCCCCTTGCTTCCTTAACACTTTTCCTTCTTTCCTCTTCCCACTTCTAGTCCTTTATCAACGACACAATTTCCAGGCATTTCTTCCCACAGATCTTAAACTGTAGAAGATATAATCAAGTCTTTTCTTTAGCAAAACTAGATAATGTTTTGAGTTATTTACCATTTTAACCCAGGACAAGAGTTGGATTCTTACGATCCTTTCTCACTCTGGCCAACTGAATTGCTGCAAAGTTACTTCTCACAGCTGTGAATAGCCTAGATTATAAATCTTAATTACAAATTACCCTAATCTCATATTTCTTTTATTTTGACAATGGTGATATGACTGCAGAGAAATACAGAACAATTGTTAGCTAGCGGGAAGCCAACATAAATTCTGTTTACTGTGTGACCTCACAGAAGTGGCCACAATCTCCTTATTTCTTCACTATTCCTACATTACTTTTCCTTTCTCCCTCTCCCCCTGCCCCCCCCCCCCATAGCGAACCAGCAGAGACTTTGCTGAAAGGAACCTTAGAAAGGTTTAGTTTAAGTAAACTGAGAGAGGCCCAGGACCAACAGATTCTTACTGTAGATGAAACCTTGAGCATCTATACTTTCCATTCTGAGTTAATTCTATGTTCTTAAAGCCAGGAGGTAGGAATTTGGCTAACAGTGAGATTTACTCTTCTCTCAAGGTAGAATCCACTGGTGAACAATACCATGAGCTTCTACTCCTTAATTCCAGCACAAATCTTTGTCCTTGCCATTTCCTCTCCTTTGCCCTCCCCACCCATTTCTAGCCCCCATGACCGGCCAGTCCATCTGGCCAGTGCTTAGCCACAGGGCTGACGAACGGATTTGTGTTACCAGTGAAAGCCAGCTAGCATTCCCACCATCCTATGACAAATACTAGATTAGTGATATTTAAAAGAAGGTTTAAGATGTAAACATGTATACAGACAAAAATATTCCTACACACACACACACACACACACACACACACCATTGTCTTGAATACTAAAGACGATTTCTCTTTTCGCAACCACTTAGTGGCATAACCTGATAAGGAAGACAGTGGCACCCAGTGGACAAATGTTTGATTGTTTGAGACAGGTGTCCCTTCTGAAATGTTCTCATATCTTAGCCTTAAGAAAGGTCAGTTGCTCCCCTTATCTTTCGCTCTCCTCTGTCATCCCATTAAGACATCTACGGAATTTAAAAATAGGAGAGAGTGGAATATTCTTACAGTTTTCATATTTTCAATAATAAGACTAAACTAAAACATTGGAGAAAGCAAAAATTTCAGTATTAAATCCTCTGAGAACAATGTTTATATTTGATTAACCTGTTTCAACAGTAGCAGTAGAGACAGCTAAATCTAATAAAATACTCAATTTAATTAAAATTGCAATGTTGAAAATGCCTGTCATGTGCTTTTTTTTTTTTTTTTATACATCATGCCCTCTTTTTCCTCAAACTACTGCCAACTTCCAATTAAATTCACTTGGTTATACAAATTTGGCAACTCCAAGGACAATATTTCAGGAAAATAACACACACGAATCTCGCAACTTAATGCTATTGTGTAGTTTATCTGGGAGCCATACAAATACCTATCTTTACTCTTCAGCTCTTTGATTGATTATTTTGGTTGTGAGCTACTTGGGTAGTGAAGTCACAGTTATATATCTTTCTTCTCAAAACATTTTATTCATGGTAAGTACAAAAAAGTTGAGGGAAAAAATTCCAGTTTCCATTTCGTATATTTAATCTGCTAAATGCTGAAAAAAAATAGATCTAATTATTTGATGTTACATAAAAGGATCATCGAGTTAAGAATCTTAAATATTAGGGGCCCTTTTTATTGGATAAAACTATTTTATAAAGAACAAAATGAATGAGTACTTTTATGGGTGAATTGAATTTTACTGATCGAAATGAGAAATCATGAAAAGACATTCAATTATGAAATAAACATATATCTTAGTGCAAAATTATACCAGTGGGCTGTCCTTGTTTAGTTAGCCACTTCAAAATTTCTTCCAGGTTTAGAGGTTCTGAAACCTTTTTTTTTTTCCCTTTGAAATGATACCTCATGTTCATCATTATATTTTTAGTAATATATAATTTTGCCACGTTTGAGGCTTGTTTGTATTTGCTTTAAAGAAAAGACCAGTTGGCAAGTCAGGGTTACGGCATGTGATTGAGATGGAAACTTTCCCAAATGGCTCTGGGCTGATGGCAACACCTTTTCATTAAATGATGTAAGTCCCCAGTGACACTTGCATCAGTCACATTTAGTCAATAAACAATAAACACATCCCAAAGTAAGCAGGCACTTTTTGGTAATTTGAAAAAGAAATAGAGGCCATTTTTGTGTGTGTCATTACATTACATGTTAATTGTACTTCTTTTTCTCATAATACAAGCAGCTTGCCCCCCTAGTTTTTGCAAAAATTCTTATAAAATTCTGATACAATCAAACTTTGCTATCCAGACATTTGTTACGTTTTTTAAAAAAGTTCCTAAAATATATTATCAAAATGTATCAATGTATGATAAATCAATAAGCATTTATAACATTTCGGGATCTCTGCAGTCCATTTTCCTTCACTGACTGTCACCAAAAGCGAGCACTGGTGCCCTGTAGGAGGAGGACCCTCTTGGGCCAAGTCCCACTGCCCAGGGGAAAAGGACAAACAGTAACAGTGGGATTTGCCCTGCACACTATGCTGTTTACAAAGTGTAATCATACTGGGAGATGGTTCAGCCTCTGGACTGAGCTTTACTGATACCCACACGCAGTGTCTCTGAGATCAGAGACCTGACAATTGAGGCAGGTCACTTATAAAGCATTTGGGCTGCCCACTGCAGCCCAGGCTCCACCTAGGAAGCACTTGCTTTGTTTCTATGAGTTTCGAACACCAAGAAGAAAATCAATATTTAGAAAACTCTCTTGTCTCAAATAATTTGAGAAAATTACTTCTGTGTGGTTCCTATGGGTTTTATCCTACCTTTGGGCTTATCTTTTTATAATGCAAATATGCTTCACTCATTCAGGAAAACCACTTGCTTAAAGATGGCTTGCCTAACTCATGGGCTGTGGTGGATGAAAATCAAAATATAAATGTAAAAGTAGTCTTAAAGGCTGAAAAGTTCCATATAGATTAAAGTAATTTTTGTTAATCTAAAAATGAATGAAATACTGTGTGTGTGCATGCACGTGTGTGAATAATCACAGAGGTTAAGGTACATATTTAGACTTACACTTGCTCTACTGAGAAATCTATCTTTTCAATATCAACAACAGGTATTACCTGCTCAGATAAGGTTTTAGCCTTTTCTTCCGCTTCCTTCAGGCAAGTCTCCAGAGCCTCGAGATGTGTCAAAGTAAATGACATTTGTCCAGTTTCCAGGGAATCTTTCTTTAAAATAATAATCAAGTATTACTTTTTGACATGGATAGGTTCCTGGGCAATCTTAAACAACTTTATGGACTAATGATAGGCATAATAAACTCACACAAATCATCTTTTTTTCTTCATCAACACATAATAAAACAGTGAAATTTTACAAAAACAATAGTCTTATTTAACATTTAAGGTCTAAAGGAAGAGTAAAAATGCATAGTAAATGACAACAATGAATAGTTTTAAAACGTTAGGATAAAATTACTCAGTTTGGAACTAGGTTAATCTGAGACTTTTAGTCTTGATACAAGGGAAAACTTTCCTTCAAGAGGTTAAGACCAAAATTTCACATTCCTAATAAGATGTCACCTAGAATGTCTACATTTTTTTACATTCACCTATCTTGAGGAACAGAGTCATCTGAATTCAGAGAAGCTCTTGTTTCCTCTGATCAGCACCTTCTTATCACAAATTCCATTAAAGCACAAATACCACATGGTTTAGAATCAAATCATCCTTCCCTAGAAGGTGGTTAATATGACTCAAATTAGCAGATGTGTAGACTTTGCCTCTCAAAATTGTTTAAAAGTTGCTCTTTCTCATCTACAACTGCCTGAGGATTATGCAGAATGTGGCATGTCAATATGAGTCATGGGCCTTCTGAGACTAGAGCGCTTCCTGACTATTCTTTAGCTATCAAGACAATTAATTAAAATTACACAGCAATATGAGAAGTTAAAAAGGAAAACCTGCTGCTTTGTTTTTTCCCTTTGGTTTAGGAGCCCACTGATTTTACACATGTGTGCATTTCCTCATGATACAATAGAGCCATCTGGTGGTAAATGGAACCAGCCATAAAAATAAAGCATTCATTCATTTCCTTTAATTGTTCATACAGTACTCTTACATTTAGGGCTCTGTGTCAGGCCTCTGATATAAATGAAACTTCATGGGATGAGAAGAGAAAGAATTTTTCTATGTCTCAAAAACAGCCTGGCTCCCGGGTAACATGCAGCTGTGTTATCTCACCCAAAAGTTGGCTTTTGGAGTATAACATCTTGGTCTAGAATGTTGATACTTGGGATGAACCAATGATGATTCCAATAATTTTAAGAGTCACTCCACAACAACAGCAACAACAACAACAACAACAACAACAACAACAAAAACAAACCTCAAGACAAATTTTTTGTGTATTTACACTTGCAGATAATTCATGCTGTGAAACATTTTATGCAGAAAAGGGGAAATTGTCAAGAGGCAAAACTATTCCCAAAAGATTGGGAATCCCTAATTTAAACTACTATTTCCAGGGAGCATCTTCTTGTCTAATGCTGGATTTCAAGTGAAGTTTTTAAAATTCTTGTGACTAGACCAAGTAAAATCACCTAATCTGTTTCTCTGGGTCTTTTTTCTCCAAACACCCCACATTTCTCCAGCCAAGGATAACCATTTCCAGTAAGACAAAAACATTGTAAGTAAAGCCAAATGAAACAGGCTTGACTGAAGACTGGTATTAAATAACATAAGACTTTTCATGCAGGTAGATTTAAGAAATTGTCATATGTTATTGAACAGGGACAGTCCTGAGCAAACTGAAGAATGCAGTCTGAGTTCTTTAGCCCAGATGCAAGCTATCATTCCCCCATCTTTGACTTGCCTTTGTGTTCTCCTCACTCCCTTAAAAGAGTCGTAAATGTGTCTTCGCTGAGGTAAAAATGTCTTATACAAAAGCAAGTACTTTTTAATAGGAGGCAACTAGCATTAACCAAACAAAGGAATAAAAAGTAAACCAATAATAATTTCAGAAATAAGTAAATACATGGGGTTAGGAGTTTTGGAGGTGGGTGTGTGGTTTCAAGGATCCTAAAAAAGTTAGTTGTTGTCAGTCATTGTCCCAGTTTTGCAGGATGAGATGGCAGAAGAGCAGAAAGGTGGGATTTACACAGTCAAGTTCATTCTGCTTCAGGCATGTGCGGACATACATAAAGCAATTTATTATAAACATGAAACTGTCTTGGTGGTTAAAGTAAGTGATGAATGAATTATACTAATAAAAGCCCTTTATACTCTTTCTTTCTTAATTTATTTTTTTCTTGATTTCTGTAACCCATCTCAGTATCTTTTCATTGTCCCTTTCCTTACTTTTAAGTCAGAATATCTGTCTTACGATGACCTTGCTCTTCTTCCTTAACCATGCAAACCCTTTCCACCTTTCATGACTGGTTCAAGGTCTCTGATTAATCCAAATCCTTCGCCCCTCCTCTGAATCCACAAGCAACACTTAGGCCCCTGCATGCTCTGAACATTTAGTGGGAGCTCAATACATAGTTGTCAATTGAAGACTCATCAGTTGTTAATTGAATAGTTGTTAATTGAAGACTCATCAGTCAAAGAAGGTGATTGCACCAGAAGGAACAGTCCTTCATGCGGAGAGGCTGTAACAGTGACTTCTTTGAGCAATATTTGTCATGCATCCAGCCTGGGACACCGACAGGGATCAGATCCTTAGAGAAATTCTGCTTGCCAAAGCCAGATGCAAGATAACGCAGCAGAGAGCAAGAAGATGGCCATGAAGTTGGGTGATGATGACAGGAGGGGTTGTTGTGAGGATTAAATGAGGTAAGGCAGTTAACTTCTTAAGCAGATGAAATCCTCAATTAATATTATTAATAATTCCATTATCTTAACTCCTTTAAAGAGAATCATTTGATATTAAAACTTTCTAGTTTATTTTTGGACCCTAGTAAAAGAAAGTTCCTGTAGAGACACTTGTAACAACAAATGATCAAACGACAGCAGTGGGAAATTCAGTCAAGTATGAGATTAGAACAAAGTTACTATGTTAAATGTATGCATGTGCATTTATTTAACGGCCATATTGCTAAATAAGGGCATTGTTATAGAAAATTCCACCTTTTCAGAAGAGCATTTGGACATGGGTCAGTTTAAGATGATTAATTGTTTCTAGCAATCTAAAGCTTCCAATGTCCAGGGTTCTGGCAGCAGCCCCTGCTCAGAGGTGCGGTAACTTCCTGCCACATAAAACATGCTTTCGATACATTTTGCAATGGTCAAGCTTCCTGCTTGGTGCTTCCTGTATTTACTACTACTGTCGATTCGTCTTTCCCCCTGCTTTGACAGGCACCGAAGGCTCTACACTTGCTTCCTCTTCTACGACCTGCTTATATTTCTCGCATGGATTAAAGTCTTTCCCCAGGCTTCTAGCTCAGCCCCTTCCCCTGCGCAGATTTCTGGGAGCTCTCCTGTAATCTTTGGAGATCAGAATTCATTTAAGAGTGGAAATTTTGTCACTCTGACATCCCTTTGCACTTAGCTTTTGCAATAGTTTCTTAGGTAATAATTTAAAAATTCATTTTCCGGACTTCAATCCATTCTAGTGAAAATAGTATTCTTCTGTGCTTGGAGCTGCCTTAATAGTTACCTAATAAGATGTTTTTAATTCGGAATGTGAACAAACTACAACTATTGTCAAAGCCCAGTGGAAAGAAGGTTCTAGAAAGTGCCCATCGATATAACTGTGAAGGAGACGGCCATGGGAGAATGACAGATGAGCATTGATTAAGGAGAACTCTGGACTTAGCAGGCCATTTGACTTGGATAATGGGACTTGTGGCCTTCACTTCTCAGTCTCAGTTTTTCGTCTTTAAATTATGAATGTACTGGCCAGATCCCAGTGGAAAATGGATGGCCACTTTAATGGAGTGACTGAGGGGGGTTTAATGAAGGAACTGTGTACAGAGATGTGGGCACAATTAAGGGCATCAACAAAGGATAGTGAGCCAACCCCTAGAAGTGAAGGTACCATTTGCCTTAGCTTGAAGAAGTAGGGGAAGAAGTAATGAGAGAGTTATATTATTGCAGTATCAAGAAAGGAAGTTGCAGAGAGGGCCACCCCACGAGCTGGGCCTTTGGGTAGAGGAATATAGCTACTGCCAACCTGTGTCCAGACAGTAGTAGCGTATGGACCAGTTAAATGGCTTGACCTCGTCTTTCCTCACTTCAGTCTGTATTTCCCTTGGGCTCAACCCAAGAAGTCAGAAGGCAAGGGAGCCTGAATGACAAGTCCAGAGAGACCAGCTTCCCTGGAAAAGAAGGGAGTGGGAGAAAAGTGGAAAGTGAATCTGGAAGGGGAAACAAAGAAACCTCAGGCCAAAGGCATTTCATTATATTAGTGTGTTCCAAATGCCAGCCCATAGATGAATGTTGGTTTATAGTAACATTTTCACCAGTCAGCAAGGAAAGAACAAAGCTAAAAATTGTAAAAGAACTTGTAAATTTTTCATGAAGTCAAATTAATTCCATTTAGAGGACTGTCTTTTATTCTGAGACTGTGATTGGTCTATACATTTTGGTGTTCATGATGGCGATAGTATATGGAAATTATTGTGTTTTAGTGTTTTTTTCTTGATAAAAAAAGGAAAATTGGCAGTCTTATCAGAACTAACCCGTTATTTTGGGGGCAAATATTCTTATGGGTTTATGAAATCTGAAAGTATAGAGACCCTCTATCTAAGTCATCTCTGTTAAATTATGAATTGAATGTCTTAGCAGGTGGCCTTTCCAGAACTATGATACCTGAATTCCTCTGGACCAATCTTTCATACTGTGAAAGATTTAAGTACTTTTCCATTTCTATAACATCACTGATAGAATAAAAGAAAAGGGTATTCAAAAGGACTTATATTTTAACTTATAAAAAGATTGTTGGCATGGAAATTAAAGAGAAATGACCATGTGACATTTGATAGCTTCATAAATAAGTTTAAATAGTGGCTTAACTTTAAATAAGAGGCCAACTCTCATTTTAATTCAATTTAAAGCATTTCAATTCATAAGAAAACATTTTAATTTTCTTAAAAAATAAAGGAGGGGGAAATGAAGAATTGCTATTTAATTGGTATAGAGTTTCAGTTTTGCAA
The DNA here is from genome assembly GCF_902729225.1 of Pteropus medius. Taxonomy (NCBI): domain Eukaryota; kingdom Metazoa; phylum Chordata; class Mammalia; order Chiroptera; family Pteropodidae; genus Pteropus; species Pteropus medius. The sequence goes on along the minus strand of NW_024352785.1, from coordinate 19,037,918 downwards.
AATGAAAAGCTCTGGAGATTAGTTGCACAAAAGTGTGAACTTTACTGTACTTTACAATTTAAAATGGTTAAAATGGTCAATTTTATGTTATATGTGTTTTACCACATTAAAAATAAAAGTAACATGAAACAAATATATAAAGCAGGTAAATTACGGAGTGAAGGAATCAGACAATGTTAAAATTAATTCAACTATTCTACCTACTTCACAGGGTTGTCGTGAGAACAAATTAAAAAAAAGATAGCACATAATAAAAACTGTAAAATAAAAAAACACAATAAGGTAATCTTACTGAAGGAAAGGATTTTGATTCCTTTAATAAAGGAAACAAATGCTATTTGTTTTAAATAAAATTTTGGTTTAGTGGAGCATATAATAGTGCAAATACTTTTCTCATTTGTAAAGATAGTGCTTTTAATAGTTGAGTTTTTCATGACAGGATTATTTATTTTCTCATACATCATACATAAGTTTATATTTTGAGTACTTTGGCATATTGACCAGCAATGTTTTCTTCCTCCCACTGTATCCCAGTATTTGAGAAAATGCACATGCCTGTGGGAAGAAGGACTTTCAGATCAGCTAATAAGTAAGGTGATAGAATTTTACTGCTCAAATTAACTGAGGATTTTCAAACGTAGCTTTGTGAATAAATTATTGCTAAACTGTGTATAATCAACAACAAATATTTTATGACTGATAGTGTTCAGAGTGGAGGTAATTTTTTCTGCTAGTAAAGTATAGGCTATAAATAAGTAAACTTAAATTTAACTCAATGATAAGAACTTCAATACTCTAATGATGTTGTTCCCAAAACCTAGCAAGGAAATACTTAATTGAACTTGATGTTTCATAAGAAAACTTTTCTATAAGAATCCACTCCCCTAACCCAGCTTGGCATTTACAGAGACTTCTTTCTTTACCAAGGTTTGAAGGAGAAATGTGTTATGCATTCTTTTGGATCAGATAAAAGTTTAGCAACAATTTCCATAGTACATTCCAATATGATAAGGTAAGCGGAAGACAGATGGGACAGCTCTCTTTTGCTGTAAATTTCCACTTCTTTTAAGGTCTTCCAGTCAAAATATTACTAAGAGGCATGGACACAATACCAGAAGGTGACATAACGTGCCTGACATTAGCTACTCAATGGGCCTTAGTTTTCTCACTCATGAAATGAGACCATTACATCTCATTCATCTTGCTCTCTTTGGTGGCCATTTGTCATACTATGTTGACGGTCCAGTGTCTTTCACCTGTTTGGAGAATTTCCCAACTTATGAATCTCATCTACACAAAGTATAAGTCAGGAATTCCTTCTCAAGCATCCTTTGCATCTAAGTGTTAGGCATATGGCTTTACCAATCAAACATACCAGCTTGAGATTTCAATATAGATGAGAGAGATATGACACAGCTACCAAATAGAATGGAATCTGGTCAGGTTAAGAGGGTCATTCTCTCTTCAGAAGCTGCAGGGATAGAAGACTTAGAAGTAATATCTCATACTCAGGGGAGTAATAAGTGATACGGGGCCAAAGTCAAGTGGCAGCAGTAATTGATTCTTCACCAGAATCTGGCAGTGTAATTGTGGTTCATCTCCAAGCCTGAGAGGTCTTCTGAAACACCTAATATCCTTTAATGATTAATTTTCCCCTTAATACTAACTAGGCTGGGTTCTGTTGATTTTGAATGTAAATTTGACTGATTATTACTTATTGTTTGTGTGATTTTAAGCAAGTAATTTAATTATTCTGAGCCTCTATTTCATCACCTCTAAAAATGGAAGAAATAATAACTCAATAGGGGCTGCTGTCATGACTAAATGTGGAAGTGCAGAAAAATGCACATAATTGCTAATCCATAGAAGTAAATTTTAAAAAGCATTTTTTTTTTCAATCTCTTGCTTTTATGTTTTGATGGTATAGCTTCTGGGAGCTCACAGCCTTGGAAAGAGCCTAAGAGTTGGTCATAAAGACCCAAAACTTTTTTTAAAACTCTGATGGTCTTGGCATTATGCAACTACATGTAGCCCAGTTACTCCTCGATGGAAAAAGTGATTTTTATGCATAATATAATAGCAAAAATTCAAAAATGTGGTAGAATAAGGCATAGCCTTCTCTGCCTGCTAACGAGGGGTTTTATTTAGTCTGCTCTGTTTCTTCCTTTACTTGACCTTTTTGCTAAACGTGTTCTTTTGGGCTTCTAAAATGAAGAAGGAGAGATTGAAGAAGAGAGAGAAGAATATTAACTAGGGCTAAAGGAAAAAGTTTTCCAAAAAACTTTTGAGGAGAAAACTTGGGAAAAGCTGTCATGTGAAATAGAAGCTTATGGAAAAGGAAAGAAGAATTTTTAAAAAGTGTATCGCTGAAATTTTTCCACACATACTGTTTAATTAATGCAATTTAAGCCCCAACATGCCATCAGAGTTCATTGGACCCAAATGTAGTTTTGGGTTTCTGTTTTTGAGCCATTCTATTTATAAAAATCTATATTTCATGGCTTTTATTTTTTCCTAGAGGTCTCACAAAAAACTAAAGAATACTTATTTATTTTTAAAAAATAGAATAAAACTCATTCTACCTTGCAAATACAATACAGATCCACTGGAACCTTTTACAAATCTAAGATATATTATGGGGTCTTAGTAATCTTATTTTTCCTGTATTTGAAACATGTTATTTAATCATCCTCAGAATTATTTAGTATTATTATTCATCAATTATTTCCAACTAAGACTTTAAAGATTAAAAAGAACCCCCCCAAAATTATGAAATTGCCTAGAAAGACAATGCCATAGCAAAATTAATAATTATCCTTCATTTCTTATTGTGTTGCCAAAAGTATTGCATCATCTTTCAAGGTATAAAAGAAGAGATACCATTTTTATAGGCTAGCTTTGACTTTCATTACACACAGCTGTGAATACTGAATTTTTCTTTTTCTATGCATAATGTCCAAAGAGAAGAAAATTGACAGAGGAGGACATTTCAAAATTTTTAGACAAATCAGAAGTTGAATGTGAAGAGCAGCAAGCACTCTTGACCAGCACTGCCCAGTGTGGCAGCCACTAAACCATAGGTTGCTCTTCAGTACTTGAAATGTGTTTAGTTTGAAGTGAGATGTGTTGTAAGTATAAAACACAAGATTTTTGAAGATGATACAATAAATAAGAATGTAAGCTATCTCGATACTTTTTTATATTGATTACATATTGAAATGACAATATTTTCGATAGGTTAAATAAACTTTATCAAAATTTACTTTCACTTGTTTATTTAAAAATGTTAATGTCACTAGAAAATTTAAAATTATGTAGACACAGTATATTTCTATTGGACAGTGCTGTTCTAGATGCTAATGTTGATGGTGGAATTAATTATGTAAGTGAAATAGACTATGAATCTTCAGATCATGACTTCCTTGAGACTGAGATGCATGTCCTCAAACATGAACAGGATAGTCCCATACAGGAGAGACTACACGCTATTTGGTAACAAGAACTTGGACTATCCTGTTTGCTAAGAAGATGTGTGATAGTATTCTCCCACCTTTTAAAATCTTTATATGCCAAAATTTTTGCTTGATATAAAGAGATTTGCTATGTTTAAATTCTTATTAAAATTTCTGAGGGGGTTTTTATTTTACTATCTCATTCTTATGTAAATTATAACTTTAAATATAAAAGATTTAGATAGATTTATTTGATCTAGATGGTAAATGATGATGACTATTTTTCTAGTATACTAAGGGTTAAGCACTTGAGTAATTTGAAAGTTACCTTGTGGGTAGTAGACTGTTTTTTTAAGTCACAAATCAGTGCTGAAACCAAACCATTTGGATTTCGGAATTACATGTCAAGCAGTCACAAGGAAAGTTATGGAAGACTTTTTAATTTTCAGTAACTTGATTATTAAAACAATGTATAAGAACACATCTGAAGGCACTAGGCCCAAATCTGGCTTTATTCAGAAGCAGAAAAATGAATAGGACTCAGAATATAGTCACCACAGACAGATATTTCTATTTTAAGGAAGAATCTAAGTAGTAATAGCCCCTAGGGAAAGCAAGCTGTTCTAGAATTTATAGTAGGCATTTGAAACAAGCAAAACAGGGCTTACTCCTTTCCAAAGAATGTTTCTGAACCACATTTAATTTAAAAATCTCTTTTAATTTAACTTTCCTTTGCATTAAGTGTATGTATGATTCAGGAACATTTTCTTCCTAACTGAAAAACACAACATGTCCAGCTGCAGAATGACAAACCCATGGGAATCGTTCACATATTTATTGAGCACCTTTTATATGTAGGTCCCAGAGATTGCTACATGCTATGGGTAGAATATTTGTGTCCCCTGCCCCCTCAAATTCATATATTGAAGCCCTAACTTCCAATGTGTTTGTATTAGGAGGCGGGGCCTCTGGGAGGTCATTAGGTTTAGATGAGGTCATCAGGGAAGAGTCCTCATGATGGGATTAGTGTCCTAATAAGGACACTTTCTGGTTCTTATAAACTAGAGAGCTTCTTCCCTGTCACCTTCCCTTTCTCCCTCACTCCCTCCCTTTCTCTCCCCTAATCTCTAATCCCCACAATGTAAGGATACAGTAACAAGTCAACCATCTGCACCAGGATCGAACCATGCTGGCACCCTAATCTCTGACTTCAGAACTGTGTGAAATAAATGTTTATTGCTTAAGCCACACAGTCTGTGGTATTTTGTTAGGGCAGCCCAAGCTGCCTAAGACACAACACTTGGTGTATTACCCTCTAGAGCTGTGTATGCCTGTAAGATGAATAACATATATTACATTGATTCATACATACATGGTTATATATGGTTAAATTATGATTGTTTTTAATTAACAATGTCATAGGTATAATCTACATTTGAATGATGATCGATATCATTGTCCATAATTTTTAACTTTAAAAAATTACCATAATTTTTAACCGTCACAATAAATTTTATTACATGCATTTATGACTTTCCCTTCTATTGGAAAACCCTGTAATAAGCATATTTATGCATCTTTGTTAACTCGTTTTTTTTATTTTCTTAATATACATAAAAAAGCAGTTACTGGATTTTAAAGAGTACATACTTGATACATATTTAAGATTACAACCCCCCAAATTAACGATCCCACCAAAATGATGAAAATTGTAGTTTTCTTACACATTGGCCTACAATGACATTGTCAATACTTTTTATAGCTGTCAAAGTTACAGGTAAATATGACATCTAAATTTCAATTTTTTTTATCTCTGCCTTTTATTGAGTTTGGACATTTTATTTGATAAATGCAGGTTTGGACATCTTATCGGATATTTATGTCTTCTTTTGTGATTTGTAAAATGTGTCCTTTGTTCATTTTCTATTTCAGGGCTAATCTTTTCCTCATTGATTTATATGAGACCTTAATATATTAAGGATATTATTTTGTAATAAATGTTACAAATATTTTCTATTACTTATTTTGAATATTTACAAAGTCTTAAATAGGTTGAAATAGTGTTAAATGGTAAGTTTTCTTATGAGGTATAGAATTTTCAAGTACTAAATTATTTTTTCATCTTTGTGCATTAATGCATAACTTTGAAGAGAGAGTCAACATTTTAAAGAACCAAACTCTAACCCAAACTTGGAGAAATACTCGATTTCTCTGAACCTCATTAAGTACAGATAACACATCACATTGATTCAAATTATTAGATCTATTTTGAAATAACTCTTTGACTCTGATACCCAATCTAAGAGAAACAGCTCAGCTATTGACATAATACCTGGGGTTATTATTCCCAGCAGCAAATTTCAGTTTAACAAAACTATCAAAATAAATTAAACTGTTGTTATTCAATCCGCCTGATGAGACTAAGGGCAGCCAGAGGCTAAGCTTTTTACAGGAGAGCCTGCCTCCTTCTGATTCTCATTCTCAAGTCACCCCCACTTTCTTCCAACTTCTCTCCAAGTATTCATAGAGCGCCTCCCAAAGGGATAGTTACTCCTTTGGGAAAGGCTAGATTGAATAATTGTCCTAACCCTTTGGAAGATATTTTCTTTCAAGGAAATTTTGAAGCTTTGGAAAGTATTTTTCTTCATACCACAGCAATCAAAGTGTGCTTTCAAAGTCAGACCGATTGATGAGATTATCCCCAAAACACATTTCCCCCTCGCCCAGTCTTCCTCTGATCTAAACCTTCAAGTTTCAGAAGGTGAGAATATTGTACGTGAACTTCAGTTTACCCAGAATATTAATTTAGAGTAACTCTTGAATTCAACTAAATGTATGTATTTAACTTCTGTTCCCTTTTTACATCTCACGACTTCCTTCTATACACATGAATTTCTCAGCATTTTCACCCTCACGGGGAAAAAAAAAAAAAGTCAACATTACACAGCACAAATTAGCATGCTTTCCCCAAATAATGCTGTTGTTTGGAATTTTTTGCCATTTGAAGGAGCCAAATGGTGCAAAAATGTCATGGGCATTTAACGAAACAGATTTGCAGATACTCAGATGCTTCAGTTTATAGAGATCCTTTGCACCATCAATGCCTCTTGGGGAAATTTTGAAAAATATCCTATCTGTAAACAATCTGTTTCAGTGTCACATGTTTTCTAAATTTTGCCTGTTGACATTTAAGAAATATAAAGGAACACATTTACATGTGAAAATAGGACCTTTTGTTTCTTGCACATGTACTCTATTATAGAAGTTAAAAACAAAATAGATCATTTTGCTTAATTGCTTGTGAAGGATCATTTTCAAAAGAACACTTCCTAGTTCTTTGACCAACCTCATTTTTGACTGCTAAGATCTTTTTTACAGCCTTTGTTCTCAAGTTAAATAGAACTTATTATTAAAATGGGAAATTCTGGAGCTAATGTCTTCCTTTATTTTGTGTCTATCTATAGCATTTTCTTTCTTTTAAGTTGAAATATTTTTTTATGTCTAGATTTGTATTGCTATAACTTTGTCCAACAAAATATCTCTGAAAATTCTCCTAAGCACATGATATTCTATTATTTCCTCAACCCTTAAAATTGTTTTTGGCATGTGACATTTTTTGAAATAGGAGCAGAAATCATGTGTAACTTCTGGGTGGAATACTAGTTCTACAGTTTGTCCCTCCTTTATTGTTGCCTCCCTGGATTGCAGAAGTGCATTCCCAGATGAAGCTTCCATCTGGATCGTCCCTGAGGAACTATGATGGATAGAGACTCTCTGCCACCCACCTTGGATGGGTATTGTGAAGAAAAAATAAATTATTCAAATAAATCCAATACTAAGATAAGCCATTAGCTAATTGAAAATAATAACCTTTAAAATTTTTAATGACAATCAAATTAAATTGAAATGAATTGAAGTTTTGATCTTTCTTGATAATTGACAAAGGAAAAAATGTATTTCTCATCAATTACAATGATACCATCACTATGCACTGCTTGACCTGAAATTTCTTTTGAAATTGTTTCTTTTTAGAATATAGGCTACATGATTTGAATTAGATAAACTCTTGAAGAAGTGTAGGGGCAGGAGAGCATGATATGGATCAGCTCCTCATTTACTGTAGGATCTCAATATAAAATTAGCTATATGAGAGCTTGAACAATGGTAGAAACTCCAACTAACATTTCATGTCCCAACATCTGGGTAGATAACATTACTCACTCAGACAGAGCAATGTTAGATACTATCTAGAGAACTAGTAGATGTCCCTCTAAGTAAAAATTCAATTTCCATACTATTTGTATTCTTTGCAGGAAAAAATCAATTTTTCAGATTGACTAAGTGAATATTACCATGCTTTATTAAATGTAATATTTTACTTCCTAAAATTTGAGAACAAATATTCATTAAATCTCTTACTTATACGAAGAAAGATTTCTTTGAAGGGCTATCGAAATTACAATGACAATTTCTACTTATATCTTTTGTCTTGTCTTCAATGACAATATAATGGCTGTTTTGCATTCTTTATAAATGTTCATTCACAAAACACTCATTAGGTTAGACCTATTCTGACTTTGTGATTCTATTAGGTTAGGGTCCATGGGAAACAGACTCAGAGATTTGGCTGCAGACTTCTTATTGGAGATGGCTCTTGGGAGGAAGCAGAAATGCAACAGCGGGCTCCGCCAATTCCAGGGGGAGCTCTGGAGCTGGGCTGGCCCTTTGAAATTGTTCTTGCTCAAAGGAAGTTTTTGCGGTTCTATTATCAAGCAGTCACTGGAATCATGTCGATCCTATAAAAAGGGATGGCTTTGGGACAGTGGCACTCCTTCAGCTGAAGGAAATTCCTGGAGAGGGATTTAGCTGTGAGTCATCATCAAGAAAAATTAACTCAAAATAAATAATGATCTAAATATAAAACCTAAAAGTATAAAACTTATAGAAGGAAATGTTTGTGACCTTGGACTATCTTAAGTAAGAAAGCAAAATTATGATCCACAACAGTACAAATTGATAAATTAGTCTTCATCAAATTAATACCTTCTGCTCTTCTAAAAACACTGTTAAGAGAGTGAAAAGACTAACCACAGACTGGAGAAAATACTTGCAAAACACACATGTGAAAATTTACTTGTATCTTGAATACATAAAGAACTCTTAAAACCCAGTAATAAGAAACAAACACAGCTTAAAAATGGACAAAAGATTTCAATATGTATTACACTAAATAAGATATAAGGATGGCAAATAAGCACATGAAGATTTACTCAACACCATCAATTATTTGAGGAAATTCAAATTAAAATCACAATGAGATATTACTCTATGCCTATTAGAATGGCTTACATTTAAAAGGCTGACCTTAACAGGGCTGGAGAGAATGTGGATAAACTAAAACTTTCATATACTGTTGGTAATACCATAACTTCAGAATTTTGACAGTTTTTAAGAAAGTTAAGCATTTACCTACTATATGACTGAACCATTTCCTTAGGTATTCATCTATGTTTTAGTGTGTATTGATAATATATTTTTATTGCTAAACCAATTCCCTTAGGTATATACCCAAGGGAAAAGAAAGCATATATCCATACAAAAACTCATACATGAATATTTACAGTAGCTTTATTTGTAAGTCAAAAACTGGAGATAACTTAAATGTCAGTCAACAGAGGAAGGGATAAACCAAATGGTACATTCGATACAATAGGGGTACTATTTTAGCAATAAAAATAAATTATCAATACACGCTAAAACATGGATGAATCTCAAACTAATTTTGTTGAATGAAAGCCAGTAAAAGGGGTACATGTTTTATGACTGTTTATGTAAAGCTCAAGGAAATGCAATAATATATAGTGACATGAAGCAGACCAGTGCTTCCTTAGAAATGAAGTATAGGCAGGTGAGGAGAAGTGGGTGAGAGTGATTACAAAGGATCATGAGAAACTTCTGGGGGTGATGGATAGTTTCATTATTTTGACTGTTGTTATGGTTTCATATGTATATACATATGTCAAAACTCACCAACTTGTACACTTTAAATTTGTCAAGTATCCTCCAGTAAAAGAGAGAGTAGAAAGGAGGGAGAGAGAGAGAGAGAACCAAAACAAAAAGTTTTGAGATATTGCTCATCTATTAGAATGGTAGAAAATAAAAATAAATAAGTATTTTCTGGAATAGCAAAAATCTTTAAATATATATAGAAATGCAGTTCTCTATTGAGCTCATTTTAAGAATAGGAATGTCTCCTTTAAATCATTTGATATGTTTATCGAAAGCACAACTGATATATTAACTATGATTCATTAATGATTTTAATGTTTGCTCATCAAAGGGAGGAATCTTCTAAATGCCATTTTAGAATGTTAACGTTTAGAACTATCAGAAACATTATTAAATATATACTTTCTGTGAAAAATAATACTGTATTATACCAAGTACTAAAAGAACAGAATTTATACTATTTGATACAATTTGAGGCATTGCTTGCCACCCCCAGTTTATCGAATATTAAATCTTTTAGTTACTTTAAGGGCATTTTGTAACTGACTTCCTATACAGTGTGCTATGAATTTGACTTACAAATTAAAAATTTTAAAAAGTGCTTTCATATCTTCGACACTTAAAATAATGACTCTTTAATGAAGTCATCACTAAATTACAACCTAAAAGCTAAATAGCTTAATGAGGTTTCATAATAAGCTTAGCTATGCACAATGAGTGAAGTACTTCATATTCTAGCATTAATGACTTTATATCCACATTCTTACTTTTGGATGTAACAGTCACATAACCAATGGTATTGTATGTTCTACGTTGTTCGTTTCTGTGTGTCCCAGTTCTCAAGAGTGGTTCACGGGGAGAAATCCTGAGCTGGGTGTCCGGTTCAGGCCAGAACTCATTGCAATAGAATTTTTATTTCCTAAACAGTTTAAAATTAGATGACTTATACGCACTAGCTGTTCTCTGTCAGAGGATGTTAAAATGGAGCAAAAGCAACAGTTCAAATAATATTCTAATCATTCATCAGGCCCAAAGGAATAAGGTCCAGATAAACAGGGACAACCTGGTACCTGAGAAGTGGATATAGATAAACTAACTCTCAATGGATTATCCCACAATGTTCCTACTATGTAGTGAACACATATTCATTGATCATTCCACAGCTGGAATCTCCCTCAACCGTCCTGATTCTCAATTTCTTAATTTCTAATGTGTTAATAATAATTAGAAGAAAAGTATCAATATGATAGTGATGATTCTAAAACCCACCGCGATCTGTCGCTATCAGGATTCAGAGGGAAGGCTTTTGTCAATTACCTACTGCTATGCGCCAAGCTCAGTCCATTTGTTCTATTTCCAACGATACTAGTGAGTGCTGTTATAGTATCAGAAACTTTGTCCCAGGAACACAGAGGCGAATAAAAGCCAGTCCTCACTTGAAGAACGCACAGTTCACCAGGAGAGACCAAAAGGTAAAACTGTCGTCAGAGACTGGCATGGCAAAAGAAAATGAGAAACCACAGTCTCCAGAAAGCAGTGCCACAAAGGCGGAGTGTGTTTCATTCTGCTTGGATGGTCAAGACTTCTTCACAGAATTAAACAGATTTCATCCCTCGCCTCAACCTTCTCTACTAAAACTAACTATAACTGTTTAAAAAAGGCATCTGAGATCCACGTGTAATTTGGTTCCTCACGGCACAGAGCAGAATAGTTTCTGTGGAGTGACTGAACACTCCACAGAAGCTACTGAGTTCCAAGATTTAAAGGGGATTGTGTGGTGAGGAGGCAGAACTAATTGTGGATATCCTATGGGCTTGAGGTCTCTAATCCTAACCTCCTCTAGCTAAATGTATTCTTTTAGAAATGTGAAAATACAGTAACTAAAGCAGAACCAGCTACTTCAAGCCCCAGGGCTCCCAACAACAGTAAATGTAAATTGAGAGGAGAGAGAGTCTGAACTCCAGGAAGCTAATTGGGAGCCCTAGGCAGAAATCCTAAATGTGATAATTGGCACCTGGTCCTTTTCAGTGAGTGGGTTATCTCTAGGGTGCTGATTGATTAGGATTGTTAGAGGAAAAGGCCGTAAGCACAAATCTGTGAGCTGAAGTCTCCTATTTCCAGAACTCCAATTTAATAGCAATCCAACTAGTACTAAAATTTTTTTTTAATTAAAAATAAAAAAAAATATAACAGCAATCCAAGGGTTCTAACCAAACAGATAAAATGTTTTCATATAATACCAGTAAGGTATTCTTTCTTTGAGCAACAGAATCATAAATAGTTCCACTATATAAAATAAACACTCATTATAAGGTTTTCTTTTGCTAATCGAAAAATAAAAGCAACATTAGATTAAAGTAACACTACAGTTAGAAAACAAATGTTTAAAGTCATATTCTACTAATCTAAGTTGACTTATATTTCTTCTACAAGAACCCTTCTGAAAATTACTATGGATTTGAGAGATATGTCCAGTCTGTCTGGGGCCAGATTAAATAAACTATACATAAAAAAGAGGTTAATATTTTATGAACAAAAATAATTGCGCAGAAGTGAGGTTCTGGATATGCACCTTCCTAGATCAGTTCTTTGCCAGTGATGCTGGGTGGGACAGAAGTGATAGAGCAGATATTCTGAATTGGAAAGAAACAGAATTCAAAAAGCAAGATCTCCTGGCCCACAGGGGAGCCTGTGTGACTGCTATCGATTTCCAACAACTAGACTCCTGTACACATGCAGATACTTTACCAACAAATGTCACAGCCCAAATATCTTATTTGAGGTACAAGCATACCTCATTTTATTGTACTTTGCTTCTTGCACTTAGCAGATGCTGCATTTTTTTACAAATTGCAGGTTTGTGGCAAACCCCGTGTCCAGCAAGTCTATTGGTGCCATTTTTTCTGACAGCATTTGCTCACTCCGTGTATCTGTGTTGCATTTTGGTAGTTCTCACAATATTTCAAACTTTTCCATTATCATTATATCTTTATGGGGATCTGTGATCAGTGATCTTTGATGTTACCATGGTAATTGTTTAAGTCGCCACAAACAGTGCCCATATAAGATGGCAAAGTTAATAAATTTGTGTGTTCTGACTACTACACCTACCAGCTGTTCCCCCATCCCTCTCCCATCCCCTCTAGCCTCTCTATTCCCTCTGACATAACAATATTAAAATAGGCCGATTAATAACCCTGCAATGGCTAAGTGTTGAAGCAAAAGGAAGAGTTACATGTCTCTCACTTTAAATCAAAAGCTAGAAATGATTAACTCAGTGAGAAAGGCATGTCAAAAGCTGAGATAGTCCAAAAGCTTGACCTCTTGCACCAAACAGCCAACTTGTGAATGCAAAGGAAAAGTTCTTGAAGGAAATTAAAAGTGCTACTCCAGTGAACACATGAATCATCAGAAAGCAAAACAGATTTATTGCTGATAGGGAGAAAGTTTTAGTGGTCTGGATAGATGATTAAATGAGCCACAACATTCCCTTAAGCCGAAGCCTAAGCCAGAGCAAGGCCCCAACTCCCTTCAATTTTGTGAAGGCTGAGAGAGGCAAGGAAGCTGCAGAAGAAAAGTTTGAGCTAGCAGAGGTTGGTTCATGGGGTTTAAGGAAAGAAGCCTTCCTCATAACATAAACGTGTAAGGTGAAGCAGCAAGTGCTGATGTAGAAGCTGCAGCACGTTATCCAGATCTAACTACGTAATTAATAAATGTAGCTAAACAACAGATTTTCAATGTAGACAAAACAGCCTTATACTGGAAGAGGATGCCATCTAGGACTTTCATAGCTAGAGAGACGTCAATGCCTAGCTTCAAAGCTTCATGGAACAGGCTGACTCTTGTTAAAGGGTAATGCAGCTGGTGACTTTAGGTTGAAACCAATGCTCATTTACCATTCCAAAAGTCCTCAGGCCCTTAACAATTATGATAAATCGACTCTGCCTGAGCTCTGTAAATGGAACAACAAACCTGATAAATATGGTTTACTGAAATTTTAAGCCCACTGTTGAGACCATCCGCTTAGCAAAAAATAAAAAAAGATTCTTTTCAAAATATTACTGCTCATTGACATCACACCCGGTTACCCAAGAGCTCTGATGGGGATGTGTAATGAGATTACTGCTGTTTTCATGCCTGCCAGCATAACATCCATTCTGCAGCCCATGGATCAGGAGTAATTTCAACTCTCGAGTTTTATTAGTTAAGAAATACATTCTGTGAGGCTATAGTTGCCATAGATAGTGATTCCTCTGATGGATCTGGGCAACATACATTCAAAACCTGGAAAGGAGTTACCCATTCTAGATGCCATTAACAACACTTGTGATTCATATGGAGAGTTCAAAGTATCAACGTTAACAGGGGTTTGGAAGACGTTGATCCCAACCCTCATGCATAACTTTAGGGGTTCATGACTTCAGTGGAGGAAGTTAACTGTAGATGTGGTGGAAATAGCAGGAGATGTAGAATTAGAAGTGGAGCCCGAAGGTGTGACTGAATTGCTGTAATCTCATGATAAAGCTGTAATGGACGAGGAGCTGCTTCTTATGGATGAGCAAAGAAAGTGGTTTCTTGAGATGAATGAAGATGCTGTGAAGATGTTGAAATGACAACAAAGGATTTAGAGTATTGTGTAAACTTAGTTGATAAAGCAGCAGTAGGGTATCTAAGGATTGACTCTGATTTTGAAATAAGTTCTACTGTGAGTAAGATGCTATCAAAGAGCATCGCATGCTACAGAAATCGTTCGTGAAAGGAAGAGTCAATTAAAGTGGCAAACTTCATTGTTGTCTTATTTTAAGAAATTTCCACAGCCACCCTAACCTTCAGCAACCACCACCCTGATCAGTCAGCAGCCATCAACAATGAGGCAACATTACAAGACTCTCTAACAGCAAAAAGATTACAATTCACTGAAAGCTCAGATGTTTAGTGTTTTTTAGCACTGAAGTATTTTTTAATTAAGGTATGCACATTTTTTTTTGAGGCACAGTATTATTATACACTTAGTAGACTATGGTAAGTGGAAACATAACTTTTATATGCACCAGAGAACCAAAAAATTTGCATGACTCACTTTATTGTAATATTTGCTTTATTGTGGTGACCTGACACCAACCAAAACTGCAATATCTCCGAAGTATGACTGTGGACTACTAAAGTCTCATCATCCTCTTTCTATGGATGAAAAATAGTCTCAGAGAGATTAAGTAGCTCGACTATCATCACAGAGCTCGGAGGTGGCAAATCTGCACCTAGTTCCTAGTTCTGCAATCATTCTTCTATACCACACTGCCTTTATGTCAGAGCTGAAAGAATTGTTTCAGAAATGTCTGTGGGTGGAATCTAGGAGATCCATTCTAAAACTGAATCCAGGGTGTACTGATAGCTTATATTTTTCTTTTTTTGAGGAAATTCCTCAAACTTACATGAAAGTGGAGAACTAGTATAATGACACCCCTCCACCCCCCATGTAGCAATCACCTAGCTTCAACACTTATCAACAACCTACATAGAGCGACTAGACGTGGCTCAAGTATAAAGGACCCAGCTGTCCCAGGACATAATAGAGCTCATGGAAGAGAGAAAGCCTCAAGGGTCAGAGCTAGGTGTGTCATCAGCTGATCTGAAAAGGCGTGAACTGGAAATATATGGAATAAACTGTGATTTAATCTAAAGTCTAAATAAACTAAATAATGTGATTTACCCAAACTGTACCATGTCTGAATTATAGGATTTCCTCAAATACAAGAAAACACTTTGAAGTAAACCAGGATCTCCACCACATAGTAGGGCCACAGAAGCAGCGTGAGATTTATTTCAAGTGAAAATGGGAAAGGCTACACCACACCGGTGGTACTTAACTTCTCTGCTACCCACTAACATACATCCCTTAGTTGGCACCCTGACCACTTTACCTCATTCTACTTGAGAAAGAACATTCTATGTTTTATTCTTAAAATCTTTCCTTAGTAAAATGTGAAAATGAAACATATTAGGAAAATCTCAACATTAATGCAGGAAATTACAGTTTCATTATAATTTTTAAAACTGTAATCTTTTCCAAAATAATAATTCATACAAACTATATTTCTTACCCGTATTTTGTTTCTTTGTTGTATATCTGACTCTGAACTTCCAGACGTGATGCTGAAATAAAGTAAGAGTTTAAGTTCCAACATTTCAGAAGCTTGCACATTCACATACACGCACATGCACAGCCCCACATCAAATAGATCTTTATACTGTAACACTGAAGATAAATTTTCTAAGGTATTCCTTCCAAATGTCAATTTCTGAACATTTCCAAAGGAAATCAAAACTATGGAATGTAAACTTTACTCAAAGAAGATAAAATAGCCTTTAAAGGTTTTCTTGAGAATAAGCAGTCTGAACAGTACAATCTGTTCTGAAAACCTGCAGAATCTCTTATTTCCACTTATAAAAAAGTGGAGGAAGGGAAGCATATCATCCTATGAAATCGCAGACTTAGAGAATTCTTTGTCTTCTACACTTTCTCAACCAATTTCTCTTTCTCTGCTCTCTTTCCTGGATCATTTCCAGTAGTCTACAAACATGTCGGTTATTTATTGCATCTTGAACCCTCTTAACCCTTTAGTTTCTGCTTGATTACTTTGACCCCTTTTATAGCAAAACCATATTTTCATTGTCTCCAGTTCCTTTCCTCATTGTTTTTGTTAAAGCCACTTCATTCAGACTGTCACAAGTTCCACTCTACGGTAACTGCACTACTGAGTTCACCATATTACCCACAACCTACCTAACATGAGAGCTTTTAGAAATGATTTGTCACTTCTTCTTTGAAATACTTTCTCCACTTGGCTCCAGGCCCTTCCAGGCCCTTCCACACCCTCTCCCAGACCCCAGGTTTCTTTGCTATGCCACCCGCTGCTCCTCAGTTCTCTTAGATGGTCTTTTCTCATGTCCTTGAGTGCTCAATTTTGTCAGGCTCCAGGGCTTCCTCTCTTCTCTATTCACATTTAACCTCTTGGGCATCTCCTTCGGCCTCCTGGCCTTAACTGTCATCAATATACCCATCACTCCTAAATACATATCTCCAGTCCAGACTTCTTCCTTGAATCCCAGATTCACTCACTCAGTTGCCTTCTTGACATCTCATATTTTCTTTTTAAGATAAGAACGAACATCTTAATTTCTCTCTTTTTTTTTTTAACACCTACAGCATCTGGTATTCCTAAGTGGTCTCCCCATTCAAGTACTAACCAGGCCCGACCCTGCTTAGCTTCCAATATCAGATGAGATCGATAACATTCAGGGTGGCATGGCTGTAGACCCGATATCTTAATTTCAACATTTCTCAAACCTACCTCTTGATGCCTACCCCAAATCTGCTCTACTTACAGTGTTCCTCTTCTCAGCCAATGACGTCATTGCTTAGATTAAAACCTTGAGTCCTCCTTTGGTCTCAGAACCCATTTCCAACCCAACAGGAAATTCTTGGCCTACCATCAAAATATATCCAATATCTGTCCACACTCACCACTGTCTGTTGACGCTCTGGTTAACGCGCTACCATTAGCTCTTGGCTGGATTATTGCTTGGGTTAACCTACTAAATGGGATCGCTCTGCTTCCACCTGCGCCCCCTACATTCTATTTTTGATACATTAATCATAAGAAAAATCATTTCACAGCTCTGCTCAAAACCCTCCAAAAAGGAATCTCATGTCACTGAGAATAAAATCCAAAGCCCATATAATGGCCTACAAGGTCCTACAGATGTCTCTGCCATTCACCTTTGCCATCTACTGTAGGTCTCCATCCCACTCCTGACCCTGCCTGCCTCACACAGCTCCAGCTTTACTTCTCTGAATGTGTGTAATATTCTCCTTCTTGATCCCTCCCCTCCAGGTCACACTGGCCTCCTCACTCCTCTTCAACCTCATAGACTCCTATCTCAAGTACCTCTGCCAGGAATACTTTCTTCACACCTGTTCACTTGGCTATTCCCACTTCTTTCTTGTCTTTGCTCAAATATCACTTTCTCAGTGAGGCCTACCATATGTACCTCCTTTAAAATTGAACTCCCCATTCCCCTCTCCATCCTCATCACCTTGCTTGTTTTTCTCTGCTGTACATACCACCTTCTAACATACTATATAATTTGCTTATTATATTTATTATATTTCTTCCAGACTGAAAATGTAAACTCCTTGAAGATAGGGGGTTTTTCTGTTGTTTTGTTACTCATCCTTAGCATCTTGAAGAGGATGGTCAATAAATATTTGTGTAATGAATTCATAAATGAATGATTTAGTAAACCTTAAATCTTTTTGAGTCTCATTCTACTATTGCCACAAACAAGCCTTACTTTAAAATCCAGGGGTACTTCTATTATTTTCTATCCTACTATCTTTTTTAAAAATGTATTATTTTATTTCCATATTTCTGTGCCTGTCTCTCACTTTTCAAAAAAAATTAAATTTATTTAAAAATGTTTACAAAGTAATCAGTGACTATTGAATAAAATTAATGAAATTCCCACTTAGTGGAAAGACACTCTGGGGTTCTGAGAGATGTTACTGCTTTTCTCGCATCATACCTAAATCAACAAAACCCAGTGTTCTGGTGCTCTCTTCTTGACAGTTCCTCTTTATCATGAAATGGAAAACAACTTTTTGGTTAGCACAGTTGCTGGACAAAACAGCAAGGGCTGGCCTCTCTCACCATCCAACCAATTTTATCTTCTATCAATGGATCTCACAAAACTGACATTTTTACCAAACTGTACCATCCAATAGCTCTAGAGTATGGGTTTATCCTTTCCTTAGGTTATTTCCCCTTACTAGACCACCCGTGCTCCCTGTTAAAACCTTATCCATTCTTCACACCAAGACTCAAAAGCTGCCTCTTTGATCCTACCAGTCAGAAGTATTTCTTGCCTCTGTAGTTTTTGGATGTCTATCTTTTATATCCCTTATTACATGTTATGATGTATATAATTATCTGTCTACCTACATTTTTGCATTTCTCAGTGACACTCTCATAGGACTATGAAGACTGTACCTTATTTTTTATTCACTTGATGACATGCCACACAAGAAATTAATATTCTGTCACTGAATGAAACCAAGCAAAACAAAACATTGTGAGTACAATACCCTTATGTACATATTCAGATGTGCCACAAATATGTAAGAGAAAGTACTATTTGAAATCACCTTCTTTTAATAATGGTAAAAACAAAACTACTGATTTAAAAGAGAGTTTTGGCTTCTTGACAATAATATTTAAAGGTCATGAGTCATGGCCCCAGAGTATCCATAGTAACTCAGCCTACACAGTACACGTAATGTTGTACCATAATTAATTTTTTAAAAGCTTTAGAAAGCCTATTAGCGAGAGAAAACAAATTAGAATTAACAAATGTATTTATGAAGCTTGCTGTTATTGTAGTATTTTTTCAGAGTTCATGGAAAAATTGAAAAAAATTCTTTAAATTTCTATTGGCATAGAGCAATGATATGACATACAAGCTTTACATTTTTTTCTCAGTGCTTGACAAAAACATAAATGTTTCCTTCCTTTAAGTGAAATGTCATTCCATCTGTTCCCCAAACATTTTGCCCTATGTTTTTAAGGCTGGTTTGGCGTGGTAATAATCAGTCACCAATAAGTCCATGTGAATAAATGATTTTAATAAAATTGGTTTGGAAATGCAGCTATTGAGCACTCAACTCTTATAAAAAAGAATTTCCTGGGAAAATGCTTTTATTATTCCCTGGGTTGATTGCATCCAAGTCCTAATCCTCCCTTGCTTACACAACATAGGAGCAAGTTCTCATTTGGTTTCTGTAAACTACGGAAAAGGTCTGTGTCAAGGGCATGAGAAGAGAGGAAGAGGAGAAAGAAAAGCAGAGCAGGCAAACAGACAATGGGACCAGTTTATTCCTGCTTAGAAGTGAAGGAGCTAAACTGAACCCACCTAAAGGTTAACCAAGGTAGCATGGTCCTTCCCCTGTCTCCTGTCTCAAAGCCCTGCTCTCTCCTTGCTCAGAACACTGAGCTCCATATAACAGGAGAACAAAAACACCAATGATAATTTGCAGTGAGAACAAAGTCCTACTTTCCACTTGGCTTCCCTGCTGCTTGTACACTGGACTATTCATTTCAAAGTTGTTAATCACGGGGCATTTTTCTTCAGTAACATTATGTTCACCTCTCCAATTGTCAGCACATTGACATATTATCTCTGTAGGTGCTGTGTTCAGGAAAATTAAAAGAAAATGAGTGTTTGCTAAATTTCATTTTCTTTAACAGACAAAAAATTTCCTCCCTCTCACAGATTGTTAATCTTTTGAGGTTCATAGATTCCTTTGTACATGGAAATATTTCACATAAAATTTGGGAGGATTTGTTAATTTTCCATATTATCCGTAGATCACAGACCCAAGTTTAAAAGTAAATAAAAGCAAAGCCCACAGTACATTTTAAAGCTTAACAAAGCAGAACTATGGTTACATGTGAATGTATCACACAGGACACCGCCATCCAGGATCCGGCTCCCATTCAAGGTTTATAAGAAAATTCTAAGTGGAAGGAAGGTATTTCCACATTTGAAGGGGAAACGAGTATTATGCCAACATGCAGATTTCCCAGTGATTAACCATAGATCAATTATAGAGGTAAACTGTGCTTCCATGTTTGTAGCCAGAGTTGGTTTGGGTTTTTATTTGGGGAGAGCTGGAATGACCTAGCTTCTTTTGTGTATATCTCCTGACAAGGGAGCAGTAAAGGTGACATTTCATTAAGGTGGTTCTGAAAAAGGGCTGGCTTACCTCGAAACCCCCACCCTTCTCACACCAGTAAAACAATTGGGGTAAGTGTGTGATTTTGAGAAGAGCAAGTGAAAGACAGCTTATTCATTCAACAAATATTTGTTGGCAACCTACTGTGTGTTCAGGTCCTGCCCTATGATCTGAGAAGACAGCAGTGTTCAAACAAAGGGGTCATTCTCCAGGAAGATAAAAGGTCTGTCTGATATTTCTCCCAGATTTTTTAGAAAGGCTTTTTTTAAAGCACTGAGCAAAGGCTACTTTATCTAGAAATTCCCATAAATTCTTTTGGGACAGGAGGAGCTGGGGACTCACCTGCTTCTCTCTGGGGTTTCAGACCCCGGAGCCACAGATTTCTTGCTATAACATTCTCCCATTTCAAATCAGTCCCAGTGGGATACCCTGTCATGGGATAGGCATCAGCTATCCCCATTCTTTAGAGTTTTAGAATCCCTGTTACTCCTCCA
This sequence comes from Pteropus medius, assembly GCF_902729225.1. Taxonomy (NCBI): domain Eukaryota; kingdom Metazoa; phylum Chordata; class Mammalia; order Chiroptera; family Pteropodidae; genus Pteropus; species Pteropus medius. Next base: position 19,017,171 of record NW_024352785.1, on the reverse strand, counting down.
CTGTTTCCTGCTGCTAGGCAACCACAATGGCTGTGGAAAAGATAGTTAACTTCCCAAAGGAAAAACAAAATTCAATTACAAAGCTACAGTACCTCCTCAAAACATTTTACAAATCAAATGCAGGCATGGGTAGAGATGAAGAATAACTGCATATTCACTATTTCTGGAAAATGCATTCAAAGTGAGCCAGAAGCAGTGGTTTTGTGTTCAAACCATAGCATATTTACATCCAGAACCAGTACTAAGAAAACAGTCACATGACTTGCTGAGAGGGGAGCATACACAAGAATGGATTAGTTTACAGGATAAGCAGTAATTTTTGCCACAGACCCCTAATTGTGATTATCTTTCCCTGGGACTCACAAGCCTGGCCATGTCCTAATTAAGGCTTCCTGACACAAGACGGCAGAGGTGATAAATTGTGGCTGATTAGCTGGTGTTCTGTTCACTGTAACAACTCATCTGTAGCCACTGCTGCTGCTTCTCTCTTGCTTGTCCAAAGACAACAGCCACTTTCTCTAAGCCAGTTGCTACATCTCTCCCTGTATGCATTCGTGGACCCAGGTTAGTCTGTATTCCCTTCTCTTCCTGCTTTGGCAGGACGTACACGCAGGAGCTCTGCAGTCTATAGCTGGGAATCACTCCTGGGTTTTGATCCCTTATGTTCTGGGCTCACCCAAACCTGATGGATCATCCAGCCCATCCCAAAATAAATTAGGTCAGTTTTTCAGCAGTTTTTTCAATCACAGAACTTGTTTCTAGGCATAGAGCATGTAGACCAAATAACTACAATAATAATGGGAATAGTTGGAACTGATCCATTTAAGAGAGTAATTAGCATTTACTTCTTCAAAAGAACTTTAAGTCACCCAGCCCCTATGAGTAAAGTTATGAACTTTGAGCTATTGGTGTTCTGCATGGAAAAATCACTAACTAGGTAGATGTGGAAAGGCAAGGGTTGAGGTATCGGTGTTACATCTAGTTAGCAGCCCATATAGAATTCAGAAAATTCTCTCACCTACCTATGCCTTAGTTTTCTTATGATAAAAGACTCACTTGAGCTGTTTCTGTCATTCCTTCCAGCTCTAACATTCTGTTCTGTTTCCTTGGCTCATTTATCAACCTATTTCCTATTTAGAAAAAAAAAAAGCGCAGCACACTGCCAGCGTTAATTTTACATAAACACGCTCTTTGAGGCTGAAGCAAATCTGACTGGTTTTCAATGTGAAAATAAAATATAAAAACTGTTCTTGGAGATATTTCTAAACAGAACTTGTCTCTAATCCTAATGTAACAGAAATATATTCACAAATTGGATTAATCAAATGAATCTTCAGCTAACAGCTATTCAAGAATGACATTAATTAACATCATGTGTAGGAATGCTGTTTTCTAGGATTCAACATTTTCAGCAATCAAGAATTACTATATTTTGTAAATGGAAATACCACTAGTAGAAACAGAATGCTATATATAGAATTATGTCATTTGTTTCCAAAGACTATCAATATACTAGAGTGATGTGAAAATAATAATAAAAGCGAGATATTTTGTGGCAAACTTTGTTGGTCAGGTTAGGACCGTAATCCATGAGTCATCTCGGGGTAAACACTGGAGCCACAAATGCCACCGGCAAGTATTCTCCGGGCAAACAAGAAATGGGTTACAAAACCCACAGAGTAGATTATTTTTTAGTACATTTTAGAGGAATGTGCAGATGTTCACCATGTATTTGGTTTATAACAATTTATGAAAGGAAGGTCATCTCAATAATGGCTGGTGAAAGGCAGTATAGGCACTAATTCTTTATAAAAGTTATTAATCTTATCTTACATTTTACTAATCAAAAACAAGTGGGGAGATATGTCTGGTACAAAAAGTCCCTGAAAAACAGAGTGACTTTTTCTATCCCTTAAATGAGTCCTGTGGGGGGAAGGATTACGGAAGAAGGTGGTAAAGTAATTAGCAGGTTTATCGAAGACGTATTGGTCTACAGAATTCTTGACTGAGCAGGCTAAATAATGAAATTAATGATAATGTTCTTTTATGATTAAGCTAAGGAAAAGTACTTATGAATGAAAATCATTGAAAATGGTCTTATTTTAAAAACTCAAACTGGATTTTAAGAAAAACTACAATATTCCCCTTTAAATCTAATGAAAACAAGGGGTGATGTAACAAAAGTTCTAGACATTTATACATATAAATTATTGGCATTTCCACCATTAACAAAGTTTTAAACTTAAAAAAATACTGCATGCTCATTGGGGCTCTTGTAGACTACTATGCACTATTTGAAAACTTACCTTGAAGTCTGTCAAAAATGCATCTTTTCTTAGAATCAGAAATCACATATATGCAGATAACAAGGAATTTTAAGAAGCATGCTTACTTTATGTGCTCTCCTGCCAAGGCCAATCAGAATGCCTTATCAAACTTAGATGACTGAGTATCAGCAATACCAGAAAGGAGAGTAGAAGAAGAAACAGCAATGAGGAACGAGCAAGACAGAACACAGATAGTACGTTTACAATGAAGTGGTGTGGCTGAGGAGAGGAGAGGAGAGGAGAGGAAGTCCCCGTGGAGGTCTTTAGAGTCCCTACTTGGGAAGTAGCCCTTTGGCCTTCATCGGTCCACTCACTCTTAATTGTTTATTCAGTTACTTACCAAATACTTATTGAAAACCTACTGAGTACTAGGCAAACTGCTCGGCGTGAGTGAATTCGATGCTGCCCCTATTCTCATGGAATTGATCGTACTATCATTCTAGTAGCCATAAATGTTCTATTGAAAAAGAGTAAATGAAGCAGGTCTTGGGTTTCCAAATGACTTTTCTAACTAAACATATCCCGAGCATTGAAAAGAATAAATAAACAAAAGCAAGCAGAAGGACCTCGTAGGTATTCCTCTTATGGGGGTACACACCCCTGTAGACAAGTGACTGCTTTTCACAGGGTTGACCTAACAAAGTTCACTATGCTCTTATTGTGAGGGACACGAGGTGACTGTGACTATGTGCGAGAGTCTGGGTGTGTCTGTGCTAGGAGAGGAGGTGAAGGTGAGAAACTAAAGTAACATCACACAAATAAGTACAGATCAATCCATGAACCACAACAAACAAAACATCTTTCAACTGATTGCAAGGCTTTTCTTTCATTTCTCTCAAGAATTAGCCAGCTCTCTTGTCATTGTTTTTTTGTGACCTCTTCCCTGTGATGCTGATTGCTTGACACAGTGGGTCTAATTATCTCCAGGCTTCCAGCCTGTTTTAATGGAGGGGGATGTTTATCTGTGTGTGCCGAGAGACTTGCCTACCTCTTGATTCTGAAGTCTTTCCTCAGGAAACATAGGAATAAAGTTGAAAGCTGTTAATCAATGAGCAGGAATGTAAACTTTTCATTTACGGCATTTTTAAAGCAGGAAGTAAACATTCCTTCTTCTTCCTTACAGTTCTATACTGCAGTGAGCATAATCTCTGATTTCCCTCTGGGAATTGCCTCCCCGCTCATAATTGGTTTTGAAGGGAAAATAAATTCATGTGCTCAGCCCGCACCATATAACCCAAGAGAGGACAGCCCTGTCCAGACAAAGGACTGCATAGCATCTCAATTTGGCTGTTCAGCAGTGGGATCCTGGGACTTTTGATCTCAAACAAGTGAAAAAAGAGTGAATGAAACAGTCAAAGTTCTAGTTATCCATTTGCTTATTTCTTTATTTCACAAATACTTATTGAACCTCTACTACATGACAGCCACTTTTCTAGTTGCTAGTGAAACAGTGGTAAGCAAGACAAAGTCGCTGCTCTTTTAATTTCATGCTTTAGTTGATGGAGGTAATCAAACAAATACAGGAGATAATTTCAGGCAAGGATGAGTACTGTAGAGAAAATACAATAAGGATATAAAACTAGAAATGGGAGGTAACATAGAACTAAGACATGAAAGATGAGAAAGAACCAGCCTAGGGACCCTTGCAGAGAAATGTTCTAGCCAGTGGTTCAGTCCTATCATTACAGAAACACACTAAGTAGCAGTAATAAAAGAGAATCATCTCTGGGCCTAATGTCTTTCTGTGCTCCCTTTCACAGAAAAATTCATCAAAAGAGTTGCTTTTCCCAATTTCTCTTCAGTCCTCTCCAAACAAATATTCAGTCTTCACTGAAATAACTTTCATTCGAGTCACCACCAAACTTTTCCTTGTCGCCTCCCTCCAATAGCCTCACCCTGATCTGAATTTTCCATTATGTGTCCTGCTTCTTAGTCTTCAAAATGACCTTGGTTTCTGCAAATTCCTAACCCTAACTGCAGCTCTGCCAATTTCATGAGCCCCAAAATACTGCCAATGAATTATCTTTTTCTTTTCTTAGCCAGAATTGGTTTCTACTGTTTCCAACCAATAAAAGCCTAATTCATGCACTTATATTTTTCATATTATTATTAATTTTTACCCAGGAAACCCAATTATTCAACTTACAGCACAATCCTCATTCATTCATTTGCTTATATTCATTGCTTTTCTTAAAATGTTAACACTATCTTGTTGAGTACTTATTTGTTTCTCCTATGATTGATTTACCATTCTTTTATAATTATTCACCTCTTGAGAGTAAATCATTCATTCATTTAATAACATTTATTATTATGTATGTGGTTATCGCAAGAATTTGGACATAGGAGTAGTTCAAAACAGTCACGGTTCCAAAACAATGTGTTAGACTGGTACACTTACCGAGAAATTTCTCTTTCAGGTTGTTTCTGTTGTTAATATATTTTAAAATATTCTTCATGTTTTTCTAATACTTTGCTAATCTAGGCCCTAGAATCTATGCCCTTTATGTCTCTAATTATGTCTCTTAAAATTTCTTAGAGATTTGTTAGCTATAAAATTAAATATAATTTATCCAAATATTATATTTTCATTTCTTTAATAATATTTTATTATTCCACTAAAGAATCTAGTCTCAAATAAGTAAAACCAAACAAGGTGATGGTAGGGAACCCTAAGAAGCCATTTCTCAGAAAGGTCATCTTCTCCACTAGGATTTTCTCATGGCTCACAGTCAAATGAATGGACATATTTTGATGGATATTTTACTGTGAAGGATACTTTCAGTTACAAATAACAGAAAAAGCAATTCACAGTAGTTAATTTAGAAGGGAATTTGCTGACTCATGTGATTGCAAGGTCCAGAAGTTAAAGGTTCTTCAAAGTTAATTAACAATGTTGTTAGCACACAGTATCTTTCCATCTTGCCATTCTGCTTTCAACAGTGTTGGTTTCTTCGGAAGACTTTCTTTCCTCGTGGGCATAGAATGGCTGCCAGTAGTAACTGATACTGCAGGTGACTTTCTTCATGGCTAGTAATAGAAAGAGAAGGTTGCCTTCTATAACCTCAGAACAAAACTCCTATGTTTTGTTCTAATTGAGTGATCCAAAATAGCTGGATCATGACAGCTGGAGAAATATTGATTGACTTAAATCTGAAATATATACCCACACCCAAACCACCTACTGTGGCAATGTTGCAGGATTCTCAGAGAGTCGGGACACTGATGCTCTAAGCAGGAAGCAGTGTTTATTGATGCCGGCACTGGTTCAACGGATTCTCATCCAAAGGGTTAGCCCCAGTTGTAACATGGCAGGCAGTTTTATATAGTCTTGTACTTCTGCATTCCTACACAGCTACAGATATTCCGTATAAGGAAGGAAAACATAAGGAGAACATTGATTGGTTGCCAAGCTGGAGAGTACTGGAGAGGGGAGCGGGGGAGGGGGGTAGTCAGGAACTAACTTGTTCAAGCAGAAAATGGCCAGGCAGGGTCAGGCTGCCACAGCGATGGGAAAGGATCCATCAAAACCTACCCTTAGAACTGGAGGAGGTGGAGAGGAAGAGGGGGGTTGGGGAGATGGTGGCATTAATTCCATTCAAATTCCATGGCTATTACATAGTGGAGAAGGATGAAATACATTTAGGAGGCTCTAACACTACCCAGTGCAGGCATACATTTGCATATAATCTGTACATAATTCACATGTATTTCTTATTTGATTATTTTATGATAGAAATAGTAATGAACATATCTTACTTACATAGGCTATTGCCATATAAGTGTTTTACATATTTTTTCATATTATCTAGACTAGGAAAATATTCAATAAGATTAATTTACTATTATAACCTTAAAGGTCATTATTTCTCTATTTTTTAATTTTTATTCTTTCTTAATGAGGTATATACCAGCAAGGGAAACAAAAAGTTAAAGACAGAGTGAGATGAACACTTAAAATTTTGATCTGAAATAATGTGAGAATCACCATGTTAGACAAAACTATGAAGTTAATAAACAGTAACTATCTAGTGGTTTATATGTAATTTGTTTTCAGAATATGATATTTCTATTTAAAATACTTTGTACTCACTAATCTTATTATATTCATGAAATTACCAATCACCTGTAGCTATAGCTTAAAAATTATTTTGAAATTTTTGTGTCTAATGATGTGTTTAACTTAGAAAAGACATCTATTTTAATCTCTCTATCCCCAAAAATGATGAACCTTCATCTTTACCTTCGTAGAACCAGCAACAAAATATCTCGATCAGCTCAAAAATTCACTGAAACCTTTTTCATATTTCAATGTAATTAATTTCATTAGTTATTCTTCTATTTTTTTCAATAATTCATTGAATTTATTCCCTTGATTGAATATTTACTCTGTGCCGGACACTCTACTAAGCACTAAATGCATGTTGTGTATGTGTTGCTTGCACAGATGGACAAGGATTTTGAGAGGTTTCTATGCCCTTCCTGAAGTATACAGAACATTGAAGGAGAGGTCAGAATTCAGAATTGGAATAAAGTCAGAAGAGAACAGAGATGTAATTAAATACATCTCTTTCTCTTACAAAAGTGCTAATACCAGACCACAGAGTAGCAAGAAAGAGTTCTCAACTCCAAATACCAGAGTCTGAACACGACTGACAAGTCACATCTTTAACCTGTAGGTCACATCATCATCATCATCCTTCACCAAGAAGACAACACTTTGGAGCTTGACATGAATGTGGGTTGAAAGTAAATAACAAGCAGCAAAGACACTCAGCACCATCTGTGCTTATTCAGTGCAGGGAACATTTTGTGCACCATTCTAGAAGTATTAATCATTGTGAACTATCAGCATGGTGGACAAACGATTCTTCTTAGAACTGCCCATTACAGCACAGGATGGCATTTGCTTCACAGACAATATATGGAAATTATTCAAAAATCAGTTAATCTAAAACAACTAAAAAGTATTGAGAAACATTATATTTGTTGTTTTAATTTTAAAGAAGAAAAGAATTGTTAACTACAATCTAACAAAAGAGAAGTTTGATCTTAGAGAGGTTTAATGTATAGCAGGTCAAAAGCACAGAAAAAAGTTTTAAATAGACCATCTCAAAGGGGCAAACAGTTTTGTCAGTGTTCTTAATGTTAATTAGGAATAACAACCCTATGTCATACAGGGAAAAAAATACCTCAATGAGTGAATTAATTATTCCTGTGCTTGTAAGACATTGGTTATTATTTATTATGTGAGAAGGTTTGTGAGATGCTTGCAGAATGTGAAAGCAATTGGGGAAGAGTATGAAATCCCAGAAACCGGTAAGATAGAGCTACCTCCCCATTTTCAATATATCACATTTGTTACTTATCATTTACAAAGGAATGTTTTGGCCATCTTGACTTGCATTAGCTAGTCAGAAAATCCCAAGATTGGGTAGGAATTACAGGTATAGGAAAGAAAATTCAAGTGTATGAAAAATAAAAAAGTATTATTGATTGCCTTAAGAAATGAAACTCTTAATTTTTAACTACAATGAATATACTATTATTTGCTTTCATCTCAATGCTCTGATAACACAAAAGCTTCTGAATTGATTTCTAAATTTTTGTTACTAAATAAATTTTAGTGAACTATACTACAAATATAAAGATTACAAATAAAAAAAAACAAAGAACTAATAGTTACATTGTCATGCTTCCTTCTTCAGAAGCACATTTACAAGATAAAAATGCCATATATATTTTTATAAGAATTTACACTTTGTAATTTATCAGATGACTGTGCCCGGCCTTCCCAGAACTATCTTTCAACCTGTGCTGCTGAAAATAGGCAATAATCAAATATTTAACAATAAAATATTTTCCTTACAAGAAGAAATACATCGACTATAATAAGACATCGCTGTCAAGAGAAAACCATTCTCTGTGTAGCAGAAATCAGCTGTCCCTTTAATCAAGACACAGTTCGATAAAAGGGAGGCTTTCTGAGGCTGCTCCAAGAACAAATGTATCCTCATGATAGAATGGTTCCCAAAATAAGCTGTCATGTTTGGCTTCTCTCTGTGGGTATATTGAATTTCCTGAATAATCCTTCTGCCATTTCACACACAGCAGATGCAACAGATCAGCAACGAAACAAAATTCCTGCCACTGAAGGTTGTTTCTCACTACTATTATAGGCACTGCTTTCATTTGCCTCTTGATTTGCCTAATTACATTTAAAACAAAAAACACCACAAATCTCACATTAAAGTTTTATGGATTATCAAAATTTCACAGTTTACAAAAAAAAAAAAATAGAATAAAGCAAACAATCAGACTCCATTAATTGAAGTGATGGAACTCACAAATGAGATAGTAACAGGTTATTCCAGGTCAACAACCTCTCCTCAAAGTAAGTAGTTTCCCTGGTTAATTTACAACTTCAGAAATGAAATGTTAAAGACTGTCTAATAGCTAAACTATATTTCTTCAAGGTTTTACATACCTTTCAAACATATCTTTAAACATATATTCAGAAAAGGTAATTGTGATTTGCTTTTATTAGCAGAAATATAAAATTTTGCTGGCAAAGAAGTCTTCAGAGTTTATTAATTATCCGTTATTTTCAAATATTGAAACACTGGAATCACATTAACTTTAATATGATATTGAATGTGGGAAAAAAGCCAAGAAATTACTGGTAAACTCATCACCTACTGACTGCTTTTAAGATTCAAATATTCAATTACTCTCATTAGATATTGCTATGTTAGAAAAATAAGTACTTGATATAAATTTTTAAAATATATTTATTGAAAGTATAAAGTTAAAAAACTGTTTTGTTGAAAAACAAGATCATTGTGTTTGCTGGTTCTTTGGTACAGAAAAAGCATGGAAGAATAGCGTTAATCAGATCGTGTAATTTGGTATTACAACCTGACACTAATATTAATGGTATAACAGTGACTGTTCACTGGATATGAAACTGCTAGTACAGCATAGTTAATAAGCTTGGGTTAAAAATAACTTTAACTAGTGAATATTGTAGCAATGAGTATGTTTCGGACCACATTAAACATTAATAATCTATATAAGGTAACTTCATTAAAAGCCACTATATGAACATTCGAATTCATTCAACAGATAGATTAAGGATTGTTTTTTTGGCAATACTGAACATTTATTCACATCATTAAACATCTCAACTTTTTTGGAGGTGGTCCATGTGCCCCTTTAATTATACACAAAATTTTGTAATGTGCATTTGGCCAGAAAGAAGGTACATAGCTGCCATCGGATTTCCAAAAGATTGTATGTTTAAACAAAGTTTAAAAATTGTGTTTGTCCACCCCTCATTATCAAATATAATTTGATTTACAAAATACTGATTTAGTTTGTTTTGCAAAGAAAGTAACCTATATGAGAGAAAAAGTAACCCATATAAGAGAAAAATATTGCTATAAAATGAGGCAAATGTTTGTATGTTGATTATGAGGATGAATGAACTCAGTATTACACTTTCATTTTACACATAATTTAAGGGTACACGAAAAATAGCACTGTAAACAGAACTACTACTCATTGAGTTCTTAAAATTAGCCAGAATTATTCTATGTATATTATTTCATTTTAACTCTTAAAACTCTGTGGTGACAATTGTTAAGATTATTGCCCCTTCCCATATGAAGAAACCAAGACTTGCAGCTAATAAGTACAGGGTCTGAAATTCCAATATACCATATGTCTTTTTGGAACTAAAATCCATACTCTTCTCCACTATGCTCTAATGCATTTCCTACAACCCACTAGCACTCAAAATTATTATTGTGGATGTTGTAGGTCATGAAGTAGAGTACTCAAATTCATCCACTGACTATTTCATCAGAGGCCTGACAATCACAGTACATGTATACTTCTGGAAACTGGAGAAGTGAGTATGATTCACCTTCCCTCTTATCTTATTCCCTCACAACTTTTCAAAAACAAATATTAGAGACAAGTATGGATATATATGTGTAGATGCTCAAATCCAAATAAATACAAGTGCATGTAAATAAATTGGTGTAGAATTTCCAATATTTATTGTAAAACCAAAGCAGAGAGAGTCCTTAAGAATCCCAGTGCCAGCTGAAAAGTTAAACATTGAGCAGGTATCCAATAAGTTCTTTAAAATAACAAGCAAACTACAAGAGCTGTCATCAACTTTCTTTGTCAAAAGTAAACAACCCTGAGAACAAATTTTCTTTTGACTATAATAAAATCCTCATATTGCCATATCGTATATATTATATAGGAATTTCAAAATCAATATTTGATCTCTATACTCTCAGATATAATATGTTAAAGTTACATTCTGCACATTGGAAAGTCCACATTGTAAACTATGGAGATAGAATATGCCGCAGAGAGAATCTCATTGTGAGACTATAGTACAAAGGAATGGGTACAGCTAAGTCTGTAATCAAGGTGTCGCCCAGGCCAAGGGTCTCATCTAAAAGCACAGTTGGGAAAAGATCTGCTCCCAAGCCCACAAGGTGGTTGTTGGTAGAATTCACTTCCTCTTGGGCTATTGGACTGAAAACATCAGTTCCTTGCTGGCTCTGGGCCAAAGTCTACCCTTGGTTCTTTATCAGGCAAGTCTCTCTAACACGACAGCTTTCTTCATCAAATCATGCAGCCAAGAAACAATAAAGAGAATCTGCTCACAAGAACCTAATAACAGAAGTAACATCCCATTGCCTCTGCCATATTCTATTGACAGGACAAAGAAGGAAGTCATAAGGCCATTTCACACTCAAGGGGAGGAGATTTCAGAAGGTTGTGGATACCAGGTGGCTGGGATCATTGGGTGCCATCCCAGAGGCTGCCTATCATACTAATGCATTTCAAAAATTATTTAGATGACTTAAATATTTACAAGAGGTAAAAAATATACTTTTTGGCAAAGAATGAGAAAAAATAATGCCTAAGAGCCATTTTAACAATTTCATCTTAAAATACTTTTTAAAACTCAAAAATAAAAAGATGTAAAGTAGCTATATAAAAAAGAAATTCAAGGTAAAAGAATAAATCATTTTTATGTGTCAAGTTGGAAAAGATTAAATATTTAATTGATAATATCCATTGTTGGTAAGGATAAACAGATATTTTATAATCTGCTTGTGGGGTTAAACATTTCTGAGGGCAATCTGGTAACGACAATATTTGCATACCTTTTAACTAATCAATAGTATTTCTAGGTACTTATTTTACAGAAATGATTAAGCCAATGTACAAAGATTTATGTGCCAAGATGTTTATTGCAGTGATATGTATACATCTAGAAAAATTTAAGAGTCTCTCAGGAAGGATTGGCTAAATAAAACAACCACATAATAAAATACATTATAGATGTTAAAAATGATGTAATTTATAACCATGGTACTAGGTCTATGATATATTTTTAAACAAAAAAGGCAGATTATATAAACTCTATGTACAATTACCTATGTTGAACTATATGTGTGTGTGCTAATATGTTGTTGTCCATGGTTGCAGAGGAAAAAATCTGAAAGGATATCTACCAAATTATTAATAGTGATCATCTTGAGTTGTGGAATTATAGATGATCTTTATTTTCTTTTTCATACTCTTCTGTATTTTTCTTTTTTCTTTTTTACTTTGAGCATATTCACATTTTATAATGACAAAAAGCGATAAAACTATTTCCAAAATGATATTTATTACAACCTCCTCCTGTACACCTATATGGGAATGTTTTAAGCTTTTGTCATATGTTAACTGAAACCACATAGCATCTTAAGATCCTTTCATTCCAAATGTATCAGCTGCTTCTATTGATAAATGAATATGTTTCAAGTTTCTTGGCAAATTATATTTACTTAAAAAAAAAAACAACTCTGAAATTCTTTATACACACAAATACCATCAATCAAAAAGGGAACTTAGAAATTAACTGTCAGGTTTTCCTTAACCTGGCTATTCTGGAAGGATAACTCACTGAAGGACCAGCACTGAAGATTTTGATTGGTTAAATAAGAAAATAAATCTTTGGTTGTCACAGCTATTTGTTCACTCGTCATTTATTCTTCACACTCTCAACCTTTTTTAGTATCTACTATGTACCAGGCATTAAACAAAGTACTGGGAATGAAATAGTAAATCGGAAACACACTGTGCCTGTTCTTACCACCTCATAACAACGAATCGAAGAATGTCACTGCTGAAGATGTCTCAAAGATCATAATCCAGAATTCCTCAACCTCCAATTCATAAATAGAGAAACACATTTTTACTTTCCCTCCTTTACATGTATTATTTGACAACGGGCTCCAAAGCACTACTCTCTTCCATCCTAGGGCAGGCAGAATTCTAAGATGGCCCCCACAGTCTTTGTCCCTGATTGTGTTATATTATATGGCAAAAGGGATTTTGCAGATGTAGTTAAGGTTACTAATAAATTGACCTCAAGGTAGAAAAATGATGTGGGTGGCCTAACCTAATCAGCACGAATCCTTTAAAAGCGAAGTGTTTTTCCTAAGTGATAGCAAAAGAGAAGGTCAGAGAGATTCAAAATGTGACAGGTACTCCACATGAGGAAGACTCTACTGCAGAAATGGAAGGGGACCACAGCGCAAGGACCCAAGAGTGTTCTCTAAGAGCTGACAGCAGTTCCCAGCAAGAAAACAGGCATTTTAGTTCTACAGCCTCAAGGAGCTGAATTTGGCCAATCATACAGGAGTGAGTTTGGAAGAGAAGACCCCAGCTCCAGATGAGAATGCAGAGTTGCCACCTTGATTTCAGCCTTCAGTAGAGAACTCAGTCATGCCATCAGACTTCTAGATTTCAGAAGTGTGAGATAATAAATGGGTATTGTTTTAAGCTACCAAGTTTGTGGTTGATTGGTTATACAGCAATAGAAAACTAATACACACCCTTTTTCATTTGCATGTCATTCCTGGGAACTAGTTAGCACACTGCCGTGTAACTGGAACTGAGGTCCATGGATTTCAACGACCTCCTTATTGTCCAGATGATGAAATTGAGGGCCAAGGTTTCTAGCCATGTTGGCTTTTTCCCTCTTTTTTAATTAATTGATTATTATTTTTTTATTTTGAAACAGTGTCAAAATTGTAGAAAAATTGGAAGTATAGTACAAAAAACTTGTTTTTTCTTAACCATGTGGATGCATATATTGCTGAGATGGTGCCTATGACCCCCAAATACTTTAGCTAATTTCTTATAAACAAGGGCATTTCCCTACACACTTACAATCATCACAATCGGAAAATTCACATCAACTCATCTCTCAGATCCCATTCAATTTTCACAAAGTATCCAAATAATTTCCTTTATAACCAAAGATCCAGGTTGGAGTTATATATTGTGTTTAGTTGTCACCTCTCTTTAATCTCATTTGATTTGGAACAACTTCTCATTCTTTCCTTGGCTTTCATCATCTTGAAATTTGAAGATTACAGGCCAATTATTTTGGATAATGTCCCTCAATTTTGATTGGTCTGGTTTTCCTTCTTGATCATCATGTACTCTGGCAAGACTATTAGAGATATGATATTGTGTTCTACTTATTGATTATTAATAGCATTTTCAATTTTTATGATTACTAATGCTGCTGACTTTGATCACTTTAGGTGGTATCTGCCAAAGTTCTCCATTGTAAAGTATTCTTTTTCTCTTTGTATTTAACAAATATTTTGTTAAATAGGAAGATAATTTGAGACTGTAAATATCTCATTCCTTACCAAACTTTAAACTTATTCATGCATAATAATTATGTCAGTATGGACTCGTTTTTTCTTATTTTATTTGGTGTTTTGTAATGTGCTGTTATCATTATTTATTTTGATATTCAAATTGCCCAAACTTTGGTCAAAGGGAACTTCATAATGCTGGCTTTACTTCATTGTTATTGTGACAAGTCCCCTCTATTCTTTGAGCACCTCCTGACTTTGTGACGCGGCAAGATGTCCTGGGCTCATCTTATACTTTCTCCTTTCTCCAGCTCTGGAATTGGCCATTTTTCTAGAGAGTCCTGGTGAAAAATGATATTTAGAAACCACGATCCAGACATTTTTAGAGTTGTTGCTGCTTCCAATCACATTGGGTTTTCTTTATTTTTAACAAAACACCATGCTCTCTCCTGCCCAAAGCTTTTGTATACGTCGTTCCTTCTACCTAGAATATTCTTCTCTACTCTTCACATGGTGAACTCTTCCTACTCAACCTCCAGAACTCAGCTTAAATTTTTCTTCTTCAAGAAAACCTTCCATTAGTGCCCAGATTTGTTGAGGTCTCCTGTCACAGCATCATATTCCTTAGAGAAGTTTATAATATAGTCATCATTTGGTAGCATATGTTTCCTCCTCACTAGACTAATAAGCTTTGGAGGACGAAGGCAGTCAGTGACACCAACAACATGGTATCACTAGTGCCTAGCATGGTGCCTAGAATATAGTATGAGTGAGTGAATGAGCGAATGAGTGAATGAGTGAATAAACAAATTTATGGATGAAGCCAGAAGCCTTTCCAGAGCTTTCCTAGTTATTCTACAGTGGACACTTAAAACTTTTAAAGGCTAAGAATTCACTGCAATAATATACACTAAATCTTCAGACATAAAGGCACAATTTGATTCTTCTGACAAAACTCTGAATTTTACACACTGGATAAAATAATTTTCCACATTATTTCTGAAGTTAGTCCTTTTTGGAAAGGATTCAGGCAGAAATGGAAAACTAAGTACCCTCTGAAAAGGTCATAGAGTTTGCCACTTTGATTTAATCACTTGGTTTTATTCTTCATTGGATTTATTATGTTCTGAGTAACTTTGCTAAGTTGTTAAGAAAACAAAAAGCTGCAGAGGAATATTTAATTTGATTGCATAATACTAAATCTTCACCACCTCCTGGGTCCCTAATTAAACCTCATTTTTTCACAGCTACTTGTCCTTGAGTGTTTGCTACTCTGAGAGTCTCAGAAGGGTATTTATGATAGAGGAAATCCAAAAACTTGCCTGAGATGATGTGGAAGTCTAATAACCCTACCACTGTCTCTACAGAAAGACCAAACATTCAGTCGTCTTCTTGGCTTAATGCTTGTATGGTTTTCCTCTGCTTTTGAGTCAGACCTAGATTTGACAAAGATGCACCTATGGTTTCTGCCTCTCTCCAGCAGCAGCTCCATTAACCGTGCCTTGGAATTATGTCATGCCTTCCAGCATCCTTTGAAGCATCTGATTATTGAATTCTGTTGACTCCCTAGAAGGAAAGTGGGGTCAGAAGGGCAGGCCTAAAACAGTTATAGTTCTTTTAGTTCTGAGAGATATATTAGGAGAGATTTCAAAGAGCTTCATCTCATTTAAAATTTTCTGAAATGAGCTTCCGAGACACTTGGTAATTTCTCTTCCAGTCATTTTATGTTATATGGTATTTATTATAAAAATAGAATCTATTCTACAACTTATGCAACTTATACAATGGGAAATAATTATTCAAATATTTTTCCTTTTTCTTGACTTGTATTGTGATTTTCTTCCATTTTAAGATCTCTGGCAAAAGTGAAGACCGGGTTGAAAAAAACTACCTATGATTTCATTCAAATCAAATGAGAAATGCAGAACATCACTCATGAGAATTAGGTATCTCTCCTTTGTTCTTCTGAGGCTGCAGCGAGGGGAAGATTCTTGGCCAAATTGAGGTTCCTGTAACTTGATATTTTAATACTTCCCACCAAAGAATCTTACCAGTATTTATAAATTCTAGAAAAATCTCTCTGTTCTTTAACCTCTTTTCAGTGGTATATTTCCTCATTCACTTAGTCATGTATTAGGTGGTTTAGCATTCACTCACAATCCATTTAATGTGGTTTGAAAAAGGAACAGTTGTTAATATATCACATCTCAAAAGTAATTGAGATGGGTACAATTCATGATGAAATTCATTGACTGTAACTTGTTACCTATGCTGAGACAATCATAATGTGGCCTTTGCCAAACAAACTAAGATATCCTGACCAGGGTTCAACTGAGTATTCAAAGAATCAAAGGCAAAGAATCAAAGCAAACTAACAAAAATCTCCTCTAATGTTAACGCTGTTTAAAAATACATAGTTTAGCTTTGAAGAAAAACAAAACACAAAAAACTAACTGAGCAACAAGACTCTTAACACTTTCCAAGCACAGACACATTTTAATTGTTGGATTACTTATGAATTTTAGAAGGGAAATTGGCAATTTATGTGCCATTTCTAGCAAAGGGAAAAGAGAGGCAATTAGGATTCTGTATGCTGTGCTTCAGTAATGGCTCAGAAGATGGAACTGCAAAAGGCCCATTCTTCCCTTTAGGACTGTATTTCATTTGTCAAAATGAATGTAGGATATCAAGTCATTCATAATATTTAGTAATATTCTCCCAGGTCAGAAGAAAACCATTGTATACCAGACATTAGCAGAGTAGAACATGCTGACAAGAACAGAGATGCTGGTAATAGTTTAGCCTTGCCAAATGGCAGTTTCTGGCCATGAAGGATGTTCAGTGGGGCTCTGTTCAATTACCCAAAGAAGTATTAGATATTTGGTTTATTTGTCTGTATAGAGACCCTCTTTCGTATCCTGGTCAAAGCTATTCAAATTAAAATCCTACAAATGCCATATTCCTGGGAGGAATCTAAAATGTCTATTTACCTGCTGGGGTAGAGAAATAGGGATGATGTTATGATAGTATGTGTGTACATTTAGGACTGTATTTCATTTCTGGCATAAATGTACATTTCTGTGTACATTTCTGGCATAAATGTTTACTCGCCTCTGCTTGTCAACAGCTGAGTAGTGTTTCTGTCCTCCCACTTGGAGTCATATGATACCTAGTGAACATCACCTCTGTTGGAGGCTGCTAGTGTTTATCTTCCAAGTGCTAATATTAAAACAAAGCTCTTGATTCAGGCAATAGCAAGCCAAGGAATTTCTGAGCATCATTTCTCCTTTTCTAGAGTCTTCCATAAGGGTAATTACCTTAAAAATTATAACATTGTGCTATTTTTTTTCAACACAAGTCACAAGTATTTTCTTGGCCAGAGGTGAAAGAGAAAGTACATATTTAAAATCAAAATAAAAATATTTATATATTTCAAAAATTCTATTGCCCTTTTAACTTTTAAGCATGTTTATGAAATATTTTTTCAATTATTTTTTCAATTATTTTTTAAAAATGTTTACAAAAACAGAACCATTTAGGGAGTCTATAAGATGCCTGAAAAGTTCTTATTTTGACTGTAAGTCCTTTCTTACATAGACGATTAAATTACTCTATAGAACTAGAAACTAAAATTTTTAAGTTCTGTGAGAGTGGAGATCATTGTAACCTCAGTAACCACCAAGCAGTAAGTGGTTAATAATCATTTGTTGAATGAATGAATAGAAGGATAGAGTATTGACAAAATGAAAGTCTATTAAGATAAAAATAATAATAGGATAATAATACAATTATATAACTTCACAATTGAACATTATTTTGATTTAATCAGTGAAATTTTTAATGATTATCTTCATCAACAAAAAAGATTCTGTGAAATTATTATGCTTAGTATTAACAATATATTTAATTATTCCTCATATTTGTGACATACTGGCCTTTCCTTGCTTTACTAAACATGTTTTTATACTCATTTCTTATAAGAGAACTTTAAAATGACAAGGACAACTGACTCTGAAAACAGCATAACATGCTGAAAAACAGTAACGGCAAATACACAGAAACAAACCGGACTGTTTACTTGGCAATTTTAAAAATTTGAAAATTAAATTAAAAATGTGAAAATTTAGAAAATTAGTTTTATTCATTTTTGTTTTCAGAAGCCTTTGATGTCTCTAGGAAACAAATCAAACTGTTGTTGAAACTTAGAAAATAATTTAGAACAGCGCTTAGACTTTTATATATTTTTTTAAACCAGTGTAGAACAACAAATCAATATTTATAATCCTCTATGTACCAGCACCATGCTAAACACTTCACAGTATATAAAGAGAGTATATGATCACTGCGTTCAGGTGACATATTTTTTATAGTTAGTTACATTTTAAAAATGTAACTAACAGTCATGAACAAGTACTAAATTATTCAAAACAGAAGGAATTAAGTCTTAGCTAGGGAGAAAAGAAAGATACTTAGCAAAGATATCATAAGGTGGTTGAAACTGACCTTGTGTCTTACGGATATGATTCAGAAAAATGAAAAGAACGTGTGGGCATGTCTAGCCTGTGAGTTAACAGGAACCTGATAGCAGGAAAGGGATGCACATGGCATGAATGAAATCAGAATACTGGCTCAAGGAGAACTGATGGTGCGTACAAGATGCTAGAACCCTTTTTAGGGCACTGTACAAGCTATTGTTAGCAGAGGTGTGAATGGAAGGAGGGATTTCTTTTAGAAGCCTATTTAAACCTGAACAACATTCACTTGTCAGGGGAATAATTCGAGATATTAGTTTGTTCTTTCCTCCTGTGCTCATTCCATGGATCTTGAGATACGGGGTTGTCATTTGCCTAGGGCAAGTTGTCTGATGGGGCTGGAGAGCAAAGACTCCAAATTCTTGGCTCCTAAATTTAAAAGGGTGTAATAAAAATATTTGAAAGAAAAAGCAACCTGGTAAAGTACATCTACACATATATAACTGCCTCCAGATCAGAAAACCATATGAGCTATTCAGGAAAAGGGAGCAAATTTGGAAAAAAATCAAGAACCTGTAGACTTTTGTCTTCCTTTGTGCTCTGCCCCTGTCCCTCCCTATAACTCACTCCACATCTGAAGGTGGGGAAGGATACAATGGAATTCTCATTTAAATTTTGGTTTCCGATAACAAAAGGGACTCATGCAGAAGCCCCTGGCACCATCATGATGGAAGAGAATACATCACTGGTCCAGTATGAACTCCAGACTGGAGTTAGCCACCAACCCAATGTCCTTCATCAGAACAGAATTTGCTGATAATAGAGAGTGGTGAGAGACAGTGTTAAGGACACAGTGAGAGCCTCTGCGTATCCCTGAACCCTGAATCTCAAGATGTGGGGAGAATAACTAAGATGTGGTAAGGAACACCAAAAGAAGCCTAGAGATTGGGCCAAGGAAAATGCAGTGTGACAACCAGAGACCATGGCAACATCACAAACTTCTAAATAGGTAAATTCTGAGCAGAGGCTGATGACCAAACTCTGATCACCGTTTTGGCAGGTGGTAAATCATGAGATATACCTGAAATATATCTCATGATATATATTAAAGGACATCTTCCTAGGATCAAACACATTGAAACTAAGAATCAAATGGTTTCCATAGCTTTTGAGCAAGGTTCTTTATCATCCTACCCCATTCCTCCAACTTAGACTCAAATCCAGGGAGAAAAGAGGTGAGAAAAGCCAAAGATGAAGTTTTATCCAGAATGTGCCTTAATTATAAACTAGGATGGCTGAGAAATTACCATATTTTCACAGAGTTTAGTTAGAATAAATTATGATTATGTTCGTGTACGTGAAAAAATGAAGACTTAAAGCCAGAAAATATATTTTGATTATAGAAAATAGTGTTACATTTTTTAACTCCCGTCCATGTCCTTGCAATGCAACCTGCTAAATTTATTTTTAGGGTCCTTCCACATTAAAGTCCTTCAAATGCTGGTGACTTCATTCTCCATTTTGGCTTTCTCTACCCACCCATGCCTCAGGGGACCAGGGTTCAGAATTATCTAACCCAAACTATCAATAGTGCTGCTGTTGAGAAACCCTATTGTAGATAAATTTTCGTCACTTCTTGAGCAATAAAATTAACACATTATTTCCATTTCTACCTGTGAGTGGAAAGACCAGAAATGGTCTTCTGGATTCAGCCAAAGATCTGAATCTGAGTGGAACCCTGAAACTTCCAAAGCTCATCAAGCTGCAACTCTTGCCCTTAACTCATGGAATATTCACAAATTGTCATGAACATTGTGACCTTTCCTTTTATCTGTATTGTGGGGTACCTCTGCCCAAAACACCATTCTGTTTAGATGTGGTCTTCCACCAGCAGCAGCAGCATGATATAAACAAAGGCTGCCATTAATTTAATTGAATTGAATGTCATGCTCTTGGTATACATTTTCTCATTTAATCTGAACAACAACCCTATGAAGTAGGTTTTACTATGTTGTAACCAAGGATCAGAGTTAATAATTATCTTTCTAAAGCTCATATCACTGGTAAGGAGCAAAGCCATAATCTGATGATAAAAACTTCTCTAATGATTATTCTGTACTCCATTACTCTCTGCCTACCCTTTCTTTCATTATTGTTCTCCAGGAACTAACACATTCATGTATCATGTTCTCTCTATTGGCTAAATGGGTTGTTTAACATTGGTTTAACCCCTACAACATGACTCCAATTTTGAATCAGGACTGTCTAGAAATGCCTTTGTTTTTGCAGACTCACCAGATTGGAGATGAATGTACTCTTGAATATCAGCACAAACCAAAACTAAATCTCAGTTTACACATTCCTCTGACAATTTTCTGGGCTGGAATCCAGTCCAGAACCTCCTTTTTGTCTATTTACTCACCATGTTTCTTTTGTCTCCTTTCTCTATCATGATCTGACTCTCTTGAAAAGTATTGGCTAGTTTTTTTGTAGAATATCTCTCACTTTGGATTTGTTTGATGTTTCCCCATTATTAAATTCAATTGTACATTTTTGGCAAAAAATACAAAAGACATGATATTGTGCCCTTGATCTAGAGATGAAGCCAAGAATATGACTGGAAAATCTTTTGTTAAGACCTCAGAAGATCAAAGATAATGCCGCAGAGAACTATTCAGTCACACAAAAGCCCCCTTCGAGATTAAAGGTGTGCCACTGCCACCTTGGGTTGAAAAGGACAGAGACAGTATAAAAGTACAAAGAGGCAATTGGATCCTCCAAAATGTCAGAAAGTAGCCTGGGAAAACTACTCAATGGCAAACAGGTGACATCTCTCATGTAAAGGGAAAGATGACTCATCAGGCAGAACTAAGAGCCCTGTTATGGACTGAATTATGTCCCCCAAATTTATATGAAGCCCTAACCCTCAGTGTGAATATAGGGCCTTTAAGGAGGTAATTAAGATTAAATGAGGACATAAAAGTAGAGCCCTAATTAGTTAGGACTGGCATCTTTCTAAGAAGAGGAAGTCACACTAGATCTCTTTCTCACGGTACACACACAGAGGAAAGGCCAGGTGAGGACACAAGGAGAAGGCAGCAATCTGCAAATGAGGAACAGAGGTCTCTCCATACACCAACACTGCTGGCCCCTTAATATTGGATTTTTGGCTTCCAGAAGTGTGAGAAAATACAATTCTGTTATTTATCTATCCAGTCTGTGATATTGGTACGGCAGCCCAAACCAACTAATACAAGCCCAGAGGACTGAGCCAGAAGAATGATTGCTGGTGCTAAACAAGACATTGTCAACATTTTTTCATTTAGATTTCATAATTGCAATGAACCAAAGTCTCATTTCTGGCTCCTATTTCCCCACTTCTTTGACCGGGAATAATGATTAGCCTATGTCTCTTCCCCTAATGTATGTTGAGTGTGTTAAGAGCAAATAAGCTGGATCTTTAGTTTCACAGGTCTGTATGTGAGAGAAATTGCGCATAAGGAGCTGTAATTGAGTAACTACACCTGAGAAGGCTCATCTATACCTGGACCTGATTTAAATGACAGGATTCTGGACTTTGAGCTGATGCTGTAATGGAATGAGACTTTGGGGACCTTGAAATGAGATAAATGTATTTTGAATGTGGGAGGAATGTTAAGTCTTGGACCTAGAGTGCATACTGTAGTAGGCAGCCTCCCTTATAGCCTCCACTGATCCCCACTTCCTGGTATTCTCACCTTTCTGTAATCTTCTCCTTGTGGGCTGTACTTAATTGACATGCTTCTAATGATTTGAAGGTACAGCAGAAGCAATGGCATGTCGTCAGAAATAGGCTGCAAAAAGGCTGTGGATTCTTATCTTAAGTTTTCTCTCAGTCACTCTCTAAAGAAAACCACTGCCATGTTGTAGAGCTACCCAATGCCGAGAACCATTTGAGCAAGGAACTGACATCTCTGGCCAACAGCCAATGAGGATCCAAGGCCCGTGAAGAGCTACATAAATGAGTTTAGAAGCAAATATTTAACCTAGTCAAGCCTTGAGATGATTTAAGTCCCAGTCAACAACTTGAATGCATACCTATGAGAAACCTTGATCCAGAGACACCCACCTAAGCTGTGCCCAGATTCCTGATTTGCTCGACTTTGAGCTAATAAATATTTGGGGTTTTTTAGCCACTAAGTTTTGTTATAATTTATTGTGCACTGAAAAATAACTAATACATTTGTTACCACTGCATCTCTCCTTCTTGAAATATCTCTAGTGTGCCTTTAAGTTTGTCTTTCATCCAATATTTGCATTTACCTTCCAATTCTTAGTCTATTAATCTCTTAGATTGGCTTATACTAATTACATATAGTATAATTAATATGTAATATATATTATACTTTATATATTATAGTATATATTAGCTAGGTATAATAAATTATATGTTATATATAGGTAGAAAGGATTTTCTACCTATAAAGCAGAGTAAAATAGTGCAACAAAAGGGCCTGAGAGATAGCAAGTGAATGGCTGAGAAGAGATTGAGAATTCAGTACAGCAAGAGCTAGAAGTCAGAAGTCATGAGAAAAATGTAAGTGACATCTCTCATCAACCAACCCCAAAAGAAATCAATATAGCTATTGGAAAATATGCTAGGTTTCCAACAATATATGAGAAGAGGTGTCAATGAACTTTTTGCTTAAATATTAAAGGAAAAGTGACTCTAGAAATCTAGAGTACATGTGGTTACTCCAACAGGCTAATGTCTTAGTTACACACCCAGACACAGACACTCACATGCAGATATACCTTCTTTTGATGAAATCAGAAGCAATACTACTACTACTGATGCCTTTTAACACATACATAAGTTCAAGGTGGGTTTTGTGAAAGAGGAGAGAACCAGCTTTACCACCTGGTTCTACTATGTCAGTGAACGCCAAGATATGATGGTGCCCAAATAGAATCGGCCCGGTTGAGTACATCTACAGAATACAGATATGGCTATTCCTCCACAAATTGCTTGTGGAGGGTTGTTAAAGATATAATAATAAACAAGAATATCATACTCAATTGGCATGAGAAAAGATAGTGTTTAAGTCCTAGTCTGTGGATTGCAGTAACTTTCAGTTAAATGTGAAGTAACATTTTTACTGGTTGTAAAAATCCTGTGGCAAACCAAATCCAATTTACTATGATTCAAAATTAAAACCCAGAATTTTTGGTTATTTTGTTTTACACACTCAAGACAGCAGAGGACATTGTGAATTTTATATAAGAATTCTTTATCCCAGTCTTAGAAATGTGCTTTTTTTTTTTTTCAGTAATAGTACCCATGATCCACAACTCTACTTCAACTCATAAAACTAAGAATTTTCATCTCAGTCACCTAACTCACTGTACTGGAGGAATATTTTATTTTTCTTGGATTTTATTGTCGAACACAAAGGAATAATATTACGGGGCAATTTTCTCTCTGTTGCCTATAGCAATGATAAACCAAAAATGTGTATGAGTAAGAGTAAAATATGATGTCAATCAAAAAACAATCAATTTTGCCATATAAAGAATTTTTTTTTAATAAAAATATCTTCCTGGTGTAAGTATTAACCTGTCCTTGATTTCTGAAAGGAAGATGGTTTTACTGAATATAGTCAAGGGTAACCAATATCTTATTTTTCTCTCATATTCTCATTTTATGAGTTAGTCATTGCAGTGTTTAAAATTACAAATTGCCATGTCCCAGCAGCCCATCATGTTCCTGAGTTTATCAAAAACATTTTAACATTGGAGTAAGGAAAGCAAACATTATTTGGAAGTAAGTCTGTGTGCATATCTATATACACACTTACATTCAGCCACAAGCATGTATGTATGCCTGAATATGTGTGTATGTGTAGGTGTACGGAATGGGAGAGAGAGAAGGGAAGAGGGAGAAGAAAAGGGAGAGAGAGAGGAAGGAAGAATAGAAACCAGCATGCCATGTTCATTCTCCTCTCTGAGCTTCCGTTTATCTCCATCTTGCTCTCTTGACAGGTGTGTCCTTCTTTCTCCTCTCCTTATCCAGCTCCTTCTTATCATTTAAGATCTTTTGCAAGTCCTTCCCAGCCCACGCTGGCCCTCTGCATTCTTCCTCTTCTTCATGCCTTTCTAATATACACCACATAACTGAGCATTTAACTACGCACTTTTATTGCTCTCGGAATGTTCTGTGTCAATTTTGTCTCCCCAACTAGATTATCGTTGCCTCGAGGGCAAGGACTCTGTATTATCATTATGCATTATTGCATCCTCCCTTGCTATGCTATATCATGGATGCTAAATAAATGAACATAACTATAATGAAATAACGAATTTCCGATGAGCTTGTAATTTTGATTAATAAATTATAATTGATTCTTAAATTGGGGCCTGAACTTTTTAGACTGTTTCTATGCATTTCAGACATCTATGTCCTCAATTTGAAATATAGTATAGCTTAGTGGTTAAAGCCACACTATTTTTGAATCTCAGTTCTCCAATTTACTAATTGTGTAATCTTGAGCAAGTAACATAAATGTCCTCTGCCCAGACTTACTCTGTAAAATAGAGATAATGATAGCAGCTAACTCACAGAATTCTGGAATAATTAAACAAATTCATGATCGGCATATAGAATGCCTGGTACATATAAAGCACTCTGCAAATGCTGACTATTCTGCTATGGTTGAATGAAAATCATTGTTTGGTAACCTCACAAAACTTGGCTATAATTAGTTTGAAAAAAAAACAATGTTATTAGTCTCATTTTCTAGAAGACAAACAATCTATTTAAGAAGTTATGGGGAGGTGAGGTCTAAATTAAATCACAGGCGGTTTATGCCAAACACAAGGCAAGAATGATCAAGCTCAGCCTGTGCCAAAGCTTAAAATGTAATGTCTTTCCCCAGGTCTACATGTTTTTTAGATCCCTGACCTAATAGGGTTTAGATCAAATTAGTCTGGCAAAGTTGATCTCAGGAGCAACCCTAATATAATAGCTTGGTGTTTTGGAGTTAATATGACCAAAAGCCTAAGAAAGTATGTGATTAAGCTTATGAAAGTGGTGTTTATTTTGGGGAAGGGATAAAAAGATAAGTATATGTATATGTATATGTATATGTATATGTATATGTATATGTATATGTATATGTATATGTATATGTATATGTATATGCACATGTATACATATGTATATATGTGTGTATGTATATGTATGAAATAAATTCATAAAATTCATGACTCTGTTATTTGCCATATCCCACATGCATCTGTCGTCGTCTTGAGAACCTCATTCAGAAGAAAGGTGTCTTAGATAAGTTGTAAATGGATCCCTTGGCATATCATTATCTAATAATATCCTACCACAGCATAACCCCTAAAATGTATTTCATAAGACCTTTGTGAAAACTAAAGATAATGTTTGTAAAGTTCTTAGCACAGTATTTAGTACATAGAAGAGGAAGCAAATAATATGTATTACCTTTTATTATTTTAGTTATTACAATTAGGAGAAAGAATCTCAGAAAAACTGTTACTCTAAAGTCAGTTAATGGCAGAATGAAACTCAAAACATGTATTTCTTACCGTAACTTTCTTACCTCCATTTCCCTCTGTTTTATGTGCCTTTTGAATCCTGGGTAGACTCCAGATCAATGGCCCCTCACTTTGGCACTGCCAAACCTGGTTTTCCTTCCTTTCCTCTGGCTGTGACCCCTTCTCATTCACCAGATTACCTTCCTTCTTATGCCCTCCAAATGGAGGGTTTCTAAAGGCTCTCTCTTTTCCCTGCACTTAGTAACCCATTCTAACTGTCACCACCCTAGAACCAGTTCCTAAGTCTGTATCTTCATTTTGACATCTGTCTTGTGCGCTGTTTTTTTTTTTGTTTGTTTTTTCTAAATGCCTGCAGTATCTGGTATTCCAAGGTGGTCTCCCATCCAAGTACTAACAAGGCCCGACCCTGCTGAGCTTCCGAGATTAAACAAGATCAGGCACGTTCAGGGTGGCATGGCCGTAGACTTGCATGCTGTTTTTTAACCCTGCCTTTACAATTGCTTGCTACATATTTCCCAGCAGCTGTTTTGTTGGCACCTTTAAGTCAAAATGATGGAATCATTACCGGCTCGTCCTCTCTCTCCACTCTCTTTCTCCAACCATGTGCATCTTCTAACATTTCCAGTTTTAATAAAAGAACTATTCTTCTTCCTTTATACTCAAACCCTCAAATGCTCTCCCTTCTCTCCTTCCAGGTCCAATCATATATGATTTGTTGTCATTCTAGAGCTACACTGAACAATATGGTAGCTACTAGCAACATGTAACTATCGAACATTTGAAATGTGGTTGGTCTGAATTGAGATGAGCTGTAAGTGCAAAACGCACACAAGGCTTTGAACACTTACTACAGTAAACGAGAGTGTAAAATATCTCATTAACACTTTTTACATCAATGACATGTTAAGATGATAGTATTTTGGATATATTCAGTTAAATAAAATATATTATTAAAATTAATTTTTTACATTTCTTTTTATTTTGTTTTAATGTGACCCCCAGCAAAATTAAATTACGTATATGGATTGTTTTATATTATATATTTATATATTGTATATTTTATTTATAGATTATTTATTTATGTATTATTATATTATCTTTATATATCAGACAGCATTGTTCTAGATCATTCTAGTCTTCCTTCTCAACATTTCTTGAATTTCTTCTATTCCAGTCTTACTATTATCATCTAGTTTAAGCTTCTTCCAGTGCATACCAGCTGGTCTTTGCCTATACAGTTTCCCTCCTCCGATGTCCTCATTCATGCTGCATTCTTTCTCCAAATTAATCTTCCTAATGAAAGGTTCAAATCAAACCATTCCCTACTCAAAAAAAAAAAAAAAAAAAAATTACTTCTCTCTGTCCATTAAATAAAGTTCAAACTGTTATAGCCCCCAGCTAGCTGCTTCTTTACATATAAACTGTGATGCCTTGAGATAATAAGGTAATACAGAGCAAGATGATGCTCTATTTAGCTGGAAGAGTCATATTTTTTTAATTTTTATTTCTTGAAAGGGAGAGAGTCACATGGCAAGTCCATAGGGACTGGTCCATGACTTTAACTTGACCGGCTCAGAGGAAGCTATCCTTCGAAATATTTTACAAGCTGAAAGAATATATCTTCTTTCATGAGTTCACAAAGCTATCAACCTGCTGACAAAAACCAGCAACTTTTATAAAAATAGGATAGAAGGAGGGATTCCTGATGCTGCTGAAGAACGGTTTTGGCTCCTCCTTTGAGATGCCAAGATTGATAATAGTGTGTTGTAAAGATCTCAAATGCCTAAATTTTACCTGCCAGTGGTAAATCAAAACAAAACAAAACAAAACAAAACAAACAAACAAAACAAAACAACAACAAGAAATATCTGAAAAGAGCAAGAAATAACCAAACTTTTCTGAAGCAATTAATTGGAACAACTGGAAGTACAAAGGGAAGAGTGACAAGACCTCATGCAATTATCTAGCCATTCGGCACTATTTTCTGAATGTCAAATGATCAGTAGAGCAGACTCAAAAATTTTTGCTCTTCCAAACTAAAATCTAATACCATTTTATTTTATTATTATTATTTTTTAACGCCTACAGCACCTAGTATTCCTAGGTTGTCTTCTATCCAAGTACTAACCAGGCCTGACCCTGCTTAACTTCTGAGATCAGACAAGATCGGGCACTTTCAGGGTGGCCTGGTCGTAGAAGACTAATACCATTTTAATATT
Source organism: Pteropus medius (assembly GCF_902729225.1). NCBI lineage: Eukaryota > Metazoa > Chordata > Mammalia > Chiroptera > Pteropodidae > Pteropus > Pteropus medius. Next base: position 18,988,900 of record NW_024352785.1, on the reverse strand, counting down.
AAATCTTATTATTATTAACACGTTCACAGTAATCACTTCAGTTTGATTTTTAAGACCAAAACCTACTACTATTTCTTTCAATATGACCCCCAACACACCATCTTACCCTGATTACTGCTCATTTCAGGCCATTCATACTAATTCCAGGCCTTTTCAAGGCCATAGAATGGTAGAGCTTAGAGGGAAGTTGGAGATCATCTAACCTAACTCCTCATTTAGTAAATGAAGGCCCTGAGGTCCTGGAGCTCATGAAGTGAATTTCTGACAGTGGCCAGAACCCAGATCTGCCACTTCTAATCTTCTGTCTTCTTCTTCCTCTTTCTTCTTATTTTGCATATTGAAGTTTCACCTGTTTTTCAAGATAGATAAATGGCACATCCTTGATTATGACCGACCAGCAGAGACCCATCTTTTTGGCCCACACGGGGTATGTAACTTGCTGGGTGTTTGTGATCTTTAACTCCCTTCTTGAATTTTAAACATGTTGATGCCAATGATGCTACCTGATACAGTGTATATCCAGTAAAATGCCTTCCACATGGAAACCCTTGGTGCATTTTTGTCAGATTAATAACCGAACAACAACAACAACAAAAAAAAAACTTAGCAATTTGGGGCCTTGGCTATTAAATCTGTAATATGAGACAATGGATGCATAAAAATGTAAAAAAGTATAAGTCATAATGCAATGAATTTTGGTCTCCTTGAATAAAAAGGTTCCCCCTATATTTCAAGATTTGTTATTGATTTTTTTTTTTTTAAATGTCGTCCTTTCTCTTTGAGCCTTTCTTTTCATTAGAACAGGCAGGAGGGAATTAGTGAATTATAGCAGAGACCACACTATTAGGGATTTAAAGATTAAGTTTGGAAATCCATCTGTCTCTTTAAAATATGAAGAGACAGTTCAGCTGAGTACAGAAAGGCTGCCAGCCAAAAAGATTCAGTCAAGTTAAATTGAAAAAGAGTTGGTTAGTTTTTGCCAGTGGATGTTTAAATGTAGGATAATCCATCACCCCAATTCCTCTTTCCTGGTTTATTTATTAAGTAAATGTTTATTATACTAAATTCCATTTCAAACTGGGGCTAGAGGTGACTTTTAAAAAGCAGAAATTTCATACAATATGAGAATAGTTTAAAAGGGACAAAGCCATGAATACGTTTCTATTTTTAAATGTGCTGTTTACATGAGACTAGAAGGATGCTTAGAAAGTAAAACTTATCCTCAAATGAAAACTAGCCCTGAGGAAAATCCCCACATGAGAAACAAAATTCCCTCACAGAGGATCTACTAGTAATTTTTTAAAATAAGAGAGGGTGAATAGAAAGAACAAAAAAGGCAGTAACAGGCCTTCCATGTTTTTAACCATAGAGTCAAGAGTATGGAAGTTTATCAGCCAGTATTTAGTGGCTTTGGGGATAAGTAGATACTTGGGCACTTAATTAAATTCACTTCTATGCTATGTGACAATTGTTGAATATTTGTTATATCTAAATCAGTGTGCTAGCTAGGAAATATAAGGTAAATAAAGATGATTACACATAATTTCTATCCTCAAGGTAACCAGAAGTTTCACACAGTGTGGATACTATTTATAGATCAGCTGATTTGTACATCATCCACCTCTCCACTTATAGACTCTAGTACTGATTTCTTAGGGATCTGAGTTACCTGGTAACTCTTTCCATTCACAATTTAACTGCTTTAATTTGGCTTCCTAGAATGTAAAGTTCTTTATTTGGCCTAAATCCAAGTGTTTTCATTAAATCCATCTTAAAGACATTTCCAGAAATCGAACATTGGGCAGTTCTGAGATCTAAAGACCTCATTTGAGACATTTATATTTCAGTAACATTTACTCATATATCATATTTTACTGAATTTTATGAAATACTTTACATTCGCTGAAAAACTAACAGAGAGTCATTTTGTTTCTAGAACACAGATCAAACTTGAAAGGCATCTTGGGCACAATTTTACTAAAATTTTCGCTTCTTCAAAAATTATTAGGTAGTAAATAGAAGCTGAACCTTTTTCTGCTACCCATCAGGCACTTAGTAATGTATGTTAATGAATGAATTAATTGTTTTGTGAAAAACGTAACCTTGTAACATTTGGAAACTTTCTCTTGTTAAAGTTTAATTACCCAAAAAGGTAAGCAAAGGTAGAGAATGACTCAGTAATGTAGAACACTCTAAGAAAACAAGCTGGTGTTTCCCAGGGCAAAAGAGAGAAGTTACATTTTGAGGAGAGTTGCTGACCACAGGGGCCACTCCATTCGGCCTTAGTGTTATGGTGTAAGACACACCAATTGTAAGTTTCTCCCCCAGAGGTGTTTACCCCATAGAAACCTCATCGCGGAAAGTTGTGACCAACAACCTGATATCCTGGAAAACTGTCCAACGTACCGAGCAGAGCTATCTGATTCCAAAGAGTCAACGGGATTTATTGCCAAGAATTCCTTTACAAAAGTTAGAGGACATATCATTCTCATATTTTGCCCTCCTGGGTGAGATATTTAAATAAACACATAGTTTCATTCTTGTACTCATTAGCTGAGTATTCTTTGAAACTTCAGTTACAGATCACTCAAAAGAACAGTGTGACCTTCGTGAAAGCTCAGTCTTGGAACTCTGTGAGGAAGGTAATTACAAGATTAATGTTTTCCCTATTTAAAACTAAAAACTAAAAATAGCTGCAACGGCCTCTACTTATCTTAGAGGGGAGGTAGGCTGACAAGAGACAGGGATTATACTGCTAGAGAACATCCACAATAAATTCTTCCATGTTTCAGCATTGAATATGTTACTCAGGGACTACGAAGCAGCGTTTGTCACACATGCAATGTATCTTGTTTTATCAACAAAATGTGAGCTTAATTTATTTCTTTTTGGAATGTGAACAGAAATTCATTATTTTCAAATGTTCATATTTGGATGTTTAATATTTTGGCAGTATTTTAAGCATGCAAAAGATCATTGATTTATTTGCTAAATAGTCTCATTTATTATTTCCATTGTATGGGGAACATGAAGGAATTCAATTGACTTTACCAAGGTTACCAGCAAAGCAATGATAAGAAACCCGAGAGTGAATCCTTTCTGCTTTCAAATATTTTGAAATATTTGGCTCATGTCAAGAAAAAAAATATTGTATGATGAAAGAGCCCTTCTGGGAATGAAAAAGAGAAACCTGTCTCTCGATGCCTAGAGGTCTACGCTAGCTCCAAAGAAAAAGCTTGTATTTTAGGCACAGAGCTCAAATTAATCTTTTCTTTAACTGGACAGTTTCCTTATTATTGTCCTGAACTTGGAAAAACAAATGGAAATAATCACAACATCACAATTTTATAAAAATGTCCCTTCGTAGTTTTATTTTTAATGACAGCATTTTGTGTTTGGGGCACATATTTAAATAATTTAGTATATCAGTGAGGCGTGCATGTAAAAGATCCCTCCTGCATTGTAATAGTTATTGAGCTAATAAAGCTTGTTAGTCAGTTACTATTCTTATCTTCTCATTTAGTCCTTGTAAAAAACTGTCTGGGGAAGAGGCTATTACGATCATGCCCATTTTACAGATGAGAAAAGGATTCATAAAGAAGTTACCTCATTTTCCCAAAGTCACACAGTAAAGGTTGGAGGTTGAATGTAAACAGGACGAGTATCCAACACAAAACAGAATTCAGTATATTTAGTCAACCTCACGGCTCTGTCAAAGCTACTTTTTAGCCCATAAAACCTCTTTCCTCTTTCCAAGTGGTTTCTTGAAAATAAGAATAAGCACAACAAAAACTTCAGCGGAATGTTGATTTGATTTAGTATTTCTAGAAAACCTTATTTCTATTTCTAGAGCTTTCCTTACTGCTAGAGTTTTTGCCGTTGGTCTGCTTACTAGTGCTGTTTTATAGATAGAGAAGCATTCAGGGCAAACTGAAATCAAATTCACTTTGCCTCACACAGGCCAGGCAGCCTGGGGCATGTTATCTAATGTCTTCCAGTCCCTTTAGTATTGGTGTTCAGTAAATGGTTCCCAATTTTCTAGCTATAATTTTTTTTTTTAAGCAATTAAAGGGTATTTAATTTAGCAATTAAAGGGAGATTAACTAGTCCAAACATGTCAATTTACAAGTGAAGAAAGTAAGGCCCAGAGGAATTAAGTGACTTTAAAAAGCCCCTCAACTAGCTCCTTGTAGAACCAGCAACGAACCCAAGCTGCCAGAGTGCCAGGCATGTGCTCTTTTACTATTCTGTGCTATTCTCAAGGGGATTAATATATGATTGACGATCTCTGCCACAAGAAGTTTTCCTCAGGCAGATAGCGCATGATTATTTTTAGGTATAACCAGAGTTACTTACGTGCTGGGCAAAGAGGTTTGTGTAGCCAAAAGTCTTTTCGCTGTCTATGAGTTTTAAGCTCCAGCAAATGTGGACAGAGTCTCTCGTTGCCGTTTGTGTGACTCCCATTTGCCAATTTGGATCCATACCATTTTAGCTGAGCTTGGAAAGTTATATAAATATTATTTTGGTGGTTTTCCTGTCTTCTGAAGCTTTGCTGCAGACTTAAATGAGACCTCATGCTTCAGAGGTTTCTCCTCGGTGAGCATTTCCATAAAGCCTCTTCATGGAGTTTTCCTGCGGGGAACATGTGCCTGTAGCACTGCCACTGGCTCCTTAAATGCATTGAGATCTCTGTGGCATGGCCCAGGGCTTTCTCTTTGGCTCCTGTGTTCAAAGTTTTACCGTTAATGTGGATAAATATATAGATGGCTTGCTGAGCCAAATTACAGATTACACAAAGGTAGTGAGTACAATGAATGTGATAACAAAGGAAATGGGTTATAAAAATCCTAGATTATGGACCAAATGTAATACAGTGAAATCAGAAAAAGGAAATTTTTTTTTTTATTCCTAGACTTGGGTGCAAAATTTAAAAACTGTACAAAGATAGATGGGAATTTATGTTTGATACAACATTGGCATAGGTCAAATTATACCTTGGCATAGATAAAAATGCCCAAGATTTTAGGCTGACTGTGAATTTGATATGAGTTAACAGTCATATGGCTATAAAAAAGATCATTTTATCTTGTACTGTCTTACAACCTGTGGGTTTCAGAACAAAATAAATAATTTGGTTCCACTCATTTTAATCAGACCACATATGGACTATTATTTTTTCTTTTTATGTAACAGGGACGTAGTTACACTGAAGAGCATCGAGAATGTTTGATAAGAACAAGAGATGATTCAAAAGATATGAAGAATGGTTGAAGGAACTAGAATTTTTTTATCCTGAGGGAATAACGATAACTGTCAACAACTATGAAGGAACTGAGATTGTACCATATTTGCAAGCTGACAATTAGCCTGACAGTGTCATGGATGCTGGCAGGAGACACAAGACAGAGACAGAGGATTGTTTATCATTTATTACTCACAGCCATCACAGTACCCAGAGTATCAGCATTTTCTTGTGCCAGTTCCTTAAGTTCCAATTCCCACAGGGCAATCCAGAAAGGACCAGATAACACTTGCACACACAGCGAATTGCATTACAGAAGAACCCAAACCTTAGAAAATCCCAATCTTTTATAACAGGCTGCAGAGCAAACCTACCCAACCATTTTCCTAGGAGAAGAGAGATACTATCTCGAAACAAACATCTTTGAAAAGAACAAAGTGCTATCAGCGCCTCTACTGGAAATACATGCAGAAAGAGGGGAGATACATGGAGAATTATCTTTCGACAATGATATCTATATCTTGAGGGTTGTTGTGTTAAAGAGTATTAGAAATCTGTCACTTAAGAAAAAACATTATCCAATTGTTGAAAATTACAGAAAGTTCGTCGACAAGGAAATATTTTATTAAAAAAAAAAAAAGAACAAACTCAAAATGAGATGGACTTTTTAAGAACTTAGACATGTTCAGACAGAAACCAAGCAGCCGTTTGTTGTGACTATTGAATAAATATTCACATACCAGAGAAGCACAGAATTTAATGTTACATTAAGCTTCTTCCAGCACTTTACTTAGAAAATAGAGGGAAAGAAAGAAATGAAGTAACTAGGGAAAAATGCATGACAGAAAAGGATAAAGAGCACTTTCAAATTTGAAATACCTCATGTATATCTTCTGGTGCTCTATCTATATCCCAAGAGGATCCAGACATCTGATAAATCAGAGATAGGGCCATATCCAAAACCTTGATGAACTTGATGATATAATCTCCCTTGTCACGCCTTTTAGCTAAAGAGAGACAGAGAGAGAGAGAGACAGAGAGAGAGAGAAGGAAAGAAAGAAAACGAGTCAAAGTTCTGTTTAGAAATAAAGAAACTTTGAAGCCTTATTCTACATTGATTATCTTTTGTTTTGAAGAACAGAATCTTTGCTAAGGAATACTTTATAATTTACCTGAAAATACTTCTCGTTGTCCAGACACTTTAACTGAAGCTTAGGAATATCCCAAAAGAAAATACAGTGCTCACAGGGGTTTTTTAAAGAAACAAAACAAGTTTGTTTCCCCCGACTCTGCCCACCAAAAAACAGATTGCTTAAGAATAATTGTAATGTCAGTTAGCATATGGACATTTTTCGCTTCATGGATTTATTAACTGTTCATGCTATTTGAATTCATTGCACACCACACATGTAAGATGATACAACTATAACCAATGGGTGGCAACATGACTGTGGCCAATTTGGCCTCTATTTCTTTATATGTAAAGAAGCGAGAGGATTGAAATAGATGACAGCAATGTTTCTCTCCATCTTTCCAAACTGCAGAGAATTCTTCTTAAAAGCTGGAATAAATTTGGAGCTCTGGGGATGGTAGGTAATAAGGCCTAGAAGAAAATAAAGGTGGAAATCCCCTTTGAAAGATGGTTTAAAGGGAATTTCTCATCTTAAAACACAGAAACATCAATCAGGATATTGGATAGGCTATGGGATGGAGGGATATAAGAGTATCTTATGGTGCTTTGGAATGAGACATGAGTGTAGTTTATGGCAGGAATCTGAAAACAAAAATTTCACTCTTTGCTAAATACTGCAGGGAATCCTATTTTTAAAAAATGACCTTAGAAAGGGCCCCAGACTGGCTGAAGTGTTGATCCCTGGCTCATCATGCCAGAGGAAGCTGTAGGATGAGGAGGCCTTGCTCCTGAACAAGTAGACATCTGTCTGAAAACGATTCCTTTATTCTTTTAAGAAATAGGAGATACAAACTTTAGAGGGCCCTTCTTTTGCATCTCAAAACAGATAACCTCTACTGGTCTGGGTCGGTTTGATCCCAGATTGCATGTGCACATATAATGATTTAAGCACTTTTTCTGGAGATTATGGCTTTACTCTACAAACTCTGTGATTAAGTAATAATTGAAATACCCCTCTGGCATAATTTATCTCAGAAGGCACACATCTCAGATGTCACAAATCATATCTCAGAATTTATTCAGTATTTTGAGGCTTAAAATATTTTTTGAAAATAATTTTTTCAATAAGTTTTAGATGTCAATTCTAAAAATTGACATCCTGTCAAAACTATAGGGTTTAAAAAAATTACTTATGATTTTGAATGATTTATTAAATGATTCCATACCGTTTATACATCTTACCATGACCATATACAGCTTTGACAGTGTATAAAATTTATCAATATAATTACAGTACAAAAGCTTTAGTATTTCAGTAAAACACTGTGTAATGAATCCAATAAAAAAAAAGGAATTTTAATACATATTTTTTTTCTATACATATAAGCATCTGCTCTAACTTCTGCCTCCTAAAACTGTTGCTTATTTTGTTTCAGCTTTAACCCTTAAAAATAGTAAAAGGATGATCTGGGTTGGAATGTTCATTAGTTTAACAGCAGGAGTCAAGTTAATCTCCTTCATACCCACACGTAGATTTACTTTACTCAGTGTTTAAGATACTTTAGAAAGGTCTCTTGGAGGGAGCAATTTTGATCTAGAACTTGGGGTATCTTGGGGGCTTAAACCAATCAGAACTCAGACTGAGAATGAGTTTGCCACATTTTTTTTTTTTTTAAATCAAAAGGCATCTCTATTCTAGAGTGACCTTGGGAAAGTAATTTTTTCATCCTGGGATGCAGATAAACACGATAGAGGGCAGCTGCACTCATTATAAATATCTTGTAAAGTAGGCAAAATGCTGCACTGTAACTCCTGTAGCCAGAAAGCCAGGAAAGAGAGGGCTTATGTGACCTTTCAGGAATATGCTGTTCACCCCAAGGAGCCAAGAGTAATTAAAACAGAGAGTTAGTTCTCCTCTAAGGAGGGATCAATTTACTCCAAACAGCCCACAGCTTTTTATCACTTGGTATGGTGCTCTTGCTCTGGGCAAGGGAGGGTAGGGGAGACCCGGTGAGGGAGGTTGAACAAGGAGCAGTAATCTGAGCAGGAAAAAACAAAAATAGAGTGGAGAATAAAGGGAGGAAAGAAAGAGGAGCAGGCTCTGGGAAGCCCTGTGCCACTTACTGGCAATCCTGTGCTCAAAGGCCTCATAGAGGGCAGGTGGCTATTTTGGTCGGTTCCCGTTATAGATGGATGTAGATTCTAGTTCAGCCCTGAGGAAGCGAGTGGAAACTGGACTTGACAACCACTCTTCTAGTCATATTCTTTCTCATGAATCTACAGTGACTCTCATACTTCATCTTGCAGAACCCTCTGAAGTTCAGATCCTTTATGTTTCCTACGCAAGCTCCAGCTACTCCTCCAAGCACATTCTCCAGCTAAACTGCTCTCCTAGCTATAAGCCCCACACCTACACCTCCTTTTCTTTATTCTTTGGTTTTACCTCCTCTCTTCCTTTTCATATGTCTAAAACACCTCCACCTCCTAGGTCGAGGTATGATTTATTTCATAATAATAACTTACATTGCATAAAGCTTTATACCAAGCACTTAAACATGCACCATCACACCTGAGCCATTGCCTCCTGAGCTATTTTCTTGACTATCTTGACCCACACCCACCTCTCCCATATTCCATCTCCTCCTAGAGCATTTGCTTACTGATCTAACTCTACAGAATCAACCTCTAGGAATGGAAGGCTGTAGTAATCTACATTTTCAACAAACTCCCCAGAAAAAACATTGTTTATACATTTTTACCATGACCATGACCAATTTGTATGATAAAAAGTAATGTGTGAAGATATGTACAGTTCCCAGATGATTCTGGTAGTGTGAGAACCATAGGTCCATATCAGTCATTTCAACAATGATTCGGACACATTTCTTCTTTCATTACTTAGCTTTCCAACAGGGTAGAAATGTACTCAAGAGCAAGAACTAGGCCTGTACTGTTCCTATCTCTCCAGCGCTAGAAATGCCAGGCTCAAAGCAGGTGCTCAGTTAATACTTGAATGGGCTTGATTATACTCCCAATAAAATAAGAAAAAAATTAATAAGGACCTACATGGCATGGTGCATTTGAAGAAAAAAGAAAATTTTATAATTAGTGGATTAAAAAATCATGTATTAGTAAGAATGAAAAAATACTCAGGTCACTTAATAGACCACAAGATGACCACAGGTCAGTATCCATGTATTGCTTTAGACCTAGCAGCAAAGGACCTCTGAAAGCATCAATAAATTTGTAGCTTGTAGAAACCACAAGGCAATTAACTCTTTTAAATCTGACTTATTCTTGAAGTGGCATGTTCAATTATAAATTCTACAGCTAAAGAAGAAATTTGAGTAGTTGGACAGAGTTAAGAATCAAAACCTCATACATTCCTGGTGAGAAAGTAAAATGATGCAGCCTCTTGGAGAAATAACCTCATGGTTATTCAAAAAATTAGACATAGAGTTAGCATGTTACCCAGGAAATCCAATTCTAAGAGTATACCCAAGCAAATCGAAAACACATACCTATACAAAAACTTGTACACAAAATGCTCACAGAAGCATTCTTTTACTAGCCAGTGGATAACTATGAAAGCTGACAGATAAAAAAAAAAAATGTGGTATAGCCAAACAATGGAATATTATTTGGCCATACAAAGGTATGAAGTGCTAATCATGCTACAATGAGGATGAACTTGTCTCGAAAACATGTTAGTAAAAGGAGCCAGACATAAAACGTCACATATCTTATAATTTCATTTATATGAAATGTCCAGAATTGGCAAATCTATAGAGACAGAAAGTGGATTAGAGATTGCCAGGGGCTGAGAGGAAGGGGAATGCGAAGTGACTGCTGGTGGGTATAGAATTCTGGAATTAGATAGTGGTGATGGTCACATAATTCTGTGAATATACTAAAAAGCACTGAATTGTATATTTTAAAATGGTAAATTTTATGGTATGTAAATTATATTTCGATAAAGTTTTTTTTGTTTGTTTGTTTTTAAGTAAAGGGGAAGAAATCAAGAGCAATGTGGGGAGGGAACAATATGGGCAGCAAGACTCCCAAGAAATGTTTTTTAAAAAAGAGACAAGAAAGCAGTTTTACTAAGGGCTGCCTTTTAATTAAAAAAAAAAAAATTATGGCTAGCCATGGAGAAAAAGACATAGACTATAAATACAGCCTGAGGGGTTTAGGTTGGATATAAGGTTTTCCTACTGACAGAAGTTGGAATAAGAGGTTTTCACATCTCTCTTTTTGGTGGACTTAAATAGTGCTTAGAGTAGGTTTTATGTGAGCAGGACAATTTGTAGAAGGCCTTCCTGAAATGGGAGAAGGATGAATTAGATGACTTTTCATGGTTTTTCTCTCTCTTTTCTCTCTCTCTTGAACACTCAGCATTCAGTATAACACACCGCCTCCAGTACATTTAGTCTTGGAGAAATAAAAGAGGAGACACTTTGTTTCTCAAAAACTTTTATTTCGTTTCTATATTCAGTCATAAATACACAATTCTCTTGAGACTGTAAAAGTCTTCTCTAAACAATTAACTTTCATTTAAAAACAACTTGAAACTGCACTTGCAACCTTTCATTTCAATTGTTTATGAAAAGAAAGTAATTTCAAGTAATGTATAGTTACTTCTACACATTATTAATATGAATACATAGAATGTACTTAACCTGGCAAATAGTTTTAAAATCTCCATAAGCCTTTGAATTCAGTAAAATATCATCCTCACTCATATTTTCCCAGGGATGTAACCATGTCTTTTAAGTCCTCCCACGGCCTCCCAATGCTCCTTGCCTTATGCAAAAACAAGTACCTGCTTTGGATCCACTCAGCACAATGTTCCTCACTCTCTGCCTGGGACTCAGATTCTCATGAAAATAAAACTAACTGAGGGACACGATTAGAGCAAGGAAGTCTCTTCCTGGCCCTGTCACCAGATTCAGATTAGATTCTTTCTAGTCTTTATTCTCTGGTCAGGTCGGATACTGCTTCATTTTATGGCAAAGTTTATATCAGTATTGATGTTCTTGGTTTCGCCATCATCCACATTCAACAATCTTCATTCACTGAGTAAATATAGAAATTTTAACTTTCCTATTTTGGGTTAGTAATATAAGTCTCCATTTCCAATATCTTCAGATGTTTTTAACCCAGCAGCATGTCTACTGAGTAATGGACTATAGTCTTAGGAGAAGGTATTGTTAAAACTTTATTTGTTGAGAACATTGACTACAGGTAATTCCTGGCCAAGACATGCAGCACTTCACCTCCTCAGGAGGGGATCCTGCCTCTGTCCTGCTAAGCAAGGGCATGGTCAAACTGCCCTTTCTCCAGGCCTTCAAGTCCATCAGCCCAGGTCGAGGTCGGCATGCTCCGATATGGGTCCAGAAGAATCCGGAAGCACCTGACGATGAGAATCCCCAGGAAAATAAACAACAAAATCACAAAAACAAATGTGGTTTTCTGCTCCAGAGACATGCTAGAATCTGACAATGTGTTCCCAAGGGGCACTAGGGGTGAAGGGACGGGCTGTCCTCCATCCATCGTCCAGGGAAACCAGAACACAGGATCTCCCAGTTTCCTTTTCTTCCATCATCAGTCTGCCAAGAGCATGGTGGCTGCACCTTGGAAAGGCTGAGTTATCTGCAAGAAGAAAAAGAAGGAAAGGAATAACTAATAAGAGAGTGACTTTATTTCTAGGTTCACAGTCTTGTTTTTCAGAGAGAAGAAGGAATCTCTAAACTGTTTCACCAGAAATGCCTAATTCTGTATAATTACAGGGAGGTATATTTTACTCTTGCATAAAATTGCCAAGTTGTCCTCAGAGCAGCCACCTGAGGCCAGGAGGGATGGGAGGAGAAAGCAACCAGAGTACAGAAAATGAGAAATGTTCAAGGTAATGTTGACCTCAAGGCGTGCCCGCCAACTTGACACCCAAACCTAGCCTCCCCTGCCAAGTCTCTTCTAGATTCTCTCCAATAATATCACTTTCACAACACTCCTGTAATGATACCATTGATTGAACACCAGCTATATGTAAGGACTGTGGCTAAACTCAACATACAGTAGCTACCCTACTATAAGCTCCATGAAAGTAGTGACCTCTATAGCCCCAGTCGAAGAAACTGAGGCTAGAAAAGGTGATTAATACAGAAACTCTCTCAGGAAGCATGGAGTTCTGGGCTCTAGCCTCTGGCTTCCATTTTACTGCTAAATGAGTATGGGACCTTGGAGAGGTCACTAAGCTGTTAAAACGGAAGTAGAAGTGCTTGTGCTACATTGTTATAATGAGGACGAATGTCTGTGAAAACTCTTTGAAACGTATACAGAGAAGAAAAACCAAGTGTTATTTCACTTAAAACATGACTAAGAGAACCACGATGCTTCTCTTTTGCTTTCTGTTGCTTGAGCCAAGAGAGAAGGAAGGTGTTTCAGACGTCCAGACCATCACACTCGTGCTGCTTTTTCTTTTTTCTGCAGAAAACAAAGACCAGGTTCAATACTTGACCCTGGGAGGCACCTAGAGAACTGAGCTAGGGGAAAAAAATCGACTGACTGAATTTTTAAAAAACCTTACAGCAGCTTCCTACTGTTTAAGATCATTTGATAGAGAGAAGGAGAAGGAAAAAGATGAGTTATCACTATTTCCATTTTACTGGTAGAAAAAATGAAGGCATGTGGATGCTACTGTTTGTTGAATTGAAGTATTCACAAAAGCTATCAAAAGCTTCAGATATTTAAGTAAATTTCGTAAAGAAGAGTATCTATATTATACGTTACTATCTAGAAAATTATATGACATTTATTTATAAATCTGTCTATAAGAAAAATTACATAACAGAGCCGTCAGGTATGGAAATAACATGAGTTCAAAAGAATTATACTCTATGAAAATAAAGCAACCAAATAAAAGTAGAAATTATTACCTAAAGCATTAACACAATATTTCTTCAGGTAACTTACAATCATTGCATTGAAGTATGACATTAGTAATAACAACAGTTTGCATGTATGTTGACACTTCAAAGTTTATAAAATCACAATTCTAAAAACAGTTTATAAAGGGAATGACAAGCAGTATCTGGAGGGGGGAAGTTACCAGTTTGGGGGGAAAGAATATTTTGCAGTTCATGACTCTGATTTTTTTTTAAAAAGCTGGGAAATTTGCAATGGATTCGTTTATGATACATTTTTATTTTGAAGTAAGATTGGGATACAATTTGACGGTATTTATTTATTTTTTTAAATAAGCTCCTTAGGAATGTAGAAGATGTTCACAGACTGGGTTCGGTTTTGGTTTGCTTGGGTGTTAAGTCCAGATAGGCACCTGGTGCCAAGGGGAGGGAACAGGAAAAGGGTGGCTGGAGCTTCCAGTGCAGCTCTCCTGAGTGTGTCCTACTCGGGCTCTCTGTACTCACCCAAAATATGCAAACCAGGCTTAATCATATGAAACCTAAAATTCTCCAAGGGCTGGCTCAAAAGAAAACCATGTGGTGCCAGAGGAATAGATGCCTGAGCCATCCCTGCCATGTTCCCTCTTGTCATTTTATGTCCTACTCAGGATCCCCACACTTCGATCCTTGCCCCACTCTGCTAGCTTATTGGAATCCTATTCTATGTCCATTTTCCCTCCAGCTCAAATGAGACCAGGATCCTTTTCTTTGTCTATTCTCAACATATCTGAGACAGACATACATTTTCAGAAAGTTCTTTATGAAAATGCTGTGTAACCCAAAAAGGAAATATAGGAAAAGTAAAGATCATTAATTGTGTAAATGTACAACATGAAGATTTCTGAATTTGAAGAGGGCGATGAGAACAGTGAAGAACTGGACATAGGATGCTTTGAGCCTGTGATAACTACTCCCTAACCACAGGCTGGCTGACTAGTGTAACAATACCTTGTTCAATCCTTCCCTTTCCATCCCTGGTTCTCCACTTGATAAGAGACATCTTGACAGCTAGGGTCAGTCTTCCTCAGCCTTGTCCTTCAAACAAGGCAAACGCCAAGCCCTTTTTCTCCTAGCTCAACATCTCATACCTCCTAGGCTTCTCCCATGACTCAGGTTTTAGAGCTGGTACACTATTATTTGGTAAAGGGTAACTAATCCTAGAAGCTCTAGTAAATAACCTACTCATCTGATTCAGATTAGAATGATTTAAAAATCAGTTTTAATTTGCAGTTTTTCCACCTTATGCTGATTAAAAGGCAGATGCAAAGATATGGATAACTCTCTTTGCAGCCTGACTACATGTTTTGAAAACTCTACAGCTCTTTATAAGTTGTAAGCCTCTCCTCTCCCAGCATACCGTGGTGCTCAAGGTCCTACTAAAATAACTTCGTTTGGTCTAATCATTAAAGGCTATTAAATTGAGTATTTTACCAAGGAGAAGTTAGCACATTAACACATTAGTGGGGATTTGCCTATGAAAACGATTCCACTTTGAAGGAGGAGAAAATGTTTAGATAGAAAGAGGATTGAAGCTAGATATCGCTGGGACTGAGGGGCTGCTAGAGAGAACTTGGGAGGTGGAGCGGACCTGGGGTGCTATGAGCAGATGGCCCAGCAGGAGAGGTCTGGGTAGGGATGGGAATGTTGGGTGGAGATGATAAGATCGGGTGGTTATAAAGGGATATAAGGATACAGATCCAGAAAGAAATGCCAGCCATTTCATAGTTTTGTCTAGGACTGATTGAAATCCTTGGAAGAGCCTGCTTTTTTTTTTTTAAATCCGCAATCAGCTCATCAATAATTTACAAATTCGGAAAGCTCAATAGCATGTTTCAGTTCAAGGAAACATCAGATATATTAAGATGCAGAAAAAGAACTAATGTAATCACTTGACAACTCCAGTACAAAAATATTCAAAAACATGTAAATTTTTTAAATGTCTGTCTTAGAGTAACATATCCCTTTTTGGTATAAAAGATTCTTAGAAAATGTTCACAATTGCTTTTAGCAGAATAATGAAATCTTTCTTTTAAATGAGTGGTGAAATCTGGGTAAGTAAATTATTTCAGAAGGTTTTGACACACCTGTCATAAGTGTTAATAACAACAAAGGCAGTTATTTTAAGTATAAGAAGGACCATAGTCACTCACAGCGGTATTTTAGTCCTGACTGGCTTCCCCCATCATGCAGCACATCTGTGTCTTCCCTTTGCCAGGTCCGTTTGTGTGTGCTCAGAAAATAAAGTCTAATTTTAATACTGGACCGAGGAAACCTTAATTAAAAAATGCCATTTTTAAAAATCCTATAATACATCCCTTTTCTCGAGTCAGATTCCCCAGACTGTGATATTCACAAAATGTAAAACACCGTGAATTACTTATGAAGCCCTGTGTGAGCAGTTCATCTTAGCCACAGCCATTCCATTAGCTCCTCGCTTTAGCTTAAGTAATTTGCAAAGAGACCCTCTCTTTCTTTCCCCATACATCCTGCATACTGCATCAAGATTCATCTTTCTAAGCTCAGATTTTATCCCTCCTCCCCTCAGAAAACCTTTTACTCCAATGTCTGAGACCCTAACCCACCCATTAACTCCCTCATGGACCTGATACACTTGTTTTCTGGACCACAAGCTAGGTCATATTCTGACAATGGAGTTTATTTAGGTTATTAATTTATTTTCATAAAAACTTTTTAAAAGAACAAACATCAAATCACATTGGGCTTCAAGTAAAATAACCAATATACTGATAAGAACAAACTGACATGGAATAGGGTCTGCAGACAGCTGAGGAGATACCCTCACCTGGTCTATCTGCAGCTTCACCCAACACCTGCTGTTCTTTGAACACCTCTAGCGTTCCTGGCTCTGAGCTTTGAGTCACGATGCTCTCCTCCTCACCCGACTCCTGCCTGTGGATTTCTCTTCGTCCCTTAGAGTCCACACCAAATATCACCTCCTCAGTGGGACCTACATCTCTCCCTTCACAGAAAGGAATGCATGCTTCCTGCTCTGTCTCCAGGAACAGTGCACCTGCATTTCTGCTGCAGCATCTGTTAACAGGATAAGTCTCCATGGGATTCGTCTCCTTCCCCTTATTAAACAACAAACTCCTGAGGAATTCCTTGTTGTTCTAGGATTACTGCCTTTTTCGAGAGAGGTTGAATCACCTCTCTAGCCCCTTACAGACCAGGGAATTGAATTCAGACCTCCGGGTGCCAGCTGATACAGACAGGGGGTTAAAAAAAAAAGCTTATGTCATACAGCTGAACTGGGATGTCAGATGATTGTATTTGAAATAGATCTTGTTTCAAAGAATCACAGATAGTCTGAGTCACAGTGACATTTTAATAGTCATAGCTCTCATGGTTTAAAAAGCAGTTATTTGGCTCTTTAAATTTTCCTTGGCCTCGGTGCTGATAGGTGGAGTCTGAAATATAAAAATCAACTGTAGATAAGAAGTTTCCCCCTATTTAAAGAGTTGACCCTTTTTACCTAATCCGCTTTTTTGGTGGGGAAGGGCAGCCATTTAAAATATCCTGCATCTAAATGTCTGACATGGAAACTATAAATGTCAACATTTATAGTACCCTTCTCAGGCTTAGATCCTTCCTTAGGACATTTCAATAGCATGTCATTATACAATTGCACAATAAGAAATAATATTTTATCTGAAGACAGTATATCTCAGAGCAATGACATGTTTCTTTTTTCATTTTTGAAGCGACTGCAACAGAATGGATTAAGTACAATTGGCACCACACACAGGCATTTGATTCTGCCATCTCACTTTTGTGGTCACTGACTCTAGTACCCGCCCTCCTGCAATGGGTCGCAATGATAACAGTGGCAGTAGGGACAGTATACGTGCAGTCTTGCCTGACACGTAGCGAGAGGTCCATAAATAGGTGATGATGAATATTTCCTCTTTATATCATTTTTGTGCAAAATAAGATTTCTTTCTAATTTCTGCTATGCAAACAAGCACGTGAAGGAATGGTGAGTATAAGTAAACTGCCAGAAATTAAAAAAAAAAAAATCGGTTACCAAAAGGGTAGCGTTCCCCTAAGAATGCTGGATAGCAAGTCTCTTTCCGGCATGTGGGAATGAGTAGAAAGTCGTCATGCCTCTGCTGCTGAAGGCATGCAGAGTGCAGTTAAGCAATGTTGTCTGTATTTTAAGTACTCCTAAACCACATAATTGCCACACCTAAATTTTAAAACTTCTAGGCCAGAAACCTAGTTATGTGATTTGACATGTTTTCGAAAATAGGTGCAAAAACAGTTCGTCCATTGAGCAAGAACACTCACAGGCTTGTCCAGTTTACATTCACATGTGACCAACGAGACACTTTGTCCTACAAAGACATCCTGTGTACCTTATTTATATTTATCCTGCAGACGAGCGAGACCAATCTGTAGACTGTAACAGGAAGGGAATTGGCTGGGTAAGTGGGACTGAATGTGTAACAACTGCAGATGCAAACTTACTCAGAGTGAAGCACTATTCTGCCACAGTTCTCAAGCTGACTATTGAAATGTTAACATGGCTTTTAGTGATTAAAGTAATACATATCCTGAGACTGAGGCTAAATAGAATTATCCTCTCCTTTTTGAGTTAAAGGAAGCCTCAGCTGCATTGCTGTTTGCATACCTAGAGTCTCTGGAGGTCCAGTCCCCATTCCACACACCTCCCCAGATGTGTAAACATCTCAGTCAATCCTATTATACATCTCCCCCCCCAACAATTGTGAGCACTCCACAAAGGTCACCTCATCATCTAAGTAATCAAATCCCTACACAAGCGAAAGTTATTTACCTATAAATCTTGTATAAATTCTGTGTATGTGAGCCCCGTGAACAGTAACTTGCATTCCAGGATATACACACAAAGATGCAAAATGTTTCCTATAAAGTCAAAGAATTCATGGCCCTCTTGGTGACCAGCCAAGGACTTCGAGTAAAGCTTTCCTGGCTCTTTCTAGGCATTTTATGCATTTTAACCACCACTTCTCCTCTTTTGCGGGAAGGCTCACAGAAACACATGGCAACTTCCATATTCTTTTCCAAATACAGCCCTCCTGTTCCCATGCAATAGCCTTGATGCTTCGGAATTCACGGGAAGGCTAAGGGTAAATATTATTTTATATACTCAAACAATAGACCTAAGGCTACTAGAAAGCCCATAAACAATAATTTAAAGACATGTCAATGTGGTCAGCTACAAATGTCAACAGGCAGTTTGGAAACTGTTGCCAGCCCCCATGTCTGCCCTGGGAGGTCTGTTCCCTCTGGCCGCCTCTGCAAAGTCAGCCTCAGATGCGAGTGGACCCTGCCATTCCCTACTCACCTCACCGATGCTTGTGAGCCCTGGGCAGGAGACCTTTCTCTTCAGCCCGAGCCTTAACCTCAGCTTTACTTCTCTATCTTCATCCTTCTTCCTAACATCTGCTTGAAGAGTTTTAAAGGGACTGCAGGGCAAAGCTGCAGCCTAGCTGAGAGCATCAGAAAAATAGCACCTAGTCTTAGCAACTGGAGGTATCGAAAGGCATCATCAGCAAACTGGAACTTTACATTTCAAACAATAAACATTACTATTCTACCCAGTATTCTTTCTCTTTCCTCGTGTGTTTCCTAGTCAAAAAGAATGCTTGCTGATACTCAAAAGGCTAAGGGTGCACACTGATAATCACCCAGGGACACCAGGGACAGTCAGCACTATCATTATCAGTTGTTGAGCTGTGATCCTTTGTAAACAAATTAAAACATCATTATTACGTTTCTGAAGGTTGGATGTTTTAGGTGAACAGAAAAAAAAAAAAATACTGTCATGGCCAAATAGCTTTTTCTTTGCAGCTTAGCAAAGCAAAAAAAGCCTGTCTTACCACTCCTTTATCCAGTATCAGTAGCATTATAAACTTAAACATGCTTTCAAAATAAAGGCATCATTGCATTTCACATCCCCACCATTAACTTTACCTAGCAACTGTTTAATTAGACTTTATCTGACACCTAGATCTAAAATCAGAACTTAGATCCAAAAGGTATCTATGCAATTATTGCTCATGCATAAATTGTAAAGTAAGAGAAAAGCATTTAATTAGCCTGTCACAGATACAGTTTGGGTCAAGTACCTGAATCTGGCTGAACAAGCACTTGATCCATTTCCTGGTGGAACAGTTACAGGTAGTTACAAGCTTCTTTAGTTTCCATTCTTCCCGACCAGGCTGTGTGAAAGCAGTAGACAGTGGTAGCTAGCTGCAAGCAGCTGATGGCACACCCCAGATCTAAAGCTGTTGTTTCAGGCTTAGAAACTTCCCATTAAAACCCTGGAGTTAAAGGAGCATCGTCTTTCTGCGTGAGGCATCATGAGCGGCCAATACGGCTGCTTCTTTGAGGCAAGCCATGATTTCCATTCTGCCTCAGCAACTCTTCAGAGGATTCTGCTTCAGTGAGTAGAGGCAGTATCCTAGCAGTGTGTCTGAAATCATCTTCAAGAAAGCATTAACATTCAAAGGGAGTACGGGGGGTGGAAACCATCACAGGGCATTCCCATACCTTTTCAAAATCAAAGCCATAAATCTACTAGTGTTCTGCTCTTCCCTATTGATTATTGACACTGTCCCTCTTTGAGGATGTCAATTAGCACCTTGCAGCCACCAGCCTCCACAATGATTATGCTTTATGACCTTCAGGCCAACTTAATTAATGAAAAGACTCTAGGGAAGGGCATCAACTTAACATTCGGGAGATTAAAAAAAGTCTCCTTTTTCCTAAAGAAAACAAAACTGACCTTTCAGAAAAGCAGCAGTTTGTAGGAGACAAAGAGAAAAAGGAAAATTAAAAAATAACAAAATCATATTTTCGCCACCTGTTTGTAAATTTGCTAGGCTGTCATTTGCTTGTCCCTTGTCTCCTTTGGCCAGCCTGCATAATTGTGACCTTGGCAGGCGCCCCACCCCATACAAGCCACCCAAGACCACTTGATGAATAAAGATAGACCGTTTGTGAGAAAGTCGTTCTAATTCTACAGATAGTAGTTACATGGTACAATACTTAAACTATTTTCCTTGAATAGAGTGCCTAAGTAAGTTTGGAAAATATCATAGGATAAAATTTATCTTTTTAAAAAAGTGGATCTCTGGAAAGAATTCAGCATAATCCTTAAGACGGAACATTCGCGTGTTTTGGCAACTCACCATTTTCTTTGTTGAAGTGGAAGCATAGTTAGCGACAACACCCACCCACCCACCAAATGATGGGGTCTGTGATATTTAAAGCTGACTCTGACTGTGCCTGTCATCTATGCTGTCTCTTCGCCTTGTGAGGAGCTCGGGGACTGGAACACAGCTCATTTTCTAAGAGGAAAACCCACATGGGCTAAACGTTAGGCTCTAACGTCAAAATCAAACGCCGAACATTAGAACCTAGCCTCACAAAAACATGAAGGTTTCTTCTCCATGTTTCCTGGATTTTTAACTGATTTCCTTTCCAGTTAGTTTTACTTACTGTATTTATCACACACACACACACACACACTCACAAAACAATGGGACAAATAAAATACAAAAGAGCACCATAATTCAATACTAACTGGCATCCTTTGTGCTTTTCAGCCGATGGTGCTGGTAGACAGAGCGCCCAACAGAGGATGGTCAGGGAACATTCTGACCCCGCCCTCCCTTATATACTTATCATTCCATGTGGTTAAGAAAGGGCTGTAGTTAGAAACAACTGACCCTGCCCAGGAGGCCTCCTCAGATATTGCTGTGGCCTATGTCTCAGAGAGGTGGAAGGGAACGTGAGAGGCCATGGCTGTTCTTTAGCTACTCTGCAGGCTGAAACCATTCCAGAGATGAGCGCCTGGCCTATTTTTAAAACTCTCTTGAGAAGGAGGTTCCACAACCTTCTCTGACAACCTCTGTTTAAACTAACTCCTCCATGGCTTATTTAGTCTAAATAAGCATAGTTTCTTCTTATTCTACCCTTGCTGCAAAAAGTCAATCATTAACCATCACAAAACTTGTTAGAATGTCCTTCTCCCAAGGAAGCTGAACTATGCAAACCAAAAAATACTGAAAAAGGTCTGCTGCTACCAAAATCTTGAAGCCAATTTGGATATTTCTTTTACAAGATAATTATAACTGGAATTATTGGACTCACTCAGCCCTTCTCCCATACAATTATGCTTTGTAAATCATTATGAAGTCTTAAACAACAAGTAAGGATTTACAAAAAGTCCAAAAATATTTCATAGTAGGTCCTATTTCTTTAGTCTTTTATAATCTTTAGAGCTCTTCTCTGAATTCTTCCCCAAATTTCTACTTTCCAGTGCAGCTTTAAACAGAGAGCCTAGAATGCCACACAGAGCTCTGTAAAGCTTAGACTAACACGGAATTGCGATGAAATAGGTTGGTTTCACAGGTATTTCTGCTCTGCTTTTCTTATCCATTCTGATCCCGGGGTTATTCCTAGATGTTAATCCAGCCTTTCTTTTTAACCACACAACATCATGACATAGTATTGTTAGAAACCTACATTCTAATTTCAAGTCTCTGCTTTCATGTTCTTTGGGCTACAATTCTTTCCTAAATGTCCTATGTTGCACTTTTCCATAAAGAAATAGACAATGAATATGAAAAAGGCTTCATGAGTCATCAAGATTTACGCCAACACAAGGCTGTATTATTCTTGTTATCATCTTTGTGTTTCTTTCCGATTCTGCCTAATTCTCAAAATAAACTTGAATTGATTATTGGTTTAATCTTCAAAATGTAAACATGATTTTCTTTTCATTTTCATCACTAGATTCTTTGTAAAAATCTTTTCTTCTTTCCTTTGTGTAGATTTTTTCTTTCATCTATTCCAGAAACAGTCATTAAGTGTCAGACTTGTTCTGTATTAGATGTTGCAAAGAATAAAAAAATATGGGTCCTGGCTCCCTGCTTAAGTTTGCTCTGGTTGTGCACTGTACAATTAGAGGAGGCTCCCAGGTAAGGGCCCAGAGGAGTTCAGCTTCTAGCAATGATTGCTAAGCTTCTTGATTAGCCCAACTCCACTATTTTCCACTCCCTTACCTCCTTGTTACTGCTCACCCAGCAGACATTTGAATTATGACCTCAACTTTCCACAGGACCTCGTTTTACAAGGTCATCTGTGGTTTCTAATTCCTCAAGCTACAAAAGAAAAAAAAAAACTTTCCACATTTATCTTCCTTGCTCTTTGTGGCAACACTAAACATGGCTGACCACTTTCTTCAAGGAAGGTCCAGATAAAAGAATACACAAGGTAAGGTGGAATGGTGGGAACTGATATCTCAGCCCTTAGACACGTTGGTGCCTCATTAGTGCCTTCCAAGGCTGAATCCAGTGAAACTCATGTAACTACCAGCAAATGTGAAATGGAGGGTGGAAAAACAGGCAGGCTAGGGTATACTTTAATGACTTCACTACATTTAATTCATAAAAAAGGAGTGAAGTCAGTGTATGTGCGTTATTTTTATTTTTCTGTCTTCTTGGATTAAAAGAAAAAATCATGTAATTAAAATTTTAATTAAGATTAGTTCAATTTCCAATATCCCTTTGATTTGCCTGGTCTAAGTATATTTATCCACCCAGCTATCTTCACAAGTCTGCGAACCTGCAGGGGGGGAAAAAAAAAAGTACAAGGGAACAGTGGGGAAGGTTTAATAATATTCACACCAAGTCCATAAATCAGGATCTATATTCAAGCATTATTAAAAGCATTCAAGTTAAAGTCCAACCGCAAATGGCAGACTCCTGGTTTGATCTTTTCTTGAATGCGTTTCTGTACACATCACATCTGTGTTATGTTGAATGCTCAATTAGTAACTGATGAATCTGGAACAGAGAAGTATTCGAAATGAAAATGAGGAACAAACAATGCTGCAACTCAGTAAAAATGTATTTGAAAGAGAGAAAACACTGATAGAATGTACTACTTGTGAGGATTACAAATTGCCCTACAAAATTATCAAGATTGTTCATTCCTTCCTTTGTAAGTCAAAAATAGTAAAGCCCGTAGGAAGGAAATGCATCATGCTCATGAAAAAACTGATGTCTACTCCTAAAAAGGAGCAACTTCACAAAAAGTCTCGTAATAGTTCAGTTTAGAAACAATATTTGCAAATTTTTAGTTATTAATTCTAATTACGGTTTGAAATTATCACTATGGATTTTTCACTGTTCAAAGAAATTCATATTGAAGAGTTGACAGCCTGGTGGGTAAATTTATTCTTTTAAAATGACTCGTATAATAACAACAATGTATAATGACTTTGAAATACTTAATGCCTTTAAAATGTCATATAAAGTGCCAATTAGAGTTTTATACAAATCATCCCCCCAAATTTTTATGCAGTCATTTTGGCACTGTTCTTGCTTTCTATCAACAGCTGCGTTTTAGAAGGCAAACTGTGCTGAATGGACTGTTAGAGGATTAAGGAGTTTAGAACACTAAGATGATTTAGAAAATGAAATAGAATGTACCTGAGAATTACCGACCTGTTAGATTGACTTTTATATCTGACAAAATTCCGGAACTAAAAATCGTGCCACTGAAAAATCAATTTGAAAACACCCAGAGGAGAAAAATAACCATAGAAGAGGTTAAAAAAAAAAATCCTTGTTAAAAAAAAAATATGAAAAACCAACCTCAAATTCTGATATTTAAACTTGTGGAAATGGTAGAAAGGAGGCAGAGGAAATGGTAATAAAGAGAAGCTATGATATATGGTCATCAAATGCAAATTCCAGCTGCTTCAGTGCTATATCTTATAGATAATACAATTAAACTGCTGCTTTAAAAAATATTTAACTTTACAAATATTACAATGTTTCAATGGGACCAATCGAAAGTTCTAGTCATATGGCATATTATTTAAAAAGGCAGATATTAAGGGTATATCTTCCAAACTAGGAAGAAGCCTACCATCTATAATTTTGCCTGTAAATAATATATATTCTACGTTTATATAGAGAGTGCAAATATTATAAAACTATCTATATTTCTGTTATATAGAATATTAAATTACCTTAGGAGCTTGTTAAACATGTAGATTTTAGGTGTCCACACCCAGCTTATTTAATTCAGTAAGGCCAAAAATCTGTATTTTGAACAAGAAACCTATATGATTAACAATGTAGGGCATATGAAGGCTACACTTTGACAATGACATAGATGAACATTTTTTCTTCTCCTTGATTTTTTTGGTCATTTTAGGTATTTTAACTCTGTGAGGGAGTGGCTCTAAGCTTAAAATTTGGAGTATCACAGACCTCTTTGGAAAACTGACTAAATCCAAGGACCCATCCTTAGAAAATGCATGTACCCTGCTTTAAGAACCTCTGCCTGAAATTCCCATTCGAAATACATGCATCTTCTCTTCTTCCTCCCCTCCCTCCCTCCCATCCTTCCTTCCTTCTGTCTTTCCTTTCTTCCTTTCTTTCTTCCTTCCTTCCTCCCCTTATGACCTCCCATTAAAGTGATAGCCGTGATGCACAGAACAAAAGCCCAGAGTGATAAGGCAACAGCATAAAACAAAGGGCAGAGAGAAGCTTTGTCTACTTCTGAGTGGTGAAGTGGAGCTTAGAAAACATGCAGAGGGGTCGACAGCTATGGAAGGATTGACAGCAACAATGTGGGTGACTGCCTGGCAGGAAACACTAAAGTCAGGATGAAAGTAGGCTAAACATAAAAAGAAGTAGAAGGCATGGGGACAAATGAGTAACTCCACTGCCTTTCAAGGTTGTGGAAGTAACAAGTGGGCAGGGAATCCTGATGTAGCTCTTGGTGGTGGTGAAGATGGAGCTAAATTATCACGTACAATAGCAGGAACAGAATAAAGAATGTCAACAATGATAAAATAAGCAAGAGTGATGTTATCTGTTAATAAGAAAATAAAAGAAAACTAAAAAGAGCAACAGTTAAAATTTCACTCTCTCTAGAGGTTGAACCTGAAAGATGAGGGCAGGTCATAGGATTGCTACTTTTCATTATAAACCTCTCTAAGCAATTTGATTGTTTAACCATGTGCATACTGTTTAACTAAGTGCAATTTCACTTTGCAGAAATTGTCAGTGTAGTATAAGCAAACCATTAACAAATAAAAAAAATCTTGCCTGAAATCTGGACAGTGAATCTCTTATGATAGCATCCTCAGTGCTCACAGCAAATGAGTTTGAGGACAGGGCGTTCCTAGAACACCCAGAATCTCCCCTCGAAGGCTGTAGGTAAGTAAAGCTAACCTTCTTGGTCTTCCTGAAACATCTTGTTGCTCTTAAAATGTGATTTCTTGTAATCACATGCAGTGCAATAAATTATAAATCATTGCTCTGGTTTTCCCATGTTATTTCAGACATCATCTGTTTTCATATGTGTTTCTGTTTATTCATTTATATAGCTAACTTCTATTTAATTATTCACTTGTTCATTTATTTATATGTATGTTTTTATACCCCATTAAAATTCAGAAATGTTTGAAGAAAGCTGTGAAGTAGATTACATGTCATTAGTGGTAGCAGAATATATTTTTATTATGTATTCAATGAATTTTCCAATTGCTGATCTAAAAAAGACTGGATGTACTTGTTTTCAATATTTGAAGAAAATCTTTTTAGAATGGTTGTTAAGCAAAAGAACTAGATATCATATTTAATCTAAAAAAATATACTAGTTCTTTTATAAACTTTATCTTGCAACAATTATAAATATATAACATACATTTCAATACGTTCAGTGTCTATTACTAACACAAAAGTAAAAATGTTGCCTGGTAAATTAGTAGGGACCGAATACAATTCAAGAAAAAATTTCAAGGAACTCCTAAAAAAAAGGCAACTCTTCATTTAAAATGCTCAAGAAAAGCACATTTAAAATAACCCAAGCTAGAGCAGATATTAGCCAAGGCTTACTTCCATTTGCTTTCCTCTTCATGAGAATCCCCTTCAGCATTACTTTCAGAAAGGGTCCTTGCTTCTGTTCTCAACATATTTCTTAATTCAAAAGCGGATATGGGATCAATTGAGAAAAATGAACATTTAGTGTTTTCAACAGCCCTGCATTTGGTGTCGCATATCATGAATATGGTTAGGGTGTCGGGTCAAATGCCAATACAATATTCAGTGGACTGTGGATTACTAATGTGTAAGCCAGGAAAAGCTGTGTTTGAAAATGGAAAAAGGATGAAGAAAAATCTCTTTATCATTCCCTGCACATGTCCACGTTCCTAGGCCAAGTCAGGATGGCAGAATGGGCCATTCATCATTAACGGTCACCCCTTTCCTGGTCCTGCCTTAGAGAATTAGCCTCTATGATCTGAGATGAGCTCTTGCTGGTTCCTGGGGCTCTGTCTTGATTTTCCTCTAGGGATAAAGTGTATGGCTTGTCTGTCTACCTGATTACAGTTCCTTGCATCTTTTTTTCCAAAACCTTTCTTATTCTATAGTCCCATCACCCCCAAACCACAACTTTTCCTAAGCCATCTGGTTCAAATAATGAATTACCTGTTCCCTTTAAGTATTGCCCATTAAAAAAGCTATCTGGCTCAGGAAATTAATATTTTAAAAAAATCAATAAAATTTATTTTTGCAACTCCAATCAATGACCATTCTTCTTATATCTTTTCAATATCTAACACCACAAAAGCAACAGTATAATAATGATGGTGATGATGATGATAATTAGAATAATCACACAGTCACAGTTACAAAACTCAGCAATCTTGTACCTTTGGTCTCCTTAGACTTTGAACTCTTAAAATGGCAAGAATTAGACCCTTTTATGTGTTTTTATCCAAGGAAAAAGTGTGTGTGTGTGTGTGTGTGTGTGTGTGTGTGTGTGTAGATGTGTTCTGTCTTTGAAAGATACTTGAGAACAAAGGAAGCTGGGTCGCCTATTAATTTATTTTTTCCTTGACTATGATATTAGCAAAGATAACAAATTAACCCACAGACTTCACTCTCTATTGCAAATCATCCTAAATAATTGTAGTCGTATTTTTTTCCTTGTTGTCTTCTCTTGCAACATCATTGTCTTACTTTGCCTGTTGTATTAAAATAAATCTAACCAAGCATAACTATTAATTACTAACTTCCAACCAGTAATCTTCATTTGTATCAGTGAAGATAGGCTAGATAATGCTATGATTAAAAAAAAAAAAATTCGGTGGCAGAAAATAACAAAAATTTATTTCTTGCTACATGTTCATTAAGGGTCATTTGGGAATTCTGCTCCAATGTCATCATTATCCTCATCCCCAGACAGAGGGGCCAGATAAAAAGGCAGAGAAAAAAGAGCATGGAAAAGCATATGACAACCCTTAAGCTCTACCAGGTGGCTTAAACTGCATTGAACAAAGCAAATCCCATGGCCACATCTGAATTTAATAGGCTAAAAAGCATAATCCCTCCTAGGAAGGAACATGGAACACTGTCGAACAGTGACACAGTCTACCATTAAATTTAACTAGAGTTTCACCCTTTACATAGTGACTCCCCATAGATTATGCCCCCACAATACCCTTTCTCTGGCATACACTGCCCCTGAGCTCAGCATCTTTGAGCTCCATCCTACACCAGTGCCGTCTCCCATCCAGTCCTTGCTCCAGTTGCACCTGATCTTTTTTTGGATCTCCTGCCTCCCTTTGCTTCTAGTCCTAGCTTAGATTTTGATGCCTGGGTTCATTTGATTTCTTTAGCCTTTACTGGGTCTCTTTCAGATTATGTTTTGTCTCCTTTCTAGCTCTGTACAACACGACAGTCGATTTAGAATGTTACCCTTCTGACACATACCCAAAACTTTTTGGATCTTTGGTAATGTGCAAAGTCATGGTCTGACACTTCCAGATCCACTCCCACATCCTGGCTCCAGCCCTAATGGGTCAGGTACCTTACCCAGTACCTCACAGAGGCCATACAATATACATAATATTATCTCAATTTAACAGATATGTGAAGAAGTTTTGGGGAGGTGAAACGATTTGCTCAGGAACACAGAGACCACACTTAAAATATTTTTGCCCATCTCTCACTTTTCTGCAGGGCCTAAGATAAATAGACACAGCAGTGTATCAAAATAGCTCAGAGTTTGATAGGGGCTTCTGAAAAAACAATGACATTAATTTCTTAGTGGGCAGATAAGGTGGATGTGGACACTGCAAGAGACTGCATCAAACCTGGAATCTGAGCACTGCCCTTCTGGTGCACAGAAATGTCTTATTCCAGCAGACAGAGAGAAAGAGCATGGCCTGGGTGAGTCTGAAAGGTGGGCAGGAGGCAGTGAGCTGGATCTCTGTGATAAGGCAATCAATCATTTCTTGGAGTTGAGATCTTTAGAGAAAAGTTACATAGGTGCCCCTTTTTCATAATTCTGACCTACTCACGTCATTTCAGAAATAACTTTTCTGTTAATCAGAGATTAGTTTTATTTGTCTTCCCTGTTTTCATGTGCCATCTCTTATTGTTTTACTTTTTTTTTTCTAATTGGACAGTGCCTCTGAAATTCTTCTTGTAAGTGCTCTGACCTTGACCAACCCCTTTCTTGGATGCACATAGGTAAAATCGGAATTTGTAAAAAGCAGCAACATTTCTAATCAGGTAGAAGTGTTCGCTTAGACTACTGGAGACACCACAAGTCATAAATATTGCTTCATGGTTTTGCTTCTTTGCTATCTTTTGAGAACACAAGCCTAATACCTTCCTGACACCTCCTCAGAGCAACCAAAAACTAATCAACCAGACAAACAAACACCCTTTAAAGTCAGTGTTCATGACAGGGATTGGCACACTCACCTTCTGTGTGGATCTAAAAGTTTTAAGGTTAATACGGGTTCTTGAAGTGGCCACTGTGTGGCAAGGCCACTACTAAGCAGTTGGGTCCCCTTGGCCCCTTACACCCTGTCTCTACTTCTTAAATTTAGTTGAATTTGCTCTTGAATTAGAGTATTGCATTATTGGTGGCTCCAAACCGAGTATAGCACTGGGTCAAGGGTTGGTTTGGGGAATAGATAGTTTAACTTATAAGTCCACAAAAATTATTATAACTTGATTTAAAGAAAAAAACTCCATCAATATTTTTCATGTTCATGTTTTATCTTAGAAAATCTCTTCTCAAAATTGTTCTAAATAGTTCAGAATTGAAAGAGACATCTAGGCTCCATCTCAGTGATGTGTTACTGTAGGAGGTATCAATAAATAAGGCACTCGATGTTTTGGTACTTTAAGAAAACTGAGTTTCTTTATTTCAGGAAGAATTTTTTAAGTAAATCATTTATTTTTTTTTTCAAAACTCCACTATATTTCTCACATTTATTTTTAAAATTTATTTTTAAATTATAGTTGACATACAATATTATATTAGTTTCAGGTGTACAACATATTGATTAGACATTTATATCTCCTACAAAGTCATCACCATAGTAAGTATAATACCTACCTGGCAGAATACATAGTTAATTTGATATTATTGACTATATTCCTTATGCTGTACATTATATCTGTGTGACTAATTTTTTTATTAGTTTCAAGTATACAGTACATTGGTTAGACATTCATATAGCTTATGAGATGGTCTCCCAGATTACTCTATCTTTGCTCCAGTTCTACACATAGCCATTACATTACTGCTGACAGCATTCCCTATGCCATGCTCCCCATCCCCTTTGACCAATTATCAACTACTAATTTGTACTTCTTTAAACCTTCACCTCTTTTTTCACCTCTACCCACCTCCCCTCTGGCCGTCACCAGATTGTCCTCTATATTTGCGAGTCTATTTTCGATTAGTTTGTTCTTTTCGTTCCTTAGATTCCACATATAAGTTAAATCATATGGCATTTATCTTTCTCTGTCTGACTTATTTCACTCAGCATAATAACCTCTAGGTCCATCCATGTCATCGCAAATGGTAGGATTTCATTTTTTAATAGATGAGTAATATTCCATTGTATATGTAAACCATAACTTCTTTATCCAATCATCTGTTGATGGGCATTTAGGTTGCTTCCATATCCTAGCTATTGTAAATTGTGCTGCCATGAACACAGGGATGCATAAATCTTTATGAATTATTGCTTCTGTTTTCTTTGGATAAATACCCAGAAGTGCAATAGCTGGGTCAAAAGGTAGATCTATTTTCAACTTTTTGAGGAACCAGGGAGAATATTTTTGAGTCTTAGGCTATATATTATAAACAGAATCCAAACAAGCTGCAGTTTGGAGGAAATTTTATACAATATTTGACATGATAATTCATTCAGAGCGTGTAATCTACTACTGAGAAAAGAAACTTGAGAGTTACCTGAAGACTCCTGGGCCGTCCTCTTTGGCCTGTGGGAGGCAAAGTAGTTTGAGGACCTTAGAGATCTGTATTCTTACAGTGACTGTGGGACAAAGTTATCCCAAGAAAGCTATCTCTTAGTTCCTGCTTTCCCCAGCTATTAAATTAAGAAGATTTGAACTAGACCTAAAATTCTAGGATTCTGCCTCTATCATATACCCAGAAGAAACAAATCACCACCATCTTCCCATGCTTGGATAAGCTTACCAGAACACTCACCATCCTCATCAGGGTAATTGGAGGAAGTACAAACCCTTCAGGAATTTCACCTTTCCAAGATAAAATGGTTCCACCAGCATTTTAGGAGGAAAATTAGAAGGAAATTTTTACTTCTGGAGGATGACAGAGGTTTCTTAAGTTTTCTTGGATGTTTTTTAGAAAAAAATATTTTGCAATATTGCCTTGTAAACTGCTTCTCTCCAAGACAAAAAGAACAGGGTGACCACATTACAATTTGCCTCGAGTCTTCATCTTGGAGTCAGAGCCAGCTGTTGAGATTTAAGGAGTGAAGGCTCTGAACCATAACAATAAGTGTGAGGCATCTCCTTTGCAGGAGCCCCTACTCCATTCTAATATGTATGCTTGCCACTCTCTGGAGGCAAGAGAGAATTGAGTCTGTTGTGGATAAGGCACAATAACAACTTCCACACACAACCTTACCTTTAAAATTGAAAATATCATCTACCCAGAAGTGTTTTCCACAATCCACTTGAGTATCAAAATAGTTCAATGTTGCATGTAAACTAGTCATAGAGAATTATACTGTTATTCTAAAATACTCGAGCTTTATTCTTACTGATAAATGATGAGAAAGAAAAATTCAATCCTACAAGCTCATTTTCATAAACGCAAAGAAAACTAATTCAAATCCATCGTGATTTGAGTAATTGGTTCAATTCAAGCTTAGTGGCTGGTAATAGCACTGACTATCATCCTTTTAAAGGTTACTATTCATAAAATGAAAATAAATTCAATGGATTTCAAGCAAAAGCAAATTCTGTGAAGACCTAAATAGTCATTTCAAAGAGCAATTAGAAAACATGATGCTTTCATCGGTACTTCCAATGAAAAGTTCCTTGTGATGCTTTCCTAGATGAATTTTTACCATTAGGATTTTCCCATAAAGCAATTGACTGAGTACCTATATTCAAGCATCTTCACCATTGTGGAATCTTGTCATATTAAATAACATCATTTCAAGATTATTTCTACTGTTAGCAGTTGTCATTTGTGTTGGCCACACCAGCTCTCTGATCCATCTCTTCGTTATTTCCAGAAACCACTTAACCACTGTAGTCCATTCCTCAACCAGCTTGCCCCTGTCCCTAAATGACCCTCTATGCAATACACAGTCAGCAACATCTTAATATAAATAACATAGTTGAAACTTTGCTTAAAAATCAAACTAATAGATTATAGACATATAAAAATGAGATTTAATGGAAGGTCAGACATTCGTAGTTACCATCGACATAAGACATAAAGCAATTCAAATAGCATTATTCTTCTCTCTTAATTTCTCTGTGCATATAACATGGGGATAATAGCACTTACCTATCTCCTAGGGTTTTTTAAAGGATTAAGTGAATTAAATTTATATAAAACAGCTTAGAGTCATTCCTGGCCCATAGAAGAATATGTTATTATGTAAGTATAAGTCCTATATAACCATAAATATCACTTTTGTCTTTTTTCTTCTGATAATAGCATATCTCCCCATGATAAAGTACATTATAATTTTTCATTTCAACACAAATCTAGCAATTCAAATGCAAGTATAATATTAAAAACTAATATTAAAAACTAACTACTGCCTATGCTCAAATTGGAATTGGATCCCTAAAGAAACATTGAGCTCTATTCTGGATCATTAATGTACATATCGTAGTTATTTTTCATTGAATTTTCACAATGCACCAAACACCCTAAATGTGCTTTACATGTAATAATTTGATCTTCACAAATTGGGTATTGTTATCCTAATTTGGCTGCTGAGACGCAGACTGGTTACATGGCTTGACCAATATCACGCAGGTAGAAAGTGACAAATGAGGAAATCAAACAGAGGCTGCGGGCCTCTAGACACCACTCGATTAACTTCTACACTGCTTCTTGATATGGATGGCAAACTCCTCATTTTAATTCCTGAGCTCCTAGCTTCATTTGTGCAATAATGGACAGATTAGTATTAAACAATTGTCATCCATAACTCAGCAGAATTACCCAAGTTCAGATTCTTTATATTTATTTGTTGAAATTTAAGAGATTTTAGATGTAAAGTAATTTTTTTCTCTCCTACAGATTTAGTTTTCTCATTAAGCTTCATTCGCTGTGGGAAGAGTATTTCCCTCTGACTCATCGTAACTGTGGGATCACCCTATCTTGCATTAGTTGTGAT
The DNA here is from genome assembly GCF_902729225.1 of Pteropus medius. Taxonomy (NCBI): domain Eukaryota; kingdom Metazoa; phylum Chordata; class Mammalia; order Chiroptera; family Pteropodidae; genus Pteropus; species Pteropus medius. Next base: position 18,955,814 of record NW_024352785.1, on the reverse strand, counting down.
GGTTAAATATTATTGATGGAAAAAAGACTCAAAAAATATACAATGTTTTCAAAATATTAAGCACTAATAATTGATCATGGAAATGTAACTGCCACAGGCAGTTACTCACTTCCCCTTTAGAGCAGTACTTATTTCATGTTTGTGTGGTCAAACTTCCTATTTTATATTCTAATTCAAGAGTCAGCAAACTTCCCGTAAAGGGCCAGATAGAAAATATTTTCAGTCTTGCAGGCCAGGTGTTCTTCAACTCAACTCTGTTGTAGCATAAAAGCAGCCATAGATGATGCATAAACAAATATGTGTGTCTGCATTCTAATAAAACTTCATTTATGGACACCAAAATTGGATTTCATGTAATTTTTCACTTGTCATGAAATATTATTTTTCATTTGATTTTTCCCCAACCATTTAAAATGTAAAACCATCCAGAGTTCACAGGCCACACAAAAACAGTGGTGGGACAAATATGACTCACGGGCCATAAGCCCCTGACTCCTGTTTTAATTCACCTATAAGCCCTTTAAGGGAAACAAAAATATTTTCTTCATCTAAATAAATGATAATCAGATGCTTCTAATATCAGCAAAGACTATAAATGCTCAGGATCACAGGAATTTGCAAACGAAGACAAGGAAGGAGAAAAGAAGGAAAAACAGGAAAATAAAAAAATTGAATGTCATATCCCTAAGAGTTGCTGAAATTGGACTGTACTATCTGTGAAAACACTTCTTGATAAGATATTTGGAAACATTGCCTTTATTTTTCACTTTTAGAATTCGGGTCACAGTTGAACATGCATTGCTCAGCAGTGCTTCAAGAGGCTGCCGGGGCTTTGCTGTGATTAGCATCAGAACTGAAACGATGGGATATGAGCCATGATTGTTAATGGAAGCAGTGGCTCCATCCCATTATCATTCTGCATGGCAGGCAGAGAGAAAGCAAATCCTAATAGAAAGAAAGAGATCTCGAGCTCATTTCTGTGTTTTGATGCTAGCCTTAGTGTTGAAGAGCACTTTCAGAATAATTCAAATAAGCCTACGTCTTCCTGAAACTAGCCTTGAGATGAAGAGCTGTCTTCAGAGTTGAATGATGCTTCTAGGTTTCAATGGACGCCTCCGACCACACTGAACTCTGCCGATAACTTATGGTATGAGTGTATCCGGTGCCCAGGGGAGAAAGGAACTCAGTGCCAGTTCAGAAAGTTTCCTACTTGTTACTGTCGGATCACCATGGACACATTCTTTCCAAATGAATAGCAAGATTCCTGGGAGAGGTGATGGAAGGCACAAGACCAAATCATTTTAAAAATAACCACGCTACTACAGCTAAAAATTAATACAAACGAGCGCCTATCTCCAAGTCTTAGAGCCTCCAAAACTTGGGTAACGGCAAAGAAATAGAAACTCTGGACTACTTTCATTCCAATAGGAGAAATCTTAGAATTACCAGGTTGTAATAAACTTCAGATAGCATATAGCTCTCCTCAACATTTATCAGAACAATGCTTAGGTTATTTCTGATGGAAGAAAACCCCAAGTACTCTGCATACACATTTGATCTCCTGTCCCAATATTTTTGATCCTTCCACACCAGATAGTATCTTTGTGCCTTTTACATCCTGGGAAGCAGTTTATCTGCTAGACCCATTTTTCCAGAAACTCACTGATGATTCTGCCAGCCCACAATACCAACGGCTGAAGAAAGAACTTTGAAAATTTTAATGAGTTTACAAAAATTATGTGTTTTTGTTCTCCCTCTGCATTGGTGATTAACGAAAGCTTGGGGATGTGTGCTGTAAAAAAAGCAAGATATGAAGTTGACTCACGGGAAAAAAAAAAAAGCTTTGTCTTGGAATACCTCTCTAGTCTAGAAATTGAATTGAAAAAATGAATTTAGTATGCTTGATGTCATTCAGGAGCAATCAATTTTATCCCTGTAGTTTTTTGTTCGGCATGATATAAGCTCATTTTTTACCATCTCACAACAAAAGCTCTTCCGTAACCTTCTCTAAGTCAAGCACTTCTATCTCTTCTCTTCAAATAACTTCCGCAATAGCACGCATGACCTAAAACTTTGTCTGCTACCTCTGAAAAAATGTGAGGGTCTCTCACCAAATCTGTCTGCTTTAAATATGTATTCCCATTATATCACCCTTTTAATGATATAATGATATTTTGTAAATACTTGTTTTTACAGCTTTGTCCCATTTTCATTCTGCATGGCAGGCAGAGAGAAAACAAATCCAAATAGAAAGAAAGAGTTCTCAAGCTTGTGTGTTTTGATGCTAGGCTTAATGTTGAAGAGTATTTTCAGAATAATTCAAATAAGCCTACATCTTTTCGAACCTAGGAAAATCCTTGAGATGAGGAGATTGCACGATGCTTCTAGGTTTCAGCTGGGCATCTTCAGCCACACTGAACTCTGCTGATAAATTTAATAAATTGAACTGTTAAACATTTAATGTGTCCATCCGTATACAAATGTTATGTCTTAGATTGAAATTTAAGCTAGTGCGGGACCAAGTTTAACTTATTTTATGTCCCAGAGTTCTCCCTAGACATTGTCTTCAGGGCTGACTCTTTGTATTGTCAGTTCATGTGCTGACTTCTAGAAGAGCCTTCTGTATTTCTCTGCATCAAAACTTATCAACCTATATCCTCTTTATCAGGACTCTGCTCTCAACTAGCTGTCATTAGGAAGAAGTTGTGATAAGCACTATGGTGTTAATGGATATTAGTGTCTTAATATATCATTTTCTCTGGACTACTGTACTTTAATCAGGATTAAATTGAAGAGAATAAGAATGTCAAGAGTGAATTTGTAACACAGCTGGAATTGCAGGCCAAAGAGGGAGATAGTTTTCAGCCTGTGAGCTTTCTCAAGGTTCTCATACATGAAGAGATAAGCACCTCACCATCCACCCCCTAAGAAAGCTAGCCTAAATAGCCCAGCCTAGAGAAGAACTTAATAAACGGTCTTGATAGAAATTGCTATACACCCAAATTGTAAATGAAAAATATTCACGACAAATAGTACACATGGCAAAAATTTTAAGCTTATGATTATAAAGGGCCTCTTAACATAGTAGTTATAAATAAATGAGAATTTTCTAATCTATATGGAATTTATTTAAAAAATACTATAATAACCTGAACTTCATCTTGTTCATATGCTCGAGCTATACATGGCTATGAGCATAGTCAATTTATGAATTTTAACCCACTGTACTTGTAATATCAACACTTAATTTAAAATTTTTTTTTCTTGTGTAAGTAGCTCAACCTTAATTAGGTCATTAGCCGCAATGAGAAAGGAAAAAAAGTATTTGCATTTCGAGTAGCTCATATTTCAATCAGGCTTAGTTAATAATATGTGGTCTCTAATAAAAGCATTAGCAAATGTTTCTGAAATATGTGCTGCAGCTAAAGGCAAAACAGAAAAACATTAGAAAGTTCATAAATCATTATTCCATATATATTTCTGTGATTAGAAGGACAAACAATTTTCAGGTTAAGCAAAACCATTTCCCTTTATTACAAATATAAATATTTGAGAGTATTACCTGAACTTTAATCACTGCTATTAAATTCCGATGAGCATTTGAAATTTTTAATGAAGGCAGAATATTTTTGTATTAAATAAACAAACAATGAGTAATAAGAATAAACATTTAAATGGATCCTAAATCATAAATGTGCTTGGTTTTTCCTTAGATGCAAGTAATAACAAAAATTCTGTTTTAGATTTTTAGTGCTTTTATTTGTTGTTGTTGTTATTGTTTTTCTTGTTTGCCATAGCATAAAGTTGTATTCGTGTAGATCTAAGCTTTCAGGAAAACTTTAGAAATGTCTTTAGAAAAAGCTACATCGTTACCATAAAAACCTTTTACATATATAGATAGATAGATAGATAGATAGATAGATAGATAGATAGATAGATGATAGATAGATAGATAGATAGATATAGATATAGATATAGATATAGATATAGATATAGATATAGATATAGATATAGATATAGATATAGATATAGATATATACACACATATAATCTCCAAAGTATTTAAAGGGAATGGTTCCTCACATTTTTAATTATATTCAGTGAGTTCTGATTGGAGTAACTTTCTGCTAGAATTCACTATTTATTGCTTATGATGTCTCATTTTTTTTCACAGATTAATTTAGAAGGTGATTCTCTTAGTAATTAATTTATAGATGAAGGTTCTAAAATTGGAAGGGCATGTAAGTCTGTCTCTGTCTCTATGATTGTGTCTGTCTGTCTCTCTGGTGAGGAGATAAAACGTTTTGCAGAGCAAAAAAGAAAATCTGAGCCTTCTGCAAGGCAATGCAGTGTTAAAATCTGCCAGAAACACTGCTTTGTGCCTCATTCTTAAGATGATTTTATCCATTAGGCTTGTTCACTCTCAGTGGATGCATGTAGGATCAACAAATAGGCTCATGGGCACCTAAAAGGAAAAAGAGCTCAAGCTTTACCATGGCCACCTTCATTTCCAGATCCCTTACCAGACTATGGGGTCAGTAAGCCTGGTGACAAGGCAAGAGGCTAGAACTGACAGCTGGTTGTGGCACCCAGACCCCTTCATATTCTCTGGGACCCGGGTAAAAGAGGATAAGGGCATACTTTGTCCAGGATTAGCTCACATTTGCCTGGAGTAAAGAGACCCAGACTCATTCACAGATACTATATCAATTCTTATAGAAGCTAGTTGATGCTATCATTCTAAATGTACTAATGAGACTGGAGTGATTACATACAGCATTAAACTCCAAAATCTACACTCAGAACAAATAAACCTTTAGGCTTTTGATGTAGGTTATAGAAAAAGTTCCTTTTGCATAGAGTATTAATGATTTCTATTTTTATGTCAGGAAGGCAAAATTAATATTTTGAAAAAGACTTATTTCTGAAGGGTTTAGATTTTAACAGGAAGACAAGGGAGATTCTCTGTCATCCCAAAGTATCTGTGGAGGCCTAGCCCTCTCTGTGATTTTGATCTTTAAAAGGTCCATTAAGGCAGAGTAGTGACGATAATACCCTTTCCTCCTCCCTCTGGAAAGTAAACCTCGAAGCCTGAGGTGTTGGGGTGTGGGATAGTGTGTTGCTGAGCTTAGGTTAGAAAATGAGGCTACAGCTCTGTGGGGGATTTTCCACTGCAGCTGACTGGCTGCACCCTGGCAATGTGGTGATGTTATTCAGGCTCTCCATGCACTTTTATCTCGGTCTCCATTGACTCACACACACACGAAAGTATAGAAAACCACAAGACGCACTCGTGTTTGAACCAGGTCATAGATCCTCAGGGACACCGAAGACTTGAGGAGTGGTGGTGCCTAAAGGGGTGATGGAGGGGACGGGGAGGCAATGTCACATTCATCACAGCTCCCATCAGAAACACTTCTGGGGTGAGTGGGTGCACTTGTTCAAGTGTGAATGAGAAGTGGGAGTACTGTAACACTTCATTTATGGATTTCACAGCACTGCAAGGGAGAAGTGAAAAGATTATTCACAGGAGTCTCACAAAAGCTTTCTTCTAGACTAATTGTATTCCAAGAACATATTTCACCTAAATATCTTGAATAATGGTGAAAATGTTAGAATGAGTAACATTTATTGTTTTGTGCAAGTATATGATAAGGACATACCCATATATATAATCTTAGAAAATTTTAAGCATAAATAGAGATATAAATAAAAATGCCATAAATTCAAGTAATAGAAATATAATATAATAAGTATATATAAATATGTAAATATATATGTGTGTGTGTGTGTGTATCAGGTCATTATATATATATACACACACACACACACACATATCTATATAATATATAATGACCTGATTGTTTAAATCATCTTATCTTAAAATTGATGGGGACATTCAGCTTTCTTTATCAGTCCCTTCAGTCCCTTTCTCTCCGCGACTAACTAACCTGGAGCTTCCCTAAAGGGCAACCAGGAACTTGAAGTCTTCTTGTACACTCTGGGATTTTTAAATTAGAGTCACGATTTGTATTTCAAAATGTAACATTTCATCCAATCATTCTTTCCAATCAATCCAAACTCGTGCTACTAACAGCAGAGTCATACATTAAGCAGGGGCTCTCTGCTCCGAGTATGCACACAGAGGCACACAAACACACAAAGACACACACAACTTAATTGACTTTCCACACTGAGAACGAGAACACCTGCCTTCTCAATCCCACCACTGAACATTGCTCAACCGTGGGGAAAGAGGCACAAGGAGATGGAGGAAATCCTGGTTTTGACTGAGTATTTACCCAAGAGACTGAGAGTGAATCTACAAGCAACACAGATTATCTAGAACTAGATAAAATTTTCTGCTATTAGGCAGAATGAGAAACTACTCTATTTTGAGTTCAGGATTTGACAATAAATCAAGTTGCATTTGTTTAGCACACCTCGGTTGCGACAATATGTTCTATGACCGACTGTGTGATTTTTAATTTCACTCACAAGATTTAAAACTAATATTCAGAAATTCTGGAAGTACCAAATGGTACTCAGAATAATTTTTGAGTTGTAAATAAGGTAGCAGTTTTGCTGGGGGAATGCAAAACAGACTGAACAAAAAATTCTTGTTTTTAAAACCATAGTTTGCTATGTTTTAATTCACATGCTTGTAAAAGTTACTATCTGATAGTGTTGTAATAGTCTTGTCTTCACTATTTATTTTCAAGTAAACGAAAGGATTAAGGATAAGTTTTCTAGGCAAACCAAAGAGACTGCAGAATCACCCATACAAAAAAAAATATTTTCTTACGGATAAGCTGCAAAAGTTATTAGCTAAGAACTACATCTTTTAAATCTGATGTTAGAGTTTGGGACATAAAATATAAACACAGGAATTACTTTGTCACAGAGAAAAATGCAAATTCTCTACATATGCAATTAATTCAGGTAAAATGCAACCGAAATATTTCTGATCTTTCCCAGTCAAGTGAAAATAAACCAAAATGATTTTTCCTCTGATAAAACAAAAATTGACTTTGAACTTCATTAGTAACTTTTATAAACAAAACTAAAGAAAAAGACATTTTCATTTCAATAATTCCCATTAGTTATTGTTATTTTATTTGTCAAATCCCAGTACAAAAATCAAGGAAGGAAGACTTTAGTAAATTGAATAGATCAACTTTGACAGCAATGTTCGTATTGTCTGAGAGAGAGCATGGATCAAAATCAACTGAGAAGAGAATACACCCGTAGGCATAGGTGCTGAGGCATCCTCTACTTACTGAGAGTCAGTGTCGCTGACGAGTACACAATATGTCTTCCTGATTGGCTGAGGCAGAAAATAAAAACAATATCTCATTTATGAATTTCTCAGACATTACCTAATACTAATATCATTCTAAATACTTACACATTCTCAACAACTGACTCTCGTTAAATCGATAGCATTAATTTATACAAAATAAAATGCACCAAGAATATCTAATAACCACATATTTCTTTTATAACATCACTAAAATTATACATCTGGAGATTAATAAATGTTGGGGCATACTTTTTAGCCCATGTAAGGAATGACTCAATCAGATAATCTCTACTGTATTGAACTGAGAATCACAGATTTCTATAGAAAGCCTCAGTTGCCACAGCAAAAACAAAGGGTCTATGTTTTTCAACATAGTATAAGGGGCAGGGATTCCTTAAAAGAAAGCTGAGCTAAAGATGTTCTTCCGTGTTATAAGAACCCTGACCTTGCCCACCACCTCTTTGAGGTGCAGCTCCCTGCCTTCCAGGTTTCCTGCTGAGAGTACGTCTGGTACAGCGCCTCATCCAGGATGCATGACTACTGTGACCACTTAAAAAGGTGGCAACCAACACATTCCTGGAAGGATACCCAGCCCTCACTAATAGAAAACTAGAATAGAGTCTGAATGGTTGGATATAAAGGAGAATGATTCTTATTCAGGCGGAATCATGTTTTCTTCTTCATTCTTGTATATGGGAACTGCGGGCTCTTATTAAGATTTTGATTGACAGAGAGACACCAATATTTGGTGTAAACCATAATTTTTCATTATCTTATTATTTATTCTTAGTCATATACCATCATGGAACTCATCAATAAATGAAGTGGTTTCATTGACTTTTACTACATCTATCTCTTCCCTCTGGGGAGAGGGCTGGCAACAGAGAAAAGGACTTGCACTGTCCTTGGCCAAAAGTTTTCCATTGAAGCCCATGAACCCTTTGTCCTTCCTGATGGGTGCAGAGCAGCCTTCTTGGAATCCCTCCTCATTATTTTCCTAGGGATTCCTTTTGCTTCTCTTCTGCATTGGATTTCCTGTTTCCTGCTCCCATGTCTTTCTCTGTCTTGATTCGCTCCCTCAATTTAGTGGATCATATCTTCCAGTAGTTTTCTGGAATCGAACGTCTCTCCTGTTTGATAATATCTGTATTCTACCCTATCATCTCATTATACTTTGGCTCTGTATTAATGCTACATAGGAAATACTCTTTCTGATGTTAAAAGGAACTCTCCATTTTTCTAGCTTGTAGAGTTTGTATGATTTTCAGTGCTTTGTATGTGACTTGTTTTTCCATCTGGAAACTTTGGGAATCTTTCCTGTGCCTGGTTCTGAAATTTCACAATGATATGCCTTATGTAGGTCTATTTTCATCCACTGTTTAGGCGTCCTATGAGCCCTTTAAATCTGGAAATTTGTGACCTTCATTCCTGGGGAAATGTCTTCAATGATTTTCTTGACAATTTCCTATCTTCTATTTTCTCTGTTTTTGCTCATTTTGAACTTCTATTATTGTGTATTAGATTTTTGGAGTGTTTTCTAAATGTCTTATCTCCTTTCACTTATTTTCTGTCTTTTTGTTATATTTTCGGAGCTATTTCTCCAACTTTATTTTCAACTCTTCCACTGAGTTTTGCACTTTTGCCAACATCTTTTTAAATCTCCAAAAAAAATATTGTTTGTTTTCTGAATTCTTTTTTTCTAGCATCTTGTTCTCAGTTCACTGATACACTATCTTCTCTTAACTCTTTGGAATACTCATAATAGGTTTTGGAAGATTTCTTCTTCCTCACTGGTTTCTTTTTCTGCCAAGTTGTTTTTACCTTGTGTGTTCTGGTTTTTATCTTTTATCTTGGAGGTCGTCCCTGGTTCGAAGCTCTGAACACGTGTGTCAGGCTTATTGACTTTGAGCTTCATTATCATGTGATCTAGTGGGCCATTTGACAGAAAATTGAGATGTCAGTGATTTTAAGTATTTTCTCTTAGGCTGCTCACACTCCCCAAAGAAGAATCTTCCTGTGTCCTATCTGAGCAATGGAAGCCTAGTCAGGCATCTAAGTGCTCGGCATCCAATATTTGTAAATTCACCTAAGCCTGCTGTTTTCAGGATGGTTAGCATATCATTTATCTGGGGACTGGCGGTCTCATCTCTGCCCTCTCCATAACCTCTCTATTTTGTTGTGGAATCCATTTGAAATTTTCTGCCTTAAAGTATTAAATATGAGGAGTGTATTACCATCTCATTGACCGGATCTAGTCTTAACTCATTTATTGTTCAGATACGATTGAAGAATCTACAATATGACTTCTATGTACAGATGGAAAAACTTTGTCTCAATTATGTACAGGATTTTCTAAGCAGTAAGCTCCCCTATATACCTAGGAACCCCGATAATCAACTTATTTCTCAATATGTAACCTTTTTTCAAGTTCCAATGCCAAGAATGTAGAGCCAGCAAACTGAAATTAAGCCGGTGCTTGTAAAGAGTAAGCGCATAAGGCTCATAGTAAATGCTTAAGGTAACTAGTACCTAAATTTTTACTTTCTTTTTGTGCTATTAATTAACAATAGCCTCCCTTTTTTTAAAAGTAATTAGCTAAGAGAAACAAGATGAAATATAAGTACTGGTGACAGTCATAAGAAACTCTTGTACAGTGTTTGTCCTTGAGTCATTTATTTTTTCACACTAGTACTCATTTCTCTTATGATTGCCCCTAGTTTCCATATCTTCATTTAGTATGAGTTTTCTCTTCTATTTGGCATTTTCTATTTGTGTTTTTTATTTTCCTTTTTTTCTACTACTTCTCCAGCCCCTCTTCTACAAGTTTCTCTCCCTGGCTTACAGAGTTAACTCATGATCAGTAACATCTTCTAGTCAACCTTCACAATTACCAATAAATCAACCAATAAATAATTTTATGAGTAAATTAAGAGTGTGTGTGTGTGTGTGTGTGTTAACAGAAAAATGGATGAATCCAAGAAATAAAGCATGAGAGGTACAAGAAACCACCTTCATAAATATTCTATGGTTATACGTTTTTCCATGGAAACCAGTTATGTTAAATGTACATAAAAAGTTAAATAAAAATGTGGAAGATGTATCCCTGATTAAATTTTCTCCAGCTGGCACTTTGCCCCGAAATTGGCACTGTTAGGGATGATTAGCATTCTAAAACATCCAAGTTCACAGTGTCAATGGCTTGTTTGTGAGTTTGTCTAGATAAATAGAAACTTGTTCTGATCCTGTTAATATCATTAACAAAAAATAACATGCTGGCAAGATATGGGTTTGAGCTTCTGTCCTCTCTCTGCCAAATTTCTATTTTAAATGTAATCAGAAAAGACGTATTTTTAATACTGAAAGTGGCTTGGTAATAACCAACATTTATTAAGCATTCACAACAAACCATGCAGTATGCAAAGAACATGCATTATCATATTTCATCCCTTCAAATCTTTGTGGTATTTGTAATTACTCTGCAGATTTCACAGGTGGAAAAACTGGTCGTAGATTAATAACACACCCATGACCACATAGCTGGAAAAATGTAGAATCTAGTTTTCAGGGCTCCAGTGTCCATGCTGTTAACTATGATGCTTTACTGTCAACAGTACTGGATAGAATATACTTAAAACAATTAATTTATTAGATTCATGAAACTGAATCTAAGCTGCAGTTTTGTCATCTGTAACATGGGGATCCTCATAATTACATTACAGGTTTGTGATGAAGATAAAGTGAAATAGAATATATAAAAGCACTTAGCAAATGGCTGGCACCCCGTAAATATAGGCTGGCACATAGATGGAAGAGTTGAGACTCCAAGACTGAGGAAAGGAATGTTATCAGCTCCCACTCTTTAAGTTACCTGGCCTGCTCTAAATTCGTAGGGGTGAGAAGAGGCATCTTCTCTAAAAAAAAAAGCTATATCTGGGGTAATCAAGATCTATTTATATAAAAGGACAAAATTACTCTGAACTTCCAGAAAGTTTATGGCCGATGCTATTTAAATTAGCAATTGATTCTACACGATTTTCTGCTATTTTTTAATGGTCTTCATGGGAGGGCGTTTTCTTCCTAAGATGTTTGTTAATGTTTGAAGGAATATTCCTCAGGTTCTTGTGTGGCCTCTGTCTGGGAGTTGTCAGTTACCATATCTTTTGAATAAAAAAAAAAGAAAGAAAGAAAAAGAAAACTAGGACACAAAGCCTGACAAACAAATGGGTTTTTAGAACTTGTGAATTTACATATGAAGCCTACTAACATTATATAAATTTGATTTCATTGGTTGTACTTTAATTGATTGCCTCTATCGAAAAGAAAAATATCCGTGGAAAGCATAGTGAATGGCTGTGGCACTCTCAGTGCCCGGCGTGGCCCTGGGCACCCCATACCTTTTGCCTTTACCTAGAAGTCACAACATTTTCATACCAAGGGGAGATTTTTCGACTCGACAGTTACAAAACAGACTTCTAGGATGGTAGAAAATGGACCATTTCACTGAATGCTTGAGATCTCATCTCAAAGAGCAATCTAACAGCAATTAGATAGCCACTGTTTTTCCTATCCCAACATCTTCAGGTAAAGATAGTACAGAGAGTGTAGAGTAAAAGATACTCAGGACTGGAGAGCCTGCCCTATAAAAGCAATACATAATAGTAAGAGCATGAAAGGAAGACCGTGGCCAAGAAAAAAAGGCCACAAAACTTGATGGTTTCCTAAAGTCTAAAATTAAATAAATAAATGAGCCACAGAAATACTGTTGCAGGGGGTGAGGGGCAGGTGGGGGCTGCCCAAGGCCTCATTCTGGCTCTATCGATTCAGTACTGTCCTCGGAAGAGGGCTGCTGCTTCTTAGGAAGAGAAGGGCTTTGTCACTTAGGTGTTCTTTTTTTTCCTTTTTCTTTTCTTCTATTAATTTCAAGTATGCAGTACATTGGTTAGACATTTATATAGTTTATAAAACAATCCCCCTGATTGCTCTTCTTCTCCTCTGGCTCCCCACCTAGCCATTACATTACTGCTGACTGCATTCCCTATGCTGTGCTCCCCATCCCTGGGACCATCTATCAACTACTAATTTGTACTGAGCTGTTTCCTTTTGAGGAGACTATGAGTCCTAGGTGTATTCAGGTAAAAAAGAAAAAAAAAAATTCAAGTCTAGTCACTCTTCACTTTGATTCTCAATTACCTCTCAATTCCTGATTTGCTCTACAATACTGAGAAGGTGGCATTCAAAACATTAGGTGTGACATCCACCAAGACATTATAATAGTCATGAATATTTACACAATTAATCACATTGCTTTAATATAAACCAAAAGCTGTTAGATATTCAAGGGAAAAATCGACAAATCCAGAATCATACAGAGAGAATTTAATACAACTAACTTAGAAACTGTTTAAGACAATAGGGTGTAGAGGATTTGACACTAATGATAACAAGACTGAATATATATTTATAGTCCAAGAAATAGAGATTACATACTATTTTCAAATACCTATAAGAACTTTATAAAAATTGATATAGGTTAGACCAAAATAATCCTCAAAATCAAAAAGCAGGAATCATACAAAGCGCATTTTTATACTATGATGTAGTAACTATATAAAATTATAAAAGATAAAAAGCCTATGATTATTGAAATTAAAAAATTATTTTCTCCATGACTCAAGTTAAAGAAAGAAATTAAAACTGAAATAAAGAATATTGCCCTCAAAATAAACTGTGATGTGCTAGTAATTAAAGCAGAAAAATAGATCCAAAGGGCAAAGTCCAGAAGCAAATGCAGGTATGTATCAGTATTTAGTATTCGTTAAAGATGGGTTTTGAGCCAATAGGGGAAGAATGTCTAATTCCAAATGGCTGGCTATTCATTTGGATAAGGAAATAAAGCTGTAGTACCTTTTTACACTCTATGTAAAAATAAAATTTATCTGGATTACAAAACAAATTTCAAACTATAATAACATTAAAAGGAAATTTAGGAGACACGTAATATTGTAATATTATAAAGGGGTTGGCCTTCTTAGTAAAGCCACAAATTTCTAAAGTCATAAAGAAAAGGATTTGATTATATTAAAAAAAATCCAACATGAAAAACAACAATCTGAGAGAAACTGTTATTTGCAATATACAACAGATAAAAGGATCCTATTCAAGATATATAAAGAGTGTCCACATATAAATAATTACCTATTGTGAGAGACTCAATATATAGACTGAAAGGCCAAACCATATGTAAAAATAGAACTCCAACATACAATCTGCAGCAAACAGCCCAAGAAGTCAAACAATTGCCCCTGTAGCATTCCACGCAAAACAGCCAAGACTTGATTATCAACTAACGGCTTCCCACCTTTCCCCCTGCTCGCATCTTTGGACCAGTAGGAGAAAGCCAAATGTGTACCCCTAACCAATTATATTGGATGCTTCTGGTGAGCCCACCTACAGTTACCTCTGCCCCCAACCTCCAATCAGGGCACACCTGAAGCTGTCTCTTTTCCACAGTGAAGCTTTCCCTCTCTTTTGCCTGACTTTGAGTCTCTGTCAAATTCAAGTGCTGGTAGCTGATTCTCTTGTTACAGCAAGCTCTGAATAAATAGACTTTGTTTTTTTCTCATTTGAGTGGTCTTCATTTATTTCCACAATGGGAACTCTAGTCACTAATTTTTTTAATGCATGAATTTATAGAAAAAGTTTTATAAAGGCATATAAAGGCATATCTCTGATTGCACGTTGATTGGATATGGGAGGAAGTGCTTCCACTATTTTTCCTAAATCTATCTGTGTGATCTGAAAAAAATCCCAGGCCCTTCTGTTGTGTTTCACTCTTCCAATTCCCCCTCGGATATAAACACTATGGTTTTAGTGCCACTCCAGTAGATCCTATCAGGGTACAATAAAAGTAAGGTAACCCAAAACAATGGTTTAGACCAAAAGGCGACATCTCGGAGTTTCTCTCTCTCTCTCTGGGATCCAGTAGTAAATAAGTCCACCGGTTAACACTTAAGCACCTCAGTACATTCACTTCTCATGTCATTTTACACTCTCTAAAGCAGTCAATGAGCTGAGATAGTATCTGTCTTAAAAACGAGTAACTCAGAAAGGGCTAATTTAAAAAGAGCCCAGGTGAGCTGTATTTAACCCATTTGGGCTTTTGGTTTTGTTCGATTCAGTTGTATTTAGTATGTTTTCAAAATATGCCAGATTATAATGCTCATTGAAAGGGAGCAGCCATAATCGAGTGAACTAAAAACAGCTGGAGACTGACGTCCTGAATGACTTTCCCGCAAATTATAGTGACAGAGGACAGGAAGCAGAGTCAGGGCCTCAGGAGAGAGGGACTCAGCCTGTCACCTCTCGAAACCATTTCGTTTGGGGAATGCAACACATAAATAGTATACTGAGGCTGACGTTTCCTTGACGGTGTTTTCAAGTAATCGGTATCTGCTAAGACTCAGAGGTCTAGAGAGGCCCAGGCTACTTGTTTACTGAAAAAGAAGAAATGTAAAACCGGGATGCAATGTGGTATCAACGTTTTAACTGTTCAGTCCTGACCGTGTACCTATGTGACTGTCTAAATAACCCAGTTTGGAGGTAACCTTTGTGAATAAAGCTTGGGCCCAAAGACAGGGAGAGAACCAAAGGCTGTCGAAGATGAGAGTTCCGACTACCATGGGGCAGTACATGTAATTATATTTAGAAATGTTTTCCACATTTTGCTCTACTATCATAGATTTTCTTATTTTTAAGTATTAAATACCTTAAATAACTGGTGTACTGGTAAACTCAACATTTACATTTTTATATAATTTCTGTTTGTTGCATTTTGCCACGTCTTTGCTTTCTTCAGTCCATTTCCCAGAACTAATGTCATTTTCTAGGCTGCCCTTATCCAAACACCTCAATGTCACCTTTCTAAGCAACCAAAGGCAACTGAAATGTTGTATCTGACTAGCCCTTGGATCTTATACTTTAAAAAAATTCTGTTACAATATCGGAGCTTACATCCAACTCGCTCAACCTCTATTCTAGCCTAATATTTTCTAGCAAATTTTATTCAGTTCAGATAATTTATTCTGAGAAGTAAAAATGTTAGATAACATATTCAAATTTAAACAAAAAATTATCATAAATGTCAGTGATAATGTTACTAGGAAGTGACTATAAATTCTTGGAAGGCAAACTCAGAGTAATTTGTCTCCCATAGACCCTCGATGAGTTTGGGTTAGTAATTTATGAAGATATTTTCCTGCAGCAGGACATTGTAATCCAGTGAATAATAACCAAGCAGCAAAAATATCAAAAAACAGGTTTCAAAATAGTGCAGAAAAGAATCGTAGGGCCTTTCCAACTAAAGGCGACTTGGAGAAGTCATGGAATCATTCCATGAAGCCCAGAGAGTTTTATTCTATTTTCAATGTATTTACAAATACTTGATGAATTAATTACAATATTTATAAGTCTTGACTCTTGATTTCCATGTATGACTAAAGATTATATCTAAAAGGAGACATTTCTTTGGGGTTACTTCTAGCTGAAAGTGTATTGATGGAGTTTGAGATACTTTTTTACCTGACATATTTCTGGTTTCCATTAGTCCACATTTGTTAGTGGTTAAAGAACAACTTCTCTGAGACAGACATTGACAGTTCTAAAATATGCTCACCTTACTTTCCTCTAGCCCAGACAAGACCCAAATTTACTGCTAGAACTTCTGTGTCAGGGGCCTTTTCGGACCCCATGTTTCCCAGAGAGGACAAGACCTTTTTCCTGAGAACAGATCTGAGGACTGTGACTCATATTAAATATCACTCATGTTTATATCACTCATGTTTATATAGCATCCTTCCGATAAAGGAGAAATAGTAACTCCCAAGCATCAAAGTAACTTTAATTCCTTTATGAAACAATATGGTCTTTTAGACTCTAAAACTCTGTTGCCTCTCAAAGACATAGAAAATTGGTATCATGGAAAGAGGAATGTTATGGGCTGAATTATACACCTCCAAAATTCATGTGGTAAAGGCCTAACCCCAAGTACTTCAGAATGTGACTGTATTCGAAAATAAGGTCCTTAAAGATGTAAGTTAAAATGAGGTCATTAGAGTGAGCCCTAATTCAATATGACTGGTATCCTTACAAGAAGAGATTAGGACACAGATATGTTACAGAGGAAAGACCATGTGAATACACAGGTAGGAAAAGACAGCCATCTTCAAGTTAAAGAGAGAGGTCACAGAAGAAAGCCACCCTGCCAACATCTCGATCTTGAACTTCTAGCCTCTACAATTAGGAGAACATGAATTTCTGTCGTTTAAGCCACCCAGTCTGTGGTACTTTGTTATGACAGCTCTAGTTGGCTAATACGGAGAAAAAGACCTAGATGCATGACCTAGCTCTGCACTTTACTTGGACGAGTAACTTAAATCCTCAAAGTATCAGGACGTATTATTATGAATAAAGTATTATTCACCAAAATGAATGTAATGTTTTCATCAAAACCTCCTAATAGTTTTATGGTTTTGATTCTATCTCTACATGACTGGCCCCAAATGTCTACCTCCTGCCTTTTCCCTAAATATACCTTCAAAGCCATCTGTCCCCTCACATCTCTACCAGGAGGTCTAATAGGCACGCATATTTAGAATGCCAAATTTTTATAATAAAGAAGAAAATTTTTAAATATGCATATATTTTCTTATCATTACAAAAACAAACACAAGAGCAGTAAACCCAGAAGTTAGTATCCAACAAGGGCAGTGGTGGGAGAAGAGAGAGAGGAGGGGGTGACACTTCTCTGACAGTATCATTTTGGTTTTGATTTTTGAAAGCATGTCGATATCCTACATTTTAAAAAAATAAAATTAAATCAATAAGGACAGAAAAATAAAATTGACAGTGAAAGCAAACAAATGAATCTAAATGTAAATCAGATGAATACCACAATCACACAGAAGGGAAGGAAGGGAAGAAGGAAGGGAGGAAGGAAAAGTGTTGCCAGATATAGCAAGAAAAAAAAAAAGACACCCAGTTAAATTTGAATTTCAGTTAAATAACAAATAATTTTTTAGTAGAAGTATGTCCCCTGCATATATGCCCACTCACCACACCTTCCCTCTTTATCTCTATGGCCTCATCCTGTACTACTCACTCATTTCAGCTCCCAACATGTGGACCTTCCAACTATTCCTTGGATGTGCCAAGCAGCTCCCACCTCAGTCTTTTGCACATGCTTACAAGGCTCTTTCCCCTCACTTACGTTAGGATTTTGTCAGAGGTCACCATTATCGAGAGATCTCGTCTGCCTAACCATACTCCTTTTTCCTTTGACCTTGAAATATTGTCGTTTTCTGTAACACTTACTGGAAGATACATATATAATCTGTATAAAAAATAGGGTGTGTGTGTGTGCGTGTGTGTGTGTGTGTGTGTGTGTGAACATGGCACATAGTAAGTGCTCAATGACCGTTTGACGAATGAAGGATGGTATTATTGGGCTAGTTGAATCAGTACAGATGTGCAGCTCCTGATATTGTGCAAATCTTATTTATCATTTCTCACTCACTCTTCTTTGCATCTAGGGATTTCCTTTTTAAAGCCTAGAACCTTAAAACCAGTCAAGAAATTCAGCAAAAACAGTTCAAAGAGAGGTAGATGTTCAGCCCTCAAGCTCTTTGTGACTAATCAACTCTGCTTCAAGGGCCTGGAGGAGCTATTTTTCTTCCAACTATAGCTTTTCCATTTAAAATGATAATCCCAGGTCTTATTTTATATTTTCTCTCATACAAGGATGTGAAGGTCATCCACTTAGCAAACTCTTCAGTTGAAGCAAAATGCATTTAGAAGCAGCAACTAAGGCAATATAAAAGTGAAGATGAATTGAAGTTATTTGTATTCAGTAAAAATACGTTAGAGGAGTAAGGGAATAAAAATGCATCTTTCCAGCAGTGAAGCTTTATACATGGTTAAGAAATACTTACGGACCACCAACCACCAAGATTACAACCCTACTTCTTCCCAGAAGTAGCTGGGCCGGCCAACAGGCAGGATAATGAGGATGTGTCTAGGGCACTTCCACAGCAGAGGCCCAAAGGATATGAGCAAAAACTTGAAACAATTATAATATATATATATAATTTTATGCATAGTAATCTTTGTAATTATATATATTTATATACATAAAATAAACAATTTCATATAAAGTTAATGATAGCATCAAAGTGATAACTAATGGAAAAATAAATATTTGATTGATAAACAATCAAATATTTATTCTTACTTTATTATTCTTACTTGTTATTCTTACTTTATAGTTTAGTCTTGTTTAAATTTGAATCACGGAGTAGAGAAGCATTGTAATCTTCTCTGGGCTTCGACTTCTCAAGGAGATCATTTGGCCCTTTTCTAGATGAACCTTCAGCTCATCTGCAAATGCAAACTCCATCCTCTATTGGTGAAAACCTTACCTTTCCCAGTAATATCTTTTCCCCTGACCCAATAGAGTATCTTTAGAGAATCTTGAATCTTTTGCCAGCTGCAGACAATCTTGATATTATTCTGAAATAAAATACTCAGCCCTCGTAACTTCTCGTGAGGGGTCACAAATGATAAAGAAAAAGTACTAACATTTTATTCCCTTAAATACATGCTTTTAACTTGTGTTGATGCCCTTGATGGAATTTTCTGTGTTTATAAGCAGTACGACAGACTCCGATGGGGCCGTATCAACACCGTGGGGCTGAACCACCTCTGTGGGTTTTTTAAATCTTATTTTTATCGATAATCTGGGTTATTCAATATCACTGTTCTAAAAGTCATTATAAATCTAACAAGAATAAGTTTAACAAGAATTTGAACCATAATTTCATGACTCAAGGAATTAACCTTTAATGTTTTTAGAATTGACTATGTTCAGACAGTTAATTTGGATCGCCCGTGATCGTGTTTTTTCTTTCCAACTCAAATGAGTTTTGTGTCATTTAATAGCAGTGTATTTCATATTGCTGGTCATGAAATCAATTTTGTGGGTCATAACAAGTAGTTTCTTAATAGAATAGAATAAAATAGAAAATATCAGAGTACAGCTACAGGGAGAGAAATTATTTTTCATAAAAATTTTGTTTCAAAATATGTAAATGTGTATCTATAGTCTGTATAGGTGTTAGGCTGAAGTATAAATGTCCTTCATACTGTGGATTGCAATAAAAAAAGGTGAGAAAGCCATGGATTTAATACTTACACTTTCATAAGCAATTAGCAGGCACCCATGGTAAGAGATAAAATCTAATTCTTAGTTTAATTGAGAAGAAAAACCACCACGATCTATGTGAACTTATTTATAGATAGATGTTCAAAACTATTAATGTTTCTCAAGAAAAACAGGTACTTGACTACAAAGAAAATATGTTTCTGACTTCTTGAAAATCAAATCCCCAACTTGCCTTAAAAGCTGAAGTGGAAAAGACATTCCTTACTTACCTTAAATAAACTTTTAAATTAGGATTTATGATGACTGGGCTTTGTTGACATTTGGTGAATAAAAATCTGAAAACCTTTTAAATTAAAATACAGACAGATTTATTGGTATTTTAAAATCTTAAGAGAGGCTTTTCCATTATTTTATATGACAAACCCTGTGATGAATCTTAATTGGGAGGAATGAGATCTTTGGCATCCTAAAGGGTGGCTTCAAAGTTGGGTACTTGATAGATGCTACCTTGGTCTTTACCCTTGCTCTGGAACCTTCAGCATCTGCCTGTGTTATGATGCCACGGAGAATCAGGCCACAGAGGGAGAGCAGCTTTGACATCCGCACCAGGAGAATAAGATTCCAGCATGGAGGTTGCTTTAGGTCTGAATGAAAAACCTAGGAAGTTGCACATACAGATTTACCCTAGCGATACCCTAGGGGAAGTGATGGCCAAGGTGTTTCTTGAGATCCACTCAGATGACCCCCATAGACTTCTGAAACAGCCTTGTGTATTGGGGATCATCACGTGTGCCAGTCTAGGATGCAGTGCTCTGACTGTGACCATTCAGCCTATTTTGCCCTCTGGTAACCAGTCTATCATTAGTTGCTGTTTGCCAGCATTTGGGGAACTCATTTGTCCCGATCTCACTCCAAGGAACCCTCTTATTGAATGTCACCCTCTCTTTGAATAGAAAATTGGCATAGAATGTGGTACCTGAGTAAGAATTGAACAGTTGACAGACGTATCTGCATCTTCATTTAAGGCTTCTGGAAAAAGCCTTGGTGTAAAAATTAATCTACTCCATCAATAAAAATATTTGAAACTCATTGACCAGCCTCTGAAAACCTCGACAAGTCATTTCAAAATGGCACAGACTATAAATGGAAAATGTTTTGCTGGGAAGAAGTCCAAAAAAGTAAAGCACTCCTAAAATTTATTTCACAGCATCTAGATATTCCTATTTTCATTCTCTCTGCAAACAGTGATGCAATAGTTTAAAAGCTAAGTTCCTAAGCCTGAACTCTATAAATAAACTGTCACCAGAGAGACCCTTGTGAGACAAGATGGTATAAATATTAAAATTGTAATGGTGGTTACAGCTTAAACTTTTACACTATCCTTTCATATGTTTCTCTGTAGAAATCAGAATAGTGCCTGCTAACGGTAGAGCATCCCAGTGTTCTGGTGATCAAAAGAAAACTTAGCTAGAAAAGTGTTGAGGGCTATAGAGGATTTGTATGGTATACAGAATAATGTCCCCTCCAGCACCTGTGAATATGTAACCTTACACAGCGAAATGGACTTTGCAGATATGATTAAGTTAATGATCTTGAAATGGGAAGTTTATCCTGATTATGTGGGTGGGCCAGATAAAAGGGACACAGGAGAAGTTAAAGTCAGGGAGAGAAGATGTAAGGACCGAAGCAGTAGTCAGAGAGGGCAGAAGAAGTCCTGTTGCTGGCTCTGGAGATGGAGGAAGGGGTCCCGAGGCAAATAATGCGGGCAGCCGTTTAGAAGATGAAAAAGGCAAGGAAACGGAGTATCTCCTTAAAATCTCCAGAAGGGCACAGCCTGAGTTTAGCTCAGTGACACGACCTTGAGTTTAGCTCAGTGAAACTGACCTTCTGAAGAGTAAGAGAGTAATTCTGTGTTTTAGTCACTAGGTTTGTGGTATTTATAGCATCGATAAGAAACTAATACATTTACCAAGCTCCTAAAGAAAGAAAAAGAAATAGGGGGAGCCCCTTCTATCATTTTTATTTTGGAGGGAGTGTTTGATTAATAAAACGACTACATGGCTCCTCCTTCCCATCCCAACCCCAAACAGGCCTTAGCCTGAGCACTTCTTCCTCAGTTGCTACTCATTTAATAGCAGAAAATAGAGGGTGAGAAATTTCCTTACTCACCCAAATATCCTGAAAAATTCCATGATGGAAAATTTCTTGACAAAACATCTCAGAAAAAGTACAATTTTAGAGAGGTAAGAATGCATAACAAACTGGATAAGTACAGATATTACACTTACTAGAACATATGCAAACTACTGAAGTTTTATAAATAAATCAGGCTTCCTTGAATGTTATCTTAATTTCTAGGATTTCTTGGATTCATCTTTGCTTACCTTGGTTCATACAGAAGTTTTCAAAACAGGAAAAACGAAGAGAGATGGATTCATTTCGCTTCTCTTTCTCATACCTCTACCGTATTACCAGGTTATTTCTCGTGTGGGATATATATTTTACTACTTACTTTGGACTGAATCAGGCGATTTGATTGAAGTCCAAATCAACCACATTTCAACAAATAAGTTTATTTAGCTATTTTAAATCAAAACTTGGTAAAATATTTTCTTCATCATTAAAACTTCAAGAACAAACCCACGCTGTCAGAGATATTTATTCTTCAAACTCTATTTCTTTTTATTTTAGAATTTATCACTAAATAAAGACTCCTTCTTAGCATCTTATCCACTTACATTAGTGGTGCTGCAAATGAGGAAGGATAAAATATAAATGCCACATGGTTTCGATTGTCTATTAATGCTGGGCTTCATGTCCCAAAAAACATATCGTGAAGAAAAGAGAGTCTCAAATTCTCTAGGGTCTGATATTTCTGCAATAATCTCAACAAGGCAGATGTTTCTTTAGGTTCAGTGAAAGTGCTCACAAAACGTAAAGAAACTTCCTGCAAAATTCAAATTTGCATAAGATCTGAAATATGAAAATTTGAATCGCAGAATTCAAGAACTTGCAGGAAAACCTAGGAGGTTATTATTTCATCTCATCCTGGTAAGTTTCTCTTTTCAAATGAGAATTGACCCCAGTGTAAAATACAGCCTGAGGTGTAGGAAGTTCACACAAGAGAGTATTCACGCTAAAAACTTGCAAATAAAAAAGGACTATGCAGCAAGCTGGCAGTGAGATGAGAAACAGCCTCTCAGAGGAAGGTCAAGAGATGATGTGGAGTAAAAGCCTCCAGGGAACTGTCACTCTCTGAAAAGGAAAATGACAAAAGGGACAAATTTCAGAGAGTCCAAGAACAAAGGACAGAGGTTGAAAAACGGGATAGAACCAACCTGCCTTCTTCCTCTGAGACACCATTCAAGGTTATTTCCCTCAAATCTTAGTTCTCCCCTGAAGAAAAAAAGAGGAAATCCTTGTCCCAGATTATTGCTAACCAGGAACAGGTGCCTCCTGACAGAGGTGAGGGTGAGAGCACAGAGGTCTGTGTTCTCTGAGCCGACAGCCCGTGGCCCCCGCCTTATCGCTCAAGCTCCTTGAGGACTTTTCTTCAATATTAAACACATACCGAAGTACCTCATCATGATCTCCTGAGCAATAATGAGAAAGATTAAATCCACACACTCAACACACAGATATAGACACACATACGCAGAGACACATACTCATGCACGCACTCACACACAAATGCACAGTAAAGAGTAATTAAGCCATTTCTCAATTGGTGGCAACTTTTGCCATGTCACCGTCAGAGAATCTTTCTCTCTTCTTTCCTTCCCATCATTTTGTTTTGCCCCGTTCCATTGTCCTCTTTGCTTAGCTAGCTTTAAAGGTACTGGGAAGAGCGTTCAAAACATTTATTTGCATGCTGATAATATTCAGCGATTTGACAGTCTCTCAAGCCTTACCTTTTATTGTGAGAAACAATGAACCAACTCTAGTCAAAGAGCTCTTGATTTGGGGCCAATCGCAGATGGAACTGAGAAAAGTGCTGAATGTTTTTCGAATAAATATGCAAACCTATCTTCCAACCAGTTACTCTAGCCTCAAAGAGATAAAGAGTTGAAAAGCTTCTCTTTAGAGAGTGAAATAAGTACTATTTGTCTGATGATGAAAATTCTTTGCTTTAAACATCTCCAAATTTAGGACATATAAAATATACAGATATTCATTATTTAACTACTTTGAGATAATTTTATGTCTTCGGAGTTCTAATCATTTTTTTTTTGAAAGTTACTTTTAAAGATGTTCATTTTTAGTGAAAGCGCTAAAATACAATGTCATTCTTCAATGACAGTTTTCCATGCAATGTTTTTTACTTTAAGTAAAAACAACATTGCTTATACTGCCAAGCACTGCTGAAAAGGTCTCTGCATCATAAAAGGATTTGAAGCCTCATTTATTACTATATAAATTGTACATTGTATGCTTGCTAGTGACGTATTATAAACTCAATAACCTTTCCTATATAGACTAATAGATAACATAATAAACAATTCAAAAGTTTTTTTGAAAAACATGATTTGGTGAATTCCTAACATAAAACAAATCTTTTTATTCTCCCAAAACAAATGCTGGTTGTGTGCCCGCCTCAACAGTTTTGTCCAGCAGTGTTTGATAAGCCCGGTCATTTAAGATGACACTGAAAGAGACAAGATAAAATGACAAGGAGGCTAATGGTCTGAATTCCATCACCAAAGAGCAAAACTCTGAGGCGTTATGACTGGTTTTTGTTTCCCACTTTGCAACACACAAAGTTATTTGTGTTTTCCTCAGGGAAAAAGAAAATAAACTTCAGAGACTCAAACCTATCAGCACTGACCAAACTAACCTAAAAATCTGTCCTAGTCAGAGCTAATGTAATTTGCTTCGTATCGAAGTTTATGTCAGTTTTTAAATTGAATTTGAGGTCCAAATTGTCATGGCGATGACCACATTTCTTCAGCCAAGTAAGAATAGGGGAGCTAATAGTATTTCTGTGGTCTAAAATTGGGGTTCAGAGTGTCGAAAGCATTGGTACTGATCTTGCGATTTCCTAATATGACTGCAAATAAGAGGATTGACTCTTGAGCTCTGTGCAGTATGATATGTGAAAATTTAGGGTGATAATAAAGGACAATTGATATAGAATTCATTCAGCTGGCTTTCGGGACACAGGAATAACTTTAGTTATTGGCTCCTATATTCTCATACATAGTACTTAATATAAGACAATAATGCTGGATTTAATATTGATCTGTGTCTAGTTCCTTACAACTGCTTGAATATTCTGGGCTGAATTTATGCATTGAATATGTCAAAAAATAATCAAAGGATTTTAACTATGCCATTATTTTAAAATCCTTCATTGAATTTATTGCCATCAGAAAATATAAGCTTTAGAGCCTTTTGCATTGCCAAAAATGTCCCATCCTACTGGTTCCTACAGACCTTGTCACTTCCTGTAAAGAGATTGAATCTATGTCTCTCACCCCTTGAAACTTGGTGGCCCCTGACAAATAGAAGGTATAAGACGTGACACCACGTGATTTCTGAGGCTAAGTTGGGAAACACCATGCAGTGTCTTCCAGTCTCACTTGGGATACTCACTCATGGAGCCCTAAGCCTCCATGTCAGTAAGAAGTGCCAAGTGGCCATGCTGGGAGGAAGGCCAAACTAGGCCACACAAAGAGACCACATGGAGAGGCCCCAATACTGCAGAAGAGAGAGGCGCCTGGTCAGCCCCCAGCAGCTTCAATCACCATCTGACTGCATTCACACCAGGCTCCTCAAGGATTCTACTTGCAGAAGCCCCCAACCAAGTCATGTGTGGATTCCGGATCCACAAAAACTGGGAACAGTAATAAATTATTTTGGTTGTTTTAAGCCACTAAGTTTTGCAGTAATGTTATATAATGTTAGATAATAGGAAACAACTTCTACCTTATACCTTAATTAAGGGATCTCTTCAATAAGGGGTCTGCAAGTGGATCTGTAGTGTACTGCCCAGATTCTCCCTCTATCTCTCTCCATTCCAGGCAGAACTAAGGAACTCATTCTCCCAGGAGAAAGGAATGTTGGCTGCTGAGGGCTTATCACTGTGTCCCTGTCTAGGCATTGCCCTCAGCCAAAGGGAGCTGCCTTCCCCAAGGTATGTCCCTGCGTAAGGACAGCTCACTTCCAATAGTGATTAATGCAGGATGCTAAGACCTGGCCTCCTTTCCTTAATTCAGGCAACACAGAAGGGTCATCACAGCTCCAGAGTTCCTGTAGGGTAGGCTAAGGCCTTGGTTGCAGCAGTATCAGCTCAATTTCTTCCTCTGCTCAGTCTTGCTTCCCTCACTCCGTTATAGGTGATATTCTGAGTGTCTGCCTCAGTAACCTACTACACACAGATCTCCATTTCAAGGATAGTTCACAGATAACCTAAACAGGCTTCAATCTGAGGTTAATTGCCATTGGAAAAGAGGGTGAAATCAGGCTCTATAATTCCCTGGTTTTCCCAGTAAACAGCAGTAATAACTAAAGAGACCTTGATTCTTATTATTATAAGAATGTGATTAAGTTTCAAATCAACTGATTACAACCTGTAGACTCAGAGAGTTTCCCAGACAGTCTTTATGGCATCCTTTACTCATTCTGACACTTGCTAGAAATTACCTAATTGTACTGACCAAAACTATTTTGCCTTAGGAAGTTTTAGTCAGAACTGATGTTTCAGAAGAGAGTGTGTTAAAAATAAAGTGATCGTATTATAAATCTACATTAGCAATGAAACACCTGAAACAAGACCATACCCATTCCTAAATCTGGGTCCTGGATATATAGAAGAAATTAAATAGATATCTGCTTATTTTAAGAAAGAAGACTTTTTGCAGCAAAGCTTATGAGATTTGAAGGTGCCTAGTTCCATTTTTTCTGGAAGAAAATTGTTTCATTTTCTTACTTGTTTCCTCTCTTATTTCATCCACCAGTCATCTTCCAAAAGTGATTCATTTCTTCATAAGGACTGTGAAAAAAAAAAAAGACTGAGTTCAGACATTATTGCTAGAGGCTGATGGTATGAGGACAGCTCAATGATTTAAACCAGAGGACATTTTCATTTTTTAAACCAGGTCCTATCTTCTACTTCAGGCATTTTATAATTCACACAAGCTAGAAGCTCATTTTCTCACTTGTCTATCCTATGTTTGCAGACTCTTCTATATCTTTACATGAGCACAGCTCCCAACAGGAACTATTGGCTTCTCAACTTTTTCAAAGTCCTCTTGCGGACATTACATCAGCACACACACTTACTGGCTTCTCGATAATATGCACAGTGTAATATGGAATTGTTCTGGGAAGTAAAATAATGTACTGTTCTTTTTGATATTCAAATTATGTTATTCTAATCCCCCAATCCACCAGTGGAGGAAAGTATTTCTTCCATCTTTGGGGTCTTTCAACAGAAAAGAAGTCCCAAAACTCAGATGTGTTTACTCAGTCCAGTAGGTCAGTTTTGATGACTGTTCTTCCAGAAGAGAAAATGGAACATGCTCCTGTCTCATCCCATAGCCTACCATCAACGATCAAAATATAGACCCACTATTCCAACACACATAGGCTTGATTTCCCATAGCATATCAACCAAGGGCAGCAAGATTCTTAAAACAGTATCATGATGTGGTGTTTCTCTAATTCAGCTCCACTAGGTCTAGGGGAACTCAAGTACTACTCCCCTCAAAATACAACTTGGAACTTCTGAGAATTCTCAGAAGGGTCCTACACATGCTCCATGAAATATTCTTTCAATATTCACAGTTTCCACTTCTCAGCTATTACTGCTGCTTATCTTGGAACTGTCTCTTGTCATGGCTGACCACAAAGTATTACTTTCAACCATAACCCATTGTCACTTGTCATTGGCAATGCCCACTAGAAGCACAGCACTGTGGATGCATGCCAGAGTGCTGCCACTGTGGCTCCTACCCGGCCAGGACACTAACATGACAAGGCCATTGGCTGTTCCCAGCAAAGCCACATTAAGACAAGTACTGTGCACACTAAGGGAGCTGCCTTCCATCAGTGCCACCTCTGGAGTCCTGGATTGCTGGCACTTCATCTCCAAGAGTTCTTTAGCTTTTGCCCCATCTCATTTCAGCCCCTCTCTCTTGGACATGGACCTGCACCCCTGAGGGCAATTACAGATTCATTCTGTGCTTCCTCAGAGCTCACTTTGTGCAAGATAAGCAGCATGTTTTACTTTGCTTTCAGGGTATCTTCTTGCCTACTGAGTGCTCTGTTCTTACTGGGCAACAGAGCCTGGTGGGCCCATCCACTGGTCCTTCAGACATGCTCACACATGCTCAGACCCTGGGGCGAACACAGCTCAGCCTCCCACTGCAACTTCTGCTACCAGCATGAGGCCACATTTATTTTATGGATTAGGGATGACTAATGCCTATAGGCTCAAAGCCTCTGGAGAGACATTGAGATCAAGGTGGGTGCCGAGGTTACTTTGGCAGGACTCAATTACACACTGAAGTTCAATGTGATGAGATGGGAAGCCTCCAGAAAGTTTCCTGAAGAGGAAGAGGAATGTTTAGGGGCCACGGCTCAGTTATAATATTTTTATTTCACCCCAATTTCAACACTGACTATCCCTTTGATTATCCTTTAGCACCTATGTTCTCCCTCGAGGATGAATAACATTGTGTTTGTTGTGTGAAGAGAGAAACCCTGTAAAAGAGAAGATGTCTATTTTATGTCAGCCTCCTCCACAGGCCCAGGGATTTACAGCACTGTGAGGTTCTTTAAGGAAAAAATTTCAATTTTCTGAAATCTATGAAAGGGAAACTGTCAGCTCTATTCCTAAGGAGTCAATTAATTAAAGTTAAGTCCCCACAAACACTGCCAAATACCAGCTCCAGATTAAGGGACATGGACACGCGTTACGCTTTGACCTCTTGTCACCGGTGGAGTACTGGGCAGATTTGTGGAAAGTAGCTTGTGTGCTGATCCAACAGAAATGGGTATTAGCTCACAGCAAAGGAAGATAAAGAGTTCAAGGACAATTTCAAGCATTTAAAGTTTGGAGTTTTTTATTTTTCTTTCCCCTCTCTTCTTCTCTTTACAAAGTTTTCAATTTTTTTTTTTTCACCCACACATGTATTTCTTGAATTGCTTCAGTACTGTCTTCTCATGGTGGGTTGTCGGGGATGAATGATTACTTTGAAGTCTGACTGGTTTGGAGTTTGAGCAGCTACCTCTCTTGGCTTTCAGATGTACGAAGAATCGGTGTGATTGCAAAGCTCCCAGTTTAGAGCCAGGCACTAGGTCCCCAGGTGTAAGAGTTGGCTGCCCACATTGGAAAAACAATAGTTTTGTCCTCAGGGGAGCATCAACCCAGTGGGACTGCTTACTCTGGTCCTCAGCCCTAAACCTTTCACCTCAGGTGGAGGCGAGTGTGAAAGTTCAGGGTCTGAGATTTCTTCTCTGCTTTCCATCCTCCAGATTCCTCTATGAAAAGGTAATCTCAAGTCCAAGCAATTATCATTCATTTCTACTTTATTAGAGATTAGTTTATTAGGCTACTTTCCCAGATAACAAGAGGAAACAGCATGGAGCAGGAAAGTTTAAGAACGCTGGGCTTCCATAAAGGGGTTTGAAGAACTAAAGAAGAGGAACATGGCTAGGTGAACTGGGAAGAAGGAAGCAAACAAATGGAATATCCATTATGTACCGTAACAACCCAATTAAGTGAGCATTCCCCCAAAGTAGGTACATATTATTTTTGGATTTTTTTAAACATGAGAAAACTGAAGTTCAGAGAAGTTAATAATTTGTCCATTTTGGCTGTGGAGCCAAGATTCCAAGTCAGGACAGCCTGATCCCTCTGCCATGGTCTCTCCCTGGAGTCTGTCCCATCAGTTAGATCATTTTCCCACGGAAGCCACAGCTGGTAGAGGCTTCTCCATCCCTGAGCCTGCAGACGGATGGTTTCAGAGCTCCCTCTATGGAGGCCTGGAACCGTCCCTGCTTCCTAACCTGCTGGCTGAGAGTTGCTGAGAGTCTAGTTGGATGCGTCTTAAACCAGATGCCCTGTAATAATAATTAAAAATAGCATACTAATACCATTGTTTATTGAAGGCTTGCACTGTGCCAGACACGTGCTAAACACTTCACAGACACTGTCTCAGAGAGAATGCAAGTTAAGCAAATACCATCACTGGTCATTGGCCTTTGAACCCCAAAGCCACACAATCTCAGTGTGTGTCCAAGTCATAGAACCAGCTTATTAACTGATCTACAAACCAATTTCATTTTATTTTTCTCTGCCTATTAAACACCTCACCTGTTCTTTCCTGACCCTGAAATGAAATCTTAGGGATGTCTCTGGTTTCTAATACTGCTTAGATAATAAAAGTTCTCTGGTTTCCTTCAAACTTTGTTGAGTTCGGTCCAGCTAAAAATTACAGAGTTCAGTCTGTTCTAGTAGAATAATAAAACTCCTAAATCATTCAAACTTAAAACTTCTCTCCCAATCATTCCATTCGGATCTGCTCCACCTTAGAATTTTGCCACGAGGAAGGGGAGGAGCAATGATTGACTTCTTTCCTTTCGTCATCTCCTCTTCCCCCCACCAGTTTCTGTTTTGGACCACTCTGTGACTGGGCCTGGGGGTAGGGCTTAGAGAGAAAAGGTACAGATGTGAATTAGTGTCATGACCTTTGGGCATGAGTCATGTCTGACTTTCATTCTCGTGGGGCACATTATCAGGTTCCTAGAGAATCCAGCTGTGGCCTCTTGAACAGGCAATGCCTCGTTTCTGGCTGACCACTTGGCACCCCCTCAGTCTCTGGGTTTTAGGATTCTATGCCTCTGTGGGGTCTACTCTAAACCTTCAGAGTATCTGCATGGACAGGCTGGCTCTCTCCAGCGAGGCCCACATCTGATCCAAGGAAAACAATTGCTCTTGCCCTACCGTCTTGTTCATACCCAAGGAGATTCACTCTCCTTTTGCTCTGCCAGCTCCAGGCTGACCTAGCCACAGAGTCAAGCCTGGGGATGGGGTGCACCAGACACAAGGTCAAGCTGTCTGAGTGGTTCCCTGAAGCACTTCTTACTTGGGTTAATGGGTAGCACTCTCCCCTTCCCCATAGCAAGACTTGGGGTAACGGAGAGAGGGAGAAGAGAAACACCCCAGCACTCCAAACCGCCTCTGAAGGAAACGTCTATGAACCCTTAAGCAGTTTCACAGAACCTCAGCCATCTCCTTAGCACGCCCTGCAGATGGAAAACAGCTTTGGCGCCTCGTGTTTCATTCTCGGCTTTGAGGCTCAAACTGAGACAGCAGAGAAGCTTCTGAAGTCCTATTATACTCCAGTAAAGGGACACTTTCACATTCTCACCCTTTTCTTCCATCACTGAGAAATTCTGTGCTTCGCAACTATCAAAACTCCTTGTATTGTCAGGTTCTTGAAAGGCAAACAGCATGCCCGCTCTGGCTCGCACACACCATGACTGCGTGCAAACCCCACTTCCCAGGGGAAGATTACGCCATCTGGACTTTTCATGTTTTTTGAGCTATGTAATTTTTCTAGATTTTTTTAGTCAGCCCATCACCCTCAACAATTTCTGAAATGTTATTGCAATTGGACCGAAAACAATTTTATTATCATTTTAAAGATCCTCTACATCTCCTTTAAACCTGCTTGAAAAATAAAAAACCCGTCTGTCATAGTCTAGCCTTCTTCTCCAAACTTTAAATATGACTACTTAAGGCTTTTATTTTTCTCTCTTCAGTGATAATGTGAAGACCATATAATCTGGGAGAAAGTTTCTCTGAGAATAGGTGCGAAGATAATATTTTCAACAAAATATATTTTTCCTATTATCAACATTAAATATATATTAATCCATCTCATAGTAGTTCCTTAAAGATCACAGGCTAAAGAATAATGATCAAGTTATAGCTTGGATTCTCTGCATGCAATACCAATATATTTTAGCTAAATTTTATTTTTAAAAAGAAAAAAATGCTTTGTGCTTGGCACTCACTCACTAAAATTTATTGGCTCTTCTTATTTATTTCCAATGATTAATAACAGTCAATACTGTAAATATACACATTGAATTTTTGTTTTACTCTGTAAGTATAATGATATCATTAAATACCAATGTGTAGTGGTAGATAAGATATAAAACCAAAGTCATGGAGACGATGGCTAAGAGCTATTTTTAGAAGAGGACAAGATCTTGAATAGAATCTCATTTAAGCCAAATTAGCTGCTTCCCTTACTTCTACTTGAATAGATCTCAGAGTGATGATCAAGGTGCAGGAGATTGCCTTTGTGACCAAGAAGCCGTTCATTAGGCTGCAAGCTGCTTGAGGGCAGGGAATGGATGCTATGTAAATTTTTTAAAAGCCCTAGGACAGTGTGCTGCCTATTACAGGTTTTACTACATGATGCTTATATAATCATTAATATGTGTTTCATTTCTCTTTCTGAAAGCTTTCTAAGGAGATGACAGAATCTCTGTGGAACTGAGAAAAATGTCATAGGTGTTTTCTTTGGAGGCAATTTGGAGTGCTGTGGCACTCCCCACACATTCAGACTTACACCAGCTTTACAGGACTGGTACTTGTCACCACTGAGGTACCTCAGCACCAGTGTCTTCTCTCCAGAACCTCTTTCAATCTATCACGTTTCCCCCATCAAAGGATTCACCACTGTTTAAATAGTCTTGTTCATTGTTATTAGCATACTTGCTTATCTGCTCAACTCCCCCCCTCCCCCCACTGATGTTTAAACCCCAAGAGGACAGAGCCCTTGGGACCTAAAATCACATCTGACATCCATCAAAAGAAGTTCCAGCCACTGACCAAAGGAGCCTTGAACAAGGTACTCCACTGCTCTAGGCCTTGGGTCTTTATCCTAGAATCATAGTGCTGCCCCAGGTAATTTAATGTTTCTTCTAGCTGTAAAAGAACACTTCTTTTCAAAATATTAATATCTTTATATAATTTGCATTTTTCATAAATTCACATTATTGACAAAAGTAGGAAGGGGCCATCTTCTTATTGGTTGCCATATTGACTTTCCATTATAATATATGTCCTTAACCTAATCTCTCTGGTATCTGAGAATAATTTTAATATACAATTAATTTTTTCCCATTAGTTGGTTCTTGTTCTTTAAATATTTTATCATAAGCCACCAGAATCCTTTTTGTAGAATTCCATGGCCAGCCTTACACTCCGTATCTAAGACAGAAGGAAGATTATGGAGAAACCAAAAGACAGGCTGGGCAAAGCTCCATAATAGAGAAGACACCAGTTCAAGTAGCCAGAAGGATATACAATTGCAGGATAGACAGAGGAACAGGAGAGGCATAAACAAGAACAGATCCACAGACCCAAGAAACAGTAGAAGAAAAAGATATCCATACTGACGCCAAGAAATTTCAAGAAAGATTCATAGACATTATCAAAGCAAGACCACACCCAGCCATCTTGAACTCTCATAACACTAACAGAGACCCAATACAGTAATTCTTTTGGTTTGATAATAATAACCACTGTGAGAACATGGGGCTGGCAAGTTACCATTTCAGCCCTCAAATAACATCCAGAATTTTCTGAAATGTTTTACTCAAAACTGCAACCCTGCGAAGCAAGGTGGCCTTACTCAACATTTAGGACCCCCAGGGCTAGTGTGAGCTTTTTCATTTTGCAAATCAGTGTGTCCAAACACTTGCTTCTAAGTGACAGAAAACATCAACAAAGGAGCCAACTAATTTGAAGTGAGTTTTCTTTGGGAGCCTACTAGAGTTTAGAGTCAATTTATTTACTGGCAGTAATCAGCTTCCTACTTTTCAGAGATCATCTTTGCCTGGAGTTTATCTGTAAATAATCTGGATTAAGGAGTTCCAGCCTCCTAACAATATTGGGTTACCCTCACCTGTTTGTGTGGCAGGAGTATTATTATAAAAACGTAGTCATTCGCCATCTTCTACTCTCCTCAGCTTTCTAGGGAAAATTCTTTAGCTGAACCGCTCAGTTTCCTGTCCTTTGTCTCGTGGATTGAGTAGTGAGTAAAGTGAAAAAAAATTAAAAACTTGGAGACACTACATTTATTTACATGAATTTTAAAAAGAAAGAAAAAAAAAATCTTGCGCTGACAAAGAAAACGTCCAGACGCAACAGGGAGAGGAGGTAGCAAGCCTGAGAATCAAGAGCAAGGACGAGAAAGCCAGCAGGTCCTGGCTTGGGAGAGACCTGGAGAGGCAACTGTCAGGCAGCGTGGGGCTTCGCAGAGTCGGACGGGTAAAGGAGTCTCAAGGCAGTTCTGTTTTGTGTTACGTGACGTGATCTCGCTTCAGCGACTTCATTACAGACTCACATGATGTTTTAAGATGTGTGGAAAGCAGAAGTATTTCTTTTATATATGTTATTGACTTGGACTGGACCTTAAAGCAGGAGTCAATGGCCATGACTTGAGTAGAGTGAAAAAGTCACATAATGAGATGATGGCATTGGAAGTTTGGCCCTTGAGAATGAAGTCACTGAAATAGCTCAAAACCTGGCAAGAGCGTTTAACCCTAACCCACATGGGCCCCTGAGCAGGACTGAGGAGCGCTCACGTGCCCTTCACTTGTGACTTTCTCCTGCTCCAGCCCTCAGCTGGATGGCAGGGCCTAGTGAGCATCGCTACAGTGACCGCTGAGCACTGCCTCATCTCCTGGCGCCTCCACAACTTCACACAGACCCCACCATATTGTTTCCAGAAGGAAATACTTCCAGCACATACAGCATGTCTGACATTGAGGATGATTTATTGTCTTCCATAGATTTTTTCCCTGTATTTTCATGTGCTGTGAAAACAAATAATATATATGGGTATAGTTCCTTGGCATACACACAAATTATTTTAAAAGAAAGCAAGCAACCCATCTTCCTAATTCTAACCGTGATTCAACAATAGATCGCGTCACAGTTGCTCATAGAATCAATGTCTATGGATATTTCCCAAAAATAAATTAATCACTTTGTCTTTGGTGGTTTGAAAGTTAGCCCTCTCGGATGCATGAAACTAGACCGAACAGTCCCTAATGGTGACTTCCTCCTCCGTAATAAGGGAATTCTACTTCCTTCTTTAGTTTCCTCTCTCTCAATCCATTCTCATGCTGTAGACCAAAATATGTCAAAACAACACATACTGTAGCCATGTTCAGAAACATACAATGTTTCCCAATTATCAGCTGAATTAAAGCTACTCTCCTCTGCTAGGTTTCCCATACGCTGGCCACTTCACTTCTCAAACCTCACCAACCACAGCCAACACCCTCCACCCATTTCAATCCCCGGCCCTGTGTACATCCAGGCTACCTCTGCTTTTGCTGGTCTGAGACCCTCTTTCCCACCTTCTCCCCACTGCTCATACCCACTAGACCCTTTAAGGTCCAGTTTAGGCATCCCATTCTCCCATGCAGCCTCCCTGTTGATAACTGTCCATGCCATGTTGATAGCTTCAGTCTTCAAATTCCTTTGAATTATTGCTTATGCCATTTGTAATTTTGTAATTTGTATTCTGATTACCTACTCAGTTGTCTTGCACGATTTAGTCCTTTAGTGTATCAGCATATTATAACAATACTATTTATGGTGCCGCCTTTGTAACAGGTGAACCTAGCTTGGTAGGCCCTTCTTCTAGTGGGCCTTACACAGAACCTTTTGGCAAGGAAGCTCACCCGGTTCAGCGGTCAGTCCATCTGGCGCCCAGACATCCATCTACTTTCAATTCCTATTTTAATTACCTTGTAAGGGCTCTTTTACTAAGATTATAAAAAAGATAACACAAAGATAACTTAAGAAGCAATGGTTTCACATTATGGGCTATGAAATAAATCCTATTACCATGCATTTAAATGATACATTTAAATCATACAACAAAATGAATCAAAAGTTTGTTCTTTGGCATATTTATAGATATCATACGTACCCACAAAGAATGTTCAGTGGTCAAATAGATTCGGTAAATACTGGGTTAGGCAAACTGGTTTCCTTATGCTAGCATTTCTCAAAATCTCATAACATTTGCTCTGGGAATCCCCCTCAGTGGATCAGTGCATGCTATACTTCTACAACTGAGTTGATCGCAGGACCGTTTTTCTATGGCACAACTTCTGGCTGCCACTGGTGTGGTTCAAGGCATTCCCTCCCAAAGCCTCCTTCATCAGGATCCTGCTTAGCAAGAGGAGGCTAAAGGAAATGTTTATTTCTGTTCCTGACTTCCTCTGTGTTTTGCTTCCTGGTCTGGCCATGTGAAGGTCAGGTCTTTCTTCTCTTTTTTTGGAAGGTCTGCTCTTTTTTTGCGTGTCTCACATTTTTTATGTTCAGTGTCAAGCCACATCATAAACCTCAGATAATTTTTAACTTCTTTTGCGTTTGCTCAGTTTGAATTCCAGTTCAGAGAGGCAGCCTCATGTACTGATTAATACTGTGGACTCTGGAGTCCCACGGAAAGCTGGGCTTCCTATTATAGCTGTGCTGTTCACCAGCGATGCAAACTGTGGACATTTCTTAAACTCTCAGTGCCTCATCTATAAAACAGAAACAAGGATAGAACACACTTTGTAAGATATTGTAAGAGGTTAACATATGTAAAGCGTTCATACAGAATCTGACCTACGGGGAGTGCTATTAGTATTAATTTGCAATACAGTCCTCAATGATTCTATTTCTCTAACCATAGCTATTGCTGTTAGTATTAGCTATTGTGAGGGTCCATGGAAGTCCTAAAACATCAGGAAGTCTGACTTATGACTTTTGAAAACTACTTGCTGTACTGGCTTGAGAAAATCTTCCTTCTGTGCTTTGGTGGGAAAAAGAAAGAGAAATGGAATAAATCAACTGCTATTGGTGAGAAGAAAACAGCTTCTGGGCTGAATGTTATCTCAGAGTTATTCGCTATTACTCTATGTCAGGGGTCAGCAAAAATTTCTTCTGTCAAGGGCCAGAGAGTAAATATTTCAGGCTTTCCGTGGTATAGGGTCTCTGTGGTAACCACTTCACTTTGCCACAACAGCATGAAAGCAGTATAAACGCAATGTAAATGAATGGGAGTGGCTATGTTCCAGTACACCTTTATTCACAAAATCAGAAAGCTGGCTGGATTTCACCCACAGGCCTTGTACTATTATCAGCTCAGCATCTCCCAGTCCAGTGAGTTGAATAGGAGCCCCAGGGCGGCTCTGTATACCGAATGTGAGAAAGAAAGCCCACCCCTTTGGAAGCCATAAGAGGTGAGAAAAGACAGTCCAAGAAAGAAAAAAGCCAACAAACTTTGGGAGTTGAGAGAACTGCAGGGAACGACAGTACAGTCCTGGTGACATTATAAGAGACCTAGCTATGAAGCTATCTTTGGGGGAAGCTTTCCAGGCAAAGGGGACAATAAATGTCAAGGCTAGAGGTAGGAGCACGCTAAGAGTGTTGAAGGATCTGTAAGGAAACCTGTGTAGCTAGAGGCGTCTGCTGCAGGGAGGGAGTGAGTGAAGATGACAAGGTCGGGGAGCGGACGGTGAGTGTTTGCAGGCTGTTGAAAAGGACTTTGGATTTACTCCGCATAAAAATGAGGGTGTTTGTCTTCAGTATTTTGGGAAGCGTTTTATTTTAAAATAATTTTAGATTTATAGAAGAATTGCAATGATAATCCAAAAAGGTCGCATTTACTTTTCAGCCAGCTTTCCCTAATATTCACATCTTCTATAAACAAGGCACATTTACCCAAACTCAGTAACATTGGCATAGAACTATTTAGTAAACTATGGACTTTATTTATATTTCACCAGGTTTTCCACTAATGTCCCTTTTTGTCTCAGAATCCAATACAGGATAGTATGCTGGACTTAGCTGTCATGTCTCTTTAGCCTCCTCCAATCTGTGACAGTTTCTCATCCTTTTCTTGGTTTTCATGACCTCGACACTTTTGAGGTGTACTGGTCAGGTATTTGTAAAATGTCCTTTAATTTGGATTTGTCTGATGTTTTATCATGATTAGACTGGGGTTATGGGTTTTGAGGAAGAATTCCACAGAGGCGAAATGCCCTTCTCGTCACATCATGTCATGGGGCACATGGTATCACCATGGTGTACTGCTGGTGATGTTAACTTTGACCACAGCCACCCAGTTGCTCTACTTTAAAGTTACTATTTTCTCCTTTCCATACTCCATTCAACAGAAGTGAGCCATAAGTCCAGCTCAAGGTCAAGGGGAGGAGAGATAAGCTCCGCCTCCTGAAGCGAGGAGTGTCAAAGAATTTGTGATCTATGTTAAAACCACCATAGTAGTTAATGAGTGGTTTGGAGGAGATACTTTGAAGCTATGAAAATATCTTGCTTCTTCTTAAAATTTTGCCCACATGATATTAGCACCCAGCTGTGGATGTTGACTGTAGCAAGTGTTGTTCGAATTGTGGTTTCCTCTTTCTTTCATTCCTACTGTTTAATATTTGGAATTCCTCTTTAAGGAAGATTTGTCGTTCCTTCTCTATTTGATTATTTATTTATATGAGTATTATTTTGTCCTTTCAGTTGTAATTCCATAGTGTCGTTATTTATTTTGTTTCTCCAAGTGTTCCTGCTTTGGACATTGGGAGCTCTTTTGGGTTGGCGCCTGTGTCCATTTGACATGTCCCATTTTTTATTTTGTTTTATGTTATTTTAGCATACCTTAATTTCCTGGTACTATAAAATGCCCCGGGCTCATCTCATATTTTCCCTGTTCCAGCCCTAGAATCAGCCATTTCTCTGATGAGCCCTGGTTACTTTTATTGGAGTATGGGATTAAGAAACCAAGATCTGGGTGCAGATGTGTCATTGGAGAGATTTGGGCAGAAGAGAGATATGGTCTCGTTTACATTTTTTAAAGGATCAGTCTGACGGCTGGGTCAAAAATAGCTACATGGGGATGATTGTTGCAGTAATCCAGACTCCTTGACTGTCATCTAGAAGAGTTGTATAGTGAGGTAATCCAATCATTATGAAGTCCTGCGAGTACCCTTTGGTGAGCCCCTTGCAAACCACAGCTATTAGTCATTCGTCAAACTTCTATTGAGCCCCATTGTGTTCAGGCATTGTGCTATCTGCTGATGATGCAGACATGACAGTGAGGTTTCTTTCTCCCTGGGGCATCCACAGTCTGGTACAACAGGTGCAGCACAGTGTGATAAGCAGGGGAGTAAAGATTTGTAAGAGGTGAAGTGTTAGCATAAAAGAAGGAATAACTTTTTATTGGAAGGGAAAAAACAGAACATAAGGTTAAGAGCTTACTTTTGAAGTCAGATTTACAGGATTGGAATCTGGTTCTACCATGAATTAGCTGATGAATTTTTGAGCCTCAATTGCCTACCTGGAGGGGATAACAGCACCCACTTGTGGAAGAAACCATGCTGCATCCTCTATGAAGTTTTGTCCTCATCCTGCGTTTTCTGCTTTCCCTGCAGCTACAAGGGACCATATGTCAGATCGTGGCCAATGGAATGTGAGGGGTGTAGTCAGATGCCACTCAGAGGCCTGGCTCCAGAAACATCCCTGCGGGCCTCCATGCACTCTCTCCCTTCTACCAAAACAAACAAACAAACAACCAAACTCCAGCACGGTTGAGGCACATCGAAAGGGGCTGAAAGGTGGGCCTCTCAGGAGACCTCCCAGCCAGGAACACAGGCTCCAGACTCTGCATGAGAGCAGGAAACAGTCTGGCTGTAATTCTGGGGCTGCTTATTGCAACAATTGGCCTATCCTGATTAGCACACCACCCCCAAAGTTTGCCAAAACACCTAAATGAGATTAAAAGCACATGATACACTCTCGATAACTGATAGCTGTAATTGTTATCATTGCCACGATATGCAGATGGGGGCACACTATAGAGCTGGGACTTGAGGTGGATGGAAGGTGAGAAGAGTCCAGAGTTTTGAGCAGACGGTGAAAAATGACAAGAAGGGAAAAAGGGAAAGGTGAGAGACACTGTGATAAAGGAGCAAGGGAGGAAAATTGACATGGGACAAAGGGAAGCAGGAGTTGTCCAAATTGTGGATGGAGCAGCTGCCCTGGAAGTGCCTCCTCGCTTCCCAGTGTCCAGGCTTTGATGCGCTGGGCAGTGCGGCCAGCCCGCTGTGGCCGCTGTCAGCTGCTCCCTGGTGTTTCTCCTTCAGCTGCTCCAGATCCAGATGGAGAAATTGGAGGCCTGGCTTTTTCATTTGTTTTAGCCCGATGGCAAGATCCTTCCTGGACACTTGTTTTTACTATTTGAAATGTGTTTCTTTTATCACCTTCCGGCCACAGGAACAATCTTAATGAAGGTAGGATCCAAAAGGGAGCAGAAAGCTCCACTAAGGAGAGGCCGACCAAACAAAGAACAGAGGAGTTCTTTGTCTCTCTGGGTTGTGAGGGTACAAAGGACAAATGTGTAGAATAGCCCTGGAAAGGCTGCAAAGGACGCTTTTCCTTAGTGCTCCCTAGTGCTGTGCGGCACAGACGTTTCTCTAGACTTAGGGGCTCAATCTGTGGCCATGCAACAATTTTTTCTCGGTGTAGAGCTAGCCGGTCTGGAAACTGGGGCAAGCTTGACCTCTTTGGCACTATCATCAAGCTGACGGAGTCGCCTCCTAGCGGAGGAGAGTCGTGATACTTTAAAGGGCTCTGTCTGTTTATCTCTTTGCTAAAGATCACTTAACCAAAAGTCGTCATTCTGGGCCCCCATAAATGTTGTGGAGCTTGGGGAGTGGTGAAGGTATAGCTTTTGTTTATGAGATGAAAAGGAACCATGTACACAACTGGAAAATTGACACCAGTTGACCGGACCAAATCAACCTCATTTATTATAGAAATCTTATCCTACAGAAGACCACATGTCAGAAAAAATATAGCAGTCGGCATTTCCAGGCAAAAGGACCACCGGTGCCTGAAAAACAGGAAATAGCTAAAACAAAGAAAACCACATCCAGATAAATAGAGTTTCGATGCATATGAATGAAATTTCTGAAACATTACAGCAAGATGTTTAGGTTCCTGCCTGAAGTTCATCTGTCCCAGTCCTCTCCTACCGCCTCTTTGCCTTGATGTTTTTCCAGATTGACTTGTCCACCAATAAGCATTTGGGAGCAGTGCTTCCTGCTGAGGGACCCGCTTTGACCAGGTCCCAATGACAACACAGAATCCTAAAAGAGCCCGTGTGTGTGAGTATAAGGTGCTTTGCATGGCATTCCTTGTATTTTGCCCTTCCTGGAAAATCACATCACTTATGTGTATCAAATCAAAAACCTAACATCCATGGATATACAGACATTACCAAAAACAAAACTTGGTAACTGACCTTGCAGGCAGAGGCTATTATTTCGAATATTCTTTTTCCCCAAGATTTTCAAGAATCTTACAGGTCAAACCAGTCGTGATAAGAGAAGATCTGCCTGATTTTACAAGGTTACTTTTTAATTTGATTTACAACCACCCGAATAAATGTGGTTTTAAATTCTTTTTATTTTTCATTTTTAACCTTTAAACTAACCTCGAGATAAAGTAAATTGTAAGAGCATAAATCCCAGCTGGTGATTCATATCCTGCTGAATGACAAATTGATGTCTCCCAATTGAATTAACTGTAGAGATCTTTTTTTTTTTTTTTTAAAAGCCTCCTACACTGTGAGAGTTTACTCACAGGATGTACTGTGGAAAACTCCCTGAAATGTCTACAAATATCATCAATATTTAAATGCACAAACTCCTCCATAGTATTTTTGAGGGGAATTTTCTTTCTTTTGCTTCCTTCTTTCTTTCTTTCTTCTCTTTCCCTATTTCTTCTCCCTCCTACCCACCTTTGTTTTTCTTTTATCCCCCTTTTTATGAAAGAAAAGGAAAGAAAAAGATGCTAACACTAACTGAG
This sequence comes from Pteropus medius, assembly GCF_902729225.1. Lineage (NCBI taxonomy): Eukaryota > Metazoa > Chordata > Mammalia > Chiroptera > Pteropodidae > Pteropus > Pteropus medius. The sequence continues at coordinate 18,914,390 of NW_024352785.1, read as the reverse complement.
CGCCTACTCTGATGACAAGTTCTCCATGTATTATTCAGCAATCATAAGGATTCCTTCCCTTGGCTTAATCTGAAAAATCCTGTCATGTTTCCAGTGAACTCATTTTTAATAGAGATTTGTTTTTTAAAGCCACAAAGGTAATTTATTAAGTGCAATGATTTAAGATGTTGAAGTCCTCTGACGAATTTAACATGTCCAATCATATCTAAAAAGGTGCTCCACCAGTGTCTTACAAAGCATGCTTTGTTTTTAATATTAAAATGCACAGACACACAAATACATACACACACACACACACACAAATACATGTTTTCTTTTCATTGCATAATTTGCGTGCAAAGTTTTATTGGTTGTTTCTCTCTTTACCAAAATGGCTTCTAAGATGCATTTAGGGGAGCTGATTTTCTCCCAGGTGGCTCCACACCCTCGTGTTTGACAGGTCTCTCCCATGGTCTTCTACGGATAATAACTCATCCTCATTGGGCTATTTGCTCACAAAAATAAGAGGGAGGCACCATTTGATCCTCATTTTATGACGAGGAAACTGAGGCATCCAAAGCTCAGGTAGAGTGCAGTCCATAACTGATTGAAAATCCATATCTTTTCCCAATCACACTTTAGCCCGTGCCGGGGTGGGGGGCTCTGGGAGGCTGGCCAACTGCCTCAGACGCAGCTGCCAGTGCATTCCCACATGTTCCAGGAGCCCTGTCTACAGAAGGAAATGATGGTAGCAATAATCTCACCGCTTATACAGAACTTGCTCTCTCCGCTTTTACTCGTTAGCTCATTTCACAGATAAGGAGACTGAGGTCATGTCACTGAGGTCTAGGTGGTTCACGCAAACACTGATCAAGAAAGTTTCTTCCAGGGCACCACATGACAGGTTAGGAATCTCCAAGAGGGAGCTACAGCGTGCTAAATTTCCTAAGTGCGTTTGGCCACAGGACCTTTTATGTGAATCGAAGCATGGGGTTACTGCTCTGCCAGAAGCCTGGGCAGTACTGGTCTTGGCAATTTGATTTTAACAGTTTTTCCAGAGTATGCATGTGAATTAGTTATCAGGCTTTTTTTGGTAAAAGCTTTCCCTAAAAGCAGCAAATCTGAATGGTGTGAGGAATGTCCCACCTGAAAGGTGGTAACCCTGCTGAAGGGCAGAAAGGGGAGTGGGAGGGGAGGAGGTGAAGATGGTGGCGCACTTGTGATTTAACTTCTCCCAGTCTCGCGTTTCTAATCTGCAAAATGGGTATGATAACATCTGCCTTGCAGTGTTATAAGGATTGGAGAGGAGAATAGTGTTTGATATGGGGGATGTGCGTGATCAAAGGCAGCTGCCATTTATTATCTTGTTACCTCTTATAACTAGCAGTCTCACTTTGGCCAAGTTTTAAAAAATCAGTGTAGCCCCGTTTCTTCCTCTGTAAATTAGTTTAACGGTCTTAGGAAGAGGAACGGGAAGAAATGATCTTCTTCCTAAGACCATTAAGCTAATTTAAACCTAGCCCAGTGTCAGGCACTCTGTGGCTTCTCGACATGTGATGTTCACTTGTCCAGCGGGCCCTGCCCTCACGCTGGGAGTGGCCCTTTAACCCGCTCACCTTGGTCCTGAAGGAGATGCACAGAGTCCAAGGGCAAGAAGGACTCGCCCTTCTGAATCCTTCTTTTACCTTCTATTTGGGCTAATTCCTTTCTCCTGGGTTCACTAAGCTCATCCATCAAGCCTCACAGAGTCTGGTGAGGAGCCAGTGGTTTAATTTCCATTTTTAGAGTATATAGCACAAAGCACATTGTGATTGAAGACCTCGCTGACACCACTCAGAAATGCACGGCAGCTAATGCACTCACACAGCCCCTGATGCACTCGCTCCCACAGCCTGAATTTTGTGACCTCTCGCCAGGTGCTAATTATAGCTGACCTACCATTGGGTGTGCCTGCCTGAGGGAGGCAGAGTCCTTATAATTCTATTCAGTACAGAGTACCTGTCAGCACTCAGCAGCATCGAATAGTTCTATGGCGAATGCTCACTTTATTATTAATTATTATTATTATTATTATATTATTATTTTGCCAAAGCACAAGACTATGGTTTAGAGAAAACATCAGGATGAGAAACAATGAGCCCCATTTTGCTTGTATAAATTCGAGCAAGGTCTTGGCACAGGGGTCAGCCTCCTGACACAAGGCTGGTGAAAACTGGACCACAGGCAGGCAGCTTCTTCATGACATTTTGTTTCTGTGCAGTCCCATGCAAGTCATGTAAACCAAATATCTGAGCAGTTTTTCTTTCTAAACTTTCAATAGATCAAGTTATGTCTAGGTGTTTATAGAGGCACCTATATGTTACAGTGTAGAGTGGTGAATTTTATCTTGCAGTTTTGCTGTCCAGGGGGTGGGATGGGGGGTACATTCTGCCCATATGAACCATTTTAATTTGTTGCAGGGTCTGAAATAAAAACATATGCGAAGTTCATAGAAGGTTTTACACATTACCTGGTACATGGTAAGAGCCAGATAAGTGGTAGCAAAGACCACATAGTCATGTGGTTTTGTAAAAAACATATGTTCCTTTTATCTCCAACTTATTAGGTTTCTGAATTAAAAGAAAACCCTGAAAACCCTACAAAGTCAAAGTTAGCTTATTCCTTTAACTCGAGTGTAGAGAGGGGGTTAATAAGGACGGGTAGTGAGGAAACTTACTGCAAACCATTTCCATGAGACATTTTACGTGCAACTGGTGCCCTCTAGCGACGGGGGTAGAGTCTCCGGCCATGTATTGTCTCGTTTTTCAAGCTAAAGAAATCCACAATTCCTAATTATCCTACCCCAGATTTACAGGGCGGGAAGAGAAAATAGAGAAGCTGGAATGCAAGAAGGTGCTTTGGAGTGCCTTTATAACGCAGAAGGCAAATCCCAGCAAGTATCCTTGGGTTTATAAAATAAGGGTCTTAAATGGCTTGGAGGTTTCACATTTCTCCCAGAGATGAGGACACTCTTCTGCCAGGTATCTCTGGGAACGTTTCTAGTGTGGGAACTGAGTTTTTCCAGGCTGCCTCAAATAATTCAGATGTGCTCCAAAAATGGCACAATTCCTCTTGGCTCTGAGAGAATATGGAATGATGAGGCAGAACTCAAACGTTCCATAATCTCTAGCCAGAATAGAACATGGCCCTCTTGTGGGCTGAAATCCCTTCAACTCAGCAAAGGACCAAAGATATCACTCACCTAAGCATCCTATGCACACACCCACTGTCCAAAGCCTTTCTTCCCATGAAAACAGCTCCTCAGTCTGTAAGACCATCTTCGCTGATGGTACCCACTTAGTCTCCAAGACAAAGACACCATTCATGATTCTGAGCAGGCATCATCACCTAACTATAGGACATCTTCTATTCATCTGTCCTGGACACTGCTGCCTTAATCCAGGCCTTGATCATTTCCCACTGAGACTATTTTCCTGTCTTCCAAGTTTGGGGTTCCTCTTTCCTGCTAATTCATCTTTTACACTGCTATTAGCTGTTTTTCTAAAATACACTTTTTATTTGGTGATTTTATGGAAAAATGCAGTAACATGAAATGACCCTAACCCACTTCTTCAGCCTACGCTATTTCCCACATGCTCATCTTCCTGTGCTCACACATGCTTTGCCCTCTATTGGAATGTTGCAGACCCCTGGCCAGCCCTTTGGACCTGCAAATGTCATCTCCTCTACGAAGCATCCCCAACATCCTAATAGCTCCCACCCATAATCCCACATTATCTGCTTCAACAGCAGTGCGGGCATAGGAGTTTTACTATCACTTGCTTATGCATTTGTCTCCGCTTTGATCTCCTCCAGAGCAAAACTCCAGGCTTATTCTTTCTTTTAAAAATTACTTCCTTTATTAGTATTATAAATTACTACTCACAAAAATACTAAAACTAGAGCAATATAACTGAATGCTTTTTGATTTTTTGAGATGTTGCTGATATACAATATATTAGTTTCCAGTGTATGACATAATTTAATAGTTGTTTATATTGCAAAATGATCCCCACAATAAATCTAGTGAACATTCATCACCATATATAGTTGTTTTTTTCTTGTGATGAGGACTTTCAAGATCTCTCTTAGCAATTCTCATATACAATACAGTATTATGGACTGTAATCACTATGCTGTACATTACATCTCCATGACTTATTTATTTTATAACTGGACGTTTGTATCTTTTGACCACCTTCGCCGATTTCATTAACCCCCAACCCCATGCCCTGATTCTGGCAACCACCAATCTGTTTTCTGTATCTATGACCTCAACTGGGGTTTTTTTTTTCTTTAAATTTCCACATATAAGTGAGATCATATGTTGTTTGTCTTTCTCTGACTTATTTCATTTAGTATAACCATATACCCCAGAGTTGCTTGGCATGTAGCAGCACACACACACACAAAGATGATAGATAGATTTTTATATAATTTTAAAGAAGATCTTCATTTTATACCTCAGCAATAAAAATAAAAGCATGAAATTCAGCACCTGACAGGATAGGGTTTGAGCCTTCCTGCCACCTCTTACTAGCTATGTGACCTTAGACAAGTAATTAACCTTTTGAACCTTAGTTTTTCATTGTAAAATGGGAATAATAGTACCTTCTATGCAAAGTGAAGACTAAAGTAATATATGTGGTGTGCCTAAGAGTACCTGGAACTAAGCATTCACTGAATGGAGTTTTATCTATCTATCCATTTGATATATAATACACACATGGATATGATTAAGTAGATTTGATCTTCCAGTGATAGTGAAAACTCAGAAAATCTAGTTAATTGTCTCTTGATGTCATGTTGAATATACCTATACTTTCCACCCTAATTCTGGGCACATTTTCACTTTCCTTTGGCATTGACTGATTTTTTTTAAAAAAAGCTTCTTCAAGGGGCAATTATTACCTCATGGAAATATTTTCTACCATTCCTTAGTTTCACACTAAGAAGCAGGGAGAAGTGTGTTTTTACTACTAGGCAATTTAATCATTTTCCTCGCTCTCACCTCCTATATATCCACTGGGGCCAAGTCAGCTGAAAAAATAGTAAAATCATATAAGCAGACCTCAACTTCATCATCTTGTCTCAGAAACTCCTGCTGGCAGCACACATTTTATATATCCGAAGTGAGGTGTTTGAAGGAGACAGATGGACTCCAGCTCCCCCTAATTTAACGCTCTCCTTTATCATAGCATTAGATTTGTAATACATCGTCTGTGTAGCTAGGCTGGCCGTCTCACCGTCTTGAGGCTGAGCACAGGGGGTCTGGGAAGGAGACCTTAGTTGCCAAGTCCCTGCTGAGAAGACTACTTGCCTACACCCTTTGAAAGCATTTAACATAGGCAAAGAAACAGGGGAAAAAGACCTGGCTTGCCAACAAACCATTACGCAAATCTGAAAACGAGGTATTAAGTTTTACTCTGTAAGTGTTCTTTCCATGACAAGCCCTGTTAATTGGCGCTTCAGCTTCAAAACTATTTCATATTTTGTTGCAGAAGAGACTTAAGGATCTAATTAGCTGTTTGTTAGAAGCACATGAATTTTTCCTCTACCCATTGTTTTCACGTTAAATAAGTGATAAGGAGTAAAGTTAGAGGAAGAGTTTTAGGCTATTGTACCAGGTCCTCATTTTTCACAGTGTTGGGATTTATCCTGGGCATACCAACTCTGCAAAGCCTGAGAAAAACTCATCTTTATACTATTTGGGGTAACGCATGGGTAAAAGAGCTCAATAATAGGAAAATAAAAGAGAATAATAGATAATCTACACGACAGACTCAGTCACCTGCCTCTGCACTGGGCCCTCAGATGGGTTCATTCATACGGACCCTTGAAGAACTGTTTCTCAGTTTGCTATCTAGCCTTGCGGTTTCTCGCGGACAAGCCCTGCTGGCTTTCAAAGCCAGATGCTTTATGAGCTCTTCTCTCATGGGCAGGTCTCAAAAGTTGAGGTGCCAGATATGGGGTTCATATCCTTAGCTCCTCAAGGAGCTCGGGGTTGTGAGTTCCCTCTCAATTGTGTGGGTTTTAATGGCGAGGTTATATCTCAGCCTCTTCTACCGGCCTCAGTGTGGGTTTTTTCTTATTTGTCTATATGTAGGAGTCACTTGGCTAGTTTTGGGGTTTTTTTTTCCAGAGGAAATTACTCCATATTTAGTTGTAGCCTGGATGTGTCTGTGTGCGGAGGTGAGTTCAGGATCTTCCTGTATCACCATCTTGAACTGGAACCCCATTTTTTTCCAATTATAGTTAACATACATTATTATATTAGTTTCAGGTATACAACATAGTAATTAGACATCTATATAACTTATGAAGTGATCGCCCCAATAAGTCTTGTACCCGTCTGACACCAGACATAGTACACTATGACTGACTAAATTCCCTATGCCGTATTTTATCCTGTGACTATTTTTATAACTGAAAATTTGTACTTTTTAATACCTTCCCCTTTTTCACCCATCCCCCAGCCTCTTCCCATTTGGCAACCATCAGTGTGTTCTCTGTATCTATGCATCTGTTTGTGTTTTGTTCTGTTTTTTAGATTCCACATATAAGTGAAATCATATGGTATTTGCCATTCTCTGACTTAATTCATTTAGCATAATACCCTAGGTTCATCCATGTTGTCACAAATGGTAAGGTTTCCTTCTTTTTTTAGTAATATTCAATTGTATATGTACCACATCTTTATCCATTTGTCTATCGATAGCCACTTAGATTGTTTCCATAGCTTGGCTATTGTAAATAATGCTGTAGTAAACATAGGGGTACATATATCTTTTCAAATTAGTATGTTGGATTTTTTTGGATAAATACCCAGAAGTGGAATTGCTGGGTCATATGGTAGTTATAATTTTAATGTTTTGAGGAATCTCCATACTATTCCCATAGTGTCTACACCAATTCACAATCCCACCAACAGTACACCAGGGGTCCCTTTTCTCTACATTCTCCAGAATTTGTTTTGGGCTGTCCTTTTAATGTTAATCATTCTAACAGGGATGCGGTTATATCTTATCGTGGTTTTGATTTACGTTTCGCTAATGATAGTGATCTCAAGCATCTTTTCATATACCTGTTCCCCATTTGTATGTCTTCTTTGACAGAATGTCTCTTCAGGTTCTTTGCCCATTTTTAATTGTATTATCTTTTTTCCCTATTGAGTAGTATGTTCTTTATATATTTGGATATCAACCCCTTATCAGACATGTGGTTTGCAATTTTTTTTCCCAATCAGCAGGTTCTTTTTATTTTGTTGTTTCTTTTGCTGTCCAGAAGATTTTAGTTTGATGTAGTTTCCCTTATTTTTAAATTTTATTGTTTGTGCTTTTAGGTGTCATCGCCAAGACCCACGTCGAGGAGCTTTTCTCTTATGTTTTCTTCTAGGAGATTTATGATCAGGTCTTACATATAGTTTTAATTTATTTCAAGTTAATTTTTGTGAGTGGTGTAAGATAGGGGTCTTGTTTCATTCATTACATGTGGATATCCAATTTTCTCAGCACCACCAACTGAAGAAACTGTCTTTTCTCCACGGAATATTCTTGGCGCCCTTGTCCAATATTAATTGACTGTATATGCATGGGTCTATTTCTGGCTTCTTGATTCAGTTGCATTGGTCTACGTCTGTTTTTATGCCAATACCATCTGATTTCATTACTATAGCTTTATAATATACCTTGAAATCAGAACGAGAGATGCCCCCTGCTTTGTTCTTCTTTCTAAGGATTGCTTTGGCTATTTGAGGTCTTTTATGGTTCTGTACAAATTTGAGGATTGTTTTCTCTTCTTCTAAAAAAATGCCCTTGGAATCTTCATAGGCACTGCATTGACTCTATAGATGGCTTTTGGTAGTACTATTTACTATTTTGGTAGTAATATTTAAACTATTAATTCTTCTAATGTGTGAACATAGGATACTTATCATTTATTTGTGTGTTCTTCAGTTTCTTTAATCAATGTCTTGTCATTTTCAGAAAAGAGAAGTTTAACCTCCTTGGTTAAACTTATTCCTAGATATTTACTGCGTTTGATGCTATCATAAATAGCAATGTTTTCTTTAGTTCTTTTTCAGGGAATTCATTGTTAGTGTACAGAAATACTACTAATTTTTGTATGTTAATTTTGTATCCTGCATCTTTACTGAATTTTTTTTATTAGATCCGACAGTTTTTGGTGTAGTCTTTAAATTTTTTCTATATGTAAAATCATGTCATCTGCAAATAGAGACAATTTTACTTCTTCCTTTCCAATTCTAATATTTTTCTAATATTTCTCTCTTCCCCTCTCCCTCCCTCCTTCCCTTTCCTTCCTTCCTTCCTTCCTTCCTTCCTTCCTTCCTTCCTTCCTTCCCTTCCTTCCTTCCCTTCCTTCCTTCCTTCCTTCCCTTCCTTCCTTCCTTCCTTCCTTCCTTCCTTCCCTTCCTTCCTTCCTTCCTTCCTTCTTCCTTCCTTCCTTCCTTCCTTCCTTCCTTCCTTCCTTCTTTTGACTGATTGCTCTATGCTGAGTAACAGTGGTAGGAGTGGACACCCTTGTCTTATTCTTGATTTTAGAGGAAAAGCTTTCAATCTTTATATATAACCTTTATTATGTTTAGGTACATTCCTCTATACCTAATTTGTTCAGAGTTTTTATCCTAAATTGAAGCTGAATTTTCTCAACTGCTTTTTCTATGTCTATTGAGAAAATCAATATATTTTTCTTTTCACTCTATTAATGTGATTTATCACATTGATTTGCGTAGGTAGAATCATCCTTTTGTTTCAGAAATAAGTCCTATTTGATCATGGTGAACGATCTTTTTAATGTGCTGCCGAATTCTGCTTGCTATTTTCTGAGAGTTTTTGCATCTATATTCATCAAGGATATTGGCCTATAGTTTTCTTTTCTGGTAGTATCTTTTTCTAGCTTTGGTATCAGGGTTATGCTGTCCTTGTAAAATGAGTTTAGGGGTGTTCGGTCCTCTTTGATTTTTTGAACGAGTTCAAGAAGGACTGGTATTAATTCCTCTAATTCCTTACTGATACTCTATGCGAATGATCTACCCATTGTTGAGAGTGGAGTATTAAAGTTCCTAATTATTATATTTATGTTTATTTCTTCTTTTAGCTCTATCAGTTTTTGCTTTATATATTTAGGTACATAAATATTTATATATCTTCTTGGTGAATTGACCCTATTGTATAATTTTCTGTCCGTTATTATAGTCTTTGTTTAAAGTCTATTTTGTCTGCTACCCTGCCTTTTTTGTTGTTGTTGTTACCGTTTTCTTGAAATCTTTTTTCATCCCTTTTCTCTATTTGTGTGTTTAAAACTATAGTGAGTCTCTAGTAAGTGGCATATTATTGGGTCTTTTTTTTTTTTTTTTTTTAGCAGTTCATCCATTCCGTCTGGCTATTTTGTAGATCCATTATTCCTTGTTTCTTATCCTGCTGTCTTTTTCTGTGTTTTGATGTCTTTCGGTATCAGTATGCATTGACCTCTTTTTCAGGTTCTTTTGTGTAATTACTACAGGTTTTTCCCTTGTGGTTACCATGAAGCTTACATAAAATATCTTGAGGTTATAATACTCCATTTTAAACTGATAACAACTTAACTTCAATTGCACTCCTAAACTTTAAACTTATACTTTGCCTCTCACATTTTAGGTTATTCATATCACAGCTTACATATTTGTTAAATATATGGTAACTAATAAGATTATTGTAGATATTATTTCACTACATTTTAAATCTTTTAAACTAGAGTTGTAAGTGCATTATGGACCATTACAATATTATAGAATCTAATTTTGTATATTTACTATTACCAGTGAGTTTTATACTACTTTCTATGTTTTTATGATAATTAGCGTCCTTTTACTACCACCCAAAGAACTCCTTTTAGCATTTCTCATAAGGCAGGTCTAGTGGTGACAAACTCCCACAGCTTTTGTTTGTTCAGGAAAGTCTAGCCCTCCTTCATTTCTTAAAGACAGCTTTGCCGGGTATGGAATTCCTGATTGAGTATTTTTCTTTCAATATTTTGAATATATCATCCCATTCTATCCTAGCCTGAAACATTTTTGTGTAGAAAACATCAAGTCTTATGGAGATTCCTTTGTATGTAACTTTTTAATCTTGCTGCTTTCAAAATTATTTCTTAGCCTTTGATTTTTCACAATTTAATGATAATGTGTCTCAGTATATCCCTATTTAGCTCAATCTATTTGGAGTCTATTGGCCTCATGAAGAGTGATCTGGGAAGTTTTCAGCCATTATTTTAAATACTCTTTCCGTCCCTTTTTTCTTTCTGGAATTTCCACAATGCATATATTATTTCTTTTGACAGTGTCCTGTTATTTTCATAGGCTTTCTTCATTCTTTCTCATTACATTTTCCCCTTTTTGTTCCTCTGACTGCATAATTTCAAATGTGCTCTCTTTTAGGTCACTATTTCTTCTGCATTGTCAAGTCTGCTTTAGAATCTATTGAACTTTTCAGTTTACTCATTATAATATTTTTCAGCTCTAGGAATTTTTTTTTTTTTTGGATGGTTTCTATTACTTAGTTGAATTTCTTGTTTTGTTCATGCATTGTTTCTCTAATTCATTTAGTTGCCTGAGTGTTCTCATGGTTCACTTAATATCTTTGAGGATTATTCTGAATTTTTGACATTTCACAGATCTCCATTTCTTTAGGGTCAGTTATTAAAGCTTTAATGTTTCTCTTGGTGTCATGTTACCTGATTTTTTATAAATCTTAGTTCCTTATGTTGGTATTTGTGCATTTGCATAATTTCCTCTTCCAGACTTCATAGGTTTCCTTTGGCAGAGTTCTTCACCAGTAAGGTCAGTTTGGGTTTCTGGGTGTGTCTGCTGGTAACATCCTTGGTGTGGTAGGGCTTGCTATCAGGGCCTATTTATGAGTCAGTCTACTGCTTGAGCTCTGAGCTAAGTGGCAGGAGAAATGCTGCTGAGAACCATTGGATAAGACTACTGGTTCTCTGCCCAAGCAAGTTTGCCTGGGTTCTCCAGTCAGAATTACTAGATGGTCGGGACTGGATACTATACTCAGCAGTAGATGGGTCTATGAATTAGCTTCTCTGCCCTGGTGTGATAGCAGTTTGGGACCCAAGGCATGTACAGCTTGTTGACTGGGTGTGTGCACTAATCAGACAAGGTTGTGCATTAAATTCCCTGGCCAGACAAGGAAGGTTACCAGTTTTGTTCTGCAGATGGAGAAAGCTACTGGCTGTGCTCTCTGTTTGAGTTCTAGGTAAGTAGAACTGTTGGATGTGCCTCACAGATTCACATGTGCTCTGGTTAAGTTCCTTGGTTGGGCAGGCTGAAAGCTGTAGTCAGCAATCAGTGGAGTTGCAAATTAGTTTCCCTGTCCAGGCAGTGGGAGAACCAGCTCCACAGCCAGTAAGGGTCTTTATTTATGGTCTGGACTCAAGCTGACCCGCAACTCAAGTTCCCTGACCAAACAGGGCTCCTGGCTTTGCAGACTTACTAACTCTTGCCTGCTGATCTCTCTGCTCAAGAATTGATGAGAGACTTAGCTTTCCAAAAGTCCAGCAGGCTTTCTGGTAGGGCAGGGAGCTTCACTCAGTGGTAGGTGGGAATATTCTCAGTTCCCCTCAGGGGAGGGCCTGCTCAGAGCAGTCTCTCAGGTTTTTCCCAGTCAGGCTTTCTGGTGGGAAAGGGTTGAAAGCTACATAGGCTTTCTGGTGGAAAGTGGGCCAGGCTATGAATTAGCTTCCCTGTCTTGGTGGAGGCGGGTAACTCTATACACCCAGCACTGGCTTTGTTCTGTGCGTTAATAGTACTGCATTCCATACTCTGTTCAAGCATTGCCATACTACACAGCTCCAGGTATTCTTACCTGCCTTTATGTTCAGATGGAGCAAGGAGTTACACTTAGCAGTGGCCTGTGCTATGACTCAGCTACCCTGCCTGGGTAGGAGCTGACTGGGCTCCAGGGCTGGTGAAGCTCTTTGGAGTTCCAATTCAGGTCATACCTGCACCCCCCAAGTACCCTTGGGAATTCCACATCACTAACTTGGTTCTGCAGACAAGCAAAGTCACTGGTTTGGATTACTACTTGAGTGCTGCAGGTAGGAATCCATTATGCCAAGATCCGAGTGGTGTTGGTTGTTACAAGTCCATGCCCACTTCTCTGTCACAATCAGATTCCCAGTGGTTAAGCCTTGCAGATTCCTCTGCAATCTCCATGAAGCAAGACTGGATTGGGCGCTCCTAAGTGACCCATAACACTGGGGGACCTATGGGCTCAGGATACCTGATGGCATACTGCTGTTCTGGACTAGGGGAGGGGCCATGCGGTCAACCTACCCATCTAATTTGACCTGTCTAGGTCTCTGGTGCAGGAGGGTACTTCAGCCTCACCATGTTCTTGAATTCTCTCAGTGGTGTCTTGTCACTGAATACTTCTTGTGCAGAGGAACAAAGTCAGGAATGACCTATGTCACCATCTTGGTGACATCGCTCTCTAAACTATCTTAGGACATGCAGAAAGAATCAGGAACTGTATTACAACAGTGGTTCTTAAAGTGTGTTTCCTCACAATGAAGCAGCCTCATGTTTAAATAATATCTTAAAAGGTATGTGGTCAGTACCTTGCTTGAAGACTAATTGAACAATTTGGACATTTCTGGCTTTAATCCTAAAAATGATACTCAAAAGTAAACCTAGCTTATGGTTTCTCAAGTTTGGGAGAATAATCAAATATCACTAATGTATTCTCATACCAGCAGCAAAACCCAAAACAACACTTTCAAACTAAAATGAAAAATATGGAGCAAAAATAGTTTTCCTTAAATATATTATAAAATTAAAAGAATACTAGGGCAAAGTCCTCATGCTATTATTTGAATTAAGTTAAATTCAGCAAACATTTATAGGATTAATTATGCACCCATAACTTCCTAAAGCAAATATTTTGGGTGTTTGGGAAGAGAACGGTTTAATATTACATTGCTGGACTTCTCTCTCAAACTCAGTTGTTGTGATGATACTGGATAAGTAGCTTAAATTGCTTCAGTTACCTCACCTGTAAAAGTAAATTCCTACTCCAATGCCTAACCAACAAAGGTAGTTATCATATACATTTTAGCTCTTAACTGCTTCAAATTCTTAACATGTTCATCTTAAGGATAATTTAAAAGATTTTCTTCATCTGTGAATTTTTTATATTGCCTTGCCAATTTTGTCTTTCCAAAACTTTTTCTCCTCTAGTTAATTCTGGAACAAAGTATAATTTAACAGTGCCTTTCTTGAGCCCTCAACTGGAATTTTTCTAGTCTACTGAAAACGCTAGTTGTCTTTTGGCAAACAAACCAACCCCCCAAATCAATATTTCATTGCCTTTTGTCATGTACCCCTTCCCATGCCAAATCGAAACAAAAATCTGGAATTATAGGCTCAGAATAGCAAATGTATTAACAAATAAATTTTCATTTTCCTAAAGACAACACCGGTGGAGGTCAAGGATAAATTAAACTCAGCACTAAGAGGTCTCCTCATGAATATAGGCCTTAACTTCTTGCCTAATACCTCTATCTCCAGTGTTCTCTGATCTTGAAGTTAGCAACTCTGATAGAATTGAATGTTATAGTTCCCATTTGAAAGGTCGTGTTTGAAGTTTTGAAGTTTTTGGTCCATAAGAATTCTTGGTAGCCAATAGCCAGTTTAGGCAAAAAAGGGAATACGGGTCTTTCTAATATTAATATGAATTAGCATTTAAAAAATCACTATACACCTCTGGGAAATAAGTTGAGGTATTATTTATTTATAACATATTTACATACTTACAAAATTGGTTTTATCCAATACATCATCCTGCATAGTATCTTAAAAATGAACACCAACCATATTCTGGGAGTAAAAATCCAATTTCCAATTTCTTAATAATTTATACATAACATCTTTTACAACATAGAATATTATCAGTTTGGCTTCACAGAACACAAATTACTGTTATGAATTTTTTTTATAGCCAAGGAACAAAGTAAATCTAACAATATATTAATTTAATTGACCCTGAGTATAACACTAATTTGCATAATTTTTGAATAGATGTACATAATACACATCTGTACTCTTATCTACTTACTATCATACTACCATTTTGTCTATATTCATTCATCACAATTTTTCTACCTCATTAATCCTTGAGAGAGAAGAACGAAGAATGGGGAGGTAAGAGACTGGGAATTGAGAACTGCTAGTATTGCCTGAAGCTTTCTGATTCCTGAAGTCTGTGGCACAGTTCTAGGTCCAGGGTTACCTGACAAACTTAAAAGGAGGACCCTGAACTGAGGTTGATGTTAAATTACTCTTCCTGTTCTCTTTCGCACTATTTAAACAAAGACATGTACAAACTTCTAAAATTCAGTAAGTAGTTCCTGGAGCATTTCAGAAGGAAGAAAAAAATTGCAAACATGACCAAAACAACACAGAAGTGAAGCACTGTGTTGAAGACAGGTTTTTCTAAGAAGCTTGGGGGAGAAAAAAAGCAACTCTCACTAAAAATGCTAATGTGGGAATTATAAGGAAATGAGCAGAAAGGGAAAAGAACAAGGGGCAGTTAGATGAGTGGTAAAGGAAACCATGGTCTTAGTCTGATGATCAGCAACTTATGCCAAAATACCAACACTAGAGGACTGCCTGGCTAATGCTGCTGTGCTGAGATGATGAGTTATTTTTCTTGCCCCTTATACCAAACAGAAATCTAGGAATGAGAAAATAAACAAGACGCTGGGAAAGCTGAGCATGTGGAGTCAGTCATGCTCTGATGCCTTTCAAAGATAACTCTGGGCCAAAAAAAGAATGGGAGAGGCCAGAACCAGATCATGTATTTATCTTTTCCTTTTGCCCTTCCTCCTCCTCCTCACCTACTCACACTAAGCCAAAGAGCAGAAGGTTTACCAAATTACCAGGTGCAGGAAAACTATTTGGCTTCAACCAAGCCATAGAATAACTCTGCCACGGCTATTTAAGGATTCCAGGAAAATCGTCGCCTAATGAGCTTTCAGTGTTTGTGATTCTATGAAAACAATCCTCAAAAACATTAAATAAGATATTTGAGACTTGGTAAAATAAAAAGAAAATGAAAACTTAGACTTTTTTTAGGATCTGTAGAATTTCTCTATAACAGGACGGAAAGTAGCAAAAATATTTTAAGTATGTGAATGCTTTTTCCTTCATCCCTAATTATGATCAGTCATCAGGCCATCTCATGATAAAATACTGCTAGAAAAGGGTAGCTTTTGAAATCAGAGGATAAACACAAATGGGAGAGAAAGGCTTCTGTTTTTCATGAAAGATGGAGAAAACAGATGAACTGTTCTATAAAGAGCAATAAAGAAGGGAAAAAAGTATTCTGTCCCTATTACGCCACAACTGGTTACATCTCTTTTCTTTCTTCTCACTTGTAATGACATAGAAGTCTGAATTTCACTGAACAATCATTATACAGTGCTTGGAAATTAACATGTACCGTAGTTGCAAAATTAATACTTATTCATCTTATCTCTGGGTAAAAAACAGCAAAAATCAAATAAGTATTTGAAATAAACCATGTAATGACAGTGCAGGATAAGAGTTCAATACCCTTTATAAGATTGTACTAATTCTTTTACACCTAAAGAACTGCATAGAAGAGTAAATAAAAGTCAAATTACATTTATATAAGAAACTATCAAAAGTTATTTGAAGTTGCATATAGAGTTCAAAAGTATAAGACAAACTATTTAATTTTGATTTATATAAATCCAAAAATGGTAAAATATATTATTTGGAAGAAAAAGCCTTTACTAAATACCAACATAATGGATTAAATAAACCATACTGAATATAAAAAGTTTCTTTGAAAACTTCCATACGAAGTAAAGGCAGAATGGCACAAAGTTAGAAAAGTAGTGTTTAAGACAAACTTAGTAAGAACTAACCCTAATTAAAATAAGAGGCATACAATCCCATAAACAAAGTAATTACCTCTCAAAAATTTCTCTATTACAGTGGGAAAATGAGCGGAAGCAGAAATAATGGGTGTTGTCAGTTTAGTGGGAAGTACTGAACAGCATTATCCAAAATGCCCCAAATGCTTCCAACTGAGAATATGCTTGAATCATTTGCCCCTTAGTTGTCATACAGCAATGAAAAAATAAAACATAGTGTTCAGAGTATAAATCTGTTAAACGCCAAAACCTATTTAAAAGAAAAAAAGAAAAAAATTTGAATTATTCAGACTGTGTGTGTACATAACCAAAAAGAAAGGGATCAATTCTATTGATGCTATTATTTTGGCCCATGTTAAATGCACCATCTCCCTACGAGTAGGTGTAAATTGTTGAGCACACAGCTCAGCATCAGACCTGAGATCATGTGCACACATAGAAAGCTTCAAAGACTGACAGGGAAGAGATTAATTATGAGTTAAAAGAAACAATGCTTCTAAAGAATATGCAATAAACATGTTCTTTAATTAACTGTATCTTCTTAAAAAACAAAATAATAAAGTACATATCATTAAGTTAAATGTCTTAACACATGAATCTCTACCTTATAAATTTGGTGTATCAAATTGTTCTATAAAAATATTTACATATTTTCTTTTTTGAGAACTATGGTACATGAAATTATATAATCATAAAAAGGATCTGTTTCTTTGCATCTACTGGCATGACACCATGCCTTTCTAGGGGAAAAAAACTGCAGCCTACAGGAAAATTATCAAAACTGCTGGATCATGAAGCTATCTAATTTAAGAAGATATAATCTCTTCTTTACCACCAGGCTCAAAGTGAGGAATTCTCAGTATCTTCGGTAAGTCTTCTCTCACATGGTCCTGGGTGGTAGGCGCTGTTTATACATGCCCGCCATCGCTTTGGCTGCACTGTAGATCATCTGTCGACGTGACATGCCAGTGAAAGTTAAGTGCCAGTCAGTCCGGCTGACATTTAGTAAACTCTTTTCCAGGACTTCGCCCACTGTCACCAAAAGGCCTGACCACCTCAGATTGTAGTCCTGGGGAGTTAGACTTTGAGCCTATCGAAAAATGAAATTGATATTATTTATACAACATTAAAAATATCATTAGAAATAGCTACAAGTGACATTTCAAAATCTCTGAGGTTACTTTTAATATAGAGTATGACAAACTCTGAGAAACAGCTAATGCTGCCAACTGTATAAAGTTACAAGGCTATGAAAGAATCAATACAATATTGCATATATTTGATTGAAATGTCCACATTAAGCTCATTTTGTTCCAATATAAGTCTTAAATCTAACAGCTCAGAGTCAGAGGGGTTAACTTCTATTTCTACATTCAGCGTCACTTCAGGTTAGTAATAAAATTAGTGCTAAAATAGAAATATCATCTATATCTTTTTACAGTCATAAAATTCCTACAAGGAGGAAACTGCATATTAAAGGTTCATCCTACTCAGAAAATAGTGCAATTAATTTGTAGAGAAGTGTCCCCAGAAAGTTCTTTTTCATGTGACTATGTTAATACATATGAAATAATATTCCATCCAGGACAGCATCAGCCCTAGTTACATCATTTATACCTGACCCAAACTATATCTGCTCCCACTCAAATCATTTATTCACCTACACAGGAATAAGAGAAGAATAAACTCATTGCTTGATAATCAAGAATGATGTAGTTTTTCTGTTTTAGGGTGTTAGCTATAGTCCAGAGAAATATATCCACATGTAGAATGGATCTAGACAGTAATTCTCAAATGTGCTCCATAATACAATTGCCTGAGATGTTTTTTTAAAACAAAACCAGTTTTTTATATCCCACCTAAGACCACTGACTTAGACACTCGATAGTAGGTTCCAAGAGAAAGGGTACAATAGTTACAGAACAACTCCCAAGTAAATTTGTGCAAAGAGCTGAGCAGCTGGGAGCCTGCTCTGAATTCTCTTCCACAATGGACACTGCACTATCAGTATTTCACTATATTTCAGAGAAGAGAAGTGACAGATTAATCACCAAAGTCCTCGAAGACTTCAGTAGAACTGTGCTTCTCAAATACGACATGTGCACAAAGCAACTGAGGATCTTGTGAAGCTGCAGCTCCTGGTTCAGTAGCTCTGGGTAAGGGCCAAAGAGCTTTTTTTAACAAGTTCCCAGTAAGACTTACGATACTAGGCCTAAGGAGGACACTTTTGAGAAACAAAATATTTGGTATCAGCAAAAAATCCAGGAATAGGTGGGTTTTTAATGGGGAGGATCATTTATACTTAAGCATATATTTAACAAGCATTAATTATGTGAATTTTTTTTCCAGATTTTCACAAATACACATGCTGGTTATAATTCCCTAAAGGGATGATTTCTATTCTCTTAAATAGAAAATTCTAACAATTAGGAAGCATAGAAACATCTCGAGATGGATAAAGAAAGGAGAGCTGAACAATAGGGATAAAAGGTATGTATCTCAATACATACATTTTTGTATCTTAATTTTGAACCTCATGACAAAAAAAAAATGAAACAATGACAACAGGAAAAAAAGGCAAAGTAAAAAGCAAAGGACACTGACATCATTTGAATACCTCTCTTCAGAGTTAACTACATTAACAGTTTGTTGTATATCTTTACAGGCCTTTTGTTTCTATTCATTTATATACACTTTAAAGTGTGTGTGTGTGTGTGTGTGTGTGTGTGTGTGTACACACGTATATATATGGATCATACTAGATGTAATTTATTAGTAGTATGATGTTTCAACATTAGCATATATAGCTTTATTTTATTAGTATATCTATAGTTTTGATGCTTTGTTCTTAGAGCATTTTATCTATTTCTTTCCAATATACATTTCTAAAAATAAAAACTATCTTTTTGCAATGGTCAGACATCTGTGCAAACACAAAGTTCGCAAAGGTGTCAGCAAACTTTTTCTGAAAAGGGCCAAACAGTAAATACTCCAGGATTTGTGGGCCAGTCTCTACTGCAAATATTCAGTTTTGCTACTATATTACCAAAGCAGCCATAAACAATATATAAATAATCAGGCAGGGGTGTGTTCTAATAAAACCTCTTTACAAAAATAGGTAGGTATGCTATATTTGGCTGCAGGTAATTTTTTGGCTGACCTCTAATTTTGAGCAATGTTAAGGAGTGACAGTGATAAAAGCATCTTTATAATTACAAGGTTTCTAATGTTTTATTATTAAGTCTGATATTTGCTTTGATTTTCTAGTGCACACATACCCTAATCCTAAAGCTAAGTGTTATCAGTATAGTTGCTATATCTAGCAAATGTATTTCAACTCATTGAAATCCTTTTTCTCCTTTAATTTGTTCAATGTGTTGAATTACATAAACTGATTTGCTATTGTTTAAACCATTTGGCCATTCTTGGGACAAATCCTTCTTGGGACAAATCCTTCTTGGTCAGGATATGGTGCTGACTTATAAGAAGAAATATATATTTGGTCTTCAAACCCTTGGAATTTCCTAAGTGATAAGAGCTATCTATAAAGGGTCTTTTTGTTGTTAATGAGGTTCCTTTTGGAAAGCCCTCAGGTTACCTAAGGATGGGGGGCGGGGGGAACGGGGGACGGACCAACCCTGAGTGAGAGGGTTGAAACTTTCAGTACCACTCCCCCCTCGACTCTGGGGAGGGGCAGGGAGTTGATGGTTGAATCAATGCCCAATGATTTAATCAATCATGCTTATGTAATGAAGCCTCCAAAAAAACCTAAAAGGAGAGGGTTTAGAGAGCTTCAAGACTGGTGAATACATGGAGATGCTGGGGGAGTAGTGCCCTCACAGAGGACATGCAAGCTCCAAGCCCTTTTCCCAAACCTTGCCAAGCTATGCCTCTCTTCCATCTGGCTGTTGCTAAGTTATATCCTTTTATAATGAACCAGTCATCTAGTGAATAAATGGGTTTCCTGAGAAGGAGGGAGTGTGGAAATGTGGAACTCCCAATCTCTAGCCAGTTTATCAGAATCACAAGTAACTACCTGGGTTTGCAAATGGCACCTGAAGTCTCAGCGCTAGTCTTGTAGAGACTGAGCCTCTTATCCTGTGGGGTCTGATGGTATCACCAGGTAGACAGTATCAGAATTGAGCTGAACTGCGGAACACCCAGCTGATGTCTAGAATCACTTGGTGATATTGAAAAACCCCTCCCACACATTGCAATTGGGTCCAAAGCCTAAATAAATAGCTGGTGTCTAAGTTGTATTTGCTAGACCAGCCCTGGCTCACAAAAACATGTGGTTTGCAAAGAGAAACAATGAAAGTGTGGCCAAAGAGGAACCACTGATTCATGGGTGACCATGTGGTCACCTGTGGTACAGAACAGTTGTGCTGCGACCAGTTACTAAAGGTTAAAATTACCAATGGAATTTAGAGATGGAGCCATATCCATCTCTAGAGAATTGGTTCACTGGTTGCATAAGGAAATGCAAACTAAAAAATAAAATAATCAATCTTTGGTTATTGTTACCTATAATAATAGCTAAACTAAATGGAAACAAGAATGCTGGGTTGGGCCCTGATACTAGACTAAACTCAGATTTCAGACTGAGCTTTGGCCATTAACCTCAAAGCCACTTCCTAAGATAAAAATTATATAGAAGTAACATTACCCTTTAAGATCTCTGGTCGCTAAGAAAGTAGTCAATATGGAGCGAGGACAAAACTAGGAAACTACTGAAACAGGGGGTGTTTCGTTTTGTGGGTTGGTATCAGCTTCCTGAGTAACCTTTACTAAAATGGTTATGAAAGTGACTAATTTGGGAGGAATGTGTTTGGTTTTAAATGCTGCAGAGTAGAACATGTTTGGGTTGATAGAGGACCCACAGCTCACTACAGAACAATCACAGATGACCACATGCAATACAAACACGCAAGTATTCTGAAGTGAACAGTGAGTCTGGTAAACTGGATAAAGCCACTGTAAGGTCTATTTACCCCAAGAAGAGGACTGTCCATCAGCCCCAATAAATGCCAAGTAGAATACCCCAAGTGAAGCAGCTCATATACTTCGTATGCAAGCCATGTGGGACTGGCTTTATGATGATCGAGACAGTCACCTGCTGAATATTGCCTGTTAACCAGGCCACGGTAAACATGATGGTTAAGGGGGCACCTTTTATGTGGGCACTTCATATAACCTTATTGTTGCAAAACTGAAAAAACAGGAAGCGTTATACAATTTGGATCTCAGCTTTCTTCACA
This sequence comes from Pteropus medius, assembly GCF_902729225.1. NCBI lineage: Eukaryota > Metazoa > Chordata > Mammalia > Chiroptera > Pteropodidae > Pteropus > Pteropus medius. Next base: position 18,893,145 of record NW_024352785.1, on the reverse strand, counting down.
GGTCTTATACATCTTTATAAAAACATTAGGTTAATTAACAAGAGAATGTGAAGAGGAAAGGGGACGATCAAGGGAATCTTCCTTACAAGGTGGAAATTCTTAAACAGTAACTAAGAAATAAGGTGAATAAAGCAAATTTTGATAGTAATAAAAGAGGAAACAAAGGGGAGAGTCACAGGACTCATCCCAGCAGGATGGAAATGTTTAGATGGTTGTTAAGAAATGGGATAAATAAAACAGAATTAATGGGGTTAGAGCAAAGGTTTAATACAGCACTTCCAAAGGTTGGGTGGGCCAGATGGACCCTTGTTGGCCTCCCAACATTAGAGGGCCCCAAACAAGTTTGCTTTATTTCCTGTTTGGAAATAGAAGGAGATTATAATGAGGAATCTGACCAGCAATCTCTTGAGGCAGTGGTTAGGCAGATTAAACAAGATAAAGATGGACCAAAGGGTCAAGGTCCCTTGGCTCAACTCCTTGCTGGGGACACAAAGCCCTCTGCCACAATAGTGGGTAAAATGGTCAGGGGATGGAGAAGTTTCTGGGACTCCTTGATATGAGAGTCCCCTGAGCTATGGTACCAAAGTCTATTGGTAAAGCCCTGACTAGTGCTGCAATTAGATTGAAAGAACATTAATGGAATGGTTGATAGGATTATGAAAGCCGAATGTTAAAGCAGGTAAAGAAGTTGAGTCTCCTTTACCTGGACGTTTTATGGGAATACTATGTCTGCTAGGGAATACCTCCCCTATCTAGTATTATAAAACCAAACCCTGTTGAAGTCCTAATGGAGACTATGGTTAGGAACATAAAATTGATAGAATTACCATAAAAGTTTGCAAGAGAATTGGTATGCTTGAATGAGCTTTCTATGAAATGGCTGTGTTTCTTTTACTTGACTGTATTTTGTGGATGGACACTGTATGTCACTTGAGAATGTTTCCTCTACCTAATACTGTAAAACAGAAGGCATGTAAATCTACCCTTCGAGTGCTGTTAATTAGACATGCTACATGGGAATCAGTAAGACTCTCTGAACCCACATAGCGTATTATAGAAGCTGGAATGCCGGTAGGGACAGAATCTCTGTGTCATAGCCTTATGTGGAACTTAGACTGGGGCTTATGAAAAAAAAATCTGTGAGTGCCTCCCAGATTCTGGACTAGAGAATTTCCATTTGAGGAGCATTTACTACCCTGGCATTGGACATTATTAATTAAAGCTATTTCTATGAATGAAAGACATAAAGTGATCTTGAAACATGAAATACACCCCTAATGTCTAAGATGATGTTGAAAACACACCCTAACGGAGATGGTGGCACCCAGAAGACTTGCACAGTAACACAGGATCATGCTGCCCACGGAATGCAAGGAGGGCACACAAGCAGGGAGTCTCTTTTCTTCTAGAACCAACTCTAGACACACCTAAGGAGCTGCTCAAGCTGACTGCCACATGGCCAGTGCCCTATGAACAGCTCTCGACTGAACAACAAAGAGTTGCTGGGTTTTTGGATGGCAGTTCTAAGGGGGATGGACAACATCCCATTTGGAAGGCTCTGTTCTGACTGCAGAAGGTGAAAACAAATCAGCTGGGTGGGCTGAAGTGTATGCTGTTTTCCCAGCAGTGATGGGAGAACTGAACAGCGGTAAGATCTCCAATGTTTTGGTTTTTACTACTCACGGGCAGTGGCCAATGGTCAGGCAGCAGGATAATGGGAACCTGGCCTATTAAAGGGATGCCCCCAATGGGCTGAGGGAAAGGTACTTGCTAGACTAGTATTGCTGCCTGCAGTCTAGACCAGCACGGTGGCCAAACCTAATGTCCTTTCCAAAGGTGGAAAAATTTTGGATGCAAATGGAAATAAAGAAAAACAGTAGCTATGGGTAAAACAAAGAATAAATTAATGAGGAAAATCGAATATTATGCTAACAACTCAAAAAGCTCAGTGCAAGAGACACCATCTCTTAGCTCAATTATATAGGCATACCTTGTTTTACTGTGCTTCACAGATGTTGTTTGTTTGTTTATTTAAAAAAAACAAACAACTTGAAGGTTTGTGGCCACCCTGCATCAAGCAAGTCTATCAGCACCATTTTTCAAACCAGCTCTGATGATGATTGGCATTTTTTAGAAATACAGTACTTTTGAATTAAGGTATGTCCATTGTTTTTATAAACATAATGCTATTGCATATTTAACAGACTATAGTATAGTGTAAACATTATTTTATATGTACTCAGAAACCAAAAAATTAAGTGTGACTCACTTTACTGCAATATTCGCTTCACTGTGCTAGTCTGGAACCAAACACAATATCTCTGAGGTATGCCTACATCAGATGTCTGAAAGGGTGAAGCCATTTATTGCTGGCACTACTTATGCTTTTGGAACCTGAACAGATCAAATAGAAGCCTGCAAACCTGAGTGGCCTCACTCTGGGAGACATTCTCATATATAATGGACGGGACAGTTATTAACGACTGAAGAGGATTCTAGTACTGTGCCAGTACAAGGCTGTTTTATTTTAAGGGATCTGTGTTCGAAGACTGGTAGGTGGATTGTAACACTGTGGTTTATAATAAATATATATATTTGGTCTTCATCCTGGTTTCTGGTGTAGAGCTCCTAAAAACTGGAATATCCTAAGTGTTAAGAGCAATGAAATTGTCTTGTGTTAATAAAATGACTTCTGGAAAGCTTCATTAAGGTCATTAAAGTTGAATCATATGAAACTGCCAACATTTGACTGTTTTTCATTTTTGAAACAACAATTTCATATCGTTCAACCTAATACTAATTTCTAAATCAACTGTGGCAATTTATACTTTCCAAAAAAACCAACTCTCTCTAATTTTCCTAATTTATTCATCTGACCATATGATTATTTGCTTACAATCTTTTAATCACTATCATATTATAGTGAGTTTAATGTTAACATCTATAAAAATTCTTTCTTGAACTTCTGTAAAAAAATTATGGTATAAGTAAAACGTTCAATAAAATTTCAAATTCTAAGCATCAATTCTTAGTCCATATCTAAACTATAAACCCATAAGAAAGCCACAGGTTGCTTCCAGGGATTCTATGAACACATATGTCAAATTTATATATGAGTGCATACATGTATTTTCTTGGAAAAGAACCCATTAGCTTCATCAGATTCTCGAATGCCCAAATTCCCAAATTTTAAGATTGTTTTTGAAATGACACTTTACAATGTACATAAGTAACAAATGTGATGAAAATTTTATGAAATGAAGGGCAAGAAAAAAAGTCAACAAAAATACCATTTAGGAGTACAAAGATTCCAGTGTGAATATATATTTACTTCCATTTTACTCAAAGAATTAAAGATAACATATAAAAATACAGAAGGAATCAAAATCATTATACATTATTGCTTAGTCTTCTGTAGACTCTGTGGATATGTAAAGACATGTGGCTTTCACCGAGGTTTCTAAACTCTTAAAAAATAGGTTTGTTATCAAAGATGAACTAAGAGTAAGATCAAGGCAAAAACAAAAAACAAAACAAAAAAAAGGAAATGAAGGTAACAGGAAATAAAATGTAAGATAAAGGGGAAACTAAATGTAAGGTGAACATAAAACCAGAAGAAGTAAAAATTTTTTATCTTAGAGTAAGGAAAACAATCATAAAAACAGAAAAAATAAGGAAAATAGTGCTTAACCATATAATTTATTACCTTTTCAAAGACAGTTGAAAAACAAAAGTAGGGAGGCACTGAAACATGAATAAATAGGAAACTGAAAAGCAAAGAAAAAAAGGCCACTTCCAATGAAAAATATAACCAAATTTTTCATTTTGAAGACAGTATCGCAAGTTTCTCTGTAGCATACTGAAAACGAAAAGGAGATAACTAACCTGTTGTACAAATTCCAAAGGCACTGGGGTAGCCTGTGTAAATGTTTCGAGGTGAATACCATGGACAGGATCTTCAACTATCAAACAACCAATGTCAAACCACCTGTAACAGAATATATGACTTACCAGCTATTTACGTGCTAGATAATCTATAGCAAATAGACAAAAAGTAAAAAGTATAATCATTCATGTAAAACATTAGCAGATTTCAAAAAGGAAATGTTTTTCTAATTTTTAAAAGGACAATCTATAAAAACAATAAATAAAATTACCCTGTTGGCTTAATTCCAAGAAGAAAAAATAAGAATAAACAACAAAGAAAAAGTAACATGGAAAATTCCTTTTCTTTTAAGGTGGGGGGAGAAGAATGGGGTACTCAAATATGCAACAGATAAGTTTACTCATATAGACATGCAAATAGTTTGTTATAATATTTTTTAAAAGTCACTTGAGAAAATATGAGATTTTATATTACCATCTCTATCATTAATACAGAGCCAACTAGCAAAGTTATTAGCAAATTAAAAAATAAGCTCATTCAAAGGAAATAACAAATCCTTTCTTCATGCCTAATAAATCTTTTAATTACATTTTCTGAATTGTTCACAATTAATCACTCTATGAAAACAGCTTCACGATTAAAATGGACTTAAGTGAAATCAACTGTAACACTTCTAGCATTTTAGCTAACCAAAATCATAAACCAACACATGCAGGATATGCAGCAAGAAAATGTTCAATGTCTATTTTTAAAAATATATAGATCTAATAAATATAATGAAATATAAAGTGGATCAGGAGACTAATTTACATATTCAAAGCAACAAGTATAAATAGAATAATATAAGCAAAGAAGTATACATAGAAAAACAAGCAACCTTTCTGAGTATTAAAATAGTAGTTTGTAGTATTCGTATCCAAAAAAATTTAAATTAACTTTAATAATTTACTTGGTATACTAATCAATATTTTATTTTGCTTTACTTTGCACAATTTGTGTAGAGATAGTGGAGAGTAATTGTAGTGACTTAATTGTTAAGCATGGTCTTCCTGAAAAGAAGTCACTGAAGGGAGAAGTAAAGAGATTTTGTGATGCCAGTGAATATATTTTAGAAAACACCAAGGTCCCTTTGCTCTCTAAAATACTATCATAGTCCTGAACATGTCAACCTGGATATTCCATTCTCTTCAGCTCAATAAACCTAAAACTACAATATCCGTCATCCCCACCAAACCTGTCCATTTCTTTCACTACCAGTGCCATTGGCTGAGAAACTTTCAGTTCTCTTCCCTCTTATTTCTACTTCACCTCGCTCCCCACTCCAGGCAGAGTGGTGATCTTCACTGATCACATTCAAGGACAGTCACTGAGAATCTCTCTCCCTCTCCTCCTTATCCTCTCCATGTGGCTGGTGAAACTAAGATGGACTTGACCAATCTTATACGGAGGCCACTTATACCTGTAAAAGGCTTAAGAACTGTAGTTCTAAAATATTTAGATTCTGTGTGGCAAAAAAAATTTAAAAACAGAATCTGGGGAACTGATATAGATGAATCAACTTGTATTTTACAAAAATAGGCCATCTACTATCACCAGTCAATTCACAGAACAAAGGACATTTTAACACATTTTAAGAACATTTTAGCACATTTAACATATAGCCCAAGATTTTACTATTTGATAGGTTTATCTCAGATTAAGGACAGTCAGTCCATGCTTACAAAGGCATTTTTCCATGTGTGTTATACACAATATGTTAATCAACAGCATAAACTGAAGCCAAGTTCGTCACAGACAGCTAGCTCTACGCTGGCTCTACTCTCTGCTAGAAACCAAAGACATTTGGGATTTCTTTTTTTGGCCAACTTGCTCTTTCTGGATTGGTCTTTTCTTGCCTCATTTTCTTGAATTTATCTTCTGTGCATTTATCTCCCACAGGAACACCACAGAGAGAAGTAGCCAAAGAAAGAACTATCAAGTATTTTAGATCCTGGGTTTGCTGTTTGTTCTCCTGTCCTCCCTCTCTCCCCCTTCTCAACTGTACTATCACAACCTTTTCATCCTCTCTCCTCCTTAACCCATACTAGAAGTCATCAACAGACTTCCTAATACTATTTATGATTTCTAATATGCTACTTTCCTGCTAAAAAGGAATTTGGTAGGAAAAAGACCACATCGAGGCATGATGGAGTAGTTTATGGCAGGCCAGTGCTCTCAATAAATAGCTGGACATCATCTACTTAAAGGCATCAAAGACCCACAGAAACAAAGAGGGCAAAATCGAGTAACATTCTGGACAAGGAGAACCTTTCAAAGGTGAGCTAAACACTGAGTGCAACCCAGCTGCAACTCAGCTTAGTCTGCACAGACACTATCATCTTACACACCTCACAATTCTGTTTAATAAAAGAAAGGGTGACTCTCCTCAAGTTAACATGAAAACTCCACAGTTTCTTATAAACAACACCTGGCTTTTAAAGATTACTAGGCATTTAGAGAGCAACAGATTATCAAACCGAAAGAAAAAGAAGACTAAAGTAGACCCGCATGTGACTCATACACTGGAATTAGTAGACACGATTTTAGCATATTCAAGAAAAGAGGTAAAGATAGCCAAAATAGATGAGAAGATACTCCTATGCAATCGGTAAATTGAATCTATTTAAAAAAAACAAATGAAAAAAAAAACCTCAATGTATAGGTGAACAGCATGCTAGACAGTAGAAGAGGTGGGACTGTTGAACCTGAAGACAGGTGAATAGAAAATACTCAAACTGAAGAACAGAGAGAAAAACCGGAAGGTAAGAGGCAGTGACAATGTGAGAAATGTTCACAATGTGAGAAATGTTCACCTTCGGACAGTATTTCACAAGCATGTAAATAGAGTCCTCGAAAAAGAAAATGGGCCAGAAGCAATCTCTGAAGATATAATGGCAAAAAATTTTCCAAAACTGATGAAAGACATCAATTTGATGACAGAATCAAGCTCAGTGAATCCACAAAATATTAAATACAAGAACAAATAAACCTAGGTACAGCATAGTAAAACTAATAAAATGATAGAAAAAAATCCTAAAAGCAGCCAGAAAAAATAACACATTATCTTCACAGAAACAATACTGAAATGGATGGCTAACATCTTAACAGAAATGACAGAAGCCAGAAAACAATACAGCTCTTAAAGTGCTGAAAGAAAAGAACTGTCGACTTAGACTTCTATATCCAGCAAAAATATCCTTCAAAAAGCACTTTCAGATAAACAAAAGCTCAAGAGAGTTCATAGCTAGAGTTTTCCATTACAAAACAGTACCGAAGGAAGTTCTTTAGGCAAAAGGAAAATGATTCCAGTCAGAAAAACAAAAACTGTAGAAAGGAAGCCAGAGAGTAAACATAAATGAATACTAACTGCACAGGAAAACAGTAGTAATATCTTAAGAGTTTCAAATGTATGTAGAATAGAGACGTGACAACAATGCTGCAAAAGATGAAAAGGGTAAATGTTATTAAGTGGTTCCTGTATTCTCGAAAGTCATCATTTTTATTATAATGTAATATATTAAAAAGGCACAATGTAATCACTAATGTAATCACTAAAGTAACCGTTAAATGAATAGTAAAATAAGGGGTAGAGGGAAAAACAAAATAATGATCACTGGGTGGTTCCCTGGTGCTTACACAGAAAATTCAAATTTCTAGCATTCAAAGCTCTTCACAATCTGTCCCCAAAGCTCTTCTCGATTTCTTATCCAACAAACGTTCAGTGAAGCTGATATATAATCATATAATCACTGACCTCAGAATATATATTAATTATATTCAGATTTTTCCTCTATTCAGAATGTCCTATTCTTTTCCACTTATACAAATTCTACCCACTCTTCAAATCCAGTTTAAGTTCCAATTACTCATGAATTTCATCTGACATTACCTCCACTGAAATTATATATAACATTTCCTATCAGCAAAAAATTACATACTTTCTTATACAATCATTTAAAACTACTTATGTATATATATTTTCTCTTCTAACAGGTCTATAATATACCCTTAAAGTTGGAGAATACTTTTTGTACACTATAGCCACAAACTACTAGTACTAGGCACTGTTATTCAATACTCAACAAATAAAATATTAAGAAAAACAAAACCACAATGTGATTACTAAAGAAGGTAGAGTTCCAAAGTTGGGAAGTTATTTCAATATAAACCAATACATATTAAAAAGAGTTCTGCTATAAAAAAGCCATCTAATAAAAGTACAATGCTCTCAAAAACGATGATAAATTGTTTTTTTTTTCCCAAACCAAAGAGATGGTAGCTTAGTACAACTCAAATCTGGTACCTGCCACCAGGTTCTCTTGTCCACATGCTCCATTAGTTTGAAAATTATGTAAATGACTGTGTTTGCTACTGGTGGTCAATATCCAAGTCAATATACCACTGATCACTTTATATTTAGTGCTATTATATTAAGTGATTATTAACAGATTCTTAGAACACAGATATTATCATCTCCATTTTACAGTTAAAAAGATTAGAAATGTGAGCTGAGCTACACAGGTCACATAGCTAGTTAAGTGATATAGATAAACCAGAACATACTTTTCTCTCTGGCTCTAAAACTGGATACATTTTTTGGCTAGGTATTCACTGTGAACCTCCCAGACCCAATTATATTTTGCTTTGAAGGGAAATATAATAAGCCTCTTACTGAACAATTATACATCAAAAATTGTACATCCTACAAGAAATGGGCAAATTCCTAGAAACATACAACCTACCAAGACCAAGTCATAAATAAAAAATCTGAACAAATCTATTACTAATAAAAGTATAGAATCATTAATAAAAAACTTCACAACAAACAAAAGACAAGGACCAGATGGTTACACTAGTAAATTACACCAAACATTTAAAGAATACCAATCTTCAAACTCTTCCAAAAAATTCAAGTGAAGGGAAGGTTCCCAAACTTACTTTACAAGGCCAGCATTACCTTGATACCAAAATCAGACAAGGATACAAGAAAAAAAAATACACAAGTAAATATCCCTGATGAACATAGATGCAAAAATCCTCAACAAATTATCAGTGAACCAAATTCAGCAATATTAAAAGGATAATATATCATGAACAAGTGGATTTATTCCAGGGATGAAGGATGGTTTAACACACAGAAATAAGTCATCAATGTGATACACATTAACAAAACAAAGGCTAATAAGCATATGATCATCTTTAGATGCATAAAAGGCATCTGACAAAATTCAAAACCATTTATGATAAAAATTCTCAACAAAGTGGGCACAGATAGAACATACCTCAACATAAAGGCCATATATGACAAGCCTACAGCTATAATCATATTCAATAGTGAAAAGCTAAAAGCTTTCCAAGATCAGGAACAAGATGAAGATGCCCACTCTCACCACTTTTATTCAATATGGTATTGGAAGTCTTACAGCGATTAGGCAAGGAGAAGGAAAAAAAGGTATCCAAGTCAGAAAGTAAGAAGTAAAACTGTCACTATTTGCAGATAACAAGGTATTATATTTAGAAAATCCTAAAGACTACATCAAAAAAACTGTTAGAGCTAATAAACAAACACAGTAAAATTACAGGATACAAAATTGACATACAAAAATCCGTTGCATTTCCATATGCTTAATAATAAACTATCAGAAAGAAAAACTAAATCCCTATCAAAATTTCTATGGCACTTTTCACAGAAATAGAACGAAGAATCCTAAAACTTGGATGGAACCACTAGACCCTGAATAGCCAAAGCAATCTTGAGAAAGAAAAGCTGGAGGCATCATGCTCCCTGATTTCCAACTACAGTATAAAGCTGTAATAATCAAAACGGTTTGGTACTGGCATAAAAACAGACATATAGGTCAATGTAACAGAACAGAGATCCCAGAAATAAACCCGCATATATGGTCAATTGATTTATGAGAAAGGAGTCAAAAATATACTCTGGGAAAAGGACAGTCAGTCTCTCTAATAAATACTTCTGGGAAAACTGGACCACTATCTTTATACCACACACAAAAATTAACTCTAAATGGATCAAAGATTTGAACATAAGATCTGAAATTACAAAACTCTCAAAGAAACTATGTCCTTGACATCGTTGTTGGCAATGATTTTTTAAAAAAACAAGTGGGAACACATCAAATTAAAAAGCTTCTGCAGAGCAAAGGAAATTGACAAAATGAAAAAGCAATTTACTGAATGAGAGCAAACCATATATGTGATAAGGGGTTAATAGCCAAAATATATGAAGAATTCATAGCAAAAAAAAAAAAAATTAATATTCTGATTATAAAATGGGCAAAGGCTTGAATAAGACAGTTTTCTAAAGAACGTACAAAGATGGGCAACAGGTACATAAAAAGGTGCTCAACATCACTAACCATCAAGAAAATGCAAATCAAAACCAAATTAAGATATTTCCTCACACCTGTTAGAATGGCTACTATCAAAAAGGCAAGAAATAGCAAATGCTGGCAAGGATGCAGACAAAAGGGAAATCTTGCACCCTGTTGGTGAGAATGCAAACTGGTGCATCCACTATGAAAAATAGTATGGAGGTTCCTCAAAAAATTAAAAATAGAACTAGGTATGATCCAGCAAATTCCACTGCTGGGTATATAGCCAAAGGAACCGAAAACACTAACTCAAAGTGTCTACTAGTGGATGAGCTGATAAAGAAAATGTGACACCTATGCATGTACATTTGCGCACGCACGCGCATACACACACATACACACACACACGAATATTATTCAGCCATGAAAAAGGCAATCTTGCTGTTTATGACAACATGCATGGACCTTGAAGGCAATATGCTAAATGAAATAAGTCAGACAGAGATAGACAAATACTGTGATCTCAGTTATTTATGGAAACTAAAAATAAACAAGAAAACCAGAACTCAAAGAGATATTGAGAACAGACCGGTGATTGCCAGAGGTGGGGGTGGGGGCATGGGTGAAATGGTTGAAGGGAGTCAAAAGGTACAGACTTCTAGTTACAAAATAACTCATGGTGATGTAATGCACAGAATTATACTGTACTGTATGTTTGAAAACTGCTAAGAAAGATCTTAAAAGTTCTAAGGAAAAAAATATAACTGTGTTAAAAAAAAAAAAAAAAGCCTCTTACTTGTCAGGTAGCAATTCTGCAATGAAGTTTTCTACTGACACCGCAGTCTGTTTTTCATGGATCACTCCAGTGCGACGCAAAGTATCTATCCGTTCTTGAGCCCCCTGAATAACAAGTGTAGGTTAGACACCATTTCAAGTTATTCAGTATTAAACATACTAATTTATGATTATACAAGCAATATATGCATACATTTATGTACAAATACATATATACTCACTGTAAACATTCAAATACAGAAGACAAAAAGTAAAAAAGTCCAATTGTGTTCCATCAGTATAGTATTAACAGTTTGAACTGTACTTTCCAAATTATTCCAATGTGCATTAGTATTTGGGTTGCTATTGTGAAATAGATTATTTTTATATTCTATGTTCCAACTGGTTATTACTAATATAAGGAAACTACGTAATTTTTAGTGCTGATCTAGCAAGAGGCCCTCTAAGTAAAAATCTTTTATCAGTCCCAGTAGTTGTTTAGTTGATTCTCTCTTGAATTTTCTGAGTAGGCAATCATATCGACAGTAAATATGTCTTTTCTCTTCTTATAACCTTAAAATATGCACCGAACTGGAAATGTGTACATTAGACCAAAGCTTATTCAGGAGTATTTTAACCATTTATGAAACAAAAGTGAAGGTCTGTGAACACTATACAGATAACTCAAAATCATGAATTAAATCTATTAGTTGAAAACTAAAAACTGGATTAATGAGAACAAGGTTTATTACTTTTATCTGAATCACTTCAAAAATAGCCATCATGAAGATGTGTGAGAATATGTTCGAAAAGCAAGATAAAAACTTCTACTTCTGAATTAAATCGGCCATGGATAAATACCTATTTTTATAATGGATAGCAGAGCTTAATAGTGAATGAGATAAAGTGATCAATTCTTATTCAAATGAAAACTGAGAAAGCTAGGACACTTCTAGAGACAACTGAATTTATCTCAGAGATAACTGAAAGAAAGAAGGTGACAACTGTATGAGGACAGGGAAACCAATTTAAGACATAAGCTTATCTGAGTGAGGAGTTTCTCCAATGTAGGATCTAAAATGGACATCCAGAAGGATGTTCCACCCCCTAAAGCAGCAGCCAATGACATATATCTGTGGAGAATGTCACACAGAAAATAAAATCCAGGAATCCAATCAGATGCTGAGAATGTGGATACAGAATAACGTACAAGAACAGGACTAAAAGATTGGTGGTTTTTGATGCTTGATGAAACATGGAATTCTCAGAGGAATATCTTTGTATTTGGATTTATTTTTAATTTATTGTATAGCTTTCATGAGTGTACTCATCTTGATAAATACAACTCTATACACAATTTTATTTTAAAAACCATATTGTCTTTAGGTATCTATTAATAGTTAATATAAGGAAATTACTTTTTATTCAGTTACAAAAAAGACATTAGCTTAAAAAGATGGACGAAAGAAGATATGATTTAAACTACAATAAAATCAGGACTGTATTTTTGCTTACTCTTATATCTCTAGTATCTAGCAGTGTGTAACCTAACAGGCATTCAGTAAGAACACATTACATGAAAAACAGAACAAAGGAAAAAATAAAGGGCTTCTGAAGCCTTATAGTGCTAATGTTAAGAACCTATTGTAAATATGGCTTCACCAAAGCTAATAATACTAAATGAGGCAGGTGTTGAATTTGAAAGAAAATATAACAGATAAGATAAACTTAATTCTTTATAATATATATTGTAAATAATATATATTTATAATATTGTAAATTTATGTAATTCACTCCTCCAAAGAGGTAGTTATGGCTTAATTTTAATTAAGAAGCTTAAATAAATAAATAAAAAGAGGTCAAATGTGTGGTGACAGAAAGATATCTAACTATGGGCGGTGAACACACAATGCAATATATATATATATATATATGCCTTAATGTTAAATTGTACACCTGAAACTTACTGGATTTCGTTAACCAATGCCACCATAATAAAAAATTAATAATTTTAAAATAGATTACGAACCCACATAAATTATAAATCTTTGAATTGAACCCAGCAAAAAAATAAAAAAAGAAAAAAGAAAAATAAATGTTAATTCAGTAACTGTTAGGGAATTAGTGGGATGTTTAGAAATTCATCCCTCTTTGAAGGTGGTATTTTAGCTACACATTACAACCAAGTATTTCTAGATTTTATGCTTCTGGAACAGAGACTAAGTTTGTTCATTTCCTTTATCCTACAGCTCTGGACTTTATACTTCATAGGGGTCACAAAATATTTCATTGAAATTAGCATCTATAAGAGAGATGAAAGTGAGCTAGGTAGACATTTTTAATTCTTTTTTTCTTTGCTTGTTTATGGAATCTGGAAGAGAAAAAGAGGGGGTTATACTGACCTCTCTTCTCCTCCAACCACATTATTAAACATGGCATCTTTTGGAGTCACAATTACAGACACTTTAATATTAGTCCCTACCAAGGGCTTAAGAATAGAATTTTACCTTTATTTTCTAGCAGTATAATAGGTGATCAAGAATTAGGTAATATAGAGGCTACACTGAAGTAATTATTTCAGAACTGAAGTAAGATACACAAAGGCCCCTAAGAGCTTATCCTGTACTCTAAGAACTTAGAGACTTGGTTTAGAATATTAAAATTTCATGCTTTTTCATATATGCTTGTAGATATTAATTACATCTGAATATGAGCTATAAAACAATGGTCATAACAATGACTGGCTTGTCATATTTAGTGCTATGTTTTTCATGATTGTGCCTTTTCTTGCTGATTTTGCTGTTTAAAATGGCCCCCAAGTATAGTGCTTTATAAAGTGCTGTCTAGTGTTTCCAAGCACAGGAAGACTGTGATGCACTTTACAGAGAAAATGGGTATGTTAGATAAGCCTCATTTAGACATGAGTTACGGTACTGTCAGCCATGAGAGTTCAATGTTAATGAATCAATGTTAATGAATATATATATATATGTAAAATATATATGTATTTTATATATAGTACATATATATGTATTTTATATATAGTATATATATATATATATACGTACATATATATCAAGGCATATTTAAACAGAAGCAAATATAAAACAAAATTATGAATTGATCAGCTGGCAAAAATGCTGTGACTACAAGCTCATAGGAACCTAACCCTGAAGAAACAGAATTAAGTGTAAAGTATTATTAATAATGACAGTAATAAAAACTTATAGGACTCAAGGGTTATTATATCTTTAGTAATTGATTTGAACACTGAGTTAAGATCTCTTTTAGGACTACTTAACTTTCTTTTTGTGTTCTCTGCATGATTCCTCCCCTCCCCCCAATAATCGTAACCAATCTTAGGTTTCTTTAAAACTCCCCTGTATCTTCATAACACTATAGAGCTGTCTAATTAAAAACCAAGCTTACCATTATTTCAGTATGTAAAAACCAATTAGCTCCATAGAAACCACAGAATTATCAGAATTATAAAAAAATTAACTGCCTGTTTCTATATCCTGAAAAAGGTGTTCTGTTACTCACTTTTAATCCAGCTGCATAGCCTACTGGTTGAGGGGCAATGTTGGACTGAACAGCTTCCCCTATAACCACGGCTAAGCCAAAGACCTCCTGGAAGGCATCCCGGATAGCAGCAACTTTTACTTCTTTATTTGAAGTCACTACAATATCCAGTTCACCTCCAGATTCTACAAAGACCAGAAGAAAAGTTTGATTCAAAAATAATGGAATTCTCATAATTCCCACCATGTTAACATTTAATTTGCAAAATTATCACTAACCTCACAGAATGATCCAAGATACAGGCATCTTATTCCAACAAACGCTTAGTCCTGAACAGTATACCAAATTTTCCGTAGTTTTAAAAACGAGAATTTAATTTAAGCAGAAGATGGCGCATAACTTTTAATGGTTCTGAGTATCACATCTACCACAAATAGAGCATACTGTTCTGTAGTCTGTGAAATACTGTTCCAGAATTTATTAGTAGCTCCCCGTGAAAACAGTGTTCTGTGGTCAAATAAGCTTGGGAGATGATGCATGCCATATTTCTTTCTTGGAAATTTACAATGCACATTAACATAAAGATTCTGAGAAATCCAACAATTAAAAATCATGGCTTTAACCCAATACTTTTCATACTTAAATCTGTTTGTGGAATACTTTTTTAGCATATAATAACAACTCCTAAAAAGTGTTCTACAGTATCGATTTGAGAAATAATGTTATAGCCACTATGAAAAGTTTATTTTTTACTATATTACTCTATTAATTTAGCCAAGTTTCATTTTCTGATTAGTTTAAACTCTGGACTGACACATTTACTGCATTTTTAAGATAGCAAATCAAAATAGTTTTTCTGTTAATAAAGACATCCATCTATTATACACTAAATTCTAATACCATATGGATGCCATAGTTGCCAGTCCTTCATCTATGGAGCAATCACAGAAACTAAATATCTGGCTTGTGAAGGGTAAGTTACACATTTGGGATGCTCTATAGAAAATGAAAATGACTATTACTGATATAATTTATCAGAGTTGCATTAAACAAGACTACCATAAAATGTGCTTTTTTATCTAGAAAATAGTTTAAAATATGAGTTAAACATTTTTATTTTATGTCCCCATCACTGAAAACAAAAAGCATATACCACAAATGGATATTTATAAATTATACATCCATTACTGTCCTAACACAAATATGCAAGCAGAAATAAAAAGTAAAATACCAACTTTTATAAAACTTGAAATTGAAAAAGGCTAAGAGCGATATGAAATTAAAATATTTTAAAACATTTTTAATATTTCAATTATTCAAAAACCTGAGTACTATTTAAAGTAATTTGATCAAATATGCCTGATCGTTTTTAAAATCTTGATCTAACATTTTGTGATACGCTGAATTCAAAGGCCTGGTCCTAAGCACAGTATATTTTGCTACTTGGCATTAGGCAATCACTGGTAAGAGATTTCTTGAGTTATAAAATATTTTTCCTCGGAAACGATGCTATGTTTCTCCCTAATATCTTGTAGAACAATTGAAAATATTTTCCAAATATTTGGGCTTTCTATTATGGATCCCTTTTTTCCTAATTGACATAACGTTCCACAGATCCTATCTTCACTGGAATTTCAGAAGTTACTAAAACCTAAAAGCAATGGCTCACATAGGAGAGAAAAAAATACCCTTTTTTTTCCATTTTTTTCTCATACATGTGGGACATATCTCTTGACCCTAGTTGAGTACTATCTCCATTAAGCTTCTGCTCAAAAGGTTTTTCAGACTTTTTGTTGATGACCAGTGCCACTTTTCATGATAACGAAGGGAGAATTAATTAAAATGTAGAAAGTTAAACTGTGTTAAAGTCCATATCTAATAGCTCTTGTGCTTTTTGATATATTTAATATTGTTAAATCAAGTGATTTCTAGAATATTTGTATGAAAATATTGTAAGTTTCACTTTGAGTTTTGTTAGATAAGAATGGTCTTGCTTTTGCTGCCTGTCAGGAAAGTGTCGGCTTTTTCACACTCACTGTAACTTTTTAAAGCTAACTGATTAAGATTATATGTTATGATATTATCTAATATCCATATCTAATAGCTAATAGCCGTCTCTTTTTTCCCCACTCCTTGTTTTTTTGCCTTTTTCTTGATGTCATGCTGACTACTCATTTGAAAAACAGTCTTGGGTTTGAGTCCTGACTTTATCATTACCCAGCTTCATTATCTTGCTGAAGTCACTGAGTTTATTTCTTCAGAGAAAAATACCTATTACCTCACAGGGCTTGCTCTAAGAATAATTGCTTTCACTGTCTAACACAGTACCCATTAAAAGAGCAAGAGCTCCAAAAATACTAATTCCTTTCTTTCTCTCATTCAAAATAGAAGCTTGTGAAAAAAAAGCATATGATACATTCATTATAGCAAACTTAATTATTAATATATAAAAATCAATATATATGGTAGGGTCCGATTTCTAAATCCTTTGGCAGTTATAAACACCAAGAATACAGTTGATTTAATTCTTGATTCAATTTTCTACTTCAAGGGAAGCAAAGTGACTAAATGTAAAAAAAAAATGAACATGGTTTCAATTTGGCTCCACCAAGCTATGTGACCTAAAATACCTTAAATCTCTCTGAACCTAGCTTCCTCATCTAAAACTTGAGGAAAATAATACCTACTTTGTAGAGCTCTTGTGAAGATTAGTGTTTGGCAGAGTAAGCATTTAATAAATGGTACTTATCATTATTATATCTGGTTCTCTGACACTTAAAAGATACTAAACTACCAACACAGTCAAGACTCATGAAGGCTATTGACTTTTAACTGCCACTGAAAATCTCTATTCAGGTACCTTAAAAAAAGCTTTGGCTTTTAAGTTACCTTCAACAAAATCACTAATAACTGGTAAGTGATACTGCTAAGCAATTATGTTTTTTCACATAGTGGATATATACATTAAAAATTAAATGGAATACAGTATGTCTGGAAGATTTTTGTTAACGAGGATTCGAAAATGGTTAAAACAGCTTTCACAATAAACCTAGTAATCAGATATTATTTAATAGATCAACTTCCTCTAAAAATATTATTGAGTTAAGCATAAATACAAAATAGATATTGGATAAACATCAAAACCTAATATGAACAAAGCATCACTTTAAATATCAAGTGAATAAAGGAAAATTCATAAAAAGCAACACTAACCATATTTATACTTAAAATCAGTAAGTATGTACACTATGAATTCATATCCTTATCACTCCTCCAAAGTTCATTCTGAATTTTCAAAACGTATTTAATGGTATTTAACTAAGAAAAAGAGGAATTAAAATAACAGAAACTAATACTTGACAATCAACTTAACACAAGAGGTGCTTACTTTGGCACCGCATATGCTAAAGAATATCAGGGGATTTTCACTGATTACAAGACCTGTGGAATTACAATTAGTGGCTGACACTGGCACAACTTTTAAAAAATATGGCAGCTGCTGGTCTATCTTAAGTACGTACTGATATATGGAGCCATGCCAGGGTCCAGCGTTGTAATCATGCTTTCTACTGAATGTTTTGTTTTATCAAGCACAGATTTCACCATGGGATTTCCAGCCACACCCTGCATAAAACAAATTAACATTTAAATATCCACTCTAAGCAAAGGAAACTATGATCACCTGATAATTAAAAAAAAAACTTCTTTAGGTTTTCAATGCATCACAGACTCATACTTTTGTAAAGTGTAAGAAAAATAAAGTTATGTCAATGTTAAATTGCTATTAAGTTTCAAAATGTTTACTCTCAATTTCTCTTTCTATCACAAACCAATAGCAGTCTACAGACCACATTTTGAATACTACTCGCCTGGGAAGTATGTATACTGCATACACATTTGTGTGTGTACATATTTATTTCATCTCTATGTATATGTATATATTATTTCATTTCTATTTATTTATTTATTTAAAAGATTGGCAAAACTTGTCCATCTAGGTCCCAAATAAATATTATAATTAGATGTCTCCATAGACTCATACTTTGTTCTCTAATAAAAATAAAAATAGTAAAAACATCTCATCTTTATTCCTCTAAAGCTTCCTACTAATTTACTATACAATATTCTGCTATGTCCTACTAAGTTTTTTCTTTTTTTCCTAGTTCCCATTTCTTGCTTTGTTCATTCCCAATTTCTCCCTTTTAAGCCACCCCTATTCTTCTGGATTCTCTTTCCTCCAGTAACAACTGACATTCAATATTATACTTTATCACATAGTATCGTATTGTACCATACCGTATATTAATTATATTATTTATTATATTATATTATATATTATATTACATTATATTAATTTTGGGTGCACAGTGTGGTGGTTAGACATTTATACAACTTATGAAGTGATTCTGATAGGTCTTGCACTCACCTGATTCTTAAAACCACACAATT
Organism: Pteropus medius; assembly: GCF_902729225.1. Lineage (NCBI taxonomy): Eukaryota > Metazoa > Chordata > Mammalia > Chiroptera > Pteropodidae > Pteropus > Pteropus medius. The sequence continues at coordinate 18,874,140 of NW_024352785.1, read as the reverse complement.
AAAAGGAACCAGGTCTGAGTACTTCCTTCTTGAGCTACACCTCTCTCAAGGTAAAAGATACTAGAGAGAGCAATGACCCAAGGTGGCATCTGGCTAACATGCCATGACTCCACCTCTTCCAACCTACCATTAAACTAAGGCGATTCAGAAAAAAGATGAGTTCATTAACAGTGATATTTAAAACTGCTGACCAACCTTATGCTGAATATTAGAAGAGTTATTCAGAAGACCTGTGGAGTTGAACTAGGTATTACAACTGATAACTGATACAATGACACACGCTCTTAACAAGGAAAAAGTGACAGTCCTCATACAAAGAAAACCTTAAAAAAGCAGAGGAATATAAAAAAGCCAGCTTAGAAAAATGCCATCTTCATGAAATATGAAGCTTTAATGCTATAGGTCAGTTAACCACCTACTAACCTAAAGGTGTTTAATTAAATTGCAGCCACACCATCAGATAGAGTGATTTCAAAATTCATCAAGAAAAATAAATGGAAAAGATTAGTAAAGAAAAAATTTATAGAAAAGAGAAATCAGCAAACTTATACAGCCAAAAACTGATGTGTCTTTATGAATGCAGAGATTTGGAACTGACCTAGCTTACTCATCAATGAACACTCCCCCAACCCCGCCTCAGCAGAGCAGGTTTTCAATACATATTAATATAACAGAATCACAATAATTAAAATAGTATGGTACTACTGCAAAAACAGGCAGAGCAGTGGCACAGAATACAAAACCCAGACACTGACATTAGCCCCCAATCTGGAAACTGAGATAAAGGTGACATACCAAATCACTGGGATATGATGTTGAAACAGTCGATTAAGTGGTCGGGGAAAAAATTAGACTTCTACCTCACATAATACAGTAAAGTATGTATCAGTTATATTAAATTGGTAAGTGTAAAAAAGCATAAAAGAATAAGACATCACAGAAAAACATTTATCATATATTGTGGTGGGAAAAGGTCATTTTTATCATTAAAAAAACTGAAAAGAAGAAAAGAATTATAGAAATGAGTCCTGAAAATTTAGAAGTTTTTGTGTCAAAAAGCACAATAAAATTAAAATGTAAGATAAAAATGGAGAAAACTGCAACATATAGCATATAATAAAATATTCTTACTACATTGAGCTCTTATGAATTCATCAAGAACATCATCCTAATTCAAAACTGGGCAAAGAATAAAGACGTCACAAAAGAAAACTATAAATAGCAAAAAAAAATCACATAAAAAATGTTCAAATTCAGTAACAAAGAAGTGCAAATTAAAACAAAGTATTTTTTTTGCCTATAAAATTAGAAAATGTTGTATTTCAAGTTAATAATCAGTACTAGCAAGTAAAAAATGCCGTGACATATTGCCTTCCTGAAGAGCAATATGTATTAGTAATTTTTAAAATGTTCCCACTGACATTCATCAAGAAATAATCCTGATAAAACAGAGATGAACATAAAGATTTGTATATAAGAGTGCTCATCACAGTTTTATTGATAAGAATTACAATTAGAAAATGTCAAAACACATTTGTAAAATAAAACATGGGAAATAAATGCAATGACATGCAAGGCGAAGCAGCCAGAAAGAAGAAAAATATTTTGTGACTAGAAAGATGTTCCTGATATATGATAGGCAAAGACAAACAAAAAAAACCACAAAATAGTGTCTGTCCACATGTCACTACTCCAATTTCATTTATTAAAAAAGAAGTACATCTACACAGATATGCACATACAAAACACATAAGAGGAACTGTGGAAAACTGGCAATAAGATTAATAAAGATATTTTTTCCTTATACCATTTTGCATTTTCAAAATTCTCTCTAATGAACATCTATTAGTTACATAATTTAAAAACTAAGCGTGGTTTCAAAGTAAATACTGCTTACCTTAATAAAACCCCAGAGTCCACCAGCAGATGCTTCATCCTGACCTCTACCAATTCTAGGATCTTCTTGTTCCTCTGGAAAAGTAATGGCCGATGTGGTTTCAGTTCCCTGGGCCAGAGATGTCAAACTGGCTTGCTGAGTAATGGGAGTTGGCAAAATACCTAGTCAAAGGTAAAAAAATGTTTAAAATGCATAATTTATTACATAAATTCCTAGAAAAAAGAAGATATAATAGATGAAATGAGTACTTCAAAACGGCTTAAATAATGTAACTACATACTCAGGCATTTCAAGATTGAGTTATGGACTCAAAAATTCACCTAAAGCTTTATAAAATGCAAGTTAAACAAAATTCCAGAAAAGAAATTTCTTTCATTTTCATAGGCTTACACCACCTGTCCTAAAAATGGACAAAAAGTACATGTATTAAAAAGTACTTCATATTTGCTCTATTTAGCACTTAGATGTGGACAGCTATAGTTCTATTTTCTTTTACACATAAAAATAATTGATGTGAGAAACCAAGCCCATCAGATAAAACATGTAACAATTAGTACACATACTCTGTATGCCCTATTTTAACTCAAAAAAGGAAATTCACATATACACTAACATGGGTATAATATTTATTACTCTACAAAAAATTTTATTTATAAAGGTAGATTCACAAAGTTGGATAATAAAAATCACAAAGTTGCTTCCTTCCCTAAAATGAGAAACAACAGGCAGAAGATGACATGGATGAAGTTTTGATACTGGTTTCCAATAACCATTGGAATAGGAGGTATAGCTGACCTCGAAAAGGAAATGGTCCAATACCACCAACTTATGGCACATATGAGCTTTTATTTGGTTGTGAATTTTTACCTGGCTAAATAAAACTACTCCCTGGATCATTCGGTCCTGATAATTTTTTAAATAAAGCTTTAAAAAACTCTCATACTTCACCCTGAAGTTTCTCTATAAGTGCACAAAATGTCAGGACAAAATTTTGGAATTTTGTCTGACACTCTATATGCTAATCACATACTACTAAGTTTTACAACATATAAAAATCATATACTGTCACAGCAGTTTTATTTTAATATCTTAAATAGGAAAAACAAAAAGAAGAAACAGGAAACCAAAGAAATGCATTTAAAACATGAATGCAGAGAAACTGGAACCCTCGTACACTGCTGGTGGGAGAGCTGCTTTGGAAAGTAGTCTGGCGATTTTTCAGAAGTCAGCAATTCTCTGTCTACATACATACCCAAGACAAATGAAAATATGTCTATATTAAAACTTGTACACAAATGTTCATAAAAGCAGTATCCATAATACCCAACGAGTGAAAATCCAAAAGTTCATCAACTGATGAACTGAATAAACAAAATGTGGTCAATCCATACAATGGAATATTATTCAGCCATAAAAAGTAAAGAAGTACTGACACATCCTACAAGGATGAACCTTGAAAATATTATGTTAAGAAGCCAGTTACAAAAGACCGCATTTTTGTAAGATTCCATTTATATGAAACGTCCAAAATAGGCAAATTCACAGAGACAGAAAGTAGATTAGTGCTTGCTTAGATCTGTGAGGATTTGGGAGGAAGAAAGAAGTGACTGCTAATAGCAACGGGGTTTCTTTCTGGAGCAATTAAAAGGTTCTAAAATCGATTGTGGTGATGGTTACACAACTCTGTAAATACATTAACAAGTACTGAACTGTACACTTTAAATGGGAGAATTACATGGTATGTAAATTATATCTCAATAAAGCTGTCATTAAAAAAATAAAACATTACCTATAGCCATTTATTTCAAAGTATCAGTAAGAGAGAATTACCTGTTACTGGAGGTGCAGAAAATGATGGCATCAGAGGTGTCTGGGGAGCTCTTCCTGCATGTCCCCTTGTAATGTCGTAAGCTGAACCAACAGAAAATCCAGATGTAGGAGGACCGGAAGAGGGTGCAGATAGAACAGTACTTGGGGCAGAAGTTGAAGTTGGGAAGTGAGGTAAAGGAGGATTACTGAAGGTAGCAACAGTTGGTGGAGAAACAGGAGGTGGTACAGAAGTAAGAAGGGGTGGAGCAGAAGAAACTGGTGAAGGAGGCACAAAAGGCAACGATGCAGAAGGCCCCACAGGAGGAAGAGATTGCTGAGGGGTAGAGTATGCATGTGGTGGCAAGGATTGCATAGAAGATACATTTGGAGAAGAAAAGGAACTGGTTGCAGCTAGAAAAAAATGGGGAGAAAAAAACCACTAAATTAGAAATGCTTTTCACTTAGTTTTCAAAGTATCGCTTTACTTTCTTCCTGCAAAACTATTAAATATAACAGATCATATCCCAAGAATTATTTTTTAAATGTGTAATTTAGAATACACAACAAACACGATTCAATGCAAATGACTTTTAACTCCCATAAGTAAAAGGAGCAGCTATCTAAAATTATGGTACTGTTCATAAGATCTGTTATTTGTCTGTTTTCATGTTTTAATAGACTAAAACTATTTTTAACTCCTGCTGAAATGAGCATAATATACACACTGAAGGTCCAACTACTTTGGTCAGATTAATCACCACACAGAGTCACAGAACATGAGACAAAACTTTTTAGTATATTTTTGTCATATGATTTATCATCAATATGAAAATAAGGTACCTTTATATAGCAAAACATACATGTTTCCTGTCTTTGGGCCTAAATAAAAAAAGACCTATTTCCCTTCATCTTGGCAAAGACCAGAGATGTTTTAAAATACGCATTCTCTTTTTACCTAACTCTGAGAAAAGGTAAAAGTCTCTTTATTATCTTCAAAACACACTAGATGCTAGACACTAGACAACTCCATGTACCTAAAGGAAGTGGGGTGGAAGACAATGCAGCAGCAGCAGCCAGTCCAGCAAGATTTGGTGGAGGAGTTCCAGGTGGTGTCGTCTCTATTCCACTCTCTTCCATCATTTTTCTTCAATTATGGTGTACTGTAAAAATATAAAAATGTACTAAGTATTACACAGTAGTCAAAAGTATATTTTTAAGGCTTGTATAGTGAGAGAATAATTTCATTGAATAATCATTAAAGGATGGATGTCTGTCTTAATGTTTATAATGCCATTTATTTCCAGATGAAGGGTCTGTCAAAATTCCTAAGTCTGTGAGAATATTAAATATGTAAGCATTTCATACACGTACTTTATAATTAGAAAAAAATTTTATGCTCACTATATAACTAATCATCCAATATACTGGTAAATAATATATACTATTATATAAGCAGTAAATTATATTAGTAAAAATTTAAATAATAAATTACTAATTTAATTTGTCACATGAATATTAGATTTATATCTAGGTTCCAGTCATTATTACATTTAAAATAAAAATAAATTATTTAAGTTTTTGAAACGCTTCCTCTCTCCCCATAAAGCTTTGTATGTGGGCTACTCCTCTTGTTAACATTAAAAAATAATAAAAAATACTCAATTCTTGGTTTTCCTAGTTCATATTCTAAAACATACCCAGTAATGGCTGAATGATATGTCTCAGGTTTTAGAAAAGTTAACTAGAGCAAAAATGCCACTAGATAGCAGGGTCCTAACAGATGACAACAGATTATAAAAAATGGGAGAATGCCTTTAAAAATTATTCACTTTCAAGCCTGTCTCTAGTATAAACTCAAAACTTTTAAATATACCAAATATGTTGTTGATGTTTTTACTCATTTAACATTCAGTGAAGGTCAACTGCTTGCCAAGCACTGTACTGATGCCTCTGGAAATATAATGAAAACAAAAACAGGATACTTACACTTCAGTACAGGAGATAATTAAAGAATAACATTAATGTAGAATGAATTATAGCCTGGATTATGTGCTCTGAGCATAAGAACACAGATGTTTTACATGTTTGATTTTCTTTTCTTTCTTTCTTTTTTCTTTTTTTTTTCTTGCAATATGATTTTTGACTTGAAGGTCTGGGAAGGGTCTGTCAGGAAGTCACATATAAACTGAGATGTGAAGGATGTGCAGAATTTAATTAGGCGAGGGAAAGGCAATAAGGAGGGCAGATTCTAGAAAAAGTGAATGTACAAAAAGTATAAAGACCCTATAAAGTAGAAGGACCAAGATACATTCAAGAAAACCCATGTCGCAAGGAACAGAAAAGAAAAATGGACCTAGAGACACAGGCAGGAGCCCAGACTGTGTTGAGCTTTTTAAGCCAGGCTAAGGAGTTGGTTTTTCTCAAGAACATGACGTCACTATGGGGCATTTAGGCTGGAAGTGACCTTTCTTTTGTTTTGTCTTTTAACTTTTTTGAAGAAATTTTATATTGACAAAAAGATACAAAAATAGTACAGAGTTCATAAGTACCCTTAACCCAGCTTCTCCCAGTAACAGTATCTTATATAACTATAGCACAATGAATCAAACCCAGAAAATTAACATTGGTACAATACTAGTAACTAAAATACAGACTTTATTAGGACTTCACCTGTTTTTATATTTGTGCACGTGTGCATGTGTATGTGTAGTCCTATGTTCTATAAAATCTCATCATATGTAACAACTCATGTAACCACCATCACAATCAGGGCACAAGTGTTCCATCACCCTCAAGAAATTCCCTGATGCTGCTCCTTTATCACACCTTACCACCAACCACAAGCCCTGGCAACCAAATATTCTCTATGTTTTCTCATTTCGTGAATGTTTCAATAGAATAATACACAACATAAACCTATTGAGATTGGCTTTTTTTCATTCAGCATAACGCCCTTCAAATCCATCAAGTTGTTGGATGTATCAATAGTTAGTTCTTTCTTATTGCTGAAGAGTACTCCAGTTTATAGATGTACCACCGTTTATCCATTAATCTGTTGAAAAACATTTAGGCTGATTCCAGCTTTTGTCAATTTACATTTGTGTTTTGAAAAGATTCTTTTCATGACAATATGCAGATTGGGCCATACGGTAGTCAGTAGTCAGAGTAAATGCAGAGACTATTAAGCAGGACGCAGAAGTACTTCACATAGAAAGTGATAACACCCTGGACTTTTAGGGATGTGGGGAAAGAGGGTACCTGTCTCCTAAGGGTCATTTGGCAATGCCTGGAGACATTTTTGGTTGTCAAAACTAGAGGAGTACTACTAGTATCTACTAGGTAAAGACTGAGGATTCTGCTAAAAATCCTACAACACAGGACGGCCACCACAAGAAAAAATTATCTGGCCCCAAACATCAATAATGCCAAGGTTGAGAAACTTTGGCCTAGATTAAGGTGATGATACTGGAGATAGAGAAGCACAGATTCAAGAAATGCTTAGGTGGTTAGATTCAGTGACAGACTGGATATGGGAGCAATGAGGAAGAGAGGCATGACTTGGACAACTGGATAGATGGTAGTGCCATTCGCTAAGAGAACATTAAAAAGGTCAAGGTGTTTGATTTGGGGGAAGGGTGGTATGTAGTGTTTAATATTGGACATGCCAAGTTAACTCCCTTGAACCATCCAAGGAAAGGCAATGACTTGGTCTGCAGCTTAGAAACCACATAAGTGTGGGTCTTTTGCATTTACTGATAGTCTCTAAAGTCATGCTCTGAGATAGGTTAAGAAGAGAATACCAAATGAAAAGAGATGACCCAACCAATTTCTGAATAACCAGGCAGAAGACAAGCTAGCAGAGAAGAATGAGAGATGACCAGAAAGAAAACTTGAAGACTGTGGTGTCCAAAAGCCAGAGTGTTTCAAGGCAGGCACAGGTGCAGAGACACCAAAAAGGATGATATCTGAAAAATTTAACGATTTGCCAAACTGGAGACGAATGTAGTGAGAGCTGTTTCCATGGAAAGAGTGGGGATAGAAGCCAGTTTGAACTGGACTGAGGAGTGGGAGTTAAGGCAAATGGGCACAACACTTTCAAAAGTTTGGCTGCGAATGCAGAGGAAAGATCTATGGCAGTAAGTAGAGAACAGAGATCCAGGGAGGCAAAATCCTTTCATTCTGTACCAAAATACCAAAGGTAGATAACCTGGGGCAGAAACAGCCCTCAGGGGATTTTTACCACTCCCAGCAAAAGTTCTTTCTTCTTCATCGTCCCATTTTTTCTATTAGTTATTCATTTCCTTCTACAGACGCTACCAAAACCTTACAGTGATTAGTGGAAGTCAGATTTAATAATAACCTTGATCCCTAACATTAAATACCTTGGCAAAGGAACCTGTACAATGTATACAACCCATAACATGAAATCAATGGTCATTTTTTTTTTTCAGTCTTTAAAAGCATTACTATCTGAGAACTGGCTCAAAGACAATATTGGGTAAGTTGTGTATATATAAATGTAATACCTTCTACTAAAAAAAAAGCTGTTGTGATAAAATAACAATGAAGTGTCAGAGTGGGTAAAGGTTTTAATGCTCAAGTCTGGGCACAAAACGTGAATTAATGTACAAACATTAAAGTGGATGGCTATTTATTTAGATACAAGGAAACAGGATAACGGTGCTTTGATAACCGTAAAAACACTACAAGCAAGTATTGTACTACTACTGGTGAAAAAGATGGTCTGTACTACCAGAGAGTGAATGCCAGGGCAGGGTCTGAGTTTTGTCTCTGCAGTCTCAGCTCTGATCCCAAAATAAACTTCCATAAATGTTCACTGAGTTAAATAGCAGCTGTACAGGAGAAAAACTAGAATGCCAAAATGTGTCATGTTCGCAGAAATGTACAGGCTCTTAAAAACTCTACTTTGAATGACAAAAACTCTCTTGGATAAAATTCTGCCAACCTAGGATATGGGCTACTCCGTAAACTTGCCTGAAGCAGGTCCCAGGAACAGAGAGTAGAATACAAAAGCACCCTGGAGCAGCACCTGGTACTGACCAGGGAACCTAGAGGATAGTAAGCTATTTCTCATTACCGGCCCGGTTTGTTGACCTAGGAGTTTCCAAGGCGGGAGCGGCCGAAATCCTGTTACTGGAGACGGTGGCCTGCCCCCAGGATATGCCACGTCTCCAGGCCAGGCTGGGCAGGGCTAAGGTCAGCAGGCGCCAGCCGCTGGTCTCTCCCCTGCGGCCAGAGCACTGGAAGGTGGAGCCAAATGACCAGGGGCGCCGGCCTCGGTCGGACAAGAGCAAAGTGCCGGAACAAGAGCCCCCAAACCGCACCCATAGTGCAACCCGCGGTGGGGTCTCATTGTGTGGAGAAGCGCACCAGTTCCCAGGATGCACCCTGCATGATCCCACAGCCTACGCCAGGAATGAACGACTGGGGCTCCGAAAAGACCCTCGCCTACCGTGGCGCCGGCCAGCCCGCCCACTTTGCAAGGACTGCTTCCCTTGGCGCCTGGCTTTGGCGCCCGCTTCCCGAGCCGCCGCCGTCCGCATGCACGCGCGTTGCTCCCAGGCTGATGCTCACCTGGGGACCCAAGAGAGTGTCTGCGTAGCAGCTGAAAAGTAGGGGACAGGGAGTCGGGAAGTTGAGACTATGGCTCCAGGAAGACGAGGAAGATGCAGACAAGAGTTCCCTCCGCACGTCCCCGCCTCCAAGATGGCCACCGGCGGCGCACGCCCCTGCGGCTGCCACGTCGGCGCTCCCCGCCCCGCGCCCCGTCCCGCCCCGCGCCCCGCGCCCTGCGCCCCGCCCCTCTCGCCAGGAACCCCGCCCCTCTCGCCAGGAACCCCGCCCCCAGCCGCGGTTCGAACCTGTCTGAATACCTCGGTTGGAAGATCCTTTTGCCCTCCTAGGCTAGGCGCTGCCTTCCTACGGAAGCATTCTCCAGTAGGCCTGTCCTCCTTTCCACTCCGCATCCCCCACATGCGAGAATGCACCTTTATTCTGTGCCGTGGCCGCCCACGGAGATAGAGATGAGCCAGCCAAGGTTATCTAGTCTCTTCTCCACCTCTTGGCAGGACTGCACTGCAGAAACAGGGGATTTATCTCATGTATTTCAGATTTCTAGAAACAGCAGTTGCATCAGGAGATAGCCGGGTGGGGAAAAGGTAGCAGCTAATGTACTTATTTTTCCACCGAGTTCATGTATGAAAAAACAAAGACAAAGATGATCAACTTTCTAAATCTTATACGTTCCACTTAAAACAGTACCTGAAACAGTCTGTGCTCAATAATATACATTAAATAAATCAATGAATGGAGTGCAATAGAAGAAAATAAGGAATTTGAAATCAAAAGTCCTGGTTTGGGTCTGGGACTACCCTAATGCCAGTTGTGCAGTTGCATGACCTTGTATAGGTTACTTAGTCTCTCTAAGTCTCCATATTTCCATCTGTAAAATGGGAATAATATGTGTCTAACTCAAGCAGGTAACAGAGTCAAATAAAATAAGGCATATGAAAGCACTTTTTAAACTGCCAAATGTTAAACACATGAAAAGTTGTTTTTCTTGTTCCCAATGCCTTCAGGAACCCATTCATAGGTTTAACATTAATTTATGTCTTGGACTTGATCATTGTAAGCATTCTAAAATTCCTCGCCAAAAAGTTAATGCTATTTAATTATGTCTTGACTTCAGATCTTGCTTTGCAACTACAGTAGGTTGTTCCCTTTGGTGATGACTCTTATCCCATCCACTGAGAATGTATGTAGGTGGCTGTCTAGGTTATGCTCCAGAAAGTGCTGTTTAGGGTGGTGCTGAAAATAGTTATCATCTCTATCTTCTTTGGTCAACACCCTTAATAGCTAAATGGTCTTTTGGTTTCTTTATTCATTCAACAAATATTTATTAGTGGTTACAGTATGCTGAGCAGTGGTACCAGAAATGTAGCAACAAACAGACAAGGTGTCAACACTTAAGGAGCTTTCATTTTCATAGGAGAGAAAAGCTATGAACAGGAAAATAAACAAAGCAAGTATTGCTGGTGACAGGGACATTGAAGAAAATTGATAGGGTGATATGATATAGAGTAATTAGGATAGGCCACTTCACATAAGATGAAAGTGAGGGGCTTCTCTAAAGAGGTGAGATTTGAGTAGATACTTGTAAAAAAATCAGGCCTAAGGTTATCTGGTAAGGTAACAAAATATGTTAGATAGAGGGCAATGAGGGGCATCAATGGAAAATGATAGCTTCATGATAGAACAAAAAACTGCTTCATTCCGTAAAGTTTGTAATAGTCATATCAATAGAGAAGCACGTATTTTCAGGTGGAGAGGAGCGAGGCTGAGACTCTGTGTGTCTGCAAATACCCAAAGCATGAAAATAGGAAAGACAAATACCCAAAGCATGAAAATTCAAGGAAGAAAACGTGAGGTCTCATGACAAATACAAAATAATAGGGGAGAACACAAATCATGTGGCATGACTACTTGGTGCTATGTTAAAAATGCTTTACCTTTTTCATACAGCTTTTGGGATAGGAGTAATTGCAGTTGGCAATCAGGAAATGGAGCTATGTTGTTCTGTTAGTGCATTTTTTTCATGCACCATTGCTTTTATGAAACAGCTCATCCCTTTTTGAGACTCTCTCTTCCCTTGGATTCATGATGCTGAATTAATCTCTTCTCCTACTCCTTTCAATTACTACTTCTGTCTTACAAAATTTATTATTTTGTTAGGTCCTCCCATCTTCTCATTTGAGAAATACCTATTTCTCATGGAGATCACACACTGGAGTCATTTAACAGGGGTTTAGGTACTGGCTTTGTCACATTTTACTCCCCAGACACACCGTATGAGAGCCAACGCTGGGGCTTATCTCACGTTCCTCCTTTTGGGAAAGATAGTAAACAGCACAAAGTCAACAAATCTTCACCTTTTGCCTTGCAAGAGCCACTGCGTATCACCTACCAGTGCCCCGACTGCCTCCATCTTTCTGCATGCTCGCTCCTGTCCCACTACATTAGCTGGAAAGGATTCAGATGCTTGGCATACCGCTTTTAAAGATTGCTAATCCCACTTGTACATTCCCGTCTTATAGATAAGAGAAAAAATCCGCTCTTAGAATTTTAACAGAAACCCTCATGCCTGCCTCTTTCTAATCTTTCTCCAAAACTTAAGTTCAAGTTTCTAACTACGTAAAAAGTTCACCATCTTCTCAAATTCAATCAAGTAAGAGATAAATTCATCACCTTATCTATAAAACTGTTTTCGGATTTTGCCTTTTCAATTTCATTAATACTAACATTAATATCCAGTAGTCAGAAAAAAAATATTTCTCAGCCCTCCCTTCTCCACCAACTGTAACCATCAAGACCCCAAACTTGTGAAAGTTTCCTACCGCTTTGGTAGACCGTGGTAAAGCTCTTTGGAAAAAGTACCTCAGAGGCAGAAGTAGAAGCAGGTGGGCCCTTAGGAACTTAGTGAAACCTTCCAAGGGAGGAATGATGAAGTCAGGACTAAGGAGACAGCGTCTGCGTGGAGTGGGTATGGTCAAATGCAGATCCTGCATAAAGTCAGCAGTTTGCTTTTTTCAGAGACCTGATTCTACAAGCACAGTTCTCTCTATAAGCAAACATAAATTCAGATTTTATTTCAGATACTAAACACTTCTTTAAAGTTTGATTTGTTTTTTTTTTCCTTAGGTAATATATGAACACATACAAAACTTGAAAATACAAAATAGTGTGTAGTGACAAGTTTCTCTCACAAGCCTGTTCTCCAAACTCATAGTTCTCCTTGTAGAAAACCACTGCTCTGTATCTCACAAGCATGTATGAGATATATATTCTTTTTCTTGTGTTTTTTACACAGCTGGAAATACATTAGGTATACTACATATTGTACCTTAGTGCTTGGTGTGTTTGTGTCTGTGTGTGTAAAATACAACATGTGTATGTAAAATACTGCACATACATATCCATATATATCTTGGAGCTCATTCCATAACACTATATTTACAGTACTGCATTTATAAAAAGCTACATATGCTTCCATTAAATGGATTAGACTGCCAATAATTTCTTTAATTTGTCTCAGTTCCTGAACATTTAGTTCATTCCAAACTTTTGCTAACATCAGTAATACTATACTGATTCTACCTGATAGATGCCGTTTTATACACATACAAGCATAGCTGTAGAATAAATTCCCCAAATTTGAGTTACTTGATCAAATGGTATGTGTCTCTGGAATTTTGATAGATCTTGCCAAATTGCTCTCCAAGGAGGATGTATTAATTTATATTCTCACCAATGAAGTATGAGGCCTGCTTCTCTACTTCTCTATCTACTGTTTGTTATCAAATATTTGAATGTTGGGTGATTTACAGGTAGAAAAGATTATCTTCTTGCATTTATGTAAGTGAAGAGCAAGATTGAGCATTTTATGTAAAAGCCATTTGTATTATAAACATTAGTTTATAGGAGGTCTTTATACAATAAAGAAATTAGACCTATATATGCAATACATTTATAAACATTAGTTTATAGGAGGTCTTTATACAATAAAGAAATTAGACCTATATATGCAATACATATCACAAACATTTTGCTTTCTTTGTGATTTGGATTTTGACTCTGTGTGTGTGTGTGTGTTTTGCAATGCAGAAATTTTTATCTTTCTAGAGTCAAATTCGTTAGATTTTTGTAATCATTTCTTCTACATTAAAATAAAACTCAGATGACATTTTTATTGAGATCCTATTAAATAAATTACATTAGCGATAACTGAATCTTTATAATGCTACATCTTCTTACCCAAACTCTTTTTATGTGCCCTGATAGCAGTTGATTTTTAAAAAATATAGAACTTAAATATTTCTTCATAAGTTTTTCTTAGGTATTTTATCTTTTTCTTGCCATTTTTAGTATTTTCTTCTATTGCATTTTGTAATTGATTTTTGCTTACATGTAGGAAGGGTATTTCTTTATTTCATCATATTAATTTTGCAACCAATCACCTTACTGAATTGGTTTGTTTCTAATAGTCAATGAGTTGATTTGCTTGTATTTACTCATCCTTGACCATATTTACACTTCTTATTTATTTTTACTGTCTAATTTTTTAAAATACACTAAGGTTTTGTGTCCTAAAATATGGCCAGTTCTCTCAATGTTTTATGAGTACGTGAAAAGAATGTGAAGTCATGGAACTTAATTCCATGCAAAGCAATTATGCCTACCTATTACTTACATTATTTACATCGTCCATTGACAAACGAACATTTCTTATTCACTTGCTATGCCATAAACTGAGTTAAGGGAGTTAAAATTTCCTATAACTAATGTGTCTTTATTTCCTCTTGTGTTTCCTGTAACTTTTGCTTTAATTGCATTAGCACAAGGTTATTTGATTCATAGATATCCATAATGATGAGATCATCAAAGTGGATTGTACCCTTTATCATTTTGTTCGCATTTTGCCTGACAGGCCTTTGCTCATCCTTTAATTTTCAATTTTTATGAGTTATTTTACCCTAGGTGTTTCTCTTGAATTTAAAAATATAATTAAATTTTGTTTTATGATTCGATTTGAGATTTTCTTCTTTCACTGAGGAGTTAATCAACTTACCTTTATTTATATGCTATACATGCTTAGTTTTCACCTGATATATTACCATATTATGTTTTCTGTTATATTGATTTTTTCTTTTTTATAATAGTCTTTTATTATATTGTCTATAATGTTTTGTGTGTGTGTGTGTTGTCTGATAATTTAGAGAGTTCATGTGTTTGTTCTAATAATTACCTTAATAATTATTACTTTGTGAAATACATTTGACCCTCTACATAGTATCTATTGTTTCCCTACTGTGAGTAAAGATGAAACCAGTAAATGCTCAAGGCCTTTCCTTACTGTTACCACTCATTTTAATTGATTATATATTTTTGGTAATATATACCTTTACAATTTTAAATCAGACATGTGTTTTACTTGATTTATTGGCTTAATACAATTCCCATAAGGCTTCCTAGTCTTCTAGTCTGTACCTCCAACCTCAAACCCTAAGCTGAGAGGCAAAATCAATGTCTAGGAAAAGCCAGAAACCAAGTCTTTGTGGCAAAAAATCTGAACAGGGCAAACACAAAAATCAGTGGCTATGAGAAATTCAGACATCTTATAGTTTCAGAAATCTGGGGAAAGAGAAGCAAGGAGGCATCGTAGGAAGCAGTGCTTTTCAATTAAATTTGGAGAAGCAAAATAAAACGGATTTACTTTTGAGAATACTCATAAAAATGAAGTACTCTATGGAGTCTGTGAAATTGGAGCCTGTAAAGCAGGTCAGTGAAGCAAAGTTCATGTCTGAACAGGGGATTTGGGTTGCTACTATTTAAGAAAGAGAGGTTGTTTCTTGCTGTAAAACTCAACGTTGTGCTTGAAGATTAAGAGGTAATATGGCTTTGCTTCTTTACAATGCCACAGGTTGGTCCTGTTAGATTATCTCCTGAATCTTCAACTACACTTTTGATTCTGTACTGCTCCTGGCAATTTCTTGCTCCATCTTGTCCTGAAACATTTAGTAACTATCAAGTCCTGATGTCCACCAAGAAAAGGAAAGCTAGAAGAGTTAATAAATGCTGAATGCCTACTGCGTACCAGGCTCTCTCTGGAGCTTTTCATGTGTTTAGTTTACTCAAATCCCAAATAATTCTAGTAGTTAAAAATTCTTTATTTTTGATGAGAAAAATGAATCTCTAAAATGTAAGGGCTGAAGTCCACACAAATTATAAGCAGTGGGATTTGAATTCTTGTCAGATCTAAAACTCTGTCTCTCTCTCTTCTCTTTTAATTAATAGACTTTTTTTTTTTTACAGCAGCTTTAGGTTCACAGAAAAATTAAATGAGAAGTACAGAGAGTTTCCATGTACTTCCTCCTAATTAGAGTTGCCCACATTATTAACACCTTGCATGAGTGCGACAGGTCTGTTTTGAATGATGAACAAATATTGATGATATAGTTTCAGTGTCCCCAAATTCCCCAGTGCTCCATCTGTTCTAGCCCACCCACCCTCTCCCTGAATCCCTGGCAACCACCAATCTCCATAGTTTTGCCTTTTCCACAATGTCATGTGATTGGAATCATACAGTATGTAGCATTTTCAGACTGGTTTCTTTTACCTAGCAATATGCATTTAAGTTTCTCATGTCTTTTCATGGCTCATTTCTTTTTATCACTGAAAAATAGTCTGAATGTAATACACTTTGCTTATCCACTTACCTACTGCAAGACATTGTGGCTGCTTCTAGGTTTTGACAATTATAAATAATGTTGTTATAAACATTCATTTTTGTCCAGACATATGTTTTTCAATTCATTTGGGCAAATATCAAAGAACATGATTGCTGGGTTGTAAGGTATAAGCATGTTTACCTTTGTAAGAAACTATCAAATTGTCTTCCAAAGTAACAGTGTCATTTTGCATTGTCACCAGCAGAGAATGAGAGTGCTTGTTGCTCCACATTTTCGCCAGCATTTGGTGTTAGTGTCGTGAATTTTAGCCATTCTAACAGATAGGTATCTAATTGTATTAGTTTGTGATTCCCTAATAACATGTTATTAACATACTGAGCATATTTATATATGCTTATTTTCTATCTGTATATCTTCTTTAGTGATGTGTTTGTTCTGATCTTTTGGTAAGTTTTTAACCAGGTCCTTTTCTTACTCTTGAATTTTAGGAGTTAGATTTTGAAGATGTAGATTGTGTTTTTCAAGTTGTTTCATGTCATCTGGGTTATTAAGGTGGTGGTTCCCAATATTCCTTTATCATTCTTTATATCCATGAGACTATGGTGATAATCCTATTTTATTTCTGAAATTAGTAATTTGTGTCTCCTCTCTTTTATTCTTAGTTGGCCTTGGTAGAAGTTTACCATTATATTGATCTTTTCATAGAACCAGCTTTTAGTTTCATCAATTTTCACTATTAATTTCTTGTTAATTACATTGATTTCTGTTCTGATTTTTATTATTTTCATTTTCACTTAGATATTTGAAGATTTCTTTGGCCCTTATGTTACTTAGAAGTGTGCTGTTTAATCTCAAGCATGTGGAGATTTTCCAGCTTTCTTACTGTTATTGATTTCTAGTTTAATTCCACTGTGGTCTGAGAGAATACTTTTTATGATTTCTATTCTGTTATATTTGTTAAGGTGTGTTTTATGGCTCACAATGTGGTCTATCTTGGTAAATGATCCGGGTAAGCTTGAGAAGAATGTGTATTCTGCTGTTGTTGAAGTATTCTATAAATGTCAATTAGATTCAGTTGATTGCTAGAGTACTATCAATTCAGTCCAACAAGGTCTTCACTGATTTTCTGCCTACTGGGTCTGCCAATTACTGATAGAGGGATGTTGAAGTTGCTCATTATAATAGTGGATTCATTTATTACTCCTTGCAGTTCTATCAGTTTTTGCACTACTAATTTTGATGCTCTGTTGTTAGTTGCATACTCAATAAAAATTGTTATGGCTTCTTGGAGAAATGACCCCTCTATCATTAACTAATATCCCACTTTATCTCTGATTATTTTCCTGGCTCTGAACTCCGCTCTCTCTAAAATTAATATAGTTATTTCCACTTTCTTTTGATTAGTATTAGCGTGGTATACCTTTCTCCATTTACTTTTAATCTATATGTGTCTTTATATTTATAGTAGGTTTCTTGTAGACAATATATAGTTGAGTCTTGTTTTTTATCCACTGTGATAATCTGTCTTTTAAGTAGTGCATTTTGATCACTGATGTTTAAAGTGATGATTGAGATAGTAGGATTAATATCTACTGGACTTTTTACTGCTTTCTATTTATTACACTCACCCTTTCTTTCTTTTTAATCTTCCATTATTTCTGCCTTCTATGATTTTAATTGACCACTTAGATGACTCAATTTTCTCTCCCTTCGTAGTATATAAATTATACTTAAATTTTGGAGGGTAATGTTTGCCCTAGAGATAGCAATATACATTTAGAACTAATCCAAGTCCACGTTCACAACTAATATAAGTTCCTTATAACAGAGGGTTCTCAATTCTTCCCTCCCATCACTTTAACATTGCTTTTATTCATTTCACTTTTCCATAAGCTATAGTTACTGAATGCATTATTGCTATTATTATTTTGAACAAACTACCTTCATTTATTCCTTCTCTAACACTCTTCCTTTCTTAATGTAGATTGGTATTTCTAACCTATGTAATTTTCTGTTTTTCTGAAGAACTCCTTTAACATTTCTTGCTAGGCAGGCCCACTGGTAACAAATCCCCTTGATTTTTGTTTCCTGAGAAAGTCTATTTCTCCTTCACTTTTGAAGAACAATTTTGCTGGGTACTAAATTCTATGTTGATGGGTTTTTTCCTTTCAATGACTTAAATATTTCACACCAATCTCTTTTTATACATGATATCAGGCTATCTTGAATATGCGCAGTTCTTATTTTCTTGTCCTGATTCCAACTACTAATAAAGAGTTCATGACCTAACATGATCTCATGAGCACTCTACTTCACAATTTGATCATAGCTACAAATTATATTTGTTGTACACTTACTATTTCCTAGGTATTGCTCCATGTATTTTTACCCAGATTATATACTTGTTACAGCAGCCCTCTGATGTAGGTATTCTAATTATCCTCATTTTACAGCAAAGGTACCTGAGGCACAAAAAGAAAAAGTTTCTCAAGTTACAGAGCATGCATTGCCAGCACCAGGCTTCAACAAAGCAATGTTGCAGCTCAAAGGTCTGGTTACTCATAAATACTCGTTGATTTGAACTGAATGAGATTATGACAGTTTACCAATAATTATACACTTTACAAGAACGTTATAAAAAAATTGAACTCATTTGTTAATAAAATGTGTGCAAATTAAATAAGCAATCTAAAAAGATTTATAAACATAAAAGTGTTGTTTAATAATAAATAGTTGTCAACACATGCACATTGAGAAGACATTCTCTTCTTGTCATAGGTAAGTTTGTTACATTTCCTCAGGCACAAAATGACAGGTTGGACTAAATAATATAGAAAGCCTTATCCAGTGTGATCTAAATTCTAAGAAAGAAGCCATAAAACTCCCAGAAGAAAACATAGGCAGTAAACTCTTTGACATCACTTTTAGCAATATATATATATGTATATGTGTATATATATATGTATATATATGTATATACCCATATACATATATATATATACACATATATAGATATGTAAAGGACAACATAGGGAATATATGTATTTGATCTATCTCCTTGGACAAGGGAAACAAAAGAAAAAAATAAACAAATGGGACTACATCAAACTAAAAAGGTTTTGCACAGTGAAAGAAATCATCAACAAAACAAAAAGACTGAATGGGAGAAGATATTTGCCAATGATATATCTGAAAGATGTTAATATCCAAAATGTATAAGAAACTCATGTAACTCAACACCAAAAAAAAAAATAAAAAGATTAAAAAATGGTCAGAGGACCTGAATAGACATTTCTCCCAAGAGGACATGCAGATGGCCAATAGACATGTGAAAAGATGCTCAGCATCACTAATCATCAGGGAAATGCAAATTAAAACCACAGTGAGATATCACTTGACACCTGTCAGAATGGCTATCATAAATAAATTAACAAACAACAAGTGCTGGCGAGGTTGTGGAGAAAAGAGAACCCTCGTGCACTGTTGGTGGGATTATCAATTGGTGCAGCTATTATAAAAAACAATATGGAGATTCCTCAAAAAATTAAAAATAGAACTACCATATGACCCAACAATTGTACTTCTGAGTATTTATCCAAAGAAATCCAAAACATCCATTTGAAAAGATATATGCATTCATATGTTTATTGCTAAATTATTTACAATAGTCAAGATACAGAAGCAGTCTAAGTGTTCTTTGATAGATGAATGAATTAAGGAGATATGGTTCATATATACAATGGAATATTACTCAGCCATAAAAAGAAGGAAATCTTGCCAAGGATGGTCCTAGAGGGTATTATGGTAAGTGAAATAAATCATACAATGAAAGATGAATACAATAGGATTTCGCTTATATATGTAATAAAAAAAAAACCAAACAAACAAACAAAACAGAAACAAACTCATTGATACAAAAGATAAACCAATGATTGCCAAATGGTAGGGAGATGAGGTGGACCAGTGATAAAGGTGAAGGGATTAAGACAATTTTCCAGTTATAAAAATGTGATGGGGATGTAAATAGGGAATATCGTCAGTATTATAATAACTATGTATGGTGTCAGATGGGCATTAGACTTACTGGGGTACTCACTTCATAAGTTATGTAAATGTCCAAACGCTATCTTGAAACCTGAAGATAATATAATATTGTATTTCAACTGTAATTAAAAATTTTTTTAATTAAATGAAAATAAATTCTAAGAATACAATAATCTAATCTTAGCTTGAAAATATCTTTGTGTCATTTTTGCAAATATCCACTGGGGAGGAGGTGGGAATAACGAATCCCTTCTCAGCAATGTATATGAAAAGAACAGGCTATTCCCACATCCGCATTTGGGTGCTCGTCAACTCTTCGCCACCTTGGATGCCCCACTTAAAGGGAGGCGGCAATCTGAGTCGTCCCAAGGATTTTTAAACATCTTCATATGAGATTTATTACCTAATTTAAGTTATTTCATAGTTTCTGGAAATTGTTTCTGGAAATTTTCTCTCTGGGCCGTTAGAGGGAGCTCACAGCTCAAAATTTTTTTCTCTTTCTGAGCTTTCAGCTCTTGATAGCCACTGCTGACTCTTCGAGAGCATGAATTTATGCAATTATTTAATATTCTTAATACGTAAAGAACTTTCTATTTTATTTTATTATTATGGTGACATAAGCAGGAAATTTGCCTTCAGTGTTTACCTGGTTAAAAAAAGTAAATTGCTTTTAAGGAATTACTTATTGTAATAAAATGAAAATATATTAGAGACCTTGAAAATTAAAATTAAAAACACAAGAATGAGTTGTTTTTCTAAAAAGACTCAAAGAGTACACGTGATCTAATTCAATAAAATCTAGAAGCAACATCTTATTGGCATCTAGTAAAGGTTGAAATTCTTGCTCTATACAGATACATTTTTTCCTAGTATGAACATTTAAATTTCCCTTTAAATTAGATTTTAGATGTACAAGTTTTGACACATAGGAATTTTCTCTGTAATTGTGTTCTAATTATTTTCTACTTTCATCATTCTTCTTTGACCTGAAATTCATTAGGAATTGTGTTTTAAATTTTCCAATGTATGAACACTTTATCTTTTATCAATTTCTAATTTTATTGCATTGAGATGCAAGAACACTTTCTACATCATGTCAGTTCTTTGATATGTATTGAAATTTGCACCGTGTCTTTTTTTTTACTGGGTTTAAATTGTAGGTGTAGAGTGGTGTGTGTGCGTATGTGAATCAAGCTGTTAACTGTGATTTTTGGTTGTCTCAGTGTTTCAGCACAAGTTGCATCGCTTGTCAATGTGCATCTTTGCTAGGCATTCTAAAAGCATGTGAGATGGGTTTTATGACTTTTAGAACCTCACTCATTTTAAGGTTGTTTGAGACAGGCATAGGAGATTGGTTATGTGATCATAAAGAAGTCAGAAAGGAAATGTTTTTTTAGAGAAAGGAGAGCCTGTTTCTCCTCTCCAAACAGATGTGGTGCTAATGCTACTCTGATTTCCATCAAGAAGCACTTTTTAAAAGAACCAGTCAGAGGGTCACACAGTTCTCCCTAGAATTTGGAGACACAGTAGTTGGTACTTGACTCGTGAATAAATCTTCTAAAGGCGAGAGCCTGTCTAAAGCAGTCTGCCCAGAAAGGGACTGCACTTTCAGAGTCTGTTAGGGCAAAAGTGGATGCATAATTCTCTCAAGATTTTATGGATGCTTGGGAGGGAGATGCCTCCAAGAGCATGAAGATTGAGGTGACTAAGCTATTTTCTCCTCGCACTTTACAACAACCAGCTTGATAGTTCAATAAATCACATATAGGGCACAAAAATACGTATCTATATCTTTATCCATACCTATAACCTGGATCTATATTATATCCACTCACACATACACTAATATGCACAGACACATTAGCCCAAGATTATTAATTACATTTTAAAAACATGCTATACTTTTCCCCAACTTTTGATATTTTTTTCTTTTCCTTTTAGTTTTTCTTTATATAGGTTGAGACTGCATTTTTAGGCTTACATAAATTCAGAATTATGGTTTCCAAGTAAATCATTTTACCCAAATGTAAGAATTAGTTGTGCTTAAGTCTTCTGACTTACAATCTATTTGGTTTGACATTAATATAATGACAACATCTTTCTTTTGTTTAGTGTTTGTTTGTATGTCCTTTTCCATCTTTGAAATTTCTATCTCCCTGCATCATTATGCTTAAAGTACTGTACATCTCTCTCAAATAGCACAGAGCTGGATTTTGTTATTTCATACAATATGAAACTCTTTGACTATTATCTGACAAGTTTAATTCACTTTATTTTTTTTTATATTTTAGATTTATTTCTATTATCTTATTTTGTGCTTTTATTTTTGACTTTTCTATTCTCTTTTTTCCTTTCTTTCTTCATAGATTCATATTTCTATAAATTCTTTTTTCCATTTCACTGACTGCCCCCACACTGACTTTATTTCTAAACTTTGTAGTTACACTTAATCAGAAAGTTAATTTTTTAAAAGTAAAACAAGAAGTTTAAAAAGTCAAAGCCTTTGTGTTTAGGCTTATGATGAAGAGGAGCAGGCCCAGCATTCCTATTCTTGAAGCCCACTCCCCCAGGACTCAACCTGTTTAAATATAGTTCTTTATTCTAATAATTGTCCTCATATTTCTAAATAACATTTTATGCTACTTTAAATTTTTTTTAGTTTAGATACTATCTATTGATTTACTACTATGACTATTTTCCTGATTTTTTTTTTTTTTTTTTACAATCATCCTAGTATTTCTATATTCTTTCCTGGCCCCTAGCCCTTATGATTTCTCATTTCTTAGTTCACTAGCTTGTTTTGAGAGAATACATCCTTCTATAGGTTAAAAATGGGGTGCCTGGAAGGCAAGTTTTTCTCAGAACTTGCATGTCTAAAAATATATTTATCCTACTGTCACATTTGAAATTGTAAACTGAAAATCACTGTCCCTCAGTATCTCAAAAGCACTTTCTCACTGCCTTATACCATCCAACATTTTTGTTGACAAGTGTGATGTCATTGTCTATCTGATTCTGTGAGTTTTTCCTGGAAACGTTTTAAGTTTTCCTCTTAATCACTCACGTTCTGATATTTCACAGCAATGTGCTTTGCTAAGAGGGATTTTTGTTTTGTTTTGTTTTTCATTCTTCTGTGCATTCAGTAGGACATGTCCAGTCTGGAACTTCACGTGCCTTGGTCCTCAAATTTTTCTGTATTATGTCTTTGATACTTTCCTTTCCCAGGTTTTCTGTTCTCTTTTTCTGAAACTCCCATTATTTGGACGTTAGAGCTTTTGAACTGGTCGTCTAATTTTCTTATCCTTTCTCTCCTGTTGCTGATCTGCTGGTTTTTTGTTCTACTTTCAGGACTCTTTTTTAAACTTGTCCTGCAATTGTTCCATTAAAATTTTGTTTCTGCAATAGTTTTTCCTTTCCAAAAGATATTTAATTTCCTAACTTCTCAATGAAAATTCTTGATATTATTTCAAGAATGTAATCAGTTTTGTCTTTCATAGAATATTAATCATAGTTGTATTGAAATTATTTGCTCTGTCTTCCAAGGAGGTCTTTTTTTCCTGTTTATTCAGTTATTTTTATTGTTCTCTTTCATGTTGGAGGTTTTCCTTTAAAGTCTAGTGATCATTTGCTCTCTACTCATATTTAAGAACAAGGCCCTTCAATCTAACTGGAATTTGTAACTCTCGTTTACATCCCCAAATGTTAGAGGACCCATCATTGTGTTTTTGGTTTTTGTTTTGTTCTCTTGGGCTGGTCAGCTTCAACAAAAAGAGGCTTTGTGTTTTCCATCTGGAAGTATCAGTCTGTCTTTTAGCATTTTAGAGCCCAGAGACAGAAGATGGTTGAGGAGTAAACTTGGAAAAATTAACTCCCCCTTTGCAGTTTGGCACCTCACATTTGCTCTTAGTTATATCCAGTATCCATAACACTAGAACTTTTGTAGCTCAGTTTCTTCAGAAAATAGACTTTCTATTTTTTGCTGTGATGAGGGAAGGATCATCACCTCGTTTGCTGCAAAGAGGTGGTTTGAGAGTCAAACTGTTTTTCATGTCCTTCAATCAATCCTCCTATTTTATTCACCTCACCCTCTAACACCAACTTTAGCAATACCTGTTGCCTGCAATTATTTAGCCTTTCCTGATTCCGTCGCGTGAATTGGATTGTTTCTTACAGGCTTCACCTGTTAAAGGCTCTTGGGTTTCCTTCTTCTCTGCTCTAAGATACTCTTCTAGTTTATACATTTTATGTTGCCATTTTTAAAATACATGTTGTCTGCTGTTATCCTCTCTAGTTTTATTTATTCTTGTGGGCTTATTTTTTCTTATTCATTTACTATCATTTTGATGGGATTTGGGGAATAAGTGATGATAAACACATATGTTCTATCTGGCATATTTATAAAACATCCTACCTTTACTTTTAATGCCTACTAGACTTAAAAAGGATACATTTATTCAAATATATATCTATCCTCTTCCAGAATCATAAAAGGTCCATAAAATGATATAACTCTATGTAGTCACCTGCCCTTCTTCCATGTTATTATGACCTAGTATTTTGGATTGTTAAAAAAAAATCCATTAGTTATATCATTTGTTATAGTTTTTTTATATTTAATTCTCATTTTTAAATATTCTCATATTTATCAGTATTGATTCTAGAACCCATTTCTTCATTTTGGGTTTAATACTCTTATTGCTGAACTACATTATCAAGGATCTATGAGTAAAGTGTTTTGAATCTTTTTTTCCCACTAAAATGTTTTATTTTTGCCCTTACTTTTAGATGAATATAGTTTATAACATAGTTTTGCATTCTGGATAATTTTTCTCAGATCCATATTTCAGGTCTTGTTTGGGTTCCGTGAGAAGCAGACATCAAAATGAGATTAGCCTGCAAGAAATTTACTGAGGGAAATGATGTAGAAGGAAAAAGGGAGTGAGCTGGAGGAGGTAGGGAGCTGTCAGACTCTGATGCAAGTCTGATTCCTGTGAAGGGGTAAGCAATGTCTTGAATTGCCTCAGAAAGTTTCAGCATGGCCTATGAGGTGTCTTGGGACAAAGTCACTCATTGGAAGAGTTCTGAGTCTCACAGAACTAGATCTGCCTTAGTGTCCCCAGTGCACTCAGCCGTCGGCTGGGATCAGGCTATTGGAAGCATGGCCTCAGCATGAACGTGGTGAAGATTCAGAGCAAAGAATCTGGGGCCATCCCTCACTTATGCTCCCACAGCAGATCTGAGTGACACAGTTTCGTGGATGACACAGATTTCCTATTCAACTGTGTGGAATCTGCTGTTTAACTCTGACAGTTTCAGTGACTGTATGTTTCATTTCTTAAAATGTCATTTTTTTTCTTTCTCAAATCTGTTTCTTCTTTCATTTGTCTTGATTTTCCTCATGGAGTCCATTTCCTTTTTTATTCCTCTACTTAATATAAGCACAATTGTTTTCTCTTTCAGATTGCTTTATATCTCAAATTCTTGTGCTTGCTGATTTTCATCCACGGTGTATCATTTCCTTATATGTTTTGTAATGTTTGTTGTGAGCTCATCTTTAGTAGGAATTATTTTATCTTTGATAATCCTATGTGGCCTGGTTTGTGAAAGTGACACCCCAGAATATTATTGATCTTTATGATATCTGGTACCCTAGAGCTATCACTAGCCTCTGAATAATTTTTATGTCAAGTTTTGACCTTCATGATTGTTTTACCAAATCAATTATATACATTTGGAAGGCGGGGGGCGGTTTCTTATGCATTTCTCTGGACATTCTTTACCATCCACAGTCCTGAAAATGTAGTTTTTCTAGCTTCCTTTCATGGAGTGAGTAGCCCTTCCTATCTTTATGCATAGTTCCAGCTCATATCTTCGTGGGGACCAAAAGCATTGACTTCTTTCTCCATGACACTGTCTTCAGCTTCTAGGCCTGTAAGACCTAACTAAGGGTCTGCTATCGCACCTGCTGACCACAGCATGTTAGCCTCTACTTCTATTGCTCTGGCTTTCAAGGAACCCTTTTTTTTCTGATACCAGGAGGATTATACCCTCCCACCTCTTTTATTTTCTCTTGCAATATCACTCATGTATTTACATTATTTTTCTTATATATTTTTTCAGAATCTTCTGGTGTTCATAGTAAAACAGATTCCATGTTAACTGAGTCTACCACGTTTTGTGAACCAAATAAGTCCTATGTTGATTATTCCTTCTACCTGGAATGGTCTTCTGCATCTTTTTTTTTAATAAGTCATCCTTCAAGACCTATCTTGGGCAATGTTCTTCTGGGTCTTTTGTACCCTACTCCATCAGTTAGAAATAATCATTCTCTCTCAGAACAACAGCACTACATTGTTTAATATCTGCTATATGACATAGCAAGGTCCCCTTCCATCACAGCTATTGCATTACCTAGAATTTTGTGGAGAACATGTATCCACAGCCAAGCACCAACACGGTGTCATCTACATACACACAGTGTAGGTGAAACTACTATAGTAAGTGTTACACACTTGTTAAGTGACTTAACTTTTTTTTACTCGACTTACCCATAAAATTAACTATCACACCTACTCTATTTACCTTATAGAACTGTAGGGCAATAAAATAAAAATTGTGCCTTATTAATTTTAGTGAATTATACAAATCTAAGATGTTTTCATTCCATATTCCATTAATATTTGTTGAATTAATGGAAAACATGAAAGTTTATACTTTTATGATTTCATGGAACTGTAGTAAAGAATATTTTGCGAAGATGTGAGTCGTATGTTAATTAAAATGAATCTTTTATATAAAGAGAAATAAACTTAATGAAGAAAACAGCAAGCCTAAATTGCATATGATAGTCTAAGAGAACTTAAAAACTGAGATTATTTCACACACATACAAAAGAAACATTTCCTTGGTATTTAATTTAAAGTATCGCAAAATAAATTAGAAGGTTTGTGAGAACATAATCTAGCTGCCACATCTGTTGCGTTATCAGATCTCATTGGCCAAGCGAGTTTCTTCCTTCCCCTTTCATGATATTGGCCCTGGAATCTGTGAAAGTACTAAAAGAAATCAGTCAGTTCTGTGAAATTAATACTGCTTGAGTATGCATAGCTTAGTGATTGAGAACACAGGACTTGGAGCCAGACTGGCTGAACAAGTTATTTAACCTCTCTGTTTTATTCGTAAAATAGAGAGAATAAGTTCTTACTATTAATACTCTTTTTTTGAGTATTAAGTGAGTTAATACGTGAAGAGCTTGGAACAACACCTGGCATATATGCCGGTAACTACAAAGATAAACATCTATTACTGGCTAGGCACTGGGTTAAGTATGGAGAACATAAAATTGAACAGAATTCTTATAACAAGAAAATAGGAAACTGATCTTGAGCTGAATATTTGTCAGAGAGCACAGATTAGTGGTTGGGTAGAAACAAAAAATGAAGAAACTTGGCAAAAATCTTGATGTCAACCATCAAATTAACTTTGAAGCATTTAAAGAAAAATACATTTAGCTCTTATACCTGTAGTAACAGAAAGGAAGGAGCAGCGGTGCTCCTATTTGAAGTGACAATAATGTTATGATAACTTGGTTTTTTAACGTCAT
The DNA here is from genome assembly GCF_902729225.1 of Pteropus medius. Taxonomy (NCBI): domain Eukaryota; kingdom Metazoa; phylum Chordata; class Mammalia; order Chiroptera; family Pteropodidae; genus Pteropus; species Pteropus medius. Next base: position 18,846,521 of record NW_024352785.1, on the reverse strand, counting down.
CTAAACTCTATCTGCTATGGAATATAGAAAGAACTATAGCTTCAAATTGAAATGGAAGATTTCTAATATTAGAAATAGTAGTATAAAAGATTGATGACAGGACTAAAGTATAGAAAAATGAATAATTCTAAGTTGTGTTTAATTGTCATTTTCAGAACCATTTTACGTGAAAAATCTTTTTAGAAATTTAAAATGCAATATCGATGTAATTCTGATCTTCATTCAAAAGATACGTAAATTCCTATTTATTTTATTTCTTTTTACTTTGGCTTTTGTTGCAAATGGGCTGTAAAATAATAGTGACACATTGTATGAATTTCCTGGTATAATTAGTTTCCTCTTTTAGCAACTAGAAAGCTTAAACGTGTCATAGGAGAACTCACCGAACAGACAGCTGGATGTTTTTTCCTGTTCATTTTGACTACATTAATTGATGGAATTATTTTTTAGTAACAATCGAGATAAACTCTAAATATAGAAAATAAACTCATTTTCAAATATATCTTAGACTGCAAGGTAAAAAAAAATGCCAATGAGACATAAAAACCAATCAAATGTCTTTTTGAGACAATACAGAAATGGAATAACTTCAGAAATTATTCCAAACGAAGTTCATTTTAGAATTAAAGACATCAAAGTTCAACATGAGATTTCCAAATTCAAGGGAAATCTGTCAAATGGGGGCCTACAAACACAGTCCTTTCACCCATATAATAAACTGTTATGCTTCACACATTTAAATATTCCAGAGGCATGGAATTCTGAACTCCAGCAGACAATGAACAGAAACTCAAAGATCAGTGTGTTTCTAAAGGATTATAGTGCTGCTGTCGATGCCTCTCAGACTGTTTATTTATTGTGAGAAACTTAACTCCTTGGAGCTTTTCAGTAATTCACCCCTTTTGTCCATGGCAAGATGAAGTGGCCTCTTGTTTCTAAGAATGGATCACATCATCAAAGTCCCTGGAAGTGCACAAAGCAAGGAGGCATGTCACACTGTGCAAAGAGCCTTCAGCTTGACTGCCATGGCACTGTCACCATTGTGTCACATGCTGGCAGAGCCAGTGCCACAGAGGACACAGAGACATCGGGCTAGGCCATCGCTCTGGATGAGAGAATGCACTTAAAACACAAACACAGTCTGCAACCACTCATGGGACGTTTTGCTCTAATTATCGATAGCAGCAACACATGAACATGATTCTCAATGCTGCCTGAAAGATGGCTAGAACTAAAAGAGAATGGGGAAAAATAATCAGAGAGAGTAGATAAAAGAACGATTCTTCCCCACAGCGAGAATGGCGTATGCTATTTAGAAACAATTCCTCTTGGGTTTTTGCTTCCTTTGTTCATGAGAATCTGGCAGTTATAGGCACAACAGAATTCTGTTTCAAATTGGCAAATGAAGCCTGTTTTCTAAAAAAATTGGGATGCTAGCAGTGTAAGAAGAAAGAAAAGAGGGGGAGATACCATCACACAGTACTTTCGCCTACTTTTATAAGAAAATAGCTACTGCAGTTAGGCACTTCCTCTAGGCTCATTCTGCACAAATCCATTTTATCACTTTTCACGCTGCATTGTTATTTTGATGCGTTTGTCTCTTCCGTTGGCCTATAAGCTCCTCATGGGTACAAATGATGTCTCTCTCAGTCATTGTTTTCTATTCTTTTTTAAATTTGCAAGCCCAATATTTGGAGATGGTTAATGAAAATCAGTACAGTAATATATATAATGAAAAACAGCTTCTCTTCCTACTCCAGAACCACTAACTTTTCACCAAAAGCAATCACCATTGTTTCCGTGTGCATGTCCTTCAAGAAGTTTTCTGTGCACATGCAAATATTTGTAACAAGATGGTGTAGGCATTCAGAAGGAGTCATTCAAAGATGTGCCTCTCTGGTGTGTGGATTATTTTAAGATAAAAGCAACCGAGACTCTGCGCGCTCAAGAGAAAATTCTGCCCCCTCTTCAACTATCTAGAAGAATTTAAATTAGGGGTCTGGCCTGTCGGAAGCCAGCCGACCAAGTCAAACCGGGTACCTGAACAGGGGAGCAGGGACTGAGAAAAAAGAGAAGACAGACAGGGTGCAGGAGGGAGAACAGATCTCACAACTGTCTCTCCGAGTTTATTTCTTATCCTTCTTTTTATACATAATCTGTTCCTTTTGGTATCCCAAGATAACATAATTAAAGTAACATCCTGAAGATCAAGGTACAATCGACGCTTCCTTTGACACTCCCTTTGACACTCCCTTTATCTATACTTAATCTTCTTCTTCCTGGAATTCCACAGAACCAAACTTTTCCTTTTTATGCAAGCAGGCCTCCCGAGATAAACCATGCACTCTTTTGAATTTGGGGAGCTTTAGCTCCCTACACTGGCCCACGATCAGAGTTATCACCAGAAATGACTTTTTACCTGGCTATATGGCAGGACAAACTAATAATTACTGAACATGTAGTGACCTTCTGAATCCCCAAGGTGCCTCATCACATCTCTAGCTCAGGATGTCATATGTGCTTATGTTTCCTTTCTATCTCTGAACTTCTCCTGTATGCGGGGCTCCTGTATATAGGTAATTAATTTGGTTATTTTCTTTTGCTAATCCACCTCATGTCTACTAAATTAGTAGACCAGCCAAAAGAAACTTGAGGGTAGAGGGAAGTTTCTTCCTCTCCTACTATGACCTGTTACAAAACCTATTCTGAACATCCTTTATTTTCCTTAAACAGAATTTTTTTCACAAAGTTTTTCACATGAGCCTATGACTAACCTCTTTCTTTTGAATAAAAGCATGACATTCCTTTTTATGGATATGGCATTTAACCAGTCTCTTACAAATGGGCATTTGGATGGTTTCTAGTTTTTGTTATAAACAAAGACTCCGTAAACATCCTACTTATTTCTTTGAGCACATATCTGAGTATAACGGTAGGTTAAATTTCTAAAATAGAATTCTTAGGCTAAAAGGGATATGACTTAAAATTTGCAAGATATTTCTGAACTACCCTTTAAGGTGGCTTTCTAATTTACTTCCACCAACAGAGTACGATAGATACTCTCTTTTCCCATATCATCGACAATGCTTGTATACGCTAAACGTGATTTTTTTCAATTTGATAAATGAAATGTGGTATCTTGTCTAAATTTATGTTTTTAAAAATTATGGATAAATTTGAGCATTTAAAAATGTCTTAGCTTAGGCTGCTATAACAGGAGTACCACAGACTGGGTGGCTTAAACAATATAAACTTATTTCTTACAGTTCTGAGAGTCCAGGAAGACCAAGTCAAGGTGACAACCGCTTAGATTCCTGCTGAGAGCCCTCTTCTGGTTTGCACATGCCACCTTCTTGGTGTATCCTTCCGTGGAGGAGAGAGATCATCTGTTTCATGTCTCTTCTTATAAGGACACTAATCCCACTCATAAATGCTTTGCTCCCATGACTTAATTACCTCCCGAAGGCCCCACTTCAAATACCATCATTTTGGGGATTATGGCTTCAACATATGAATTTTGGGGGACACGGACATTCAGTCCATAGCATATTTACATATGCCGTTTATACTTTTTAAGGTATTTTGTAGCATAATTGTGGATAATTTCGTAGAATATTACAGGGGCAGAATTTAAGGTGTATTCTGTGCTTTTAGAGTACAGAATTAATGTATCTTTTCATTCATTAAGTTCTTTAGGTCCCTTCTTTTCTTATCTATTTGTCTATCTGGTCTGTCATGGACTGACTAGAAGAGTTAAATTCTCCTACTACTATTGTGTTTCTCCTTTTTTCTTCTTGTATCTGATCATTTTGATTTATGAATTCTGGTGGTATTTTCTTTTGATAGATTATTGAAACTATTGATGAAAATTGTCTTTCTTGTCTAATTTAATGCTTCTTACCTTGAGTTAAGCATTATCTGATACTGACATCAAAATTCCTGATTTTTGTAATATTTTCCTGGTACATTTTGCTTATCTCTTCACTTATAACATTTTGGAGTCACTTTTTGGGTTTTATTTTTTATTTTGTCCTAAATTTTTTTATTCAATAAATATTTAATACTATTTACATTTGTATATGACATATATCCTCAATTTTGTTTCTGCCATTTTGTTTTCTATTTTGAAAACTTCTTTAGCTTTTAATCTTTTGCTCTATTGAATATATTTTGTTTACTATTATCTATGTTTTCCTTCTAAAAATTTGAAATTGTTTTTTTCTTCCAGTGAATTGTAACCTTTATAACTTGATATAATTTATGTAAACATTATTTCTTGATTTAGATAGCATCTACTAACTTTCCACCATAAAAATGAATAACAAATATATTATTCCTCATCTTCCACAGAGATGGGGCATTCCCCCAATGGTACCATCTGATTTTTGCTTATTAATTATTGTTTTTAGGTCTTCTCAGTTACATTTTTAACTAACAAATTTAATATCCTTTTCTTGAGCTATCATCTGAAGATAATATCATTTTAATACTTCCTTTCTATGAAAAATGTGTCAATTAGTATTTTTAAGTTTGTTATATCTCACCTTTGCCTTCTCATTTTACCATTCTCGTTTTGTTGTCATATTGCAACTTCTATGTTGTTGTGGTTTATAACATTTATATTTTATTCAAAAATTTTAATTCCAACTTTCTTTAGCTTTTATTTTGTTCTAAAGTAGCTTTAATAATAGTCGTCTGCTTTTTCTCTGTTCATATTGAGTGACCATATTTTATTAAGTGCATTTTTAAAAAGAGCTTTTAGATATTGGAAAATATCTTGTTAGTATCTTTCTAAATTATTACATATTTGAACATACCTTTCATTATCTCACTCGGTCATATGATTATGCCTCTTCCTTGGCAGAAGGTGAAGACTGCTTGGCTAGTAAAGTCCCAAGTGTTCAGATTACATGAACTAAACTAGCAGTCCCCAACATTTTTGGCTCCAGGGACCAGCGCTCCTATGAAAATCTAATGCCTGATGATCTGAGGTGGAGCTGAGATGGTGATGCTAGCACTAGGGAGTGGCTGCAAATACAGATGAAGCTTCACTAGCTCACCTGCCACTCACTTCCTGTTGTGTGGCCCAGGGTAGGAGGTGGTTGGGGACACATGACCTAGGTTAGCAGCTTCAGAGCTGGATGGTCATCTACTTCTTGCACAGACAGCATCTCTAAATGTGGCCACCTCATCTGCTCTTCAGTGTTGTTAATGGGATCCAGGAGATTTGGGCCGCTCCCACAAACATTCAAATTAATTGTACTTTTCCCATTAAGAAGTTGTTAGTAGATTTCTTAGGAAGTTCAAATTATCTTTTGGAGAGCTCATTGCCTGAGATGATCTGGAAAAAAATATATCCTCTCTTGGCCTCCTCCTTTAACCATGCCAATTTCCACGGCTCTTAGTGCATTCTTCCATAGATAGAGGATTTGGCTATGGCTATTGTCTAAGTTCACCAAAGATAATAGAGCACGAGGGAGCAGAAATAGCTTACCATGCCGTATTTTAACTGAAGCCTATTTATTTTTCTATTCTTGATGCCTAACACAATGCCTAGCACGACATTAATTCTTAATCAACATTTGTTAAATTAGGGCAAACAATGTTAAATTAGGGTAACATTCTGGAACATATCCATACTTTAATATATACTTTGCAAATAAGTGATTCCTACTGTCAAAGAAAAAAAACCACAGGCCTAAAATGGCATCACTCATGCTAAAAGTGCAATCTACCCAACCTAGATTTAATACCTGATCTAATTGCAGTTTCACCCTCTCCCTAAAACATAATCTTAACTAGTCAGGAATCTTCTGGTGGAGCACCAGTAAGGTAATCTGTCACACAGGCTCTCTCCATGTCCCATAGAAAGAAGAGGCAATCTGCATGACATGAACCCTTCACCTTCTTATTCTCCAAAGAAAAGATGTCCTGGCCCCCACAACGAGAAATAATCCTTTCTTTTCTTTCACTAATTGCTCCCTTGCTCCACCCCGCTTCCTATAAAAATCTTCCATTTTGTACAGCTTCTTGGAGCACTCTTTCAGTTGTGAGATGAGATGCTGCCCCATTCATGAATCACTAAATAAAGCCAATAAGATTTTCGAATTTACTTGGTTGAAGTATTTTTAACACTACACTTGCTGTTATTATATTCAATGTCAATTACCTTGTCCCTACAATTCATAATGTTGTTTCTGAAATCACAAATTTTCTTGTATCTTTAAGTTTACAGTTAAAATTCGTGACAAATGAAATAACATAAATTTGGTAAAGGAGAGACCTTCTCCTTGGTTACAAAAGGTAGGAAAGACTATATGTAAGAAAATAATTTTTTAAAAATAAATCATCTTTCACACTTGTCTTTAGTCATTAACTGATAGTGTGATTTATGGTATCACATTAATAATTGTTAAAAAGATTCACTTAGAAAATTGCAATAACCCAGGGAAGTACTCGCTTAAAATAATTTTTTGTTTGGTTTCTTGCTTGTTTTGCAATTTAAACTCCAAATTTTCAAACTTCACCCCGCCCTCCCCCGCCCCCTCACTCACTCCTCCCCTACAACACAGACATCCTCTAGGGTTTCTTTCCTTAATGAATCCCTTTCTTTAACCACATGTGGTCTTGACCAAAGTGGGCAGGCAAGAGCCTTTTGAACCTGAAGGCCCTTGGAAAATCTGGCCTTCTCGGCCTTTCTCAGTAGCTTTTTCTTTTTCTTTTTTTTTTTAACCATAAATTTAATTAACAATCAAAGAGACAAATTAAAGTAAGGAAAGTAGCCTTGTTCTAAGCTCCCTTCTCAAATGTTTATCATTTGCTAAAGGTTCATATCTCATTACTAAACATTTTTCTTCTTATTATTCCATTTACTGCTAATGAGCCCCTCCCCATTTATTTCTTAGGCTCCTAAGCGACAGCAAGAGGCTGTCAGTGCTTTTACTTTAAGTGCTTCTAATAAGGGAAATTGCTCATTCTGAGAAAAAGGGGAGAGAAAGAGGAAGAGATTGAATGAAAAGATAGAAACTAGCACCTTTCATTAAATGTATTGCCTGAAAGTTGACATCAGACATTATCTAAACTCTGCTCAATTTTGTATCAATCTCTGAAATTTTCCAGTAAGAAAACTAGTCATTTGCTCATCATGGAATGGAAATTTCCGAGCCACTTGCTTCCCCTATCCCGCCTTTTTTTAAAGGTTAAAACATATATAGATATATTGATACTAAACCTTCCAGAGAAATATAGGGAACAGGTATTAGATGCTTCAGACATTTTTTGTCCTTTGACCCAGAACTTCCACTTTTAAAATTTTTTTCTTAAGTTAATAATTAAGTCTAAAGGGATGTGTGTTACACTGCTGTCCTATAACATATACTGAAATTCAAAAACAACATAAATATCCAAAGGTAATTAAGCAAATTATATGGAGACTAAATAGAACAGACTAACAAAAACAATTATAAATACATTCTAGAAGAATATTTAATGATAAAGAAAAATGCTCAGTGAGAAAAGAAGATTGCAAAACAGAACATACAGTATGATTCTTTAGTTGTGTGTTTAAAAACAAAATGTTATTAGTGGCTCTCTGGAAAGTGACTTTATTTCATTATGATTAGTATTGGACTAAAACAATTCCCAATGACAGGGATATAAAGTACAGCATAAAGAATACAGTCAGTAATTGTAATAACTATGTATGGTGCCAAGTGGGTACTAGGCTTATCAGGGGGATCACTTTGTAAGTTATGTAAATGTCTAACCATTATGCTGTACAATTGAAACTAAAAACAAAAATCAAAAACAAAAACCCACAATTCACGATGAGTAAGTACTGAATTAGTAAAAAAACTAAAGTAACTATAAACAGTCATAAAAATAACAAATAAGATGAAAAAGTTTGGGTTTAAAACATATCGTAAGATCAGGTAAATTATTTTCTCTGATTTTTTTTTTTACCAGCTTATCACCCCCAACAATCATTTACTATTTTTAGGATTGATTTGAGCGTATATGCTCTAAGTTATATGAGACATTCTCAGTCATAAATGTCACGGGAACACAGATAAGCTCTTGGGAGCTGTAACCTCTCTTTAAATTACTTGAGGTTCTCTTTTTATTCTTGACCCTATATTGCCTTCTTGATAGTTGAATTAAATTCTTTGTCAGGTCCATGAAATGAGTATTTCAGACCCTTTTAGAGAATCTCTATTTAGGACTATTGGGTTATTTCCTTCACGATGAGAATAGATTAGTAGGCTTTATGCCATTGGGAATAATATTAACTTATATTCTCAATGGCATAAAACAAGACAATAACCTTTGTTTTAAAAAGTATTAGAACCTTTCAAATTAATTGCTCTTTATTAAAAATTTGCAACCATCCCAAGGCCAGAAACTCTTTAGATCCAAGCATTTCTGTATAACCCGTTGCACTTCAGACATACCATGCTTGTAGGTAAGCCAGAAATGAACTAAATGAAGGCTCAAGTCAGATGCTGTTTACCTCTCTGAGTCTTCTCTGACCTGGTGTCCATACATCTGAAAGTTTGCTGGTTAGAGAACATTCATTGTATGTTCACAGGATACATTTGCAAATTGGGTTATTAGTACCTCAGAGTTTCTCCTCTGATTGGATACAGATCTAAGGCAGGAGCTCAGGTTCTTCATTCTAAATGTGGAGGGATTTCTACTCCTTCTTGAGTTTGTACCAAGCAGAATTCCACTTCCTTTATAACCCCTTTGATTTCTGACTGAAGCTTTGAGCTAGGAGAATTCAAAGCCCTACAATAGAAACTGCCAAGTTATCAGGAGCTTAGACTTTCTGTATTTCATATTGGCTGCTTCACAGAAACTTTATGATGCTAAGAAAAAAACAAATAGCAAAGGCACGAGGCATTATAACTGTGTGGACATGATAATACCTTACATGCTAATGTAAGCTTTAAGTTAAAGATTAGTTGTAAAAAAGCCTAGTCCCATCTCATGAATGTGTTGAAAGATTGTGAAAAAATCTTTAGCTTTCAAAAGTGATAAATGACCATACCCCACTTTTATTTAAGCCATGGAAATACTTTTTAAAAAACATATCACATATGATTTGAATCTAGGCAAAACATTCTCTGATAGCAGAAGCAGAGATGATGGCAAGTACTGAAAAGTAATGAGGCCGTTGAACAAGGTATCTGAAAATAACTGCAAAGAAATAAAAGGTTAACAGTGGTATCTAACCCCTTTTTCTCTTGGGTTTGTCTTACCAATTTATGGAACTATTTGGATGCTTTGATCAGAGATAAATGAAATCACTTATTGCTTAAAATAGAAAGTGATTTATTGCCTAGCAGTGTCTTGACAGGAAAGGATTCAGCCATTACTCCATACGTGTTTGGATGAGGAAAACAGAAGGAAAAATAAAGTGTAGCATGGGGCAGTTTGAATGAATTTTAGATTCTTTCAAGTGAATAAGCAGCAGTCTGGCTCAAGCAGTGAAAGCATGCCTGCTTACCTTTATTTTAATGACTATTATAATAAATATTGTGAATCTTATTCTTAGGATGCAGAGTTGCCTTTTAATATTTTATAACTTTTAATGGATTCTAAGACTAGCAGGTACCGAGAAAAAGGCATTAACACTTTCTTTTCTTTTCCCATCATACACCAGAAAGAATGGTTACTATATAAAAGGAAGAGAATTTAATTTAGACTAGAACCTCTCAAAGGGTAAGAATAATTTTTTAATGTACAATATGTCATACCACACCATATATACATATAAGCTGTTACATGAAATGATAAAAATAAAACTTCCAAAATGCACATTTCTTCTATTATTAAAAGAAGAAAACAACTGAAATATAAATCACTGAAAATTTCCAGTAATACAATGTAGGCCCTTCTAAGTATAGTACTAAACCAAGGAATAAGGGTCTTTTGCATATCCAAGAAGAAAGAAAGAATTCAGTATCCTGCACCACAATTTCACACTCATAATTTTGGGAATTTACTATTTCCTTGACCTAAAAATGATATCTCAGACTTCCAGTTTCCAGTACCGCATGTAAGGAGCTTAGATGTCACCATGTCACTTTACAATCAGTAAATAGCTGAACAAACTGAAAAATCCACAACTCTTCTTGGATCCATCAGAGAAGTGAGGTCACAAGGCAAACCGCTACTCCCCAAAGTGAAGAGACAGACAGGTGGGTAGGGAGAAGTACAATATAGGAGCAGAAACCTCTGCAGGAACCAGGGCCAGGTAGGAAAACCTGAACTGCTATGAATGCATTTCTAGAGGCTCAACGTGGACAAGTCTGAGAGAAAAGAAACTCCAAGGGGACCCGGTCAGAAGGGGCCCCCATGCTTCTGTAAGTTTTACCTGCAGGAACGCAGAGCAGGTTCCTTCAGAGAATAGCAGAGAAAACCCCCTCCTGATCCGGCAGCCATGGAAATACTTTTAAAAAAACATATCACATATGATGTTGAATCTAGGCAAAACATTCTCTGATAGCAGAAGCAGAGATGATGGCAAGTACTGAAAAGGGGGAAAAGGAGACATTTTGAAACACACCAGAGCACTCTGTTCTTAACAAGGCCTAACTTCAGGTGAAACTAGTTAACCAGGGCCTAACTGACCCAGGGAAAGGGAAATAACTATCTCCAGCCCCCTTTAGCCATCCTATCCCACCAACATAGAGGGTGGAGGAAACTAAGAAACACTTGTGAAGTTCACAGTCCAGGGACACAGGCTCAAGAAAAACGGAGACCAATAGTAGGACTGCAGACCATTTCCACTACCCCCATGCCTTGCCTTTGCAGTACTCAAGACCTGTTTACCCTGTTCCTCTTATCTGATACATCATGTCCACCTTTCAACAAAGCATAATAGTAAAAGGCAAAAACAAAGTTTGAAGAGACTGAGCGAGCATTAGACCAAAGTTAAATATGGCACAAGGGTTGGAATTATCAGACCAGGAATTTTACAAAATTCCTTGTAAAAGTAGGATAGTGAAAGCAGAGAGATGGAAATTCTAAGAAAGAATAATAAAAGAAAACACGGTAATAGAAATGAAGAATGCAATTGATGGGCTCGGATTGGCCACAGCTGAGGAAAGAAATTCTGGGCCTCAGGGTAGAACAATAGAAACTTTAATAACTGAATAGCAAAGATAAAAAAGACAGAAAAAAAAAATAGAGCAGAATTTCTAAGACCTGTGGAATGATTATAAAAGGTATGACATACACATAATGGGACTAGCGGCAAAAAGAAAAAGAGAAAAGAACAAAAACAATATTTAACCGATAATGATTGAAAATTTTCTCCAAATTAATGTCAGACACTCGACCACAAATGAAATGGAGAAAGTGGGTGAAAGAAGAGACAAATAGATCAATGGAACAGAAAAGAGAGCTCAGAAATGACTCCCATAGATACAGTTTATGAGGAAGGACCGTGTCAATATCTTTTCTTCTCGGATGAATAAACTAAAGTCAAGTGAAATGAATTACCCTGATCGAGATCACACAAGGTGTCAAAACTGGAAATCTGTCACCAGTCCTAACAACTCCACATTCCATCTTGTTTCTGTCATTTTTAAATGATATTAATTTAGAGCATATTCCTCTCAATCCTAGAAAGAATTCGAAGTAGTCACAATAAAAGCCACTCCTACTGCACTGCAAAAATAGATAATGAAGATAATAAGGTACATAAGCGAGGTGAAATAAATATAGAGATTTAAATAATGACTGTGACTATCCGTAAAAATGAGATCAGAATTCTTTAAATATAATAGCAAGATCTTCTTTGCATGATAAAACAAAATTGCTTGAAAGAGATGGTGTGGTCTGTAGTGGGATGAGAGAAAAGTGCGAGAGGAGTTCAAGGCAGTGTGAAATGACTCTCCATAGACTAGCAAAGAGCTATTAAATCAACGTTTTAAGTTCTACTTAGGAATGCTATAGGCCTTCTATTCTAATCAACAAAGTAATGGCTATATACAGACAACACTCAACACTTCCGCATACTTAAAGTAACAAGAGGCTGAAAACAGTTGTGAGTAAAAATATCAAGAAGAAACCCACCACGACCAGAAGATTTGGGTTCTGGCTGATCACCCACCCATAAGAGCTGAGGGTGCCAGCCAGCTCTGTCATTGGATGAAGGGCCACTGCATCTCAGAGCAGTTGCTGGTTTTCTCAGATTTCTCCAAGGTGTTTCTTGGAGGACTTGTTTTCCCTTAGCTGCTGAACCAATTTCTAACAACATAAGAGCTCTGATGATAAAGTGCTGAGTCTAGTTTTTAAAAAAGTAAGTAATTCAGGATGTAAACAGCCGAGTAAATGTTTTCCTTGCAGTCATTACCTTGGGTGGTGACACGATTAGTCTAAGGGATATTGTCTTGGCTTAAATCAGTCTGCCTTTAGAACCAGTAACACTCAAAAAGGAAATTTGTCTTGTATTATATAATACATAGAGTTAAATGACAATGTTTTCATAGGTTATGCTTTAGTCTTTAAGGTTTTTTTAATGGGATCGTGGCTTTTCACTCTTCATGTATATTAATACTGACTTTTGCTTTTAATGTGTCTAAAGCTTTTATGTAGTACATAATGTCCTTATATTTGTGCATTCAATCGAAATCATTTAATGGAAACGTATTTCATATATACCAGGTGCCGAACTCATAGAAAGATCAGCTACTCTAAGGGAAATGGCACTCTTAATAACCAGAGGCTTTTTCTTGTAATTAACATGGCCATGTGGTTGCTTGTTCCAGATTTAAGGGTATTCATTGGCAATTGCCTTATCTATTTCTCTAGAAGGAAAAGTAGCAATATTTTGAGTCTCTGTATATTTTTTTCCTAGCTTTTTTTCCTTCTTTTTCTTCACTTTTTAAATAATACATTTTTTCTGGAGATCAACATTTCAGCTTAGGCTGTCAAGGTTTTCTTTTAACATATCAAGCAAGTAAGAAAACTCCTGCCTTTCATTCTGGTGTAAAATTATCTTTGTCAAGTGACTCAACGCTACTTTGCTTTCTGCCACAAATAAAATCTACCTGCAATGTAAATAAAATATTCAGGACATTTTTTCCTTAATAAATTTGCAGCCACAATTCAAGCATAAAAGACAGCATTTGCTTTTATCGATGCCCAGCTATTTAGTGAGTAGAAATATTAAAGTGCATCTTTTTAAAAATAGTACACATAAAGAAAACAAACACCCAATACAGTTCTTATAACATAGTCGTCCATGTTTTATAATGGTCTCTTAGTTGAGCATCCATCCTGGAAAAAGTCTCAAGTGGCTTCTATTTCAAAGTTAAGGAACTCTATGTGTAGTTCTAAACAATGGCACGATTAAATATCTTTGTGCATAGTGTGGATTTCTGATTGGCAATTCATAAATAAGTCCTCATGTTAAGAGTTTATATATTACATAGAACCGAGGACCCTTCAGTGAAGTCATCCTCCAATTCAGTGCTTCACAGGAAAGCTACTAATGAGGAGGACTCCTTTACAACCAAATAATTAGTCTGAGGATCTTTAGAGAAAGAAGGAATCCAGTTCTATCATCTTTTTCTGGTAAAGTGAGTACATCAGAAATGTATAGATTTGAAAATACCCAGCTCATGATATTTTCAGCAAGTAAATGCTTCTGTGAACATATAACTTTCTGGGCCTTGGCTTTTCTGGATAAAAATTAAAAGGTAGGAGAACATGTGCTCTGAGCATGTGCTCCTGTTCGAGTCAATGACAGTGTTTTGAGATCATGGTCCTCAGAAATCAGGACCAAAATTTGACACCATTGGACAATCAGAAATCAGGGTCTTGGTAACCTAGTGATGGGCTGAAGCCGCTCATACAAGCTTGTTGAGAGCCAATTGTTAAATTTTCAGGAATTTAGTGAGCCACTTGTTAAGCATAGCCATTATTAAAATTAAGGTATATAAATTTAAAATTCAGTAAGTTATATTTTAAAAAAGAATACAGCAATTAATTCAGCAATTAATTGTTATGCTTTTGAGGTTATTTACACCAATTGTCTATATTGTGGAGACACTACATGATGGTGTGCAACCCAGCATCTTCCTAACTCCACGTTCAGTAACGTCATGTCGGTAGCTTTACATTGGCCACAGTGGGAATATGTATACTAGGGAAACAGGAAAATGCTACAGATTGGTGTTTTTTAATTTTTTCAGAGACCTGGTTGTTAAACATTGACCCACACACCTCTGGGGTCACCAGGCTGAGACGAAGGAGAGAAAGGTGGTGTGGATTCAAATAAGCGAATCAGGGTGCCACTCTAAGGCAGATCACGTGGATGTTTCCTCAGAGCAGAGTCCACAAGGCATAGTTTTTTACTTAGGTATGTCTGGTTCATATAGTCACTTTAGCCTGATGCCAGTCTGGTCCTGTGACCAAGAGAGAGAGAAGGAAGAGTCTTTGACAGCAAGTGCAGTTCTAAGGAAGTTTAGGTCAGGCCAAACGGAGTTTTTGAGCCAAAGGACTCCCTCATTTTACAGGAAAGGTCTTTCCTTTTCTCACTCATTGCCTGAGAGCGGCCTGTTGAAAGCATGACCTTGGCACAGATGTTGTAGGGGTAGCCACAGGGACAGAGGCTGAGATCGGGGAAGTACAGAGAAGGAGATGGTGGGGCAGGAGGGAGAATGAAGACCAGCAACCAGCACAACTTGGCTATGATATAGGGCTCATGGAGGCACAGTGGGAGAGGTTGAGTTTAATATTTCCAATTAAAAGTCACTCCCTAGCAATATCTGTTACAATGGAAATACTCTGGAGCTGGGGCTCTCAGCATCGTGGTTAAAGTATCAAAGACCTGACATGAGAAGGAAATATTCTGCTAGACAGACAGGCTCTTGTTATCTTTTAGGTCAGCGGTCCCCAAACTTTTTGGCACCAGGGACCGGTGTTCCTATGAGAATCTACTGCCTGATTATCTGAGATAGAGCTGAGGCGGTGATGCTAGTGCTGGGGAGTGGCTGCAAATACAGATGAAGCTTTGCTCACTACCTGCCATTCACCTCCTGCTGTGCGGCCCGGTTCCTAACAGGCCATGGACCAGTACTGGTCAATGGCCCAGGGGTTGAGGACCCTTGCTTTAAGTTACCAGCTTCCTGAATTTACAGCTTTCATCATGAATTATTGCAATTGTAGGATGGGACAAAAGGAAAAACATTTCCAAGTCACCTAAGAAGAATGCAGAGGAAGAACAAAAGCCAAACTGGCATTGCCAAATTAAGCAAAGCTATTATGTATTCAATCAATCAATCAATCAGTCAATTAATCAATATTTATTGAACCTGTCATATGCCATATACTACTGAGTGTTCTGGTGATACAGCAGTAAGTCATACAGAAAAAAATCTGGCAATCATGGAGCTTACATTCTCGTTGGAAAGACAAACAGTAAATGAGTAAACAAGAGGGTAAATAATAGAACTTCAGAATCTAAGCCTCAAGAAGACAATCAAGCAGGGTAATACAGGATGATGATTCATTCTATCCCACACAGGTGGTCAGGAAAGGCCTTTCTCAAGAAGTGATGATTGAAGAGCAGCTAAGATTAGAGTTTTTCCCTTTCCTATTGAAGACTATAATTCAACCTCCACTATTTTAGCTTCCTTTGCCTAAGAGAAATTGCGTACAAACTAATACAACCTCCACTTTATATTGATCTCATTTCCATTTACCACTGGCTCAAGAGCCAGTAGATGTTTTAGATAAACACATTGAAGCAGAATAGCCTGCACTAGCTTTTTAGTTCCAAAAGTATTTACTTAAATAAAAACCTCCCAATATTTTGGGGGATAACAAAATTTTAAAAATGATAACTAGAATCTCAGGAATACGTAAAAAAGACCATACAAGTTTTCACAATTTTTAATTTTTTTCTTTAAAAACAAGTTGTTCCTTTTGTATTTTCTCCTCAAAGTATAATGAGTGTGAAAAATAAAAAAGTTCTTGCATGTTTAGGTGTGTACAATTCAAGCATTCTTATCTTGAATTATTAAATATCATCTAATTTTGGATAATTTGTCAATATACAAAACATTAGGGCACAGAAAGAACTAAAACCTTATTTGTTATACACAAGATTTAAATATTTAATCTGAAGTGAAATAATCATTTTGGCTTTCCTCTATGTTTTCATGTTGATATACTGATTAAATTATTATATAATATAAAAATATATTACTGTCAAGCCAGGTTTACCAGCATTCTATATGAAATAGGTAATAAGAAAGATGTTCTCTTTCCCCTTAACTATAAAATCAATCTTACTACAAGACTCCAAGCATTGGAACATGATGATAAATACTAATTCTGCTTTCTTTATAACCCTTTGTGGTGGGGCATGCTTGGTAGAACTCAAGCGTGGAAGCCAGCATTAAGCTTCCAAACCTGCATGTATATATATATATTAACCACCGTGTCAACAAACCTTGGCTTTCATCAACAGTCACTAAATTCTTTACCTTGATTTCAGTACATCTACAGTTCTACTCTATACACCTGGGAAGCAATGCCTCAAGTCCCTAGTTATGGTTAAACCTTCAGAGAGAACAGTATTCCTGTCTGTTCTCCTAATTTCCCTAATGTCTAAGATGTAGCTAAAGCGAAACTAGCCTATACAACTAGATAGAAGCCAAAAAAATAGAAAAGCTCAAGTGTTAGTTTAGCAATATATTCTCTGTTTTGTGGAGTTTTTAGTAAAGATTACAAGACATTAATGGACTTCCAAGTTCTGCTTTTAGGTATTTAAATATCTCTTGTTTCATAAACCTCTCAATCATATGCCAGTCAACATATATGCCACGATAGAATGGCCGCTTTGTGGCATATGTGGATTTTTCTACTGCTTTATCACCAGTAAAGAAGTCCAGACCATCGACACAGGGGGAAATACAACCTGCTGTCAGCCAACAGCTTATAGTGGGAGTCAAATTATAGTCTTCAACAAGAAAAAGGAAAGCTCTAATCTTAGCTACTGTTCAAGGCTTCCCATTTTGTTCTTGGGCACACTTTTGCTGATTCCTTGATAGCAATTCAATAACGAACGATAAACTAGTGCTTTGGTATCTGCAGCTTACCCTGTGCCAGTCTATCATATAGGTCCCTTCTTCCTGACGTCACTGATTCTTCTTGGTTACACCAATTGGGTCAGAGATTTCAAGCAGAATGAAAGGTGGGGGAGCTATTTAACAATTTCTGTTAAATAGCCTTGTTGTCTTGGGAAAAGGGGCAGCTGATGTTGTAGCAGGAGAACAGCGGGCAGCTACATGACCCAATTTTTCAGGCGGTGTCGCCCTCGTCCACCTTATCCTCTTCCGCATTCCTGCTCCCGCCCTATACTTTCTCTATTCAATCGAATTATCTTTGCTTTGTAAGCAATCTGTTAATTCTGCTTGTACCATTTTAGGTTTCTTTTTCTATTCTTAGACTTCATAAATTTCACCAGGATGTGTTTCTCCATACTTTTTTCATTACTTCTGTTCATTAACCCAGTATATCTTTTCACATATGAAAGACCTGACATGAAAGGGTCACATTATGGAAGGGCATCATTTATAGAAGTTTTCTTTCATTATTTAGTTGATCACTGCATCTCCATGGTTTCCTTTTTTCTCCTTCTGGATCAGCAATTGTTTTAATATTGGGTCTCATGGACTAGTCTTTCCTGTTTTCCTCACCGTGATTACCATTTTTGGAATTTTACTCTTGATTGCATTTCATCTTCCAAAACATGAATTTAGTCTCAGTAGCTTTTGTTTTCACATTCCTCCACTGAATCTTTAAATTGGGAAGTCATTATTTTCAGTTCCAGGAAAACTTCTCTGGTCTTATAATTATATCCTTTAAGAGTTTTAATCATATTTTATCTAGAATTTTAATCATATTTTTTCTTCCATGGTCTACATTAGCTCCACCTCCATATTAGAGGTTTATTGTAGTGTTCCAATTCAGCTTCCTTCCCTTCTACCTGGGTTGTTTTGTTCCCATCCTGTGGTTTGTGATCTTTTTCTGCCTGCTCATGTTGATAGTGCGCAGGTTTTCAACACTTCTGTGGATCTCTCTGGTTCTCTGGTGTTTTGCAAGTCAAAGTAGAAATTTTTCCTTCTGTGGGCAGCCAGTGATCTCCTTTGCCCATTTTTTGATGGAAGTGGCAGAAGGCCTCTCAGTTCACAAGTCCAATTGGGAAAGTCCGATCTTAGCTGAGATGCCATCATGCTAAGGACCGTTAGCCTCTCTCGTCGCTGCATAATATGAACATTCTTCCCTTACTTTCTCCTTGTGTATACACCCTCTCCATGATCCACCCCCATTAACTCCCAGCAACTCCCATTTACATTTTGCTCCCTACCTGCACCTTCTTTCAAGGACTTGGTATCTCGCTGTGTGGACACCTCTTTCAGTTGCCAAGATCAGTCCTTTACTTTTTCTGGATAGCTGTATTTGCCAGGATGGCAAAACACAAAGCCAGCTCACCATCTTCCCAGAAACCCACATCCAAATATTTAGAAAGCATTCACAATTATTGGGAAATAACATATTACTGTAAGATGAAATCATATTATTATTGTTTTCCTTAATTACTACTTTAGAAATGAAAAAACGTAAAAATTTTTTTTGTAATGCAAAAATAGATCAGGATATGGTCACACGAACATGTAGGTTTTATAATATTCATTAAATATTCACTTGTGATTTACCAGCCTTATAACTCCTATGATTATTGCAAACTGCATCATATTATTAACTGATTTTTCATAATAGTTATATAGCTAACCTTTACCAGCTATCTACTACATGTCAGGCACTGAAGTTTTTTATATGTATAAAGTTGTGAAATTTTCTCACAAACTCCCTTGAAATTGGTCCTATTATTTCCAACGTAGTACAATATAGAAACCAAGGTCCTGAGAATTCAATAACTTACCGAAGTCACACAGCTAGTAAGATGCTTTATTTTCCTAATAAATAATAATAATGAGCTCCTTGAAAATAGTTCATGCCCTATATTTCTCTGCATTCCCCAAATGTGCCTGGCACTCAGGCTCTCAGTAAATAGTTATTAAGAGAAGAAGCGATGTTTTAGCCATATTTGATACCTAGAACACAGTACTATAATGCTTTATTATATAAAAAAAAAGGCATTAACAGACTACTGAGATTTAAAAAACAAATCCATATAATATAACCTAAAGCTATTTATAGAAGACCTATCAGCCACTATCCATATATGAATAAAATGCAATTATTTTTTAAATGTACATATAAAATGCTATGGGATCACACATAAAAAATATTATTTTTTTCAGTAGGAGCATTAGTGTTTTTTTTTTTTAACAATAGCATCACACAGAGAAATAAGCACTACTTCAAAGTTTTTTATTAGAAAGTTTATTGCATTAATCTAGAAACTCATTTGGTGATATAAATGACAATGTAGGCTAATACTGATGAAAGTTTATCATCTTTGGATAAGAGATATTTTAACACTGAAAGCATTTGTTTGTTTGTTTGTTACAACCAAGAAAATCAGAATGTATTTTAATTTTTTTCTTTTTAAAAATATATATTGCGATTCATCCATATCAAAATGAAGCCTGAACTAAATGCTAAACTAGAACAAGCAGACCCAGTGTTAGGACACCAATTTTTAGAGGACCCTAAAAGGGCAGTTTATTCTTTAGTTAATAAACAAGTACCCTTCCATACTATGTAATTCACATTTGCATATATATCTATGAATACTTCCATGATGTAAAGCCTTTAAGACCAAAATTTCTCTTAAATATTTATTTTGAATAATAAACATGTTACCCAGAGATAGAAAATTCACTATTTTAAAAAACATAACCTTAAAACTAAGGTTTTATATGATCTCATCTTATTTCAAGGGGTAAGTAGACTTCTAATATCAGCAGGAATTCTAAATGGTATTGTGATACTTTTGTTCAATTTCTGTAATATTTATGATTTTAAAATCTCAATAATTGACAACTACCACTGTGGCTCTTTGGAGTCAAGATCACATGTTCATAAAGTTGTTTGCATTTCTCACAACCCACAGTCCTTGTGCCAATGGATTCAGTTGGGACGGGTTATAACAGCCCTATTATAAAATTCTATGTTGGTTTTCCTGAAATTGGTGAATATAATTTTCACAGAGATAATGCTAAACACATTCAACTCTCGGTAACATTACTACTATAACATGGAAGAGGAATTTATATCAAGAATTGTAAATAACCATGAAATTTTCCTTGTCATATAACTAACCACAAATAACATATCCTCCATATTAAAGTAAGCAAATGAGCTATCATTTGGGCTAGTTTTGATGTATTTATATATAAATACAAGTAGTTAAATTTTTTCTGATACATCAACTTCTAAGGAAAGAATAATATTTTGCTAAAATTCCCACATGAATGACGTTAGCCAAGTATCACCAAGCTCCTTCACTGCTTTGACCATTATAGGATACAGGGAAGAAATTATGTTTAATGCCTATGGGTTCAAAGGTCATGAGACTATATTTACTATGTATGAGGAATAGACATCACCATCAAATTACATTTGATATACTGGGAAAAATTCCAAAAGATTGTAATTTCGGGGGGGAAAATTTGTCAAGTCCTTCTGTCTTTCATTTAATTCTCATTCTGACCAAAGTATTTCTCTTACTCAAATGAATATCAAAATATCTAGAAAATTTTGACTTCTCAATTAGACCTCTCCGTATATAACATGTAGTTTTGCCCTATCCAAAATGCTATGTGTTTTCCCATGTTTGAAAAGTCCTGAGTGAACCCTATAATTAAGAACCTCTCGTTTCAGAACAGGAGCAACCCTGAATAATTTATTTGTCAGAGAGAATTCTCAGGAAGGGATGACTGCTCCTTCAGAGTTCACATCTGCTGCCCAGGTATTTTACTTAAGCTGCTGTTGCCTTTTCTTTCTTTCTTTTTTTTGCCCCCTCAGGTGAAATGAAAAAAGAAACAGGTGTTTTTTTTTTTTTTTCTTTCATCTCCAGGGAGTAATGGGGAAACTCAGAGTTATCATTGAACTCTGAAGAGACAATCCTTAAAAAAAGATAGGAACAATGTCTCTTTTTCATTACCAAAAAGGTCTTTTTGTGCCTATTGACTCACAAGTGTATCAGTTCGATGCCTACACCCTTTTGTCAAGGGTCAGGCAGTGGTTAACTGTTGGCATAAAATCAATGGTTTTTAAGGTGCATTCCAAGCAATTTCTATTTCCTTGAATCAACTTTGGGGTTCCCTAAAAGAAACAAACATCAAAGGAGTGAATGCCCTAAGTGTGTTTATTCTATCATCCACATGACGAAACCACCATCTCAGGAACAGATGTGTGATATGAAATCACTGGATATCCCAGCTTGATAACTGGCAGGGACAGTGTCATCTGTGTACTACTGGCAGACTGGGTGTACCATACATATTTGTTAAATGAATCAAATTAATACCATACTGGGTATCTTGAAAAGACTGAAGACCACTCATGAAGTTGCTTATGAAGTTTCTTCCTCTTTCAGCCTTCCAGCCCTTTGGCTTGTTCACACAACTCAAAGAAAGAGAAACTGGCTTTCTTGCATCGCACTGGAATTCTCACGAGACAACTACCTTGGAGTGAAAATGTTATTGCACGATAAGTATGCACAGGATGAGCATCCGTTCTGGTTTGCCTGGAACAGTCCAGATTAAAGCCCATTGTAGGTTAAGTATTAATAATGCCCTCATTGACTCTCAAAAGTATCTCAGATTGGATGATCAATTATATAATCACCCTAATGAAGGTCTTTAGTAAGATCAGTTTGTAGTACTCGCTCAGTAAAAATAGCTTCCCTCTTCCCTTCCCCCTGGTTTAACCAAGACTCAGAACTCACAGATCAAAAGGAACTCCATTTTGGACTATTAAAAAGCTTCTCTATTTCAATGATAAGCTATTTATCTATGGTTTCAGTACTATTTTAGTAATGACCAATTTTAATAGATTTGATTTATATATTTGCATTTCCTCCCAACAAAAGAAAAAAAGAGCAATGCATTTTTATCAAGCAAAAAGATAAGTGGCAATAATACAAGAAATAATGAACATATAATTTTTTCATTAACAATCCAAACACTACAAAACATAGAATATACAACTTAAAAATGAAAATACAAATTAAAGAAAAATGGGGTACATGTCATATTAGCAATGCAAAAGACCAGCTTAAGCATAGTTTCTCTAAATCAACAATTAATAAAAGAAAAGTGCCCTTTTCTCAAATATGCACAAAAATATTTCAGTCACTTCTGGGGAAAAATTAATAAAAACTTTCTGCTAATTCTATATTACAGCATGTATTACTAATGGTTTACAAAACTTAAGTGTCTTCTTACACTTAAAATTTACAACCTTTTCCAATCATTATACACTCATTCAATCCAGTCTGTCAAAAATAAAATTATTTCATTTCTATATTTATGAAATAATTACTGATATGTTATGGATCTCGTATAGTGAATGTATTCGATAGGGACAGTGATCAGAATAATGTCATGGGTCTAAAGAGGGCCAAGGGTCAAACAGAGAGAAGAATCATCTCTGCTTAGCACATATTGATTCCTGTAATAATTCTAGTATTCCTAAAGTAATTCTAATTGTACATTTCTTCACTCTAAAATATGTCTAAAGTTTTCATACTTAAATTTGCTATCTACTTCTAGAGTTTATTTAGAGTATATTCAGTCATGCCACTTGATAGAATGTTTCCTTCTGGGTTCATGTTGTCCCTACAATTCTAAGTCCAGCTGAAAAAAAAATAAACAATCAGGACTCAATAATATGCCCCCTTTCTTCTACATGTTTAGTGATTCACACTAAATTTTATGGTAAACTGTACAATCCTAGGTACAGCTCTACAATGCAAATGAGAAAGAAAATACTTAATTTTTCAAGCAATAATACCAATGTCCACTGCAACCCATATCTCTGAAGGAGCTCTGCAAGTTCATGCTTATAGCCATGGTTTTACAATAAGTCATGCCTCAGGGGTGCAGGCCTAAAACTAACAAGAATGGAAAATCACATCAATATCTCCTTCCAAGCCACCTGTACAAAAGGACTACGGTCAGCCAGCCTCAGCTCTGAGCTTTCTGATTTACATCCAGCAAATGCCTACCAAGTAGATTAACATTCACATAGGGTGGCAAACTTGAGGATGGAGAAGAACCGAACTGTGTTTCTGGAAAGGGTTCCAGGGCCTACTAAGTGGTCCTTTGGTGTCATTCGCTGCTGCTGCTGCTGCTGCTGCTGCTGCTGCTGCTGCTGCTGCTGCTGCTGCCGCCGCCACCGCCGCCTCCATCCTCTCGCTTGGGGGAGGATGAACTGTCTCGGACTGGCAGTAGGTCGTAATGGCAAGGGATATGACTGTTCTTTGGGAGGTCGTATGGATCCTGGGTCAGATGCCCATTATTGCTGAATATTCCTTGGACAATACTCACTGTAGGTTCTGTGATAACCGGGAACATATTAATTTATCATCGAAGAAAATTTTTAATAATTAGAATATGGCATTTCTTGCAATTATCAAACACACAAGAGGAGTTTTTATAAAAATATAAGAAAATGTTATTTTTTAAAACAAATGATCTTTTAAAAACAAGATAGAGGTGGCTAATATGTGGTTGGCAGACCCACTGATGCCCGCAAACGGTGTTGAGAACCAAAGGATGACCATATGGTTGGGATGAAAACATCAAGGGGATATTAAAAAAACCCTGGATATGAATCATTGTCTAAAAAAACGTTGGCAATAATCTAGCGCAAACCCCTAACTCTACAGGTAAGACGACTGAGATCCTTACACGTTAACTCAATTCATGGAAACACAAGTTCACAATGTTAGGGCTGAGGCTCTTAGCTGAGTTCTCGTCTCCCAGTAGCGGGCTTATGAGACAGTTCAAAAGTATATTTAGTTCACTACGCCTCCAATTTTAAAAAGCTATCTTAATACTTTAAAAATAGTTATATATCTTTTCACTGACATGTCTGTAGCATAAAATGAATTACTAGTGACTAGAGTTAAATTAGCCATTTCATTTACAAGTAGTAGAGAATTTTTTTAAGTTTAAATCATAAATACTGAAATAGAAAGAAAAATAAAAATATATAGCCCTACTATTTAACCAATGATAGTTCTGACATGTTTTACCTTTCCTCAAATGGTACTTGCAAGGGCAAGCCATCAAAATAACTCTAATTTTAAATTGAAATCTTATTAATTTGTATCAGATTCACATCTGAGAATATTATCGATATATTAAACAAATTTAAAAGTCAAAATTTTCAATCCTGCTAAAAGCATTATATTAATATATTGAATGCAACCAGGAATTGGAACCACCTGTTTAATCCACTAGAACCATTTGTTTTGGCTAACTCAACATGTTAGCTAATATGATACATATGCTCTTCCACATATGTGCTAAAATATTCACTATGGTTACAAAACAAAAGATGGATGACCAGACGAGAGATAAGAAAATTTCCTTTAAATTTTTTAAATGATATTTTCCCTGAATAATTTATCTGACACCGACTAATATGATCACTGTAAATATAGCTTACATTTAAAATATGGGTCATTATTTTCACTAAGGTTTATATGAACTGCTGTTGATTTCTCAAAGACTTTAAAATTGTTTTTTAAAACTTCCCATACTAGGTTCTTTCTTTGGTTAGGAGAACTTACCAACTTCATAGACATTCTTATTGGCTGAAGCTGAATTATTGATCTCTGCATAGGGGGAATCTCTCCGTGCTGGTGACTTCATCTCCACATAGCCACACTCTGAGTTTTTGGGGATAAGTACAGGTGGGTCTTTAATAGTGGCATATGGGTTTTCAGAACTGCTTAAGGAGCAGTTACTTGAATTGTATTCAGAATTCTTTCCCAAGTCTGTGAAGAAAGATGAGGGAAAAAAGCAGATGCTATTTCATGAACAATGTTATTTTTTTTTTTCTTGGTGATAATTTACTTGGACAGTTTTTCTTTGTAGCTAGTTTTCTAAATTATATACACTGAAAAGAATGCTATACATTTCTACTTATTTTGGAGAGAATTTGCTATAAAATTACTATAAAGTACAAAAAACTATGAAGTATTTTTAGCTCTTCTCTAAGGTGAATGCCATTGTAAACATCATGGATTTGATTTCCTTTTGATTATCACACTCAATAAAAATTAATCTCGTTCTAGTTTACTAACAGTATCCAAATTCTCAAAGGCTTCAATCAAGAAAGCATCTGTTGATGGCCCCAGGAGCACAAGAAGGTTCTATCATCATGACGAGGAAGGCATTTGTGCTGAGGATTCCTTGTAAAACTGGAATTCCTCATAAATACTGGGCACATGACGTTATAACTCAAACTCCTCCTCAAGAGCAGGCCTCAGTGAACATGCAACCATGCTGATCTCTTCCTATTTCCTTTTTTACATTTTTCTCTCTTCATAAGCCATATTTCTTTTGAAGGAAATATGTGTGTTTTCCCAGCAAGCTGAAACCTGTGTTCCCCCAGACTTAGGCTCTAACTGAAGTCCACTGATAGCCACTCGCTTGATGTCAGTCAAATGTGTTTGTGCGTTTGCTGGAATAACCACATTAACAGTTCTACATTTTTTCTACACTGTCACTCTTGCTCGTTTGGCAAATTAGCTCAGTCTTCGAGGTAAAAATATTTTTAAGAATTGTGATTCTGATAAAAGTGTTTCTTCCTCAGATTTACACCATACCTTTCAAGGACTTTCCCATGTAACTTCTGTCAAGTCCAAAAGCACCTGAGATAATGGAAGAAAAAAAAAATACCCAATGAGAACTGAAAGCAAGAGAAAGCCCATCTGATATTTCAACACCATGGAGGAAGATGGTTTGGGCCCCCGCTCTACCTCCCCGCTGCAAACATAACCAAGGTTGCTGCTTTTTAAACCTTTACCCCAGATGTCCCTAGTGCTTAGAATTAAAAACACACATACATCATTTCGATCATTCTCTTGCTCATTTACAGTGACTTTGGGAAAGGCTGATCAATACAGGGAAGAAACTGAGGCACAGATGAGTCAATACTCTTGATTCAAGGTTGCACAGTGGAAAGAGCAGAGCCAGGACAAGAACTGAGACAAAGGACTCTGATTTCATCACTCATTAGCCACATGACTATGGGCAGGATGTTCAACTGAGTGTCAGCTTCCTTATCTCTAAAATGAGAAAACAAAACCTGCCTTCCAAGCCTTACAGTGTTGTTGTGATCATTAAGTGAAATAGAGCATAGGCTTTGTAAGCTTTGAGGCACCATACAAATGGATGGTGTTTTCATTACTGTGACACTTCCTGTGTCAGACCACCCTCAGCTTCAGTCTATCTGTAAGCATTCCGAGGCCTTTGCAATGATCTTTTAAAGGAATGTTATGGACTTAGGTTAAAAACAGAGAGTAAAGCAATAACTTGTGTGAACATTCAAATAAGTATGAGACAAAGAAATGACCCCTGTCACTGTGCATGAGATTCTTAGAGTGATGTTAAACTCAGGTTCTGATGGTGATGTCCTATGGGGACATGCTTTTGTGGAGACAGAAGGAGGATCCCCTAAGTGGACAGGTTGTATCTAATATCAAACATTGTGGGACAAGAAATGGGAAGCTTTCCTCTCAGGCACACTCTCCTGGGTCTGGGTTGTGACATCTAACCAAATTCCCAGATAGTAGGAAAGGCACCGAGTTATGCAGGGATGCAGGATAAGAGTACATAATGAAGAATTAAGCTTACCGGAAGGAGGCTTGGCCTTTGGCCTTGGTTCCTGGGAGGTCTCCTTGGAATGTCCTGCCCAGTAAAAGTGTATTTGTTTACCTGGGAGCCTGGGACTATACTGGATAGTCTAACAAAGTGATATATGGGACGGTTTCGGGACCTCTTGGTATCAGCTCATCCTCTCAATGGGCTAGAGATTTAAGGTCAACCATATGGACAGTCAACCAAGTCTTTGTGACTAAGCCCCCATAAAAACTCTGGACACCAAGGCTGAGGTGAGTGTCCCTGGTTGGCAATACTTCATGTGTATTGCCACAGACTGTTGCCAGGAAAAGCTGGTACTTTGCATGATTCCACTGGGAAAGGACAACTGATAGTTTCGCATTTTGAACTTCTGTTGACTCTATGTGTCACTTCCCTTGGCTGATTTTAATGTGTATCCTTTTGCTGTGATAAATTATAACCATGGGTATGAGAGTTTTCCATCAGTTCTGTGAGTTTTTCTAGCAAATTATTGATCCCGAGGGTAGTCTTGGTGATTCTTAGACCTTGTAAAGAATTCCATGAAGATAGGCAGGGCCTGTGGTCTCTGAGAGCTCCCTATCGAGGAACTCTGTATATATTAGTCTTTGCCAAATTTCTTTAGCCATTTCCAAACTGTACCAAAGTCTTGTTAAATGCACGTCATGGCATTAGCTGTGCAATGAGCCTTTCCCAAGGAGTTAAAGGGAGCAACATGGGGTGGATACTAAATCAGAGGACAAGAGTTGGGGCTGTGAAAACAAACACCCCTGCCAGATTCTCTCTTCAGTGCCTTGGAAGATCAGGATGCTGTTCGAATAAGGGAGCAGGTAGGTTTCTTCATAAACTCCTACACGTCTCAATCCTAGGACAGGCACTTTCAGATGCTCAGTTTAATCTAATTCATACAATGAGCCAGAGCACAGTCATTATCCCTATTTTACAAACGAACAAACCAATCTCGAGAGATTGATTAGCCCAGTGTCACATAACAGAACCAGGAATCGATCGCAGGGCTTTTGTGTCAAGTTCAGGGCTCTTTCAGACAACATCACCACAACTTTTCCATCATTTAAAACACCTGCACACTTCATCATCCATGATGTGCCTTACTCTGTTCTTTGTAAGAGAAGACTTTTCTGTGCAACAACTTTAGAGGGACATTAAATGCAGAATTACTCTTGGGATGGAACAAACCAAGGAGATGCAGAATTTCCAATGAAGATTTTATGTTCCCAATAATCAGTCCCTTGGGTCTCATTGAGACAGAAAGCAGTGATTTATTTGTGACCAATGCAGTGACTGTGTGTTCTGGAGTCGGAATAAATTACAGTAGGTGAGGGTCAAACAAGAGAACATTTTTCTCAGGAGTCCTCAGGGATATTTTACTGAATATCAACTCATGTACTTCTTTGAGCTAAATTATTAATGTAATTTATAGTTTTTTAAAACTTCCCTAATAATTTCTCCAATAAATAATTTCTCCAATAAGTATATTGTAAATAAGTATATTATATAAATAATTTTACTGTGTGTATGTAAAAATACACATCCTATTGATAACGTTGGTGTAGAATACAGATAAAAGTTAAGACTCTGTACTTAATTTTCTGCTTAAACATTTGCATTTCTGTATTAAGAGGGGATTTCTGAGCTCACAGAGACTGGTTCTGACATCTGGCTCAGGAGACTGGACACATATATGGTGTTCACAGAAAGATCCGAGGGAGAGCAATCAGAAGACCTACTGGAAGACCTTGCTTTACCTCCATCCTCCGAAGAAGTCCTGGACAAAAGAGTTAACTTCTCTGTGCTTCCCATTTTGTTTCCTCTACACTAAGGGTCCCCAACATTTTTGGCACCAGGGACTTGTGCTCCCATGAGAATCTAATGCTTGATGATCTGAGGTGGAGCTGAGGCGGTAATGCTAGCTAGAGAGCAGCTGCAAATACAAATGAAGCTTCACTGGCTTGCCCATCGCTCACCTCCTGCTATGAGGCCCAGTTCCTAACAGGCCACGAACCGGTACTGGTACCAGTCCACAGCCTGAGGGTTGGGGACCCCTGTTCTACAAAACAATATCCATGGAAGGGCCCACCAGTATGGGTGCCAGATTTAGCAAACACAGGAAAGCCAGTTAAATTTGAATTTCAGAGAAACAACAAATAATTTTTACTGTACGTATGCCCCAAGCCTCATATATTTGTGATATATTTATATTATAAATATTTGTTGCTTATTTGAAATTCAAATTTAACTAAGCTTCATGACAACCTTACCATCAAATAAATACATATAAGGGTTTGTTACGAATAAGGCACTGCGCACACGTTAGATACCACATCACCAAGCTCGCCCTTGAGGATAAGGTACAAGTGCTTGGAGATGGCGCCACACACTCAATCATGGCAGTTCTTTTCGTGCAGACCAGGAATCCCCGCCCCTTTGCAGGAGGGCTGTGAGGTCCAAACTTTTCCATGGTAATACAACAACATTGTCTGCCTTTTTCACTCTCGTTCTCTCTCAGGGACATGGTGGCGTTTTCCAGGAGCTACACCAAATGCGAGGTCACTACTGATTGAACACAGAAGCAGAATAAAAATCTAGCGGTTCTCTGTTAAGGGTGATGTTAAAAGATTTTATAAAAGTGTTAACCAGTGCCATTCTTCTATTTTTTTTTTTTTTGAAAACATAGTAATTTTTCATCAAATGCATCTTATGTTATGAAATGAGATTATTGTTATTATAAATAACAATTTAAAATGTTCTGTTTTGATTTGTAATATGGTAAATAACACTAGATATAACCCATTTCAACAGAAGTTCTTTGGGGTCCTTGATAACCTGTAAGAGTACGCGAAAGGTTCCTGATTCCAAAATGCTTGAGACCCTCTGACTTACTATATTCCTGTCGCTATCTCCATTTCCTAACTAAAAGGGGAAGGGGGCCTCAAGCACTGGTCTCCCATACTAAAAGAGAGCAAAGAGGAGCACACGTCCTGACACCCAGCTGACTAGGTTCAAATCCCAGCTGCACCAGTCAACAGATTTTGAGACTTTGCACTAATTACTTAATCTTTTAAAGACTCAGCTTAACTGTAACATGGAGATGATGATGATGATGATAGTCCTACCTATTAGAGTACTTGTGATAATTGTGTAAATTAATATATGTAGTGTCAGAATGTAAGCTACAAGCGGGCAGAGATTCTTGTTCCATTTTACATTCCTGCCACATAGTGGAAACTCAGTCAATGTTGAATAAATAAGGGATTTGGCACGATAATAAGCCCCATAACGGGGGTTAGGTATGAGTCTATTATTATTATTTTTTATGCATGTTTTTAATAGACCGCTTTGGCACAAACATAAATCTAGGACCGTCTGAGGTGACTACGAGACAAAGGAGCTTGTCCGGGCGCGCGCGGGCTGGGGCACTTGCCAAGCTCGTTGAGGTAGCCGCCGTGTTTCCAGTCCGCAGGCAGCGTACCGGTGCAGTCCACCACAGGGCCTCGTTTTCCAGGATTTACATTTTTCAGATTCACAAACAGCTGATTGTTTTTTGACTGTTAAAAATACAAACAACAAAAGATGTAAAAAGAGAATACGATGTGGCTTTCCCCGGCACAGTGTCACTGATCTGGGGAAAGCAAGTCCACGGCGTGTATCGAGGTCTGGTCCTTAAACGAGGCTGGGTGGAGCGGCAGAGGTGACCGCTTCGCAACTGGTGGGATGCAGAGAGCAGCAGGAATACGTGTCCCTCGGCCCAAACTGTGCCCTCCACTGCCTCAACTTCCTTTCACGTCGTTACCCCGTAATAATTCGATCTTACTTGGATTTACATACATGGAACTTTGAATTGAAAAAAAATTCTTGGTCTGAGCTCTCCTATCATACACTGTATGACCTTATATGAGTCACAAGCGACTCTTAGCTGTTTTCTTAGGTATAAGCATGAAGATAAGATTATCTCCTTTACCTCCCTCCCTGAATGTGAATGGGAACAAATGGAATGATGAATATGAAAGTCCCTGGAGAGTGCAAAGTGCAATTTAACTAGGAGGCGCTATAATTAAAATCCAGCTGCATTAACTTAATTGCAACGGAAATAATTTAATTAGCTTGGTTTTCTTCTGATGGAGAGCTGGAATTAAACAATGGAGATTGGAAATATAATTCAGGTGCAATTGGAGGGGAGAAATGTTTGGGATTTCAGAGCATTGTGGCAGAGACCTGGGGTGAGCGGGGGTGCTACAGGAGCAGTTCCAGGTTGGACAGCCCTGGGTCTCCAACCTCTCCGTGCATCTTTAAAATGGGAATAATAATCACTCTTGAGTCACAGGATTGATGTGAAGATTAAATGCGTTTCTATATGTAAAATGATTAGAAATGCTTGGCACTTAAAAATGCTCAGCACATTGTTCCTATTTGATCATTTTTGACCTGCAAAAATGCAATTTCATGTGGTTCAACCTAAGTACATGTTGTCGTTGTTGTCGTTGTTGGGTTGTTATGAAAGTACAGGAAAGGGCACTCGGAGGTGGGTGGTTGGAAAAGACAAACTTGGTAATTTTACCCAGGATTGAGTCTGCTATGGTTCTGCTATGAGACATTATCTTAAAACCTCATGTAATATTAGAAAACTTTTTCCAAAGAGGTGCAATGGAAAAAGCACAAATTGTAGAGACAGGGAGACCTTGACTCACATCGCAGCTGCCTCACTCTCTAGCCAGGGAGCTATGTTTGGAAGTGACTTAAATTCCCCATTAGAATACACATTTACAGGACTGTTTAGAGGAATAAATGAGATAATAGGTATAAGGTTTCTAGAACAGTGTCTGGCAAACAGCAGCCTTCGTATCTGCTTGTTCCTTCCTCTCTCCCCTGCCCACCTTCAACAACTTGAGCCCTTTCCTCTCACCTTTGCAATGGTCACCCTGTCCCTGTTGTTGACGTGAGGGGATGTGGCACACTGGGTGAGTGTGTGGTAACTGGGATTGGTGAAGTAATGGCTGTTAGCATTTCCACTGGTGCTGTGAGGAAGAGTTTCTGCAAGAAGACAAGGAAATGGTTAAGACGGTAGGCTCCGTTAAAACTGGGTGGGAAAAGAGGGAAGCAAATTAACAAGAACAAACGTTTGGACTGCTTCCATATCGCAAGCTGAGTAGGATACCCTTCTGCCCAGCATACTCAGCAAAACTCCTGGAAGCAGCAGGAGTCTGCCTTCCTACCCGCCCTCTTGAAAAGTATGAAAATATCCACAGATAACTAACTGCTCTTTGCTTTGGGAAGGCATTGCTTTGAAGCTACTTCTGCGGTAACTTTCTTCTTTTTTTAAACACTTGAGTTCTTGACACAATATTCTGCACTAGAAATGTACTACTAGGTAAATAAGCTACTTTATGTATTCTCCCAGAATCAGTGTATTTATAAACATGTGACCCCTCAAATCCTTCAGTAATTGCCCCACAATTAATAAATATTTTAAGTTTCTAAATTCCTCAGTTTAAGTGGTTACTTCTTCTGATGATTAAGCATGTCATACTGAAAAATTTACTTTCACGGGGACTTGTGACAGAAAGGAAGATTCAAAAGAGTTTTCTTAAAGACCTGCCCTGGTTCTTGCTAAAACCAAAAAAACTATTTTTTATGTAACTTGGTTGCTGTGTGGTTAATGATTCGTGTGGGCCCAGGGACAGGCTGAAGGGAACCATGGAAAGAACTCAAGGCCCGGGACTGAAGACCTGGTCCTCATCCCCGATCTGCTCCATCACCCTGGTAAAGTTACAGCTACTTCTCCTTTCTCCAACCTGTCGCCCACATAATGACAAAAGCCTGGGACTAGGTGCCCAGCAAAGCTTCTTCCAAGTTGAAATTCCCCAAAACTAAGGCAACCACATAATGAAGTTAATTTAAAAACCCTCGTAAAAGACAACAGTGATGATTTTACTACTGTTGACATATAAGACACACTTTTAACAACATTTCTTTTCCAAATGTAACATTTTCTCAAGGCGAATTGACAGTAACAGTGGGCAGCACCACTAAATACCCAGTGTCAAAGAACTAGAATGAAACCTTATTTTCCAAGGAGTAAAATGCCTCTAACGACTCCAGCCTTACCTGAAATGGCATAGTCTGCATTCATGACTCTCATGGCAGGGGTGTAGGTCACTGCGGGCATGCTGGATTCCTTTCCCTTCTGCTTATGTCGATAAATAATGAACAACGCCAGTAGGAAGAGAACAACTAGGACAAGAATGATGATGCCCGCAATGGCCCCGATCTGGTAGGAATCGGCAGGAAGAGCCGTGCTGGTTCTGCTTAAGCTGTTCAGATTTCCAACTATTATAACACCAGCTAGGAAAAGGAGAAAAAGAGATCTGAGTAAGGATGACAATGTGCTGGATAAATGTCTGCTCTCTAGAAAAAAAAAAAAAAATCTCCTGCTATGCTAAGACCTGGATATTTTCAGTTCATGAAATATTAATTTGGAAACTTTGGGAAACCAAGTAGGAAGGAAAAACAAACACACCTCATTTTCAGATGCTGTTGGTGTGCTTGCTCTCAGCCTCAAAAAAAAAAAAAAAAAAAAAGACAGGAGTTCTTGAAATCCAAGATTCAATAGTAGTATTTGGGAACTTCTCACACATTTCAGATTAAACACTTAGGCTAATGATTAATTAAAAGTAATACTTCATCTAATTTTTATTGTGCTTTATTTATGATACAGTATCGAGTTTCTGAAGGGAACCATGGAGTTTCTGAAGGGAACCACTCCCAAACGTCTCAATTGCCTAATGTAATTTTATGTCTACCCTTAATATTTTTAACAGTAAAGTTACTTTCTTTCCAAGTAAGAATAACTCCATCATGAATCTAGTCCAAGATCAGGTTCTGCCTTATTGTGATTTTAATGCACCTTTTACCTTGGAAAATATTGTTCTCTGCGGTTATTTTCTATGACAGAAAGGTCTGTCCCATTAATACCTGATGACATCATCCTAAAATCTTACTCGTTAACTTTAAAATTCAGTTTTCCACAGTTCTTCCTCTTCTTTCATCGAGTGAGGACACTAAAGATATGGGTTAAGAGTCAAGAAATTTGGCATCTAAAATAATTGATCCAGATATTCTGAACTTTACCATAAGATCTTAGGCTGCAGTTTCGGCATCTGAAAATGAGGAAACTGGCCTCCATGAAGGGGCTTTCAGCTCAAATGTCCCTATGACTTTGTGATTCTAAATGCTAGCCCTTCTTATAAAACAGTCTGCCCTGAAACACACAGCACCAAGGCCAGTGCAGTGTGATTACAATGTACCTGCAATAATGATATGATTGTGGAATATAACATCCTATCATTATGACAGTCAAATATAAGTCATGAGCATGAAAAGTTATTTTATAAAAGAAAATGAAACGAGTACCTACAGCGTAAGTCTATAGTCTACAGTGTAAGATGACTGCATCTACTACACTGCGTGAACTTTCTAAAGTCTTTACTCACCATGTGCTTATTACCTGCTGGAGAGCACCATATGCAGCAGGAACTCTCTGGAGGTCATGCTTAGGAGCCATCAGAAGCACTTTCTCAAAGGCCCCATTCACCCCAGAATTGGAACTGCCTGAATGCGACTATGTATAGGACAAGTATTCCCAGGTCACTGTGATACATGCCCTAGTTAAAAATCATAGGTACCTGTTTTTTAACAAGTTAACTATATGCCTACAACATGACCCAATCATTCTACTCCTATAAATTTACTCAGGAGAAATAAAAGCATATGTCTGTACAAAGACTTGATACACTATTATTTACAACAGCTTTATCCGTAATAGCCCCAAACTGGAAAGAACCCAAATGACCATCAATAGGTGAATGGGCCAACAAATTATGGTATATACATGCAATGGAATACTACACAGCAATAAAAAGAGCAGAACCACTGACACACACTACAACATGGTTTAATTTCAAAATAGTTATGCTGAGTAAACAAAATCAGACAAAAGAGTATACAGTATGGTTCCATTTATATAAAATTTTTTAAAAAACACTAAATCTGTAGTGAAAGAAAATAGATCAGTGATTTCTCAGAGCCAAGGGGGTAGTGGTGACAATATCAATATGTAGTATAATTGTATATATGTGTCACTTTTTAATAGGTTAATTATACCTCAGTAAGGCTGAAAAAAAATTATGGGCAGAGTGGAAAGTTCATGAGCTTTGGAAATCATGGTATCGAAGCCCTGACATTCTATAGTAGCTATGTGACCTTGGGCAAATATATTCAATCTCCCTGAGCTTTAGCTTTTTCCTCTGCAAGACAGCAGCACTAAGACATCCAGCTGACAACTAAATAAATAACCAGCTACACCTTGCAGAGTAATGAGGAGTATGTCAAATAACACAGGTGAAGATACTTAATCTTGGGTGGTAGGTGGTGGTCAAACAATACAAGGTATTCACTAGTATTCTTACCTTGATCACATCGTGCCCCCTTCCATCCTGGGCTGCAGTAACAGGTCCCAGTGATGTGGTCGCAGGTGGAGTTGTTCAGACAGTCACATATCTGGCGACAGCCGTAGCCATATGTTCCTGCAGGGCACTCTGAGAAGGAAATGAAAGTCCAATAACTCTCCGGCTTTAGGAATCCGAGGCAAGGCTATTTTTCACTGTATGATCCTGTGTGTCTGGAGGCCAGCCCTTCCAGGGGGTCCTGTTCAGTCAGACTTGTACCACCCAGGGTGTCCCAGAGCTGGCCAGCATTCCCTGAATCATGGTGGGACTCACAGGCCAGGTGACTTACAGGGCTGGAGACTGAGCCCCTCATTACAGCTCCCAACACTTTCAGCTTCTACGTACCCATCTACTGGTTGGGTACATAGAGGGTCTGTAGAATCCCAATGGAATTGATGAAGATTATCACTAAGATGATTTAAGATGTTTCCACCAGGAAAAACTGGGATAGAAGGGGACCAGACTGACATGTATAAACTAGAGATGCTTCCTTGAGAACAAGTATGTTTTACTGGAGGCTCAAAGATCCTCCCAATGGCACATTCCGACTTGAATTAGTTGGGGGTATGCTAGAGAGAGGGGGCAAGTTTTGTTAATTTTCTAGGTAAGAACTTCATTTACCATAAGATGACTCAAATATTGGATTCACAGGTGGAAGGCTGAGAGACCGAAATAGTGGGATTTTTATGGTGTAATCTTACCACTAAGTTTAGGCATGACTTTCAAAGGAAAGCATAGGCGTGTTAAACTTAAAAATCATGACAAAATAGTGATTTTTTGGTAAAGTGACCAGCAGGGGGCAATGTGCTGTTATTATTCAAGTTCTCTGTCCAAAACAGGGTTTCTGTTTACAAATGAGCATTGGGAGAAGTCTCCAAAAACAGGGTCGTCTTAATTTGATGTTCAGAGTAATTACAGAAGCACTTAAGAGACTTACTTAATAAGACCATAACCAGTCTGCCATTCAAGTGAAAGTCAGTTTAGAGCCTAGTTTGGTTTCCACACACATATATATATGCACATATGTCTAGACATTTCTATATATACACAATATTCATATACACAACGGGTGTGCAGGCAACTGTGTGACTCGGTTTCTGTTTCATGATTATATGAACTAGAGAGCAAAACTAAAACTGGATCTTCTCCGTCCAGGCTGCTTCTTAGATGTCACTCTTGCTGTATTTCAGAGGCAGGAGAATATCCGAAAATATTCTAGGGTTTAGCACATAAGATTGAGACAACTGGACTGTCCAGGGATACTGTGAGGCGCTGGTGGGGTGGAGGGAGACTGATGCTTTATTGCCAAAATCCTGCTGTGCTGATCAGTCTTTCCAGGACACATTGCTCCTACAGCCACGTAATCTTTGCTGCATCCTTCCCAAGAGTGGAGTGTTTGGTGAGAGGGAGCTCTCTTGCCCCATATAGCTCTAAGCCCTTATTTAATTCCTCTTGCATACTGAAAGTCACAGAGGAAAGGAATGATAAACTAATCTGAAATACTCAGTCGAAGGCTAAATGTTCTTATAACCTTGTAAGCAGATGCATAGCTGGTGGGGAGGAAATGGAAAACCAAGGATGGGTATTCCAAAGAGCATATTCTCCCAGGATGGAATTTTTACAATAAAATTTTAAGGCAACATATTGTCTTGAAGATTATTAAGACTACGATGAGAAGTTCTTAGCAGAAATGGCCTAAAATTACTTCTAGAGAAGGTTGTCGAAAGGGTGGCAATGTTCATGGACTTGTTCGCCCAGCCCCTCTGCCTCCTGCACACTCATCCTGGCCTGCATTCTCCTTCACCGTGAGACCCAGGCTCTGCCTTTGCCATGAAGAAAGCATGACTGGCTCTTTTAAAGCTCTGAGCAACCACGTTCCAAAAATAAGGAGAGTAAGAGGGAGCCAGGATGAACAGATGGAAAACTTGAATTCTGTCTTCAGTCTTATAGCCACACCCCCTCCACCCTAAGAACTGAGTAGTTACTCTGAATTTTGAGGAAAAAGACAGCGAGGGAAAAGCTAGTAAGGATCTCAAGTTGGCCAAGTCTCTGGGAGAAGAAGTCAATTGCTCAAACAACTTAAAAGTTACGAGTTCCGCGTTAATATTTTTAGACATCTAGGAAAACTGATTCTAGGGAGAAAAACCATCTAGAGATGTCATGTTCTCATACTCACTCTGTTCACAGTGCTTCCCCATGAACCCAGTGCGGCAAGTACACTGCCCGGAGATGTGGTCGCAGTCAGCTCCGTTCTGACACTGGCATATCAACGCGCAGTCCTTTCCATAAAACCCCAGGGGACACCCTGTGAGAGGAGGGATGGCAGGAGTCAAGAGGCTGCTGAGGAGAAACACAGCTCAGCTCTTGCCTCTTAACCGTTCGTGTTTAAACCTTGATACACTAGCCCTTTTCCCGTTTAGGAAAAAAGAAAAAAGTGCAGCTCGCTGCCAGCGTTCATCTAACTTCATGCATAGGAATGCTACGTTTTGGGGATAAAGTTAGGACTGTAATCCACAAGTTATCTCAAGATAAACGCTACAGCCACAAGCGCCACCGGCGAGTATTCTCGGGGCAAACGAGAGATGGGCTACAGGGTGAAAAAGACAATAATGCATATCTCAGCTTGTCACAAAGCCTTCTTTGAAGTCTCAAGACGGAGCTCTTGCAAGGAGGTTGTAATTCATAAGCAGGGCAGAACAGTTCCATACCTGCCAGTTTCACCATTTCTGGTACCCCTGGAGGTGAGACTAGTTAGTGTCTCCCTAACAAGGCATCCCCCAACCCTGCAAAAGTCTGGGCACACTTCCTCCCATGCTTTCACTCAACTACTGGAATCCTGGACTCAAGTTACATGGACTGAAATGAGTACTTTCTATTAAAATTACCTGTATGCTTTTACTTACAGTATAGAATGTTTCCAGCTCTGCTAGTAGTCCTGTCCACTGTATCTGTTACTAATTTAGATGATATCATCTCCTTCACCAAAGATGTGGGGTAGCATTCTGAACATAAAAAACCCTGCACTTCACAGGTGCTTGGTATAAAAGCAACAGACCTTCACAGTGCTGGACAATTTTCAAGACCCAGACCACCAGGGCCCTTGGGCTGAGGAATAGCACAAGCCTTAGTGGCTTTCACGCAGTTTTCCCACGAGAGTCCATCAGGGCTCTCTGGCATAAAGAAAGTTTCAATATGGGCTGGTCCAATGGCTGTTTTAATGAAGCCTGAACTTTCAGGAAACAGAGGCAGACACAGATGCAAGAATACGACAATGATCACCATAGCCGTGTACTTATTTAGTACCTAGTCCGTGCCAGATTCTTCTCATGCATCCTCTCATTGAATCTTTACAGTAGCCTGGAGACACAGGATGGATATTCCTGCCCAACATATGAGAACTAAAACCATAGCGCCCTAAGTTACACGGCCAGCAAGTGGCGGGGTGGCAGGGGCCATGATACAAATGCACGGAAGTCTGGCTCCAGATCTCATGTTCTTCCCACTATGTTGTGCCGCTTCCACTTAAAAAAGCTCCTCTGTTTGAAACAGGCCCTAAATTTGGAATTATAAGCAATAACTTATAAGTACTTTTCTCTAAGGAGCTCAAAGACCTTTATATGTATGTACATAATCTCGGTAGAATATGCTTGGAACAACCTCCTTCTTTACCAATTTTTCTTTTCAAATCATAGCTCAAGGTCTATACCACCTCTAGGAAGTTTCAAGACTTGCTCAGTCTGTTCTCTAATTATGTTCTTTGATTAGTATTAAACAATTGCCTAATTTCTGACCCATCTTTCTTCCACAGCTCATTACTGTGATTTTAATTTATACATTATTAGTAATGATAACCATAATAGATACTTCCCTGTCTTCTCTCCTGTATTCAGTTAAAGGCAAGAGGATAGAGAAGAGTCTTTTTTTTTCTCTCAATGATGCCAGCTGTGGAGTACTTTGTACATTATAACATACGATGCTAAAAGCATCATAGAAGATGAAATGATTAGGATGCTATGGGGTAAAAAATGGCAAAAAGAACTAGTAATTCTTAAAGCATGATCCCAGACTGGCATCACCACGTGGAAAGTTGTTAGAAATATGAATTCTCGGGTCCCACCCCAGACCTACTGACTCAGATACTCTGGGATGGCGGCCAGCAGCCTGTTTATGGAGCCATTGGGGTGATTCTGAAACTGGCTAAAGTTTGAAGACCACTGAACTCGATCTTCCCCAAGAGCACACATGAAGTCTTGAGGCTTGTCATCTCCGCTATCCTTCTAATCACTGTCACTTATTCTAACCTTCGTGCTGTTAGAATACACGATAGGGGGTTTGATCTCTGTAAATAGGGTCTGCTTAAAGAAGGGGGAGAAACAAATCATCATGTATAGCACTGCTTCACCTCACTGCCCTAATATGACATAGAGACAGAAAACTTGGAACGTGGCGACTCTGATCCACTTAAGAGAGAAATTCAGATGTCTAGAGGTCATTTCGTAGACAAAACACTGCAATGCAAGAAACACTTGGTGAGCTCAGCTCCTGTGGGCCAAGGGTAAAGCTGTGAGGCTGTGTCCTCCTTGGGAGTGGTTCCCCTTTGGGGCCCTCAGAAGGCTGGCTGCTTACTCTGCGTGCAGTAGAGCCCCGTCCAGCCAGGAGTGCATTTACATTCCCCGTCGTAGGCGCTGCAGAAGGCCCCATTGTGGCAGTTGCACGTGTGGATGCAGTTCGGGCCCCAGTGGGCAGGTGGACAAGCTGAAACCACAACACGCAGAGAGTGTGC
The DNA here is from genome assembly GCF_902729225.1 of Pteropus medius. Lineage (NCBI taxonomy): Eukaryota > Metazoa > Chordata > Mammalia > Chiroptera > Pteropodidae > Pteropus > Pteropus medius. The sequence continues at coordinate 18,806,346 of NW_024352785.1, read as the reverse complement.
TGTTAGAGTTCTGAGGCCAGCACCCGGCAGAGAGAACTCCATCCACCCTTCCACATCTCCTTGCATGTGAGAGCTTAGCAGTGTGCATCAGGGCTAAGAAAACACACTGCTCCAAATCTGACTAAAACCCAAATGGCAATGCTGACTGTGACAGCATTACTGATATACATATTCATTCACGGACTGTGGAGTGAGCTGGGTGGAGTGAGCTGGGTGGAGTGAAAATCATCTCAAGTTTACAGATTCAGTTATTTCACAAGTACACATTCAGCATCTCTGTGCCCAGCCCTGTTCAGGGACTGGGGGAGAAAGCAGAGGATAAGACAAAGTCCAGACTACCTTCTGGAAGGTTATATTTTAGTAGGGGAGGCAGGCATACCAACCAGCCAACCAAAAAAATCAATGGTAGTAAGAACTATGAAAAAAAATAATACCGGGTAAGGGGGACAAGAATGACGAAGCTGCCCCCTTAAGGGAGGCTTCTAGGAGGCGAAGATGTTTGAGCAGAGATCAGGTAGAAAAAATTAAGTGACTCCAGAGAGGTTAAAGGACACAGGTCATGTAATTCAAGTCTTCGATCTCAGCTATTGGCACTTGTCACCCTATTCCAGAGTTGTCACTACAGACTTATTTTAATGTTAGGTTCCCAGCTGTATGAAAGAATTGGTTTACTTGTAAAAACTCTAAATTAGAAAAAGCAGAAAATAATAAACCAAATCTTAAGTTATCTTAGATTCAATCTAAGATAGATTAAAAAAAAAATCTTAGATTTAAAACAAAATAAGCCTAAATCTTATCAATACTTGCCCATTGAAGGGCAATTAGAACCTCAGATAAAGTATCTGTGAAATGGTAATGAAAGGTTATATGGTAAAATGATTTACCAAAACCTTTTTATTCATACTAATGTTTCAAGAATATAATTGCTTAAAAAGAGGACCACCTACAATTTCTATATGGTTACCCAGTAAGGAATATGACCCAGTAAAAACAATATATAAATGCGAAATAAATTTAAAAATGAAAAAAAGCGTCCCATTAATGTGTAACCATTTTTTCCCAAGAGCAAGGAAAAAATAATAGCTGACAGTTGAGGTCTGCAGTGAATCTTAAAACAGATTTTCTGTGTACATGACTCTCATTTTTACAGGTGAAGAATCACTGAAAAACGAATAAGCAAGAGTGTTATTAATTTAAGTTCTTTCTAACACATTATTTAGATTTACGTATAGGATCGTTACATAGAGCTCTTAATAAAGAAAGCCATTTAAAAATTAAAATAATGTATCATAACTTTTCACATGTATTTTTTTCTTGATAATATAACCATTCATACTTCGATCCTAAAGAATTTGAAAACAAATAAAAATAGTTGCTCAGTTCTTCTCAAACAAGACTTACGCTGAGAGCAGTCACTGCCGATCCACCCCGGGTAACACTGACAAGATCTGTCGATGGGGTTACAGGTTCCATTGTTGGTACAGGTACAAATTCCTGCACAGTTTTTCCCAAATCTGCCACTGGGACACACTGTGAATAAGTTTTAAGTCAGTTAATTCACAATTACATCCCATCTCACAGAACCCTAGACTCTCGGGACAGGAAACAATGTTAAAGGTCATGAACCCAGCTGCCCATTTAGCAGCTGCCTCCACTCAACACCATCCCTCATCCTGAATGGGCTCATTTTCACAAATACCTGAAGCCAAACACCCTCATTAAGGCATCCCGAGCCAGGAGACATCATCACATTTCTAGAAATCTGACTTCATAATTTCTCACTCAGGGAGTCAAAAATCCTTCCTCATATTGATTTTTCATGGAAGGCTGTTTTAATTAAACCCGAAGAGTAGCACAGCTCGGAGAATAAAGCCAGAGTGGCAAGCCAGCTTTTCCAAAGCTCAAAGTCATATTTACAGAAGCTGCGAACATGGCATACTGGAGGCATCGATAGCTGATAGCTGAAGACATGTCCTCGGGAAGTCTGAGGACAGACTGCATGGGGCTTGCTCATCACCACATATCCCTCAGAAACGCCTGTGTGCCTTACCTTCATTGCAGAGGGCGCCTGTGAAACCAGGCAAACAGTCACACAGGCCCGTGATGTGGTGACAGGGCCCACTGCTGTGCACACACTGCGGGCATGTCTGGCTGCAGCGATGCCCATAAAAACCAGGGGAGCAGACTGAAAACAGAAGGGAAGTCAACGATTATCTTTCCTGAGATGTGTTTCTTTCATATCCCATATCGAGATCTAGTTCAAGTTTTGGGTAAAAAAAAAAATTATTTAATGATACTGAGACTTTTCCAAGTGTGAAACAACCACCACCAAAGGAAGAAGAGTCCTCCTCAAAAAAGAAAAAAAGCCACTACATTCTGAATTGCACGAAGGCAGGCAAATAAGTTAGCCTTCTTTATTTTCTCATGTTTGCCCCCAATTTGTTTGAGGTTTCAGCAGGGGCTCAAAGAACTTTTGTTGAACAAGTAAATGAAAGAAGGAAATAAAATTCTAAATTCTAACAAGGCCCAAATAAATACTCTCTAGCCATGTGCTGAGCTTTTCGTCTTTAAGAGTCATTGCTGGCACTAAATAGATCTACAGTCCGAATTAAAAGATGGTTCCTCCTCAATGTGGTCCAGGTTAATGACTGTGATTGAAAAGTAAATAAGCAAAATGCTACATAATTAGGTTCTTCCCAAGACATGTTTTTTGGATTTAAATATAGAATGACGGCATAGCGCTCTTAATGAAAAGAAGTAAGTAAAAAAAATACATGTATCCTGTCTTGAGTGCATTTACTGAAATATTTAGTAAAATCTTATGGATCATTTCCTAAAAATGCGGGCTATTGAGCAATGTCAACAGCCCGCATTTTTAACTCTGCAATTCTATTTTCCCCATAGCACTGACTTTAAGACTACTAGCAGGATGCATGATTCGCCTCAAGGTTTGGCTGATGTTGACTTCTAGTAATTGAAGTAAGGCGAATGCCAAAATTGCTGAATAAAATATTTACAGGTCAATGGATTTCTGGAACATCATTTGCAAGTTAAGGCAGGATCAAGAAACATATCCTGATGATGATGCCAACGAGGCAATGAAATCATTACTGAGAAGAAATGGCTAGAGCTCCATCTGTTAGGTTTGTCCTGAAGGTTGGAAGGAATAAAACTCTTGGGGAAGTGCTATCGAGGACAGCTCTGTGAAAGGACAGGGTGACCTATTACACTCCTCTTTGCCCTCTACTACAACAGAACATCCCTAGGAACTGAGAGGTGGGACAGAGATGATAATTCTGCACATGGTGCCTTGAGAAGAGATGACGTTATCGCCGCCTAAGGAAACACTTACTTCTCTGACAAGTGGTGCCTCGGAACCCCGGCGCACACTCACAGATGCCATCATCGGGGGAGCACGAAGCCCCATTTTTACAGTAGCAGGGCAGGGAGCAGTTGGGGCCCCAGCGTCCCTCAGCACACACGCTGTCACAGTGGATACCTGGAACGATGCACACAGCAAGGCTGAGTGAGAAGCAGGGCAGGTGGGTAGGCACCTCTGCGGTGGTAGGTCAGAGACAGGGAATAAGGTCATGGTGTCAAAGCTGAGTTATCTCAGGCAACGATGAGCGGATGTGGTATAAGGTTTAAAATGCACTTATACATATCAATACACCATCCTATATTGTGTGATCATGTATCATCATAACATTAAAATAATCCCAGGATGATTTTCAATAGAGTCATAAAAGAGAAGGAATGAAACAACTTTGTTATACTGATTTTCTTCTTTAGGAAGACAGAGCAAAGGGGAAGCCTGAGGGCTCTCTTAAGGGCACAATTTAGCAAAAAATATTGCATCATTTAGCTCTTAGCAACCTCATCCTTCCCCCTATTCTTTATTTTTACAGAGAAATGGAGAAAGTGTAAAAAGATAAGGAGAAGTAAAAGATGGTTAAATTGATTTATGTAAAGAAAACTCTCCCTTTGGAGCAAACAAATAAATACAGTCTTAAAATATTTTGATAATACATCATACAGCACAGAAAGATATACTAATCTGTGCCACCAAGTTCCTCTTTAAAAATTTAATCTGACATTGGGCAACTATAGGTGGAATATCACAATTAATGTTATTTATAGCTGTCATCTAAGCTATTGATTATTATGAAAGTACATGTAGGTGTTTAACTCACTCTGGAAATAAAGAAACTTTAGAGTCGGTCAAGAATAAACAAAATGCCCCAAGGAAACATAAAGAAAAATCCAAGGTGCAAAAAGAAAAAGAAAAACCAAGTCTTATTTGAAGTAAATGGAAGTCTTTTGTAAATTTGTATCTGAAATACAACAGGGACCTCTTTCTTTAAGTCTGAATTCTTCACGACTCAAAGAAATGCTCTTTGCATTGAGAGGTAATAAGAATGAGCTATAATCGGTAGTGAACTGGTGACTGCTGGGTTTCGACCAAGTGAAAACACAGTAAGAACACGCACATACACACTGGCCAGCACTAAGGAGGCTGAAAAGGCAGTGTTTGTATTACAGTTTTTGCGTCTAAACTGATTAGGAGAAAAGTTACTATGGCCCGAACCTTAAAGCAGAAGCAGCCCCGAATTATCACGTGCACATGGCTAATTAGTACACAGCCATTTCTGAACCATAACTCCACTTTTGACTGTTCTGTTTTTCTCATTATGAAAGTCTCCCACATGGTAAAGGCTGTTAAGCCGGCATGAAAGTGCACAGACCTCAATGTGTCTAGTTTGAACCAACAATAGACTGTTATTTTAGCTTGGACCACTGGCTAAAGAAAGGAGACCAGGCCTATTATAAGTTGATTGGGGTTTAAGAGTTCTCCATAGAATAAAATATGGAGTTTTGGCCTACTATATTTCTTTCCTTGAATTTGTAAATATCGGATCTTTCTGTTTGTTTGTTTGTTTGTTTGTTTTTCAAAAGAGATTTGAGATGGATTGCAAACTCTGTGTGATTCACCAGCCGTAGGATCTCATCTGGTGCTCTGACTCACACCTATCCTAGGCAGAAGCATCAACTATCAACTGTATGTAGGAGTTAACCACTTTAAAGGAGACCGCAAACTTGAACTTGGCTTTGTGAATTTGAAGGAAGTACCAACAAATGTAATCTGCTACAGGCTTTACTCTATTCAAATTCAGAACCCTGAGTGCTGACGTGAGCCAGGACTCTGTTTAACAGCAGCTGACACTCGAACTCGAACTCGCTTCTTACAGATTCCAACACCTTGGCCATTTTAGTCTGGAGCCACCCACACAAATCCCAGTTAGAATTTTGGATAAGTGGGTGAGTAATTACTTTGTTAATCTGAAAATCATCCTGAATGTTAGTCCTGATTTTTTGGCACTTTTTTTTTTCGTGGGGTGGGAGCTTGGGGAAGGGAGATTTAGCCATTTTGGGTGATTTCGTTTATCAGCTACTTGTCAAACTTCTCCTTCACAATAAACCTAATCAATGCAGTTAAGATGGAATGGAGTATACTTCAGGTCAAAAAGCATATGTTGCTTTTTTCCATTATAGATTATCATGATTTATATATGACTTAGCACATTCTCAGTCAAAGCATGTTGAGAAAAATGACTGTAGGGCAGATTGACAAATCTGAATAAGTGATGGTTTATTTCATATCTGATTCCTTTTCCCTAACAGGCTTGTTCAGCTAGTTAGCATAATCATCAATCATAATCAACTTTTTCTAGGTAATTTTCATGTAAGTAACAAGGCCCACGATATGGCAAGATAAGCTTGTTTCACATGATTTTCCCATCATTCCATTTCCAACCAATCACAGGGAATTCTAGAGATCATCTATCAAATCTTCTGTCTCCAATCACATGCCCATATTTCAACAGGACCAAGCTTACTTTTAAATAACCTTTATTTGAGTGCAATGAATTCTTTCCTTGAGAAGTAAATTATAACAATTCTATTACCAACTCCCCCTAAATATTAAATCTTTTTTTTCTCTATCACTCGTAAAAATTAGTCATCGTTTTGCAGATATTAATGCCTAACCTATTTGAAGACAAATATAAAGTATGTCTCAGTCAGGGGGCAACTCCAGGGAAGAGTGTGAAGCTCTTTTATCCTCTTGAAGCACCATTTTCTCCCACTGCTACTCTTTCCTTTAGGTCTCTGTGCCCTCTTTATCTTTCCCTTCACCTCATAGTCAGGAAAGGATAAGATAAATTTATTATTGCTCAGGTGTTACCGTCTCTGGAGAATATTGTTTTAAGAGAACACACATATTAAGAGCCTAAGAAATAAACCTCTTGTGGAATTTCAGGCAATGAGTCTCAAGGTAAGTGCTTCTCTAGGTCATGCTATACACTGCTACTGATGTGACCTATATGTAAGGCTAGCCCTAAAGTGAAACTCTCCAGGATAGAGAATTGTAAGTTTGCTTTAACCACTTTTTGGGGGGTGGGGAGGAGTGGGCTGTGTGTGTTATGTGTGTGTGTGTTTTATTCCTGAATTATTTCCATTGACCTCATCCTACTCTTTGCCGATATTGCTAGAGTCCTACAGGACAGCTTTTTATTCCCGTGTTTATCAAAGACAGAAAAGGAAATTCAACTCAATAAACATCCAAGGGGTCTGGCAGCTGCTGACTTACTGATGAGAGGTTCTCTAAGAAAGACCTCCAAATCTAGAGTGACAAAGACCCTAGAACAGGAAAAACCAACTCTGTCTGGGATCACAGTAGGGGAAAGAGGTAGCTTGTGAAGGCAGAGTGGAAAGGTGGGAGCAAGCCTCGGAGGCCCAAAGAAGTTATGTGCCTTATTCTTCAAAAATCACAAGTTGGGGACGATTAAAACTGGGGCTGGGAAGGGCAGAAGTCACGTAGGGGGCAGCGAGGCAGTGGTCACATAGGGAAGAGCCAACAAGGCCACACTGTGAAGTGTGAGCTTCCTCCTGGTGTTAATAGAGACTAAATGGACAATTCAGTAGGAGATAGGCGTAGTTAAACTAGAAGGGCAGAAGGTGGTTTGAAAATGATGAGCCTGGAACAAAGAAGACCTGTCAGGTGGCTGTTTTGGGTTATCTGGGTAAAAAATGACACGGTCTTAGAGGATTTCAATGGCAGTTGGGATGCAGGGGAAGATGAATTCAGAGACATACGGGAGAGAATGCAGATGAAGATCCGGCTCTACCCAGGGTAATTAATAAATCCTGGCAGCTCTATATGAAGGAGAGGTGATGCCTATTTTTGCTCACTACAGTGCCTCACACATGGAAGGTGTTAAATAGTTGTTGAATGAATCAATGAGCCCAGTCCCTCCTTCCTGAACATCATATTCACGACCATTTCTCAAGTGGGTGGAGTAACTATATCATCCTTCCTTTTCTGAAGAAGTGATGAGAAGTGCCCTCGAACCAGGAAGCCCAGCATATTTATTTTTTGTACACCTAAAATGGTGACCCTTCTCAGCTGGTGAGGGGTGGGGGAGTGGAAACGTCTGCTTTGCTTATTTTTGAAAAGATAAACTTTCATGAACTTGGGTCTGTGTTTTTTAATGCTAGCCCAGATTATAAAGTAATAGAAGAATTATGGAACATCTTGAGGAAATTCTGTTGGAATGTTTCCCAAAGTATAGATAAAGGCTTTAATACAGCTACTTCAGGAAATGACTTTATAAAATATTTTGAAGGGACAAAATAGGAAGGAAGTATCTTTAAATTTGCAGGAATCTTCAGTTCAATGGAAGCCTTTTTTCCAATCAATGTTCTAATGCTGATAAGGAGATCTGTGAGGGGCTGTTTTTGCCAGGCCTGAGGACAAAGAGTTCTTTGATAGCCTTCACCAGTTGCTAGGTGATGGCTGAATGATCGCGATAAACTTCAGCTAAGCAGCTCTAAAGAAATGTTCGTGGCTTTAATGCCCGATGCAGTATGCCAGCAGCCTCAATGTGAAATCAGCATTCACTAGGCATTTGAGATGACATGAATGCGGTAAATGAATCATCTGGGGTGTCATTCTTTCTCCTCTCAGAGATAACACCCAAACTCCTTGTCTTGCTTAATCGTTTATATTCCTCATGCCGGTATCGCAATATTTGGGGCATTGGTAAATGAAGGAAATGATTTCGATTTGACGTCTCGTTACTGAGCAACAAGCTGTTAAACATATATTAGAACAAAGAGAGAGATTTGTTAATAATAACTGGGCTTGGTGATTGTAGGAGAGAGGAACCACAGTATTTAGTCATAATACTTTCTGCTTTTCTAATCCTCTGGCCAGCGAAGCGGCCGGCACACTGTAGTGTAAGAACTTACTCACTGGTGCCTTCGCTTGTGCCCACACAGTGACTGCCCTGAGAAAACGGGAGCTTCTTTCTGCAGGCCAGGAGCTAATGCTACGATCTTCATCTTCCCAGCACCTGAGCACTATGGCTGCATACGACTTGGAGACACTCAACAAACGGTTGTTAAATTTGTCAAGTATTTGAATACTGTGAATTTTAAAGATCCATTAAAAAAGGGATCTGCTTTACATAGATAACCCAGCTGAAAAAAAAAAAAATCCTGATGAGTCATTAAATCAGAGATGTTTGCATTTGAGCTATAAGACAAAAGCACCAGAGAATATGGCCTGCCTTGGTCCAGACCCAGGCAGAACAGACTGGCTTTTTCTCAGCCTTTTTAGAAAAGGCAAGCCCCTGCTTCCACCCTCACTTCAGGGACCCCCACATTCTGCTTCTGCATGATTCCTTCCCCTCAAGACCATGTAGAAAGACAGACCTATGCTCCTGCACACACCCTCTTCACCCTTCAATACCCCAGTCGGGATAGGGAGTCATTTGCACTGTGGCTAACTGGGTGGGTGCATGTACAGTAATTAAAACTCATCTGTACTTACATGTCACTAGACAAAGAAAGGTAGAATTTCCCATTATAACAATTCAGGCATCACTAAGCCACATGAAAGATCACTTTAGGACAGATCAGTACCTGAACTGGCAGTTCATATACTCACGTGGTCAAGCTTGGTGTGTTTGGGGAAACGTAAAATAGGAGGCCTGTCCTTCTGGAGATGGGCTGGGACCACTGCAGGCCTAGTTCTGCTTACTGGGAAGAGTAGAGAAGCCAGGCTCTTCTTATAAACCTTCTCATTCCTTCTTCCAATGCACCCCTTCCTGGCTGGGCTCAGGTGAGCCCTCCACCTATCTCCTTCCTCTCCCTTTCCATTATATCATGGCCTGATAGCCCCTTCTCTTTCTCAAGACTCTTCGGGGTTGTTTTGGCAACCTGATCTCTTTTCTATCAGTTTAGTACTTAACTTTTTTTCTTGTATGAATGCATCCTTAAGCCCCCTTTAGTCTTTTGCCACTGGTTATGAGGCTTCTGTCACAGAAACACTCCCCTGGACCCCCACTCCTTCCATAATAAGAGTAGCAAGGCATAGCAGAGGCCAGACTACAGACCAGTAACTGCCACTACACAAGCCACCAGGACAACTTTTAAAATGACCAACAGGGCCACCAAGTAAGGTTGTGCAGGTTGTACACCACACGAGAGCCCATGGACACAGGGCTAAATCAGGGCAAAAATCCAACTTGCACTCTATCTACCAAGAAGTGCACCCTGAGGGATTTCCAAACCTTTTCCAAATCTGTACAAAAAGTGCTTTATGGGCTGGCAGTGGCTCCATCCTCCTCCTCACCCACCCTCCAGATTGTCATTCAGTAGGTGTGAGGTGGGAACCAGGAATATACAAGTTATAAGAATTCTCAGGTGACAGTGATCTTAGCCAGGGTTGGAAACCAGGCTGGAGACTGCGTATGTCCCCAGAAAGCTGGAATGAAATCTTAATTAGCTGTAATGCTCAGGGAAGAGGTGATCCAGCTGACTGAAGTAAGTACAGAAAGGAATAAAAAAAAACCCCGCATGTTTCTACTGTTTTTGGAAAATAGTTTACAAAGCATATCACTCTACTACTATGGAAATAAACATACACGCACACAACAAATTGTATTTCATTGACATCTGGAATTTCAGAATACTCATTTTGAAAAGCCAGTCTCATTTTATAGCAGTGTGTGTGTGTGTGTGTGTGTGTGTGTGTGTGTAGCAGAGGTGTAGGGGAAGGAGTCCAGGACACAGCCTATATCCTGAGAGGTGTTTTATTTTTTCCCATTTATTTTTAATTTTCTCTTTTTAATAAAGTAGTCCATCAGCTAAAAATATCCATAAGTACATGTCTTTTCTTTTGAAAATGGTACATTTCTTTTGGATATGGTATGTGAGATGCCAGATGTGCAACTTTTGTTTTAGGTAGTTGATGTGGTAGGACATTTTGAAGAATTTTTTTATGACTAGGTAAAATGAGACTATCAATTATAGTAGAAATAAACAAAGAGCTTCAATTCCTTTAAGAGAAAAAGACAGTCAAATGTTAGAAAAGAGGGCAAAGTTATGAGGAATGGTTAATGAGCCCCATGGTAAGAAAGTAAGCTGACTTCCTTACATGTCAGGCTAACGCATGACTTCCCCAATTTAGGTGTGTCAATTTTTTTGTAAAGAGGGATAAAGGGCTTCAGCCTCCTATCTCTGGTTACAAACCCACAGGCCTGATCAGCTTCTTCCCACAGTGTCCTCAGTGGTCAAACACTGCCGGTTCCTCTATGCCACCTTGTTGACTTGGTCAGAGGGATGAGCCCAGGTCCCTGTGTTCAATTTCACTGATTCCTTCACAAAAGCCTCACTGTTACTCCACACACTGCTTTGCCTCCCTGTCTGGTGATTCTTCACATTTCACCTAGAGCAATCTCAGCAACAGGGAGGAGAGGAAACAGAACTTGCTTCTCTGGGTTTATGTTATTTATTTGGCCCTGAAACTGGTGTTTAAATGAAAAGCAAAGCTTCCTTCATACTGGAAAAGGTCCTTACAAGGTACTTACTCAAAACAAGTTTGTGATGAAAAATCATCAGTGTAGACAATGCAATTATGTTCTGTGTAAATAATACAGAGACTACTCTTCTTTCCTTTTAGAAAAATAAGCCAATTCTTGGTCCAATTGTAGGCTGTCTTTTGGAATTTCAGGAGCTCTCTTTTCCTCAACATACAATTGCTTATTCCAAGTGCGTTCTATGAGTGATGGGGATGATCTCTCTAAAACAACATTTCACAGCAGCCTTAGATACTTCCTGACCAACCACCCACACAGAAGACCCTAGATAAATAAGACATTGGGGCTCTGAAGCAAAGAAATGGTGGGCAACACATGACAGAGCAACACGAAGCAGCAAAGCTTCCTCCCATTTGGAGAAGCAGACCAGTCACAGATGGACAGAGGATTACAAGATTATGTTGTATGACAAAGCCACTGCATTCCCACTGGAGCTCCACAGGTCTAAGGCCAGATGGGATAATTTGTCTTACCCCACGACCCAGACTATGGAATGTAACTAATACATTTTCTGACTGGCTTCAGGCCAAATCATATCTCCTGATTTTCTCATGTATGTAGAGTATGCCTTTCGCCGACTGGTTCTAAATCATCAAAGCAGGTGGATACTTGAGCAGAGACTGGTGTGTTCGGGAATACCTCACATTTCCTCTACATTCATAAGACAAAGGGCTTGGTGGAGTTCTGTGCAAAACAAAAGATACGGCTTCTCTGCTGGGAAAGCTCTGAATTTGCTGAGGGTTAAAAATGCTATTTCGCTTCTGGCCATTGAAAGCTTGGTGCTGGTCATTCCGTTTGAGAACTTCAAGAACCCTTGTGAAGTCACAAAAGCTGGCTTAATCCCTGGGTGTGATGTAGTTTTAACATTTAGTAACTGAGAGCCAAACAGAAACATGAGAAGGTGGAACTTCATCCTGGGAAGTCTGAGTTATCTCAGCTTTTGCAAGTTAAGGAGGGACTAGAGGGCCAGGGAGCCCTTGTGCCCATGGGCAGCTCCCAGCTGAAAACAATCTATTACACCAACCTTAACCTGTTTTCCAAGGTGGCTCTCAGACACCAGAAATCAAATACATGACCCTTTGTCTCAGCTTATTCGTGTCAGAAACCGAAGAAGCTCACAACAAATTTCAAAGGACTGAAAGGCATCAAAGAGGTTACTGGTGGCAGTCTATGTTCAAAAATCTGAAGACTTAAGCTGGCAATATTCCCCACATTGATCTATAGCTTCAATCTTCATTAAATCTCCACCTTATTCCTTTGCAGGAATTGACATGTTCATCCTAAAGTTCATATGAAAATTCAAAGGACCCGGAATAGCCAAAACAATCTCAAAAAAGAAGACAAAAATTTTAGACCAAATTTAAAACTCTTTACCTAGCTAACGTAATCAAAATAGTATGATACTGGCATAAGGACAGACATATATATTAATAGAATAGAAGTGAGAGTCCAGAAATAAACTCTTCCACATTTATGGTCAACTGACTTTTGACAAGAATGTCAAGACAATTCAATGGAGAAAAGAACAGTCTTTTTGACAAATGGTGCTGGGACAACTAGATATTCACATGCAAAAGAATAAAGTTGAATACTTATCTCATACCATATATAAAAATGAACTTAAAATGGATCAAAAACCTACATGTAAAGCTAAAACTGTAAAAGCTAAAACTATAAAATTCTTAGAAGAATACATAGGCTTAAATCTTGTGACCATGGATTAGGCAATGGTTTCTTAGATTTGATGACAAAAGTATAAGCAACAAAAGGAAAAGATAGATAAACTAGACTTCATCAAAATAAAATATTTTCTGTTGCAAAGGATGCCATCGAAAAGTGGAAAAAATAAGTCACAGATTAAAAATAAAATATTTGCAAGTTATATATCTGATAAGGGACATATATTTCAAATATATAAAGAACTATTACAACAAAAATACAGACAAATATCCCAATTAAAAATAAACAAAGAATCTATATAGACAGTTCCACAAAGAAGATATACAGATGGCCAATAAGCACATAAAAATATATTCAACATCTTTACTCACTGGGCAAGTGCAAGTCGAAAACAATGAAATACTATTTCCCACCAACAAGAATGGCAATAATCAAAAAGGCAAATCATAACAAATGATAATATAGAAAAACTGGACCCCTCATACATTGCTGGTGGGAATATAAAATAGCTCAGCTGCTTTAGAATAGTTTAGCAATTCTTTTTAATTCTTAAAATGGTTAGAATTATCATATGATCTAGCAATTCCACCTCTAAATATATAACTGACATACATATGTCCACACAAAAAATTCTACATAAATGTACATAGCAGCATTATTAAAAATAGTCAAAAAGTGGAAATAACCCAAATGTCTATCAACCAATGAATAAATAAAAAATGTGGTACAGTGGAATATTATTTGGCAGTTAAAATAAATGAAGTACTGGTAAATGCCCCAATACAGGCGAAACTTGAAAACATATGTTAAGTAAAGGAAACCAGTCACAAAAGGTCACATATTGTATAAATCCATACAATATCCAGAACAGGTAAATCTATAGAGACAGAAAGGAGATTTGTGATTGCCTAGGTGAAGAGAGGAGTAGAGAAGAGAGGATTAGGGGGTAAATGGGGGGACTATTGCTGAGTACTAACTTTTGAAGGTGATAAAAATTTTCTAAAAGTGATTGTGGTGTACGATTCTTGTAAACATACTAAAAAACATTGAATCGTACACTTTAAATAAATGAATTCTATGGCACATGATTATATCTCAATAAAGCTATTTTATAGAGAGAGAAAGAAAGGTTGTTGGTTATCAGCACTGATCATCATAGTCCTCTCATGTAATTCTTAGAAGTCTTCATCCACAGTGAAAATAAATCTCAAGCTAATTGTCTTCTCCTCCTGCACTTCCTGGAATAAGTCTGTGTATGGAGGTTGGGTGCAATAGTTAAAGGAGCTGGCTAGCTACGTGTTGGGGAGCATTGGCACAAATCCCGTCTCTCACATTTACTGACTCTGTGTCCTTGGTTCAGCCACTGAACCTTTCTTTGCCTCAGCTTTCTCATCTGTACAAAGGAGAAAATAAGTAATATTTCCTACCTCACAGAGTTGTTGCAAGCCTGCAGTAAGCACTCAATAAGCATTACTTATTATTATTTCTCTAGTTCTCTTTGTATGCATTTTTTGCTAAAAAATAAGACCACCCTGACTCCATAGTTTCTTAAATGTGACATCTCTGGTATGGAGGCATAAGATTCTCTTCCAAAAGATCCATCTTCTGAAAATATGAATTATCGCTAAAGATGATACTTAGCTTGTTGCTACCAATTTCTCTTTCAGAGGGCAAATTGAAAACTGTTTTTGGAGGATACCGAAGCACCAGCATGGAGACAGTTCTGTCTTACAAATCTCCCTTTCTTCTCTAAGTTTTTATGCAAATATATTTAGATACAAATGCTATATATATATATATATATATATATATATATATACACACACACACACACACACATACAAATCCACACAAATCCACAAATGACTTCAAAGAGATTTTTAAAAGAAAGTTTTGGTTTATTTACCTACCCCTCATCCAGTCCCTAGGTTTAGGTTTCACTCTAAATTGGCACATCAGTAGTCAACAATTTATTTTACTTTCAGTAGAAACGGTCATCAATATGTTCAGTTCATTCATCCCAGTGTTCAATAACTATCCGATCACATTTTCATTGGTAATTTTTCTTAATAAGTACTTAAAAGTTCATTAGTTTTTTGTTCGTGTGTGTTTTTTTTTTAGGATAGGCTTTACTCAGTATATAAAAAAGAAGAACATGATCTCAATTTACTTGGCATTTAATGTAAAAACGCTGTTCTTCTAGACCTCTGTTAGTTTGATAAACTTCCTGGCTGAAAACACGAAGTCATATAAACAAGGAGAAACTTCCACCTTGCGGCTAGAAAACTGGTACTCAACTATATCATATATTTTTATGGCTTAAAAATTATTATAAGAAAAAGTAAGTTTTAAAATGTTTATTTCTAGTAACAAATATTTTATATTTGCATATTAACCATATTAATAGTAATAATTTAATGTTTGCCTCAGTAAGGTGAACTTAATTATATTCTTATGGTTTATTCCAATCGTCCTTTCCTCAATGCTCAAAAATATCACAGAGATCTTGCTAAACTCTTCACGGCAGTGTACATTTTCTTCTCTTGCCGGCATGAATTCTGACAGTTGAACCTTATATGAAGGCTCGGGAAAACTAGCCCTGCATGATTTAACACAAAGTTATTCCTTGATTATAGATTAATCAATCCTAGCAGTAATACTTCTTGGGTAAAAATGTGTCAGCTTACTGGAGAGTGCTGCATTTTTATTTTTTTCTGAAAACTTCACCTGTGTGTATTTATTTGAAATAGCAAGAAACAGCTCTAGGCATAGATTGGCGTGTTTCCCATTTCCCCGGCTCTCACCTGACCATCCTGGGAGGCAGCGACAATGGCCTGTGGTGGAGTGGCAGCCATCTGCATGGCTGCAGTCACAGCGCTCAGCACAGTTCAACCCATACGTGCCATCCTGCATGGAAGACAGCAATGAGGGTATGGGAAATCCCACAATGGGAGACCAAAGAGGCCACAGTCAGCCATTTCTAGTACTGTACCCTCTTCTTCTTCCAAATACCTCTTAGCAACATGCACTATAATCACTCCTTATCATGTTTTCTTGCCCCTAAAATGTAGGCTCCAGAAGGCCAGTGTTTTAAAACTCAAACTTTAGTTTTGACATACAGCTGGGATAATGAATAGTGACATCAATTACACTAATATGCTGATATGCAAATATGCAGATACATATAAATATGCCAACTAATTAAAATAACCATTTTTATCTTATCCTAAACCATAACTCCTAAACATATTTTCTTTTGCTCTTAAAGGATTTTATTAAATAGTTCAATGTTCCCTACAAGGCATTCTAATCTTTAGTAGGGAGGACACTGACCCATACAGAGAAGCTCTAGAATTTAAAAAGTATTATAGGTCTAACTGGATTAAGCTTATTTCCATAAGTTGCCAATGTGGAACTATAAAGAAAAATGAAAGTTCCTTGTTACTTTTCCTAATTAATATCCTCCTTTCAATGAACAAGTCTAGACAACACAAAGTATTCTGATTCAAGATCCTAAAGAGAAGATGGAGTCCATGTTGGCACTCCCTCCTACTCATCCCCTCCCAGACCTCCATGTTTTCATGTGCACATCAATTTGGTGGTACAACAGACATAAGTCTTTGTGGACATGATCATTAAGTTTGTGGGAGAGGAGTAGAAATCTCTGCATTCATTAGCCCTGCTCTTTTGTGACAGATCCTGGTGGGACTGAGGGAGAGCACTACCCCACCACCTCCCACGCCACCCAAGCACTAAGAAAAACATGGGATGCACAATTACCAACAGGGAGGATGAACCTGAGAACCAGCATAAAATAGGCCATGGGTGTTAGATGGCATAATCATTTGCTAGAACTTATTAAAATATAATAAGCAAACCATTTTTAGGCCCCAGTGGTGTTTGATAGGGTCACATAGGATTGAGCTTTGCTACAATAAGAGCCACTAAACCATCAGTTGATTTAGTAATCTAATACACAAAAAGGGACAAGATTGTGCTAGAGGCTTTGTTTTGTCCACAATCAGAATGAGAGTGAAAGATGATCTTCAAGCCCATCTCAGAGCACTGATAATTGTTCACTGGTGCATGAGGCAGCAAAGCTAACTTAACTTTGTCCTAAGGGTTTGTGAGGCATGGAGTAGCCCAGGGCAGATCCTGTCTGTGGTGGGAAATGGGTTGTACTTAATGAAGGGGAAGTCTGGGGAGAAAAGAGCCTGTGTGGAAGGCTCTTCTCAAGGAGCCCTGTTCATCTTGCCATCAGATGATCTCTCACAGGCAGAGAACACACATCACTGAGAGAATGCTGAATGGCTCAGGAGAAAAACGATAGGAAGAAAGAGCAACAGAAAAGAGGGAAAGAAACCATCCACATGCTTCATTCAGGAAGAGAAACGGCACATACTATGAAATGCACTTCCCATTTGCACCCCTCATCAACCTGTGGTAGACACAGTATGGGATTTCTAATGACAGACATCTCCAAAGCAGGTCAAGGGCATGGAGTCAGCGTTGGACTAGGGAAATCTTTGGAGATTCTTGTGACTCCAGAGATATTTACATTAAAAGGCGGCTGTTTCCAAACCTTCTTTTATCACCTCAGTGGGCATTTCTGTGACACCATCACCACCCCCTTTCAATTCCCTGCCACTTTCCACCCCAAAGGCTGGAGGATTTCCATTATAATGGAAACACAATATTTGGAGATTTGACAGGCATACATTGCAGTGTTTGACAAATGCTATTGACTGGTTGCCAGGAAGAGATGGGTGTATAAGAATGGAAAAAGCAGAGGGGGTGGTGGGGGAACCTGGGTAGAGATGAAGGAAAAGAAGTGGTTCTCACAAAGCTTCCTAACCAATTTCCACGTCTACCCCTTTTCCAACCCTATAGCCACTCTGAGTTCAAACATCTTCATTCTTCTAATAGTTACTGAAGTTTGGTTCACACTCACATACTCTAAGTCAGGAAAACTGCAAAAATAGGCCAACCCTCTGATATGAGCTACCAGGCAGGCCTTCCCAGTTGGGGTGCTGGTTTGGTCATACCTGGCAGGGAAGTTCACACTTCTCCCCTCGCCATCCAGGTGCACACGTGCAAGTCCCATCCAGGGTGTTGCAGGCTCCGCCGTTGAGGCACTGGCAGGTTAAGTTACAGCCAAAGCCCCATGTGCCACTGGGACAGCTGATGGAGCACTCCACCCCATGCCAGCCTGCCACGACAAGAACACAAAAGCACATGAGAAAATGAGGCAGCGGGGAGTTTTGCTGAGCCTTTCCAAGCCTCTTTCCATTTACAAACATCTTGGACAGGCACAGCAGTGTCCCAAGCCCCAGCACTGAGCACATTGGCTCTGCCACGTAAAGTCTCCATCGGAAATGAACAAAAGCACCCCAATAGCTATGCATGCTATGTGATCTGTCACATGGATGTCAACACTGAGAAGCACTACTGGGCTATTAGGGGAAGAAGCATGGAGTGGGAGCCCCTTGAATGCACAGTGATGCATATCATGGGATGCTGAATTTTGTTCAAGTCGGGAGAGTGACATATTTATGTGGTAGGGATAAACAAGGTTTGTGTTTGAAAGAACAACCAACCCTGTCTTTAAAGCAGGACCCCGTTAACCATGAACAATGAGTATCCAGGACCTTGGCTTCTGCAACAACTGTGGATAGACACATTCTGACCCTCACATAAAATCGGTGTTTGGCTGCATTTCTTGTCACGACTCCAAGCCAGTGAATTTTGGGGGCATGGACACATGCCTGCTTGGCTTACTCATCCCCAAAGTGCAGAGACTCACAGACTTTTGGAGCTGGCAGCGACTTTAGTGATCATCTCCTGTGAGCCTCTTCCCTTGCCTCGCAAAAGCAAGAGAGCCCGCGCTGCCTGAGGGTCTTGCTGAGGTCGGGCGTCAAATTTTGGCACATTTGGAGCTAGAGCCCTAGTCAAGGTTTCTTTCTTGTGACTTTAGGAGATAACAGGACAAGGATTGGGTAAAAGACTCATTTATCCACTTACCTGCCTTGCAAGTACAAGACCCATCCACAGGAGAGCAGACAGCATCATTCTTACAGCCACAGAGAGAGGAACAGTTTACCCCGTAAGTTCCCAGAGGACACGGGGCAGAGCAGTCAGTTCCCTAGACAGGCGCAAACAGGAAAGTGCATGCAATTCTACCAAGTGAAAAAAGGCCAACACAAATAAACAAAAATATATCTTGGTGATGCTAATTATACTCCCTCTCTAATTTTAACGCATTGTATTTTTAAAAGTTGCCATAATGTCACCATTATATAAATTTAGATTCAAGAGCAATGCTAGCTGCCCTATGCTTATGATACAGTATTGAATAAGACCCTGAAAAAGCCTGCTGCCTTCATTAGTTTTCCTTTGCAGCAAATACAAAACCTTTTGTCCTTGCTCAGATAAATATATATATATATATATAACCGTAACTGTAGCTGTAAAATTATCGTCAATAAATAAATATAAATATGAACTATATGTTAAATTGCAACGCTTCCTAGACTCCCTTCTACAATACATAATATGATTAGTGAGTGAAGCAAAGGAACAGCACACTCAGCCAGCAGCACGATTCGACTTATTATTTGACAGTGAGCTTTAACCATAAAAGTCAGTTACCAAAGGTGACTGGAGGTCACCTCTTTTAAAAACAGAAGAGACTCTTTAAGACAAGGCCGATTCAGGGGCTCAATCAAGGATTGTGGCATAGGTTAAAAAACCCTGTAAAGATCCTCTCGGCTTAGAGACTTTATGATCTACTTGTTCTGCATTATATGCTCTGGAATAATCAACGTTCTTCACAGTTTAATGTTCTCCTCTTTAAAATGGGAGAAAATAATTCAAGAACAACCCGTTTTCCTTTAAAGTAAGATTTCTAACTTGTAGCTAAGAAATCTTAGAAACCAGGCAAAATTCTGCTCTACTGGCAGACAGGTATTTTTGTAAGGTCCAGTTTCTCAAAAAAAACTTACGTACTACTAACCATTGCCTGTAAATACATAATAAATATTAACTTGATATATTATGTGCCTTCAAATTACATAGAATTAAGACAAAAACTGTTGATGATAACACATGTCCTACTTTAAAAAGTCATTTCTTTGTTGCCTATAAAACACAGAATAATTACATAAGAAATAATTAAAATACATCACATTTCATGGCATATATTAAGTAAAAAATTAAATATTAGTGGCATGTTTATAGTTTTACCAGCCATCGTTCTAAGGTAATTACATATAACGCTCATTACTACTTTCCGCTTTATTCTTTCTTAATGATGGAATTGATTTCAGTACATTCATCGTACTTCAGAAAAGGTCATATAATCGTGGTATCAGTATACCCCACATTGCACCCTTCATATCCTTACTCCAGAACCCAAGGCACTCACTTTGAATCCTGGGGCACAGGTGCACTTTCCAGTCACACTGTCACAGTCAGCCCCATTTTGGCAGCTGCAGATCTGTTGGCAAGCTTCCCCGTAGAATCCAGGAGAACATGTCTCATTACAGTAGAGTCCCGACCAGCCCGACTTGCAGACACACTCTCCAGACATGGGGTGACAGCTGAGAGCATGGATGAAAGGAGCAAGTCACTTTCGGGTGAACATGACACCCAAGGCCCAGGCAAACGTTGCTTTTGCCATGATCTCTGAATTTGTGGGTAATTCCACACACAATCATTTAAACTTCATTCCCAGACTTGGTGCGATTTAATTAATTGGCCTAAACCTAACTGGTACCACAGAAATGTTGCATGAAATCAGCATTGTGCTCTAAAAGAATGACTGTCACAACTGAGTCCTTTTATCTGAAACTCATTTTGATTTTCATAAGTTGAAAGGTCTGATTCAATAAAAGGTCAGCTCGATGAGAAGATCTAAAGGACTCCATCCAATAAGCAACACCAAATCTTTAACCGGGGCGATGTCCACCAAATTCCAAAAGCTGCAACCTTTTCAGCTTCTTCTCTCAGCGCTCCATACCTGGTGGCAGAGCAGCTGTCTCTACCTGAAACAGCAGTCGTACGGACAGGCTAGGCAGCCAGCTGTCGCTCCACAGCAAATGGACACATCAGCTGTGCTAAGATGCACGCATTACTGAGGTTGACACAATAGGGCACTTTGTGGCGCTCAAAACACATGTGCTTCTCACCAAAGGAAAACCTTAACAATCAAATTAGCTCTGCTCGCAGTTGGGAGACTGTTAAAGATGGGCTTCCTCCCCTGAGGGAGATAAAACTCTTCCCTCAACTAGGGCCAACAACAAAATCCACTGTCTCAACCAGACATTTGCTAAGGAACCTCTCATTAGAGGACTGTTCACAGATTTTCTAATCTGGGAAAGCATGATTTTCTGGGAGGGATGAAGATAGAGGATGTAAATCCAGCTGTTCCACTACTTGGGAAACCCTAGTGAAAGCAGACAACCTCTCTGGGCCTGACATCCTAGACTGTCAAGTGAAGGTCTCAGCCACACCACTGTAAGTTGGATGGGTTTTCCACCATTTTTAGAAATTTATTTAAATATATTTTTTGGCCCCTACTGAAACTAAGTGCCCACAAGCAAAGGCCTAGGCACCCTTTACAAGCATTACTCGGGAAACATGGCATGAAGAAATATCTAAGTACAACTCTATATTTAAGGTGGTTACTTGAATATAGAAGATTTGGATTCACAAGACAAGGATTCGAGTCTCAAATCTACTTACATTTACTCAGATTTACTTCTCTGCTCTTTATACTTGGGCAAATCACTTACCCTTGAGCAAACTCCTGGCATCCCCATGGCATCTCAAATGTAGCATGTCAAAAACTGAGCCCACATTCTTTCCTTTCTTTAGTCCTCATTCAGTGTCTATTCCCAATCATCCCCACTAAAGTAATGGTACCACCAATCACCAATCTGGTTTAAGTGATTTAAACCAGAAACCTTGGAGTCATTCTTGATAACTCCTTCTCCCTCGACTCCCATATCCACTTCATCACTAGGACCTAACCGTCCTAACTGCGAAATATATCTCGAATCCATCTACATCTCTTCATCCTCACTGTCACTATCCTACTCCAAGCCAATGTCATCCTACACTTCTGAATAGCTGTCCAACTCTTCTCCATGTCCACTCAAGCCTCATGACCTAAAAAGTAGATCATATTGTTTCATACTCCTTAAAACTCTTCAATGGCTTCCCACTACACTTAGAATAAAATTCATACAGTTTAATATAGCTAGAGTGACTATGTAATTGTCTAAACCAGGACATTTTTAAGAGCGAAAAGGGAGTTACTAATAAGTACATTAGGACAACAAGCCTGTGACACCAGATATAGGATCACCCTAAATATAGCCCATCTGGCCACTGCTTACTTTCTAGCCTCTTCTTTCATCATTTTTCTGTTTATTACTGTGCTTGACTGCAATGGATTTGTTTTAGCTTGTAAAAGTGTAGGGGCTTCAATTCAAGGGCTGCACATGGGCTATTCCATATGCCTAGAATGCTGTTTCCCCACTCTACCTCGCTCTCTCCATCTTAAGCTTCCAGTTTCAGCTTGAATAGAATCTCTTCTATGGAGAGGCTTTCCCTGACCACTCACAATTCAAATAGGTCTCTCCGGTCTTTTGCTTTCATGGCACCCTGCTCTTTCTCTTCATCTCGCTTATCACAGTCTGCAATCTTTTGTTCCTTTGTATGATCTTTTAACGTTTTCTCCCTCCCCTCTAGACTTTGAGCCCGATGAGGGCAAGAATTAAGTGTGTGTGTTACCTGTCCCTGGAGCACGGCAGGCCCGCAGTAAATACCAGCGGAATGAATGAGTGAAAATGTCACAGTTGATATGCAATGGGATCTGACTCCAGAGATCTTGCTTTCACACACCAATCTGCTTCCCCTGATACCTCTGAGCCATCCAGTAATGTTAAATTATAATCTGTATGTATGCATACAAAGGCAAGATTTCTCCTAAATTTAGTTTTTAAAATATCAAAGTCGTGGCTTAAAGGGAATCACCATTATTTACAGGGAACACTCACTTATATGACATTTATGATGATATTGTAAGTGAATGCACTGACTAGCAGCTAGTATTCACTGAACTTGATTGTGTGCTAACACCATGCTCAGCAATCCACGTGCATTATTAATTTAATCTTCACAACCATTCTAAGAGTTAGGTATGATCCCATTTTATAAATGAGGGGACAGAAATCTAACAAGAGGAGTTTCTTCAGTCTCACACGGGCAGTGACTAACTCAAACTTGAACTCAGATTTATTTACGTGTTTTTACACCAAAGAAAAAGGAACTTTGATAGCAGCTTGCTAGGAGGGCTAGATATGAAAAAGAATTGCTAATATTTAGGATATAGCATAGAGAAAAGGTTGGCAGGACCAGTAAAAGCCTGTATGGTGCAAAAGGCAGGGACAAATTTAAATTTAAAATTGGGAGAACAAAAAGAAATTATTAAAGTAATGGATTGGTTAAAGTAGTTTACCACTTTTAGTAGAAAATATTACTTTATATTAAAAAGAAGAAATTTTTCATGGCACAGATATAAATTTTAAATAAAATAGACAATTCGGGGGCTGAGAATTGAACTATGCTAGAGTCAGACAGAGAAATTGATATTCAATGCCCCGCAGTGAGCATTAGTGCAGCACACTGGTTCTCAGATTGATTGACACCAAAATTAGTATTCTGCAATTTGTAATTAGGTGTACGAAGCCAGAGCACTTTAGAGCCATTTGATGTGTTCTCATGCAGGCAGTTTAATTGGTAATGAGATTTACGTGTTGATGTTAGAGCAGCATATAAGAGGCTGAAGGATGATATACTCTTATCTGGTTTCTTTCTAAAGAATGGGTTGCTTTGTGTATATGAAAATGGGATTATATACATATAGGAATACATATCATTTTATACAAATATATAACTAGATATAAATCTTCTAGTAAATTTTCAGTTTAAGAATTAAATATTACAAGAGTCTGTCCAATACAATACTGGTTAAAATAGAATGAATTATTGAGATTCCTTTTATTCATTTCCTTAGATGTTATTAACGGTCAAATGTAATGACAATTAAGTGGAATTTGCAAATAGGCGCATCCTGATTGCCCAAAGCTCTTAAATATCCTCATTAACAAGAGCTAATATGTATATCTCATGTGGAATCTTAATAAATCTCAAATTTTATTTTCAAATAAAATTATTTTTTATCATTTGCTTTTTATCAAATTTGACTATCAAATGATCAAAATCATTTCCACCATAGAAGTTAGTTTTCAGTTGAAAAGTCCAGATCACAATGAATGTCTTTAGTCTCTATGATAGTGCAGTCATTTAAAAACTGATATCACCCGTAAATATACTTAAATCCATTTCAACTCTGTGAAAGATTGAAAAATAAGAATGGCTACGAATTCTTCATAACTTCTCCTATCATGTGGTGGAGTATATTGAATCTGGACTTGGTTGTGTGACCTGCTTTGTCTAAAGGAATATTAGTAAATGTGACATAACCAAACACTTGCAAAGTATGTGCAGGTTGGAGCTTGCCCTGTCTCTTGCTGCTTTTGGAAGCCAGTCACCATATAAAGAAGTCCAGAGCTAACCTGTTAGATGCTGGGGACTTATGGCTCAGTCACCTCTATCACCCAGCCAAATACTAGTAGACATGTGAGTGAGGAATTCCAGGCCCAATCAGACTCTAGTTGATCTGCCAGGTGAACATAGGGAGATGAGCAGAAGAATCACCAAGCTGAACCCAGCCCAAATAGTTAAGCAAAAAATCATCGGCTAGTAAATTATTTTACATCACTAAATTTAGGGTAGCTTCTTTTTCTTTTTATTTCTTACGCAGCAAAAGCTAACTGATACAAACCTCTACCCAAATCTATGGCTGCAATATATGTCAAGGTGTACATCCACAGAACTCAAAATTTACCTAAAGACAAAGTAAACTAGTAGTTTGCATGGCCTTATTTATCTCTTTAATTAGAACAAAAGCTTTTAGGATAAATATAAATCATGAATTATGTAATAGCAAGTTCTTGTTTGATCAAATAGTAAAATGAACAAGCTAGACTTTCAATTAATATAAAGCTTCTATGCCTTTTGGTTCAGAGAAGCTTGTGTTTCTAGAAATTTTACATAGAAGTTCAAGATATAAGAATTAGATGGATGGTTCCAACTGTGAATTCAACAAGACAGAGTCATATAATCAACATTCAATTGGTTTTAATAGAACTTTGTAAAAGCTAATTTTTAAAAGTAGCTTTCATTATTTAGGAAACCACTTGATTGGCTATTTGTTTTTTAATCTTCTGATTACTTGTTATACGTTATTAGACAGATTTTAGTGTTCTTTTGACCTACACGATTGTCAAATAATTTCGTGTACAGTCAGCTCTCCACAACCATGGGTTTCACATCCACGGATTCAACCAAATACAGATCAAAAATATTTGGGGAAAAAAAAAATTCCAGAAAGTTCTAAAAAGCAAAACTTGAATTTATCACATGAGGAGCACTACATAAATCCATGCAAATGAAATGAAGTACAGGCATACCCTGCTGTAGCCTATATGCGAACATAGGTTATATGCAAATACTATGCTTATATTTCATATGAGAAACTTGAGCATCTGTGGATTTAGTGTCCATGGATGGTCCTGGAACCAGTCCTCCAAAGATACTGAGGGATGACTATACTTCTCTGTTTAAGCATACCTGCTTAGGTACATATGACCTATGTTAAAATTATTTGATCGATGTCAATCAAATAACTATCCACTTGTACCTGCCACTACTAACATGGTACCCAATTTCGGTAAAACCAACATTTTCTCTACTTCTCCAGCTCTTCTCATAGCAGAGCTCCTTTGTATATGTTTAGTAATCTTTTTGATTTCAGGCTGTGTCCACACACAGTGAAATGGCATACTCGTATAAAAAAGTTTTAACTATCACTCCATGAGGCTTATCTTTTGCTAGGACAAGTCTTACTGCAGGAAAAGTAGCCAAACTTATGACTTGTCCCTATTCCTGCCAGCTCCTTAAACACTGGAGAGGTTAAAAACAAACAAACAAACAAACAAACAAAAAATCCTTAGAGAACATTCATTTTTACTGCCTAAATGTTTGTTTAGCATGGCAGCATTTTCCAACTTAAAAAAAAAAAAGTTGACTAAGGTAGCTTACAAAATTGCTTGAGATACATTAAGAATGCACTTCTTTGATATGTCCCACTGAATGTAATGTTTCTCTCTCTCTCTCTCTCTCTACATACACACACACACACACACACACACAGAGTGCAGAGTCCATATTTTTGTTCCTAATAATAGTTTAAAGAAGAGACCAACCACAGGCTTCTGCTTACTTTTAACTTTGGTGTATTTGAGACCTGATGTATCTACACATTATCTTTTAGAAGCATAAATGAAGTAACAGCTGTGCTGAATGCAAATCAAAGTAATTCTTGTAATGTCTGAACTGCTATATAATGCAGTACATTTTTGTCAAATTTAACTTTTCCAGCAGTCTGCCAAGGAGGCCCAGAATTCCGAGTGATATATATCTGGTCCTTGGGGAAGGAAGAGGAAGTAGCAGGGTGGAAAGATATTTTCAGGGCTAGACATGGTACAGTAGGGTGGGTGGGATCATAGTTTCCTATTCCTAAATTCTTCGAAAGATTTTTGAGCTAAAAGACCCCTGCGAGTTTTATGTCAGAGTAATCAATTCTGAAAACATATTTCACATGTGACAGCCATATGTGAAGCACTTTCACAAAACTTCCACCAGTACGCTTCCTCTCTACACAGATGTTCTGTCAAGTAAAAGATGCCGTGAGAATCATTTTTGTGATATTTTTACATACTAAACTGGGCTTAACCCATTTCTCTCACTGCATCTTTGCTTCTAAGGGAATGTCACAGAACCCCTCTCTTAGGAAAAAAATTTTAGTAACATCAATAAATTTAATCTTTGCTAGTGGCCATTAACAGGGAATAGAATTTAATATCCACCCACAACTATCTAACAATTTTAGCACTTCTGACTTGCTCCATCCCCACCCCCCACCCCCGCCCCCAAGTACAAAAGTCTTTCATTTACTTAGTGGTTCCTGCCCGGGATGCCCCAGAGGCCGGAACGGTCTTAGGATGGGAATCTCTCTGCCAATCTCTCTTTCCAAATAGTGAACACTTCCTTTCAGGGGCAACCGAGCCTCACCTATGCGTGTTTTCCAGGTGGCAGGGGCACCGCTTGTCACATTTAATGCCGTAGAGTCCTTCTGGACACAGGCGCGCCTCACAGCGGTCACCAGAAAAGCCTGCTTCGCAGAGGCACGAGCCACTCACGTGATAACACTTCCCTCCATTGACACACTGGCAGGTCTCAGCACAACGAACTCCGTACGTACCAACGGGACACTCATCCTGGCACCTATCAAGCAGGTGGAAGGGTAACATAGATTAGTTAAAACCATCTAACTAATGGTTCTAACTAATGTGAAAACAGTCAATTCAGATAGGCATTGTTATGTATAAATCAAAACTACTTTGAGGATTCATTGTTTATTTAGTGATTGTACCTTTACAGGTGTGAGAAATATTGAGATGAATTACTCTGGCTTTATAGATAATAGTAACAGCGATACGACCTGTTCAAAGAAATAACAAAAACGAAATTAAAAGCTTGGGAAATAAAGCACGTTTTGTACATAGTGCTTGCCAAAGGTGTATATAGCATTTTAGTAGATATCAGGAGAGGGAGAAAAGAAATTATCCAAATGTTAGTCCCATCTCAGAATTAGGAAATCAAAAATGTTTTCCCCATTCCAAAGAGAAAACTTGGTAGCAAATTTGAAACTAATTCTAATTCTGTTGGCTTTCATGTGGACATTAATTTTTAATCTCAGCCACATGTCTGCTTTTTTCAAAGCTGAATGGTAATCATTGCTCCTCATTTAGAAAGTTATATAACTAGTAAACAAAGTCCTCTTTAGATTAGGGAAAGTCTGAGCTATTGCAATCAGGCCCTCAGTTCTGAGTCTGGGGAGCAGCAGGAGCTGGTAGGTCGTAGGAAGGCTTGGGGTTTCCTAATGCAAAAGTTTTGTTAAGCGGGATTTTGTCCTCTGTTGGGAAGAAGAGCTGCCAAATGAAAAGGAAGAAATATCAGACATCAAAAATTTACTTTATTGTCTTTTTAAAAAGGACATTAGAGCTCAGTCCCAGAGGAGGGCATGCTCAGGGTAAGCTGGGTCAGGTGGGAAGCTGAATTGTTAGAAGGAATAATGTTAGAGAACAGAAAATTATCATTGCTCCATAGAAAGCAGGACTAGTTCTCGGCCAGCCTAGTATCTTTTGGGCCAGGCAAGGTGACTTGATGGAGCTTTCTGCAACAGGAGCACTACCTGCGAAGGGAGAGGGAGCTGGGATCTCACGTAGCTGAGCACTCGACAGTAGTAGGGTAACACTTTGTGAATCTTAGCCACCACTTCCTACATGGCTCTCAAGTCATGCCAGACCCAGAGTGTAAAATGTAGGTCAGCGCTGCACTTTTCAGACGGATATAATGTAAGTAGCAAGTGCAAAACAAATTCAAGCCTGCTTAAAAGCAATAGCAAAGGAGCTGAAAAGTCAACTTTTCCCACACACATCTGTATATTTTTAATGATAGGGTGTGATTAATAACAATAAGAGGCCTGGGTAGGAATTCTATTTAAGTGTAGAGGATAAATCTTGAGAATTCTTTGATACTTTTCTGGTTAACTCTGACTCTAGCATATATTTAATGTGAGAGAGACAAGGAAAGGAGCCTCTTGCCAGTTGGATTTCACAGATTCTAGACATCTTTATGTGTTTAATAGGCAAAGTCTTCAAATCAACTGCTCAACAAACTAAGTTCTGGAGTAATTGCACTAACATTTAGCATAAAAATCAGTTGTGTGCTTTAATGTTACACATAAGTCTACCTATTTTTAGACCAGAGTATTTTTAAAAGGTACTCTATTTTTAGCTTGTTAGATGCTTTAACAATCCAAGTCTCTTAGTTTATTCCTTAAAGATGTAAACTTTAGAGAAAGAAATGCTGAGGTACAATAATTTGGTCTCATTGTGACTCTGCCAAATGCTAGCAAGACAACTTTGCAACCTGTTGCAAGTCGGTATCAAAAAAAAAAAAGGACAAGATGAAATAATATTGCTTTCTCCCTTTAACATGGATTTGAAAACAAACCCAAATGCTAAGCATTGGACTGCATGACTTAACTTAGTAAATAGCACAGTTCTTAAAATGGATGAATCGGCCATAGCTAGAAACCTGGAAAAGTGTCAGCTACCAAATGACCGGCAACCAGTATGTGTATTTTACCATGTCTTGGCAGAGGCTTCCTTTTCTCTGGGAAAACAATATTTATAATAGCTGGTCCTGACCCTATTTATCTTTCTAATACATAATTAAATATACTACTAGTTTGTGTTATAAATGGCAAAAAGCCATTTGCATTTTACTCACTCAAGTGCCAGGATGTAAACCTTGGTTCACATTCCTGCTTCTTTTTTGTCAATATTGTACTTGTAAGAGAATCTTGTTAATAATAGTTGTGTCTATTTCCATCTACCAAACCAAAATGGTAGGGTATCTTTCTAGAAGTAGTCATTTTTCATCTTGAAAATAAACACGATCATGAAGTAGCTTCATCTTTTCCAATTGACTGAGTTAAAAGTCTTTGTCAAGCAATCTTCTCTTCCTTTATGGGTCTTCTAACAAAAAGAAGCATCATTTCCCAGGGAATTTTATGACCTTAAGTGTTGTTTTTGTGGTCCCAAGTGGAACAAGAAATGCTATCTTAGGAACCAGTAAAAGAGGAAATACATTTTCTTAGGAGAGATGACAGAGAGGCAGATAAAGATATAGCAATAAATATTGGCTATGGTAGAAATATGGAAATTTGGAGTTTCTATATATTTTTTAGATTTTAGACAATGCCCTGGAATTGGGGGAAATGGATAAGAATTAAGTAAAGATAAACTAATAAAACATGACACCCATCTGCAAACCAGTGAGGGTCACAAGTTTGCTTTAATGCCATTTCAATTATTATATTACATCTTATTACGAACTTATGGAAAAGGAGAAGAGTTAGCATATAAGGAGTGGCAGCTTCTCTTTCTCCCTTGTCCTTATAAACATGTCCCTTCCTAGAGTTACTGGAATAATTGGACCAAACGATGATTTAGTGTGAACGAATCACTTTCCTCATTAAATTTGGAAGCAGTGGATCAGCCCCCTGCCTTTCAGACATCTGGAACTGCTGCGCTGGAGAAAATATAAAAAGCACTGGGCAAGAGCCAACTTTTCCTCAGTCCTAGATACAGGAAAGAGTTCCCCCACTGAAGACCAACGCTGCATCCCTGCAATTCCTGTCTATTATTTCTGACTTTGCCTCCTCTCACCCACATTACTCTTCACTTTGAGAGTAGTGCAGACACAAGCATGGCAGGAGAATCTTGGGTTTCACCTTGATGGAGTCGTCTAATTGACTGATCTACAGATCTGTCCATCCAGCTAACACTTATGGAGCATCAGTTATGTACATGGACTCCAGCTAGGCCAGGAAAGGCCTGAGTGATTCCATGACAACCCATTAGCATTTAAAATACATTTTTAACCCTTGCAGAAGAGTTTTCGTGAAGATCCGGAAACTATCCTCTCTTTTCTCTTGCTTGTCTGTGCCACTTTACATTTCCCTTATCACAATGTCCTCTCAACCTTTTCACAAACCCCAAAGCCTATTATTTGTGTATCCCATGAGCGGCTCTGCCTGCCTACAAGGTGCCTGTTTTGTGTTTTCTGTTTGTCCGCTGTCTGGGAGAGCTGTTCCCACATCCTGGGAATGCTTTGCTGGAAACGCCAGCGGTGGTACCTTCTCCTCCAGGCAGCATAGCAGCCCTCTAGCCTAACCTCAGTGATCGAGTTACTCTGACTTTTCAAAAGGGGAAATGGCACATTGAGACCCTGTGCCTTTCTCCACACTTCCAGCCACAAATTGCCCCATAACCACGCATTTTTTTCCTTTCATAGCAATAAATGTGCTATTGTCATTGAATGTGTATGTCCGTGTGAACTCTAGAAACCAGATGGGCACAGCCTAATTGAAAACAGAGAGCAGCCATCAGCTCATCAGAAAAACAATAGTTACAAGAACAACCCAAGAAGCAAGTTCCCTCTTCATTTTATCTATCTTTCTCTGGCTCTTTCCTTCCTTGCCTCAAATCTAAAATTCACCTGAAGATGAGCTGTTATTCTTTTTCCCTGCTCTCCAAATAAAATAAGCAGAAGCTTGTGCCTTATATGTTTATTGTTTTTGTGTTGTCTCAAATTCGAGACTTAAATCCCTAGAGGGCAAATAACAATTATATTTAAATTTTTAGTGCCCTAAAATATTACGCAATGATTTAGGATTCTATGTAGTCCTGTGCCTCTCCTTTCCTGACTCATCTTTCTATAACAAGACATTAATAATGCCACATGGATCCAGAACTCATCTAACAATCACATACACCCAAAATACAACCATAAACCAGGACATAGATCACGAACGCTTTCTGAGTAGCCTAATTACGTATTATAAAAACCATGCACTAAAGGTGTCAATAATTTATAATATCAAAAAATTAAAGGAAAAATAATTATATTAACAACAAAAGATGTAAAAGCTTTCAATGAAATTAAACAGATATTACTAACAAAAGTTCCTAATAAAAAATAGGTATCGATAAAACCACTCAAGCATGAAAAGATAGTTTACTAAGAAACAATAATAAACATGCAGCTATACTGCAGCCATTTCCCATAAAAATATGAACAACGCAGGATTTCCTACTTTTACCTCTTTTGTCAACATTGATTTAAAAGTTTTAATTAATGCACTAATTCGAGAAAATTAAATAATTATTATAAATATTGAAAAAAGAGATTAACATCTTTATTTGCAGATGATGAAATAACTTTAGCGTTGGCTAAAAATAACACTAGAGTTAACTTATAAAAGTCATAAAATTAGACCAGAATTTTAGAAAGAAAAAAAAGAGGGAAAAAGGTTGAAGGAATTCTTAGTTCAGATATCACCAAAACATAATGATAGCTAATTTATACAGTTCCTAAACATTACTCAAATTGATAAACACTAGGATTCACATAGCTCATAGAAATCACCCAACTATAATAATAGCTAACATTTATAAGTTTTAGCACTGTTCTAAATGCTTCGATATACTTATTTAATCCTTATAACAATCCTGGAGAAAAGTAGAATTTTCTGAACATTACAGATGAGGCTGTTTTTAAAGACACAGGTTCCAAAATCTTTGTTTTTAGCCATTATACTCTTTTGCCTCTCCAGTCTCTTTTGTCAAATTTTACACTCACATCCAATGAACTTGGTTATCTAGTCTTCCAGAATATAACAGATTAGAGAGCAAATTAAAAGATTTAAGGTGAGCAAAACTCTCAGGGGTTAACACTTTACCATCTAATACAAAAAATGACCAACAGTGAATGTAAGAATCACGTGAGCACAGTCATTTGTTC
Source organism: Pteropus medius (assembly GCF_902729225.1). Taxonomy (NCBI): domain Eukaryota; kingdom Metazoa; phylum Chordata; class Mammalia; order Chiroptera; family Pteropodidae; genus Pteropus; species Pteropus medius. The sequence continues at coordinate 18,774,097 of NW_024352785.1, read as the reverse complement.
TGATTTCATGTGGGACCAAGAGCCCTATAAGCCCCATCAGATCTTACTCTATCGCTACCACACAATAAAATGACTGATATTCTTAACAGAATACTGAATCATAAGAAGATAATATTATGCCCAACATACTTTTTAAAGATATCTAAGTACACGTGCCATTTAAAAATAAATCTATCAAAAAGTTTAAAAGGTAAGAAGTTTGGTGCTTCAAGTGGCTGTCCTAAACACTCAACTATTTAGAATGACATATTCATCGTGGGTTCTGAATGGCTGATATATTATTATTATTAATTATTATTAATATTATTAATGCTTTCTGTTCATCTTGAATTCACCATCACTATCTATGTCTATGACTCAGTTTCTATGCAGAGTTGGGAAAAAAATCTGTCAAACATGCTGATACCTTATAGATAGATGCTTCTGGAATATGATAGAATAGTAACAGACGCATGGTAGCAGAGGTGTTCCCTAAACTCTTCAAGCTTTCCTTTCATACCATTACAAACGGAGAAATACAAGACTGTCCCTTACCGTTCTCCTGTGTATCCTCGACTGCAGTGACATTGGCCTGTGGTGGCATCACACGTCCCTCCATTATGGCACTGACATTCTTGTGAACAGTTCTTTCCAAAGCGACCCTCAGGGCAAGGCTGGCCACACACTGTGCCCTGCATTCAAAGAGATTTGGAAAATTAGATGGGCCTCCTGCCAGGGAAAGGCCAGAGGAGAAGGGAGAAAAGAGAAGAAAAATAAAGAGAAGAAGCAGCATAGAAATGGGACTGCAAGAAAATTAAATGAAGGAGATTTTAGACACAAAACCTCTGTTCATCATCTTAAAAATGTTAGAAATTTGAAATTGACTTATTTACTTAGTAAGCCTAAATCTCAAAATAGATTCAAAGATGGCAGAATAGTGATCTTAAAAAACACCCATGTTAAAAAAACTAAAGCTTAAGATAGAGTTACATCAGATTATTAGGATAACTTAAGGAATTTATAAACCCGCCTAAGTGATCTTCCTTGTGTCTTACATGTACAATAAGTCAACCATACTTATTGAGCATCCATTACATAAACAGCAACATCTGGTGCAAATGGAATATCCAAATGCTTTACCATATGTTCTGGAGAAAATGCACATTATCGTTGGCTTTGTTTTTTTATAATATGAATAACATAAAATAGAAATTTTGTGTACCTGAATTAACAAAAATGTTGCCTTAGAAATGTTACTTCTATAGGAATGAACCTAGACATGTTATTTCAGAAGAAAAACACTTTTATTTTCAGCAGGTTCGACAGACATTGCTGGGCTGAGGTCAATAGGAAAGCTTATTTCCTGGAGAGAAAAATCAAGAGAGTAACTTGGACATGTCTCCTCACCCTAGAAGCTGTCTATCTTGTCAGGTACTGTCATATTTATTCTAATGCTATATGGGAAAGAATAAGATACTGTACCAATAAACCTAGGAAATTACTATTTTCTACTTCACTTGGCTACATGACTTGGGCTTGTAGCCTTTCATCTATTTATTAGAGTTATTGTTAAAGCAAACAACATATCCCAAATAACAGAGATTTTTAAAATGTTTTAACTGTTGGCAGCTGTAGCTTTGTTGTCTTTCTCTCTAAAAAAAGGCAGGCTGTGGGCATCCTGAAATTGGAGGCTTGCAAACACCAGATGGTTTTGTAAATGTTTATTCTGGATAGCATAAGAAAATACATTTCCTCTAACTCCTGGCTACCCACAAAGGCAGTTGGTGTGCTAATTAAGTCTCTTCTGGTGGTTTCTATCTATCTACAAACAGGGAAAGTTCTTCCACAGACTCTTGGAACCAAAAAGCCTTTGAGAGATGATTCGAATCAACGCTTAACTGAGAATCATTTATGTGTCAAGTATAGTGCTTACACTCTGAGAATCAAAGATAAGGTCATAACCCTTAGTTAGCTGACAATGTGGTGAGGGAGACAGATGTAAAAATAACTCTAATCCCTCCAGTGGAGCACAACATATTAACATGACTGAAGGAATAATATGCTAAGGGTCAAACAGTGATAAACAGGGGTTCTGGTGAAAATTCTACTCTCTCAGGAGCTTACTCTAACTACTCAAATTTTGTAAAGGTCCCACATAAGCTTCAGAGATGCTGTTGAAATGTTTATGACTGTGGATTAATGTGAGCAAACAGCTTTAAGTGGGACATTATTTCTACTAGTTGAAATATATATGTGTGTGTGCATAACAGGAATATATATTCATCTTTGAAAAGCATGTAGGATGATAGCACAAATAAAATATTGTAAAGAGAAGTAGAAGTTTAGCTTAGCTTTACACAGAAGAATGACCTGAAGCATTCACTAAGAAACTCCCATCAAGGCAGAGGGCCCAAAGTATAAGAAAGGCTCCACTGGGCTGATGGAGACGGCCATCTGCCCACCTACTAGGTCTCACAGTCCAAGCCTGTGGTTACCACTACCTCACAATCATGATCCCAAGAAAAAGAAAGCTTCAATCTCAAGATGAGGCAACTCTACATTCAATGTCTACGCAAAAGTTCTAGGAGTAGAAAGCCTACAGCTCCTCTCTGGACACTCTGCTACCCCAGCAAATCCCTTCCTTTGCCAAGGGCTAAGCAATGACCAATGTTGACAAAAGGTTGAATATAAGAAATGAAAGAAGAGGAGGAGTCAGAGATAATTCAGCATTTCTACCTTGGACCACTAAGAGAGAAGTGCTGATTTTAACTAAGATTTAAAAAGACAGAAGAGCTGTTGCCTTAAGAAGGCTTGGTTGTATGACAAGTTGGATGGACCAGCTTGAACCAGCTCGGTGCCCCTTCAATAGCTCCCTTGTGCACCTCATCATCAGGCACTCAATAAAAGGCACTCGGTCTGACTTTGTTGCTTCACAGAATTTCTCCAGGCTCTGCCTCCAGAATCAGACCTTGTCTTGCCTTCTTACTGTTTCCAACTCTCACATTTGTTTTCCACTTGTCCCAGTGGTCTGAACATCTTGAACTTCCCCTTACTTTCCATGATTCTCACTGGGAAGTGGACTCCAGTTCTGCCTTGCTCCATGCCTAGCCTCCAAGGGCAATGCCAGACCAGTTCTATCCCATTGGCTACACAGGCTCCAGCCTGGATGCGACTCAGACAGATGGTGGCTTCATGTCTATAGGTAATCTAGGTTGGGGTGTCTAAAAGGATAGTGACAAATACATGTCTGGGCTCAGGTGAGGTCAAGTCCAGATTTGGGGAAATCAGCAGACGACTGTTAAAGCCAGGGCTCTGGATGAGATTTCCAGAGATTTATAGTGAGGAAAGAGAAGAAGAAAAAGGCTGAAATCTAGGAAACACTACAATAGAGTAGAATGTAGAAGAGGGAGGATTAGGAAAAGAGATCTTTAGTAAGACAGGTAAGTGGAGGGGAAAGAAAGAGATTAAGAAAGGGTGGTGGATGAGCGACAGTGTTAAAATCTTTGGAGAAATGAAGCAAATGAAAATAGAAGAATGGAATGAAGTGGGTTCGGCAATTAAGAAGCCACTGTGACCCTGTCAGAGCGGCTTCCCTACAGCCCATGAACATAGAGAGGGATCATGAGGTAAACTGCTCTTTTACTATTTGTTTGTTAATGAAGAAAACAGACATTGGTCATTCACATTTCTGCCTTCAAGCATACATGCACAAACTAAATTAGAGAAATAAGAATGAAAATTATTTCCTGAGAGAAATCTAGTCAGTAAACCAGCTGTGGCATTGTGCCTTCTGCATAACACTAAGTCTGAGTGATGCTACATAAAAAAAAAGAATATCATGGTCAAAGTTTGGGAAGTAGAGCTTCCTCTTGGATTATCATATTAAAGGCTCTGAGAAGTTTAGCAACACTTGGGAAACTTGGTTTAACCTCAAACTGTCTCCAGATTTATACGACCTGGTAACTTTTTCATATAACACTTATTCTGGCAAGAATAATGCTCTCAAAGAAAAATGGTGATTCACAGAATGTAATTATGAAAATGATTATTTAAATGCACCCAGTTTTTAGCAGCTCTGACCATCATGTGTAAGACAGGTACATCCCTTTTATATCCTGAGGGGAAGGAAAATCAGGACAGATGGTCTACTATCTTTTCCCATAAGGGCCTTTAGTGCACTTCAAGTTCAGGATTGAATCACCTTCTACCTTCTCTGGACTAAAAGATTCCAGCTTTGAAATGATTGAGTAGTTCCAATTTTGAAACCTTTAATCACCAATGTAACTTTCTTCTGTGCTAAAGTCCTTCACATGCGTTTTCGCTTGTGTATCTTGAAACAGGTAACTTTGGGAGGGGGGAGGGGGAGCTTACCAGCCAGCCAGGAGGGCAAGAGCATTCTCCGGTGACGTGATGACACACTCCTCCATTTTGGCAGGGGCATCTCTGCTCACACTGTGGACCATGCTTGCCAGGGGGACAGAGATCCTCACAGCTGAGGGATTAATGTTTGACAAAGGACACCATTATTTATCCAACCACTTGACCCTTAGGTTCACAGACACAAGAGCACCCAGGGCCCCAAAATAGACAATCTTTCTCTGTTCAACATTGTTCATTTCATTAACATCAAGAGCATTAATCATATTGGCTAGAAGGGTCTTTGAGACCCTTCTAAAGAAACCCTTTCAATCTGTCCTATCCAGGACACCGGAAATGACTCCAGTTGGACAAACACTCCTTGGTGACAGGAGCTTTCCACGTAACTTTTATAAAGCCCACGTGATTCATTTGAAGTCTGCTCTGTTGTTGTGCCCTTGTTCTAACCTCGAAGGAGATTGAAACATGTGTATACCACCCACTCTGTACACATATTTTTCATAACCAAGTTTCAGCATTCTCTTCTTCAGACTGACCAGTCTCCATTCCTTTAATGCCCCTTTCCCATACCGTGTGAATGAAGCTTCTTCTAAGCCTTAATTGTCGTTTTGCTCTCCTGTGAAATTGCTCCAAGTTTCCCAAAGCCCTATTCAATTGCAGCCTTGATAAAAACCCATAAAAGCAATATTAACAATTAAAGAGTTTGAGATGATCATCCATTCTTCTAAAAATCAGGGCTTTCTAGGCCAATGCAATTTTTTCTTTAGCTCTACTTTATAGCCCTAATACTGCCAGCAGGAAGTATTTACCTAATCAGCCACATTTTTTTTTTTTCAAGTTTTAGTTGTGTGATTTACAAGTGTAATTTTCTCCGTATGGAAATAAGATTTTTCTATCTCCTACTTTCATTGTCAAATTCTGCCTCTTATTCTGTTTGTGAATATAGATGCTCCTCGACTTATGATGGGGTTATGTCCTGATAAACCTACTGTAACTTGAAAACATACTAAGTTCAAAATGCATTTAATATACCTAACCTACTGAATATTGTACTTAGCCTAGCCTACCTTAAACACGCTCAGAACACTTCCATTAGTCAACGGTTGGGCAAAATCATCTAACACAATAAATATGCTGTAGAGTATCGAATGTTTACCCTCATGATCGCATGACTGACTGGGAGCCATAGCTCACCGCCACTGCCCAGAATCACCAGAGAGTATCTTACCACGTATCGCTGCTCTGAGAAAAGATCAAAATCCAAAATCCAAAGTAATCAAAGTATGATATCTACTAAATGCCTATTGCTTTCACACCATTGTAAAGTTGAAAATCATAAGTTGAACCATTGTAAGTTGAGAACCATCTATATAAGCAAACCAAAGAACGTCCTTTCCACAAAATAAAGTAGGGGTTAAATGGTTGCTTCAGTGTTCTCCAGAAGGAACTAAACTATCTGTGTGCACAGATCCTACACAGATGTGATACGTACACTTTTACAATCACAAAGAAACACATGTATCTATGGGCATTGAATAACCCAGTTAACCTTTTATCACGGACTATTTCCAACATCTTCCCCCTTTCCTCTTTCTAAGGCATTGAACCCATCTAGTTTTATCCAGCTAATTAATTTGTCACACAGAGCAGAAAATATGGACCATTAACTGCCAGCCATTGTAAAATGAATGCAATCGTGGGAGAATAAAAGTGGAACTTTTAATCTGCCCAACAATCCCAAAATATTACCATTCAATACAACATCCTGGCCCTCTCTAGTTTTGCCCTTCCGAGAGCAAAGCATGGAAGCCGGCCCTTCGACTCTGGCTGAATTCTGATGTTCAAAGGTTAAACAGTAGGAGCACTTAGTGGCCATGACTGCTGATCTCCATATCTGTGCCTAGACTTACACTCTCAGTAACTCTACAGGCAGTAATAGAAACAGAAGCATAAGAATTATTATGGTGGCAGCAGCACGAATAGAGAGGGTGGGTGAGCTCTGCCGTGCCGCTCTGTCACTTACAAGGCTCCGGTGTATCCCGGTGGGCAGCGGCATTCCCCTGTGACGTGATCACAGGTGGCTCCATTCTGGCACTGGCATCTCTGATGGCAGTCATTACCGTAGGTGCCCTGCTCACAGCGGTCTTCACAGCGCCAGCCCCGGAAGCCAGCGGCACAGTGGCAAGCCCCCGTGATGGGGTTGCACAGAGCCTTATTTTTGCACTGGCACCGGCTGCTGCAATGAGGTCCCCAGTGATCACCATCACAGGCTGAGGTTGAGAAAGAAACGGTGGAAGACATTAGAGTATTGGTGTGGGTGATAGCAAGCTCTTCAGATCCAGCTTTCCTCCCCTTTGGAGAGAATGGCTTGAAAACTCCCTTCATCACCATTCTTTAGCTGGGCACCAGGGCCCCAGCAGCAACCCAGGGCAACGCTTCGCAGACTGGTGCTCAGCACTAAGTGGACCACTTCCTATCACTCCACTGCTTAAGTGTAACTGCATTTTCCAGCTCTATGCCTTTGCTCAACCTGTTCCCTGCACCTGGAGTGTTGAGCTTGATGTGGCTAGAGTAATTGGCTAGGGGAAGGTGTAAGTGGTTGCCGGGGCGGGGGAGGAGGCAGGCGAGGTAATGGTCAGCTCATGCAGGGACTTTAATGCACTCTAAAAAGTTTGGATTGTGTCTTATGGACAAGGTTTGGTAGTAAAGGATTTGAAGCAATGAGGAACAATGTAGATTTGCCTCCTCGTAAGGTGAGCTGGCTACAGTGTGAGGAAAGGGCAGGAAGGAGTCAACAATGAGAGGCAGGGAGATCAGGCAAGAAGAACCAGAGTAGTTCAGATCAGTGAGGGGGTCTGACCTCAGGCAGTGATCGCGAAGAGCAAGAAGGGGCCCACGGGCAGAGCTACTGAGGAGTGGACCGACGCTGACACAGGCCTGGGCCGAGCTCTCTCAAAGGAAACAGCTGATCTACTCTCAAGTTATCAATCAAAATATGGACTGGGAGACAGCCGGAAAAGGCAGGAAAAAAATTGACTGAAATGTTGAAATTCACTGACCTATTTTTAAAATAAGACAAACCTGAAACTGAATATGGACAGCAAATAAAGAAATAATAGGCACATGGAACCAGGTAAAATAAAGGTAGAAAACAGCATTTGAAAGATAGGTTTAAAATTACAGTTACAAAAAAAGAGATAGAGTGGCTGCAATTCAATTCAACGAGTAGGAAAAGGGGAGCAGGGAAGGGAAAAAAAACCTCAATCCCAAACAGTCTAAAAATTATAAAGGGTGACGATAAGCAAAACCTACTCTTAATATGCATTGCCTAGTCAGCTGTGTGTTTATTTATTAATTAGATGCTATAAAAATCACTAGGGAAGAGGCACCCTGCCTAGAGCTCTAAGGATAAATCCCTTTTATGATTAAAAAAAGTATCATTTCATAAAAATTTTGTAACTTCAATAGATCTAGAATAAACTTAAAAAAAAAAAAACTAGGCTCACAGCAAACAACATATTACATGTGCAGGATTCATTTTCCAATATGAGAACCTACCTTTCATTTCATATCAAAAGGTTTAAATTAATAATTTTGTTTTTAATCAGTATGGCTTTGGTCTCATTAGCACTTTAATAAACATATTTTAACACAATTATAAACAATGAGAGAGAATAATTGAACCTAAAGCAAATCAAGAAAGCAATTACCTAAGAACTCAAAATCTTCTTTCACAAAATAAGATTAGGTGGTAGTTCCAAGATAAGATTTAGGCCTAATTGTTATTCATATGAGTTGTTTCTTTTATTGCCTATGGATATGGATAAAGAACTTTTTTTCAATTGCAACTTTTTCAGTCTAGGATGCATTCTTTAAAAAAAAGTCACCTAGAATGTTCCTTTACATTCTCTTAGCTATCCCAATTAGAGAAAAATCTATCCTGTTTTTAAAGTCCACCAAAGTAAATTACACAGTTCTTTGTAATTTGTTCCCTGATTCATCTATCCTAAGAGTAAGGAAAACTCTTACTCTGTCAGCCAAACCTGTTATCCTATAATTTGATGCTTTTTATCTCCTGTCCTGCTCATAGTATAGTCAATCCAGTTCATCGCTGTTCTCTGTATTATAAATGACCTTATTCCTGAAACACGAATGCATCCTTGACCCTGCTCTTTGCTAGACTAAATACTATAGCCTCAGTACTTTTACTTATTTTTTTTAAAGTTTATTCAGTTTCACTCATTTTCTTTGCTAAATGTTCTCCAAAGTTTCCATATCCCTCTCAGCTTCTGGTAGCCTCAGATATTAAATTAAATACCCACTTTTTCCTTATATAATGAAAGATTAATTGATTGATACACACACACACACACACACACACACACAACACTCCATTTTTTTAGCTAATAATATTACCTTGATCAGAACATCAATATCACATCAAAAGGATATTTAAAACTCGTGATGAGTTAAGAGTTCTTTTTCCCCAATGTGACACTATGATAAGAGAGGGCCAGAGCACGAATGTTTTACAGAATGTTTGACGACAACAGGAGAGTGGCAGGAAGAGGTACTGAGAGGAACTGGTCTCTCTTCTCCATCATGACCCATTTCCACATCCCACTCAGCAGCTTCTCTCCCAGCAGAGCAGTCATGCAGAGACCGGTTCTATTTTCTTGGGATTTGATTAAAAAACAAAAACGAAACCCTTAATATATCTCATGACAGAAGTTGATAACTATCAGCATCAAAGAAAGGGTTTCAGGCTTTTAAAGAAATATTATCACGCCGACATGGTTAATTTCCTGGCTATATCTAAGCACTGTGGTATGCTTTGAAGTGACAGCTTCTCCCCTTGGGACTGTATTTCTCTAAAAGGCCACTGATACAAGGGCCTCACAATGTATTCACTGGGCACCAACATGAGCTATGCTAGAAGGAAAAATCCCCATACAGAAATTTATAGACAAACAGGCAGGAAGTGGAATGAGTAGGATACAGAAGCCTGGCTTGAATTTAGGCATCGCTCTGACTTCCTCTCTTTTCTTCATTTGTCATATTTAACCACTTCGACACATCCATTTTTTAAATGTACCCCAGTGAGTTACATAGTTTATCTCACAAAGCCAGCTTTCTTCCCTGGTTACTACAAATACTAGGGTATGTTGACTGTCTAGACAAGAGGCAGAATTTATTCCTTACGTTTAGTGCCAAGCTTAACCAATTATCTCGAATTCAAGTACTGTGTTTGGAAAGACAGTTTGGAGAGAATCTGAACTCGAATCATCTGACATCTTTTACTTAATGCCTCACTCTAATTTCAAGGGGCAAGTATTTCACTCCTCAAGAAAAAAATGACAGGGTTGGTTACTCTCACTGACCACTTAAAAAAAAAAAAAAGGTGTTTAACATGGAAATAGTTTGAATATCCTAAGAGGAAAAGGTAAATGGACAAAATTTTGTTTCAGATTAAAGTGTAAAAGACCCAAATGTGATTAAGGGAGTGATGACTCATTTTCAGCTCTTACTATGCTAACAGCTAGAACTGGGCTATGAGATGCAGCGTGCCCAGATTCCTGCAGATGTGTCAGGAGATAGCTGAATGAGGGTCTCTGACAGCATGGACAGCTTGCTCTATTAAGCTCTCATAATAAGTTGGAAACAAGAGGAATTTAATACTACTGACTAATATCAGAAATATAGAGTTCATGCTACAACCCTTAGTGACAACTAGCAGAGCACTGGATCCTCTCAAGATAATGGATTCACCATGAAGCCCTTATATTGCTAAAACTTCCAATGATGCCAGTAACCGCAGGTTACGTTCATGTACTGAGTACTAAAATTTACTCAAGTGATAACTCTTAAGTACTTGCCATGTGTAGGCCATGGTACTAGGCTTAGAATTAAAAGGAGAACAAAAAGAGTTCATGCTTCTAGAAGCTTACAGTTGAGTGGCAGAGGCACCAAGTTGCTAGGCAATAAAATACCCCGTGATAAGCAGTAAGGTAAGGGTATGGACTAGGAACAATGGAAAATGCAGAAATGACATTTAACCAGTGTTGGCAAGTTGGGAAAGGCTTTCCAGCTAAAATGATGTCTAAGCTGAGACTGAAAGGCCATATTAGGTAAAGGATAGAGAATTTCTATAAAGAGGGGGACTGGAAGGGGAGGGAGTTTGCAGGACGTGTTATATTCAGAGAGAATGATACACGCAACCAACCACCAGAAGGCTTTTAAATAGCAAATGTCCACGAATGCCTTCTTGAGCTTCTACGTTATTGTATCATGACCACTATCATCTCTCTTAGTTACATGCACAATAAGAAGTAGTATGAAATAAGCAGAGATGGAGAGATATTAGACATGTCCTCTCCCTCCATGTGCCCTTTGCAGTCTTCTAAGCTCAGCCCAGAAACCTCTGTCTTTCAGGTACATGTCTCAAACCCAACCTGAATGCTTTCTGAAAATAGCGTTATACGTATTCCATGACACCCATTCATATCTCTTGATACCTCTCAAATAAAACTGAATTTCATAGGCATTAGGATACACTTACGCTCTTTCTTAATCTTAGCAGTTGTCAACAGAGGGTTTCATACAGCCATGTCATGGCAGTCACCTGGTTGACAATGTAGGTTAGAAGCATTCTGATTTCAGGGCTATCAAACTGTGAAAAACTGTGTACCCTAAGTCATGAAGTAGGGTATTAATAATGATGAGACCAATACTTATAGTGATGAGGATAACCTCTCCCTTTTCATGAAAACCAGCTCTTTTAGGCACTATTACAGAAGAGCAGATTACCACACTCGTTTTAAAAATTAGTCTGCCCAAGGGTATCAAAAGCCCTTTATTCATAAATTTCTCTTTTGAGATTTTTCCAAAATAAATAAATATATGTGTGTAAAGACAAAATAATTCACAATAGTTCACTAATTAACAACACTTACAGTGTGCCCATAGCCACTGTTCTAAGCACTTGAGATAGATGAACACTCACAGTGACCCTATGAAGTATTGTTATCCCTACGTTATAGATGAATAAACTGTGATCCAGGTGATTTGCTTGAAGTTACACAGGTAGTAAGCAGTGAGGCACAAGATTTCCTGTCTTCAGAGTCTATATTCTAAACCCCTACATTTTACTCCCTTCAAAGCCATAAGAACATTTATCCCAGCACTGTTTATAATAACAAAAAAATTGAAAACCTAATTTTCTAGTAATAGAAGACTGGTGAAAATAATTCTGGCATAATCATATAATGGAATACTATGTATCAATTAAAAGAGATATAGAAGAATATTTATTGAACTTGAAAGATGTTAACAATATCATAATTGTAAAAAGTAGATTAAAAAACAATATGTACCCACATGATATCACTTAGATGTGGGATATAAACCTAAAAGCAACAAATGAATAGGACAAACAAAGAGATTCATGGACATGGACTATAGACTAGTGGTTACCAGAGCGTAGAGGGGGGAGGGAGGAGAAGAGAGATAAAGGGGGTAAAGGGGGTCAAATATAGAGAGGTAGGGGAGGGTGAAGTGGGTCAAATATATGGTAGCTGAAGGAAACTGGACTTTGGGTGGTAAACACAGAATAGAATACACAGATGTCAAATTATAATGTACACCTGAAAAGTATATAATTGTATTAACCAATGTTACCCCAATAAACTTAATTAAAAAAAAACCCAATATGTATCACATGATCCAATTTTAGCAACATATAAGAATGAACCAGATAAAATTGTCATTAATTTAGGTCAAAAATGGCCAAATATCAGCAACTATATTTGTAGAGCCAGATGGGTGTAGAGTAATTAGGGGGATCATTTCATAAATTATATAAATGTCTAACCATTGTACTATATTCCTGAAACTAATATAAAATAAAAAAAATACTAAAACATGGCCAAATATCAGCAATTATATGTGATTGAACCTAACATCTGGGGAAGGAAGGAGAATGAAAAAGACAGAGACAGGTGTCGAAAGGCTTTACAGTCAAATGGTACCACTGGGGACCTCTGGGTCTTAAGAGTATGTATGATTTTTCTTTTATTCGTTTGAATTAACTAGATGTTCTAAATATTCTACAGTCAACATGTATCCTAAGGGAAAGGTGAGGAAAAATGATTTGATCAGAGGGAGAAAAATGACACAGATGATAGAGGATCTGTTCATCCCTCTGGCGACCAAATCAAAATTGTGATGGAAACAAGGAGCAGCAGCAAGAAAAAATCGCCTGGGATCTAGAAGAACAAGCCATACAACTACGGAGAAATCCAAGAAAGCACCCTGCAACGGCAGAAAGTAGGACAGGGCAAGGACGCAGGGCCACCGCGTCTCCAGTGGCTGAGTGAGACTGAGGCTGCGGCAGCGGCAGACGCCTCTTAAAGGGGCCGCGTCTGCGAGCGGATTTTCATGGTGACGGATCTGCTTGCTCTGAGCACCAGTGCGGGTTTGGCTGCACGCAAAGGATACCCGGGACTTACAGGGAGACATTGTCCAAGTGAGGGCCTTGGTGAGACTTGCTCTGTAAAGAAGTGCCAGCGGTATCCATTGTCCTCTGTTGAGCCCTCCCCTTTCCCAGTGCAGGGACACAGCGCATACCATAGCCAAGAGGTCATCAAACTGGATAACAGAGGTCGCTCAGCCCAGAGGATTCCCTGAAACCCTGCCTCTCCCAACTCAAGGCCCCACCCAAGCCACATACAGGTATATTCTCAGTGAGTCAGGTGCTCCTTGCTGAGCAGTGCCTAGACTCACACTGGAGCCAGCTGGCCTCGGTTTCTGGTGTGGCCTTTTGAGGTAACTATAAGCACAGCATCTGTGGATTGCTTGCTGAATCTTAACGGGTTGAGCTAAGTTTGACCTATAGCTGAACCCCTCTTAGGACTGTGCCACTGGACAGACACCTCCTTCACAAATCCACACTAATAAGACCGGGAGACTTAGGAGCTTTGCTTAGTACGTAGAAACAGACACAGAAAGGCAGCCAAAATGGGAAGACAAAGAAGTGGAAGCCATATGAGGGAACAGAACAGAGATCCAGATATAATGGAGTCAAGTAATCTAAGAAATGCAGAGCTCAAAACACTGGTTATAAAGATGCTCAATGAACGTTTGGGAAGTGTAGAGAACTTCAACAAAGAGATAAAAACATAAAAATGGAAATGGAAATTATAAAAGGAAACCAATCTGAGATGAAGAACACATTATCTGAGATGAGAAGTATATTAAATGGAATAAACAAAGGAGCATATGGAACATATGAGACAATATTAAGGGTCCAAATATCTGTCTGATCAGCATTACTGAAGAAAATCAAGATGTTAACAGCTGTTTGAGAAAATAATGATGGAAGATTTCCCCAACCTGGTGAAGGAAATGGATGGACATAAAACCCCAGGAAGCTCAGAGAATCCCAAAAATCAGGGATCTAAAGAGGCCCACACCAAGAAACATCGAAATTAAAATGCCAAAAGTTAAGCACAAAGAAAGAATCTTAAAAGCAGCAAGAGAAAAACAGATAGTTACTTATAAGGGAAAACCCATAAGACTGGCAGCTGATTTCTCAAAAGAAACTATGCAGGACAGAAGGGTTTGGCAAAAACATATTTGACAGGATGAAGACCCAGGATCTACAACCAAGAAAAATTTATCCAGCAAAAGCTATCATTTAGAGTTGAAGGACAGATAAAGAGCTTCCCAGACAAAAATAAGCTAAAGGGATTTATCACCACCAAGCCAGTACTATAAGAAATGTTGGAGGGACTTCTTTAAGAAGAGAAAACATGTATCAAAAATAGGAATAAAGAATGGTAACAACTACATTCCTATCAATAAGTACCTCAAATGGAAAAGAATTAAGTGCTCCACTAAAAGATAGAGGGGATGAATAGAAAGGAAAACAAGACCCCCACATGTTGCCTATAAGAGAGTCACTTCAGATTAAAATAAACACACAGACTAAAAGTAAGATGATAGAAAAAGATATTGCTTTGATGGACCTAAAAGGTACTTAAGTCAGACAGAGAAAGATAAACACTATATGATTTCATTTATATGTGAGTTCTAAGGAATAAAAAGAACAAACTAATGAAAAACAGACTCACAAATATAGTGGACAATTTGATGATGGACAGAGGGGAGGGAGCTTGGGGGGCTGGGAGAATGGAGTGAAGGGTTAAAGAAGTACAAATTAGTAGCTAATGGATGATCACAGGGATGGGGAGCATGGCATAGGGAATGCAGTTAGCATTAATATGTTGGCTAAGTGCAGGATCAGAGGAAGGCGGGAGCAATTGGGGTGATCGTTTTACCAACTATATAGATGTCTAAGCAATGTACTGTATACTTGAAACTAATTAAAATAGATAAATTTTTAAAAAATGGTTTGATCTGCAGAGCATTTATATTGTGCCAGGTTCTGTGCTCCATGCTTTACACACCTCTTTCCAGTCCTCACAGCAATAATAAGTGGGGATCTTTATCGCATTTAGCGTACTTTAGAACATTTAAGTAAAATGTTGAAAATCACCCAACTAGTAAGTGGTGGCATCAGTATTCAAATCTAAGACTTTCTGCAAACAAAAGTCTAAGCACTTTTCAAGAGACCGTTCTTCTCCTGAAGTAGTGAGATTATATATATTTTGGTCAAACATAATATCCTACAATTATGCTTTTCATCTAATATGATCCATTAAGGCAAAGTAGCAAATGATAAGACCTTTCACAAACAAGCTTTTGGGGTCAGCCAATGACACAGTACTCAAGGACACTGAAAATAGGAAATTACCTCAGTAGTGAGAACATGGGGTGTTTCTCAAAAAGAAAATAAAATTAAGGAGGTGGTCAGATCTGAAGAACTTTTGTAAGTAGATAATGATTCTATACAAACAAAATAGCCAGTAAGCTTACTGTGAAAATAATATTGATGCCATTAGCTTTCAGAATACATGGACCTGAAAACCAAGGCCATATGTTACCTAGCACATGGTTTGCACTCAAGATATATTTGTCGAATGAATGAAAGTGATTGTGGATATAGAGCACTATAACTAACTTTCACAAGCAGAGAAGCCTATAAGACCATCATAATAATTCTAGGTACTTTCTCTCCTAACCCACATCAAACCCTCAGTCCAATTTTCTATTCGAAGGATTGGAAGAGACAGAAGGGGTTCTAAGACAGACTGAGTTTCAAACATGTGTTAGCTTTATGCAGCTATTTTATTTAAACCTCATAATAACACTCAATGAGATAAGTATAATTTTTCCAACACTTCATGTGCAAAATGGGCTCAGATGATAATTTGCTCAAAGTTGCTCAGTGTTCAAGGGGCAAAAGCAAAGGTTGAACCCCAACCTACCAATGCCTCCAAAGCTGCAATCCTCCCCCTCACCGTGCAGAACATTCTGAGTGAACGATTCTTGTCAATTATAAAACCTGATATCAGTGCACATTAACTGCTTCTGCCTGGTTTCCAAAGGGGAAGAGTCTAAGACAAAATTCTCACAGATGTTTGAAAAATAATACTTGTTGGCCCAAAATGACAGTTCTCGGGCTTCAAAGTGTTAGTAGCAGGTTCATCAGAATGGTTTTGATAAGGAATGTCCCAACATATCTCTAGCTGCACATAGTATGAACGAAAACGAGGCATTAGGAAAAATCTTTGAACAAATGAGAGATCATTTAGTAAACCTCTTGTCTTTGCATAGACAAAGAATAAAGAAAGGAACACAATCAGAGATAAACAGAAAGGCCAAACAGATGCGCTGGCAGAAGGAATAAGGACGTGTTAATATATCATTTTGCTCAAATGATTCCTTCGTTAAAAAAAAAGAAAACAAAAAAAGGAAGGGAAAGGATGAAATCATTTTTCTCTTAGTAAAAGGAGTGATGTAGTAATGTTTACCACCAAGTTCACCTTGTTACAAAATTCATCAATCACCAGCTGGCTCAAGGAGAATGTGTAATGATTTAGCATTAGATAGACCTGGACTCCAGCCAGGCCACCACCACTTCATAGCCACGGAACCTTGAGCAAGTCTCTGATCTTTGTTATACTTAATTTTCTTCTTGTAAAATGGAGATGCTGGAATGAACTAATTACTTAAAAAGCACGTGTCGTTATGTATGACACAGCACGGATTAGTAGCAGCAGAAATTTTATTCCATGGTTGACACACTGGAACATCCATCCCAGAAAAAAGAACACTCTAGAAAAACATCCCCCAGCTGTATACGAAGCTGGAATAACAGGCCTGTCGTGGGTTTGTGTTGTTTGTCTTGCATGAATCATTCATACCAAAAAGGACAACTTGGTTCTCACAATGTGAATTTCAAAAACAAATTGCCTAGTAACTCCATGTAATGAAAACAAGCCCTGATATCACCCTTTCATTCATTTTTACAATAGCCAATTGGAAAAAGCGCAGGTCTGCAACAAAACCTAGCGTTACCTCACGTTCTGTTTTTAAATGTCAATTAAAAACTGGATTTAGCGGTTTCCCACTTGCTGATGATTAATGGGTCCAGAGGTATAGGCTTGGACATGGGGCCATAAAATGTAAAAGGAGGAACTCAGAAACAAACACGTGAATCTTAATAATTCTTTCTTTAGCATAAATAAAAAAGATGGTCATAAATAATCTGGCCAAAATCTAGCCATACTAGTAGGCACCAATCCCAATGACTTAATTTTGCTTCAGATTATCTATGGCCACTAAGACCACAGAGCAGCCTTGAAACACAATTTGAAGTATAAGATGCTTTTTTAAAGCAACTGGTTCTGAATTGCGGAGAGCAACAAAAGTACCCAATTCTGTGTACTTGTGTTAGGTCTAAACAAACCCTGGGTGAACTGAGCATTTCAGTTTTTATTTGCTTTGTTTTGTTTTTTCTTGGTTCAATACCTCTGGGATCTAAGAAGTAAAATTGTAGAAGCATTAAAGGTTCAAGAACCTTGTGGATACATCTCTACTGGATACAGCAGGATAATGTATTGAATCTTGGATCTCAAGTTTATCATAGGGAAAGTGATGTCAGTTTATAATATATAACTACACTCACCAGGGTTGCTGTTTGAAGTAACTAAAATTATAAACGCCCTTAATGTACGAATGTCAAGTAGCTATTAGGATACATCAGTCAGCTATACTGACTTGAAAATATATTTTTACTGGAGCCTTGCCATGACGTTCTCCACTGACTTAAAACACAGGAAAATCTGTGACTATGAGAGAAATTGCTAGGGGAGAAAATTTAGCCCTTCATATTCTAATGACAAAGCACAAATAAGTCACTTACAAGGAAATAGCTTTACAGAGTAATTGTCTTTTAGAAGAGACCAAATCATTTTCTGCTATCTCAAAGGATACAAAAAAACATGGTTCTTCCTGAAATATACACCCTTTCTTCCTAAACCTTGGTTCCCACAGTCTCTTTTATCTCCCTGTGATTTTGTTCCCCGTGCTTCAGGCTAACAAGGCAATGGTGTGTCATTCCCTTTGTTCATGTAGAAGAAAAGATCCTCATTCAAAATATCGAGTGCTTTAAAAATAAAACAACTTTGTGAAGCTTCTCCATCCATGAAGAAGAACAATAAAAATGTATTTTCCAGATCCTCTGAAAGCACTAAAACCTCACGTCCTTCACATGTCAAAAAACCCACTGGGAGAGCTGACAGGGTGCCAAGAGTCACTGTGGACAACCACTCAGCACTGTTTATAAAATACTATTCAGTGGCTGTGAGAGGACTTTTATTCTCCTTTAAAAAATGTTTGTTAAATGAATTTTCAAAGCAACACTGTCATTTTATAACTTCAGGGTATGCTTATCTTAAATTACAGACCAGCGAAAAGGGTGTGAAATGTTTATTCTTTAATGTGTCTAAATGTTAATGTTGATGTCTCTCTATGAGAGAACATGATAACCCTAGAGCAGGAAAGTCTCAAGGATATAAACTGTAGGCTGGGATTAAGTAAGGGATTTGGGGGAATTACATTTATTCACTGAAGTCAAAAGAATAAACATTATCAGGAGCCATCACAGGATGTCTCGCTTTATAAAGTCTTGCCATGTTTTCATTCTTTTGCTCATTTATTCTTTCATTAAAAATGTATTAAGCATCTTCCATGGCTACTAAGTTCTATTTGTCGAGCACTTACTACTTGCTCCTGCCTAAGACATATTCTACAGCTAAGATTTCTTTATCTATTGGAAGTGCCTGGCCCACAGTGAGAATTGTCACAAGAGAATGTTTTAAGTGTCACAGTGCACAGGAGACTCGAGGAATACAGAGGGCCTATGTGTACCACACCTTTGGGAGGAGAAGGAAAGGGGAGATGGCCTCCTGAGGAGGTGGGATGCTATACTGAGGTGAGCACTGAAGGAGAAGTACTCAGGACCCCCAGTGCAAGTACGTAGTATCTTCATTCTAGATGTGAGAAACCAAAGATCTTAAATAATTTGTTTAAAATCTCACAGTAAGAAAACTACTCCTCAAACCTTCACTGCCAACTGAAAAATTTAATATCATTTTCTTGAAAAACAACAACAACAACAACAACAACTACAGAAGACTACAAGTAATACTATAACAAAGGCTCATAAATCCACGACCTAGAATTCACTGTTGGGAACACTGCATCACATGTGCTTCCTCATTTAGCCGTAAGAAGTCTCCTTTGTCTTCTGGTTCTCAATGTTTTCTCTACTCCTTCTCCATAGATAACCAATGTCATAATTTTAATGTGTATCCTTCCAGTCTGTGTGTGTGTCTAGAAATATACTGCATTATATTATATATTTATTTGCTTTATATAAAATGTATATGTCACTGTGCATCTCGCCTTTCTCAATATTATATTAAGATCTGCTAATACTGATACATCTGCTAATATAGTGGAATGCTTTATAGCAGTTTATAGGAATGAATGGTTATACAGCATTCTGCTATATTAACAGCCTCCAATTAATATAGCATAATTTTATAAACATTTAACATATAAACTTTTTTTTTTTTTTTTTTTTTAGTTCATGATATTTATTATTGGGCTGGTTTACAGAAAAGCTTTTCCCCACTGCTAACTGAGGCATAAGAATAGGTGTTTGTTTCATGGGACCTCCCTTTAGAACATTTATTTTAGAAAAATCATAAAACTGTCTATATCTGGGGAGATAGCAGTCCGAGTATTACAAGTGAGGAGGGCTGGAGACAGGAGCGCAGTTTCATCCTTCAGTAGCTGCGGCCAAAGAGGGTGTGTAGTACTTGGTGGAGTTCCTGCCGCAGATGCACCTGGCCTCGGGCGGCAGCTGGCACAGGGGCTGTATAGCATAACTTTATAAACATTTTATAAATAGAATAATTTTATAAAATAAATTTATCTTTTCCCATATTCATGGCCAGTTTTAGTTTTTTTCTCCCCAAATTTTCACTCTTACGAAGATGCAAATATATACCCTAGTACATGTATGCAAGGGTTTCTCTAAAGTATATAGACAAATTATAAAGAAATAGAAATAAAATTACTGGATCACATGGTGTTCACAAATTAAAATTTTACTCTGAGGACAGCCAAATTGCACTCTAGAGTTATTCTGCCAATTTACCCTCGTGATAGAGATGTGTGGAAGCTTCTTTTCACATCTTTGTCAATACTTGATATTGTCAGACTTCTTAACTTTTGCTAATCTGATGGTAAAAAATGACATCTTGTTCCTTTGTCATGCACTTCACTGATTTTTACAAAGAATCATATTCTTATATGCCCATTAGCCAATTAGGTTTTCTTGCCTCTGAATGACCTTATTGTACCCTTTGCCTACTGTAAAGGTGAGGGATTTTTTTTTTTAATTGATTTGTGGGAGTTCTTTACATTTTCTGTATACTAATCATTTGTTTTACATATTGCAAAAATCTTTTCCCATTCTCTGGTTTATCTTTTAACTTCGCTTATGGTATCTTCTGTCTTAAATAAGTTTTCAACTTTGATATGATCTAATTATTCTAAGAACTAATTTACGGCATGGATAAATCTGATTTATGTAATACTAATTTTACAACACAAGATTCCTTTTTTTAAGCAGCTGCTTTTCTTAAACGTATGAACAAAAATTCGCAGTTATAAGTAACATTAAGCTCAAGCCAGTTCCATTAAAATTTAAATTTTCTTTGCAAGTTATGTCCACTAGTTATGTGAAACAGTAGGGAGTAGTAAAACCATCGGGTTTCACAAAAATTTAAAATGATATCACTCATTTATGGTCCAAGAGTGAGGCTGTTGTAACCTCTATTTCCTATTTCCTATTTACTTTATTGGAGTCAATATTACTTTCTACCCCTTATTAGTATTATACATGTCAAACATGATTAATTTGCTCCAGCACATAGATACAAATGCTCAAACTTTAAAATATCCACAAGGTTTTCAATGATTTAAAAGATATGTTGACCAACAAAGGAAAAATCGTGAATAGTTTTTTTCTTATTTACACTGAGGAAATTTCCAAGTATTTAAAAAAATTATTTGACATACCCACAAACAACAAGAAACCACAGATAATCATGAAAGATGTGTGTATTACATGCCTCTGTGTCAGCTCTGACTCCTGGAGACCCTGTGAATGAGTGATGTCCACAATGTCCTGCCCTCAATGGCCCCACTCAGCTCCTATAGATCATGCCTATGGCTCTTTTATGGAGTAAGTCCATCTCATATTTGGTCTCCCTCTTTTCTATTTTTCTCAGCATTATTGTCTTTTCCAAAGACCCTTGCCTTCTCATGATGTGCCCAAAGTTAGACAGCTTTAGTTTTGTCATTTTTGTCTCCAGTGATGTTTCTGGCTTAACTTACTCTAGGATCTACTTGCTCATCTTTCTGGTGGTTTAGAGTATCCTTAGAACTCTCCTGCAACATCCTATTTCAAATGAATTGGACTATATAATAAACCAGAGCACTTAATTCCAGCCAATTAACAACATAATCCCATAAGATAGATGCATGTATCTCTACTAAAATCAGGTATTATCCTACCCCATTTTACAAGTAAGGTAACAAGTGAGGATAAAGGACCAGCTAATATATACGATATCGTTATTTCACTCTAAGCAGAACAGCCAGGAAGCACATCATTGGTGCCAGAAAATGGTTGCTATGTAATTTGAAATAATTTGTAGTCTGAATTGCATTGCCTAACTTCTTACTGTTTAAACACCATGTTGGTTCTACATCGTCATGTAAAATTTCCACCTTGAGACGTAATATGCGAACGTTTAGATGGCAAATTGTTAACCATTCTCCATTCAAATTAGGGCTAACTTTCAAAACTTTTCTTAGTCATGAGGCCACCATTTCAGAAGTCACACCCCCACATGAGTAATAATCTTGATGCTTATACTACATACTTTCCTCTCTTGAGGGCGAGAAGCTCTCACATCCACATCTTCCTCAAAGTTCATGGAAACCACATCTAGTGCATCTTGCCTGGCTTCTACAGTTTCATTACAGCTGCCAGTTTATGGGCAAGAAATTTTCAGCTAAGTCACCGAGGATGAATGAGCCTACATAGCACATGGACAAGGTGAATCCTGAAGCCACAGGAGCCTGAGAGCTACGTCAAGGCCACTGAAGGTCACTTAAGTGGCCTTCCGGCCACTTTAGGTCATG
This sequence comes from Pteropus medius, assembly GCF_902729225.1. NCBI lineage: Eukaryota > Metazoa > Chordata > Mammalia > Chiroptera > Pteropodidae > Pteropus > Pteropus medius. The sequence continues at coordinate 18,752,053 of NW_024352785.1, read as the reverse complement.
CTCTTTCTCTAGAAGACCTTTGACTACTTCCTTTTAACATCTCTGGATACTTTGGCTTATCTATTTGTGTATGTGCTCCCAGTTCTTCTACAAAACCGAAAGCACCTTGAAAGAAGAGACAGTCCTCCTCATCTCTCATATCTCATTTGCATATCCATCACTGCTCCTGGAACACTGAACCCTTCACTTCTTTCTTCCACAAATATTTACTTATCATTACCGTGTACCCAGCACTGTGCTGGACATTAGGTGAATAAATAAGCTAGACAGCAGTGAATAAAACAGACAAAATCCATGCTTTTATGGGGCTTACATCCTGGAAGGGAATACACACACAAAACAAATAAAATAATTTCAAATAGTGCCATAAAAAGAAAAGCTAAAAAGGTGATGCAATAGAAAGTAATGGAGGAACACTATATATGGAGGTCAGGGAAAGCCTCTCGCGATGGCAGCAATTAAACTGAGACCTAATTGACCTAAAGAGCCGGCCATGTAAAGATCCAGGGAGATGAGTATTCCAGGCAGGAGAAATATCAAGTGCAAAAGCAGAAGTAAAACTAGTGGTTTTAAGAAAGAAAGGTAGAGGCTGGGCAGTGTGATACCCAGAGCAGCAGTGGGATGACAAGGGATTGGGGAGATGGGGTAGGACAGATCTAACAAGGCCTGGTGGATCACAGTCAGGGCTATGGATTTTATTTTGACTCTAATGGGAAATACTGGAGAGTTTTGAGAATGCGAGCAGCTTGATCTGAAGTACATTTTTACAGATCGCTCTGGACTCACTTGAGAGAACTGACTCTAGTGGGGTCTGAGTAGATGTACCAGCAAAGAGACTATCGTGGTCACTAATTTAAAGAGAGTGGTGGCTTGGATCCAAGTGGCAGCAGTAGAGATAGTGAGAAAAGGTTAGATTTTTTTTATATTTTGAGGTTGAGCAAGATGTGCTGATAAATGGATGTGGAGGGATATTACACAAACCAGAAATAAAAAAAACCAATAACAAAAAAATCAATAAATGATTTGGAATGGAGTTAAATTACATGACAGCCCAGCCTTGTTTTTACGGCCACTGCATGTGAACTGACACGTACAAGTAGCATAAATGTTTATTGTGTTCTCACTGTGCCAGGAGCAATATAAACCAGACACAAATTTATGTGGTAAGGACGGACATCCATGGTCAGAGGTTGAGAATAGCATAAAAAACTGTTCCAGGGCTGTCTGGGGAGCCTCTTGGCAAGTGACTGTGGACAGAGAGAGCCTTCTGCTAAAGAAGGGCATGTCTTGCAGGATGAAGTAAGATATCCACAAAGAGCCCCCCACCCGTTGACCAGTCCAAAGGCTGGACTGGTGTGAGGAGGTCTGTTGGAAGCCAAGTGTGTCACACAAGAAAGCGCAAGAAAAGTACCATTTACTGAGCCATTATGCTACCAGGCATAGTGCTGAGAACTGAAGAGGTATTGTGTCATTTAATCCTCACAAGCATGTGAAGTAGATACTCTTATCCTTATTTTAGGCATAAGGAAAGTGAGGCTTAATTTCAACAGGGAAGTTGGGGAAAAGGGATGGAGGAGGCACTCTGCTCCTCCAGAGAGTAACCAAGAACAGCCCAGATTTCAGATGCCTTCAGAAAAGCAAAATCAGCAGTTTCTGTCTGTAACTTCTATCAAAATACTTGGGCAGTCCATCAATAAAACTGCTTTTGGGCAGTTCTGATGAACCCTTCTGAGCTCAATCCTTCCCACTCATCATCAATGTCCTGCCCCCATGCCCGTGAACCCAAACAATTTACTCTTATCCTTGCTGCTCCATCAACCTGATTTCTAAAGTAATTCTGACAGAGTGATGGGTATGTTAATGACTTGCCGTGAGGACCGGGCTCTGAGTGCCTTCTCTCTCCAGACAACATTGATCGGCTATTGTGTCCAGTCAATAGACTTTTACAACAAACCTTTCTGGGGAGCAAGTCGGCTTTTTGTGCCTTAGGATTTCTGACTTGTAATATCCTTCAAATGGATTCCCTGATTCGAATATCCTGCAGGCAAAATCTTATTACCTACACTGTGCTGCACAGCGTGTCTGCTTTATATAAAAGGTTATCAGTGTTCCTACCATGGTACCTGAAAATATTTGAGCTAGTCTTGCCTCCTAGGCATGTTTTCACTACGTCCAAGTACATTTAACCAGAAATGCTACTGGTGACTCAATAAAACCCACTTTGGATTTTCTAAACCAAAATTAATTTTCATTTGTGCCTCTCTTTGGTCCTAATGTCAAAAGCCTGAGAAACAAACATTTGAAAACTGTTTGCTGGCTGCTGGTTGATTTAGGACTTTTCCTTGTGTTTTGGATGTGCCCGATAGCCAGAGGAGAAATAAATTTCCCTATAGATGTTCAGAAAATCATAAACAGGATTATATAGATTGAAAGAACTAATGTTATTGCTACTCAAAGAAAAGATTTAAAGGGTTTCCAACCCCAAAAAAGTGTCAGAGATTGCACATATGTATTTATTAGAGTAAATCACTCATAGAATCACAGACTTGAAAGGGATTGTAAATATAATCTGACTCAACATTCTTAATATCACAAATGAAGAAATTAAAAATTACAAATGAGTCCAATCGAATTGCTATCATTTAAAAATTCATCATCTCTAATGTCAGTTTGCCCTCAACATCCCTCAAGAAATTTATTTTAATATTTGTCTGGTGGTGTCAGCCCCTGCTTCCTGCTCTCATTCCCCTCAGTGCCCTTGTCATTTTTGCTAATTCTCCTTTCCGACTTCAGGAGGCACCATACCCTTGTGGTTAAAGTTACTGACTGAATGAGATGTGAGTCTTTCTCCACCATTTACCAGATGTATAGGCAAGTGATTTTGTTTTTCTGCACTGCCATTCCCTCGTCCGTAAAATAGAAACAAGAATTGTAACCATCTCGCTGTCTGTTGTGCACATTTAATGTCATTTCCGTAAAGTCCTTACAATGATGCTTGGCACATGCTAAGTGCTTAATAAAGGAGAACTATTACTGTCATCATCATCATCATCAGTGTGACCCAACTTCTACTCCCCTGAGTATCAGTGGATTATCTCTCCTCCCAGTTTACCAAGGGAAGAAAGGTCATCTAATATGAATTCCCTCAGATACTCGTTCCCTTCGCCCACCAGCACCTCGATACTAGAAACCTATCGACTGCCCTGTCAGCCACTCTTTTCCTCATTCTGTTGGGAATAGGAAGTATTTCTTCCTGCTAATCAGTTCCGGGGATCCTGTCCCATCCCCAACTGTCTTCTCAGGAGCTTTGTTCTCTCAATTAACGATCCTCTCTCTCAGCTAAGTCTTCGGCCTCTCCTTCTTTTCTTTTACCACTTTCTCAGCCCCTAAGTCTTTTTTACCTTAAAACACAAACAATAGCAAATAAACACAAAACTTTCTCTTAAACCTACATTTGCCTTTTACTAATTTGCCCCTCTTTGCCCCTTCTTGTTGGCTTCTCAGCTAAGTTTCTGGAAGAGTAGTCTATACTTTATCATCTTCCTTTCATTACCCCTCACCCTGTAGTGATATATAAGGCCTCTCTTGCCTTCGTCCGCCTAGAAAACCTCTAATTACCTTACCCAACTCCATTTTTAGCTTCCTCAAGCCACCTTTTCTACTGAGGGTAAGAAAATGTCTTCCTCAGGGTAAGACATTCACACTGCCATCTACTTTTCTCAAAGTATGAGCTTCGTCCCACACTTGTTTCCTTATCCCTAGCATCCAATACAGTCCCTTGCGCACAGTAATCACTCAATGAAAGTTCACATCATGAACACACAAATGACCTCAGAATCATACAAAATCATACCATTTATTCATTCTAATGATCTGGAACAAATATTTACTGTGTTCCAACCATATGCCAAGCACAAGGGAGGTTAAAGAGATCATTAACACAATTCCTGACCTCCAGGAATTGTTTGTCATCTAGTGAGGGAGGAAGAGAAATAGAGGATTGATGACCATACAGAGATTGATGGGAGAAAGTGGGGGGAAGAAGAGAGAGAGAGAGAGAGAGAGAGACAGAGAGACAGAGAGACAGAGAGACAGAGAGATGAGAGGAGGGACGGGACAGATGGAGGGAAGACAGATTAATGTCATATAAGCTAGGGTATATATTAGGATGCCAATAAAAGTAAAATATGTGTGCGCTTTTTTAAAAAAATCATTTAATCCAATTTAAAAAGAAGCAATATGTTTGAGTCTAGTCAAATAAATCATGATTTCAGTCCAGGGGAACAAACTTGGTACAGTTGACACCCCTAGTTCTTTATACAGAGAATACACTGAGATCCAGAACACTGACTGTATATCATATATAAGAATACTTCCCTCCACTGACAAGATAGATAGTCAGATTAACTCTCCAAGGGAAGCTTCTGTAAACCTGTACATGTGAAGGTATCTCTTAATTAATTCCTTAATCTCCCAAGGATATTAGGAAGGAAAAAAAAAAAATAGAGAGAGCTCTGTGTGACAATAATCAATTTATTGCCATCTGATCATTTTAGGCTCTTAATGTAAATAAAAGGAATTACTCTCTGGCCGGAATAATTGATCCTGATTATCAAGGGTAAACTGGATTGCTACTACACGATGGGAAAAAGGAAAGCTATGTGCAGAAACCGAGGGGCTCTGGGGGCACCACTTAGTACCTACGTGCCCATAGTAAAGGTTAACAGAAATCGTCACCGATTTTTAAAAAGGCAGAACTGAGAATTCAGATCCTTCGAGATTGAAGGTTTAAGTCACTCTGTCAGGTAAAGAACTCCAAGCAGGTGAGGTCTGGGCTAAGAAGGGGGGAAATACAGAATGGGGGAGTGGAAAAGAAAACCACACATATAATTAGTTTTGTGACTAATGACATGAAGAGGGGCCTGCAGTAGTTTTTAATATTTTCTATCTGCTTGTTATAGGAATATATTTTTAGATGCTATTTTCCCCCCATTCTTTCCATTTTTATTTTATATACAAGTTGTTTAACATTAACTTTAGTGTCTAGATAACAACATTCAGTAGAACTATGACTGAATTTGAGGAAAATTAATGTAATCAGCAATAGATACACAACTGTTGGGACTTGTATCTCCTCATTTGGCAAAGACAGTGAGAAGGTCTTGTAAGACTGATAGTTATATCTTATTAAGTGGGAACAGAGAGTTGTTTTGTTGATGTACAATAATTCAAACATGCACAGGACTATGCATAGAGGAGTAACCGAAGGTGTGGACTGCAACAGTTAACACTTTACTGCCTCTCAGTGCTAAATTTATCTTTCATTGTCCACTTTACAAAAATGAATGTGAACCCTTTAAATATTTTTCCTTTGCCTGCTGGCTGAATATTAAGTTTCTGTAGAGGGTGCTGGAGAGATATTCCAGGAGGTGTTTTCCATCCTGGTTCCAGTGTGCTAGCTCAGCTGTCTCCTGCAGTGCACATGGCTTCTCCGGCTGCCAGCTTCTGCCATGTAAACACAGTTGGAGAGGCTTCTCCAGCATCTGGTTCAGTAGCACCTATAGCTTTCACAGTGCCCAATGTCTGCAACAGAAGCAGCTTCCCCAGCCCGGCTCCAGGCTCCAACAGCACAGGCAGCTTCTCTACCATCCAGTGAGCGACGGTTGTACCTTCTCTAACAAGGTCTGGATCACACCCCTGGTGAGGTTCCTTTTGGGTATTCTATCTCAGCCCTAGGAATAGTGGATGCTCCTTAGATCAGCTACTCTTGTCTTGTTTTGAGTGCTATTTACTTCGAACTAGCCAATTGCTCATTACTCCAATCTTCTGTTATAGTTATAATTCTTTTTTAATAAACTTTCCCCATCCAAGTTACTATGTGTCCCAGTGGCAAGGAACATCCCCAGAATCCAGATCTTGGTTTCTAAATACCATTCTCCAATGGCTCATTCCAGGGCTGAGGCAGGAAAAACACAATATGAGCTTGGAGCATCCTATTACCAGAAGGTAAGGAAATGCTCAAAACAAAAACTCAAAAACAAACAAATAAAAGGATGGGAGCATGTCACCTCAAAGAAATCCCAGTCTCCAAAGCTGGAACAATCTGACCAACGAAAACAAATATTGGCTCATAACCCAAAATATCATATAAATATACATGAGTCCATACTGATATAACTAAATGATGGAGTAAATAGGGGAAAGACAAATCTTCCTTACAGAAGAGTTCCAAATAACATATGTAGATACTCACCTCCCAAAGATGTGAGCTTAATTCCTGCCCTTCACCCTTGAGGGCAGGCTAGACTTAATGACTTGCTTTCCAAAGAATAGAGTAAAAAAAAAAAAAAAAAGAAAAATAATAACTGTGGAGAAACCTGGCAAGCACTACACATCAGCAAGTGAAGAAGGTTAACTAGGTGCTGACATTATTATGATATCATATGAATGCCATGATACCCTTGATACAATGTAATAAAAAAGGCATTTCACCTCAGTAATATTCTTTTTAAAACCCATAATACTCTTAGTCTCATGATGAGAAAAACACCAGACAAACAGACTGGGGGCCATTCTACAGGATGCCTGGCCAGTAATCCTCGAAGCTGCCAACGTAATGGAAAACAATGACTTAGAAATTGTCACAGACCAGAGGAGACAGGAGGAGACATGACAATGAAATGCAGTGTTGTGCCTTGGACTAGGTCCTGGAATGGAAAGAAGATGTTAATAAAAAACTGACAAAATTCAAATAAAGTCTGGGGTTTATCTCACAGTAACGTATCAATGTCGGTTTCTCAGTATGACAAACTAACAGTAAGATGTTAACAAGGGGGAAAACTGAATGTGGGTTAATGACAACGCTCTACTATCTTTGCAACTTTTCTGTAAATCTAAAATTGTTCCAAAATAAAATGTTTACTGGAAAAAAAACACTATTGTGGTTACTGTCTCCTGATTGAATACTGACTGATACAGGGAACGAGTTTGAGCAATCATTTTATAGACCTAATATATATCTGTAATAGTAGAGTAATTGCCACAAATCACAGATAACAAGACCCAGTGCTCGAGCTCAGAATAGCATTTTCTTTTGTGCTTAAAAAAAGTGTCAGAAATGTTTTCTAGAACATCTTTGAAAGCTTCAGATATCCATTCATGTTTATTTATGTTTTTGTTCATTATAAAAGAGCCAAAACATGAGTTGTAGAGAATAACCTAGAATTTGCCTTGATATCATCTTCCAGGACTGAAAGAACACGTGTTTTCAGAATTCTAGAGGCTTCATTCAAAAATCAGTAAACTCCAAAATAAAGCGGTTTATTTTCTAGAAGGCCTAAATTAATTCTAGAGAGTCTGAAACCCATGTAGGCTTTTGTTTTGTTTACACAAGCATTCTTCAGTCTGATCTCTTAACTTGAAGTAGGCTGCCGTTCTTCTGAGACCAAGCATGAATACAACTAAAATTATTCCACATCATGTTTTTGTAATTAGTAACGAACCTCACTTTTCAAATGACAAATACATCCATTCTTCTCTTTCCCACTAGTTTATATAATAATGTTATTTTTCCTCAAAATGTGTAGGCACAACTGATTTTTAAGCTGGAAAAGTCCATGAAAGCCACATCCCATTTGAGGTCAGTTGGCCAGAAAAATGGACAGGAGCCAAATCCCACATCCCAAACATTTTGCCTCAATAGCATGTGAACACAGTGCCCACTCCCCTCCTAGACTCCAACAGAAGCAAAACAAAGCCCTGCAAGACAGATACACATTGGGATTGGAAGTCTGTTGGGGGCAGAAAGACACACACACACACACACACACACACACGCACACACACACGCACACACACACACGCACTTCTCCTCTCTCTCTCTCTCTCACTCGCTTCTCTCTCTCTCTCTCTCTCTCTCTCTCTCTCTCTCTCAAGATATGATAAAAAGGCTCCGTCACACAGAATATTCTGTGCACAGACAGCGCAAGGACTTCCCCTGGAAATGCTGTTTCAGGGACAGCCAAGAGATCGCAACGCTAAAACAAGCAGTTCTAATAAGATAAAGACTCATCTCCCGATTCCAAATGTAAGCTAGTAAAAATTCTTAAAACCAGCTTATCTATACAGCTTGAAGTCCTTTTGGACTACTTTCAGACAATTGTTTTGCAGCAATGAGGACAAATTTGTGCTGTCATGAGAGTCTGCCAATTTTTAAAACTATTATTTCCTTTCTCTAAACAACGGTTTGTGCATTAAAATTTAGTTGCACTTTGATTTCCTCTCGCATTTCTCAAAGCAAAAAGAAATATAAAGGAATAGGAAGTATACACAGAGTTAGCCAGAAAACTTAAGCTTTAACTGTGAAATTTACAAAAGCAACTATATTTACTACGTGACATTCCATCATTTAATACTCATAATAAATAATTTGGGGTTTTAAGTGCAACCGTGTATAGTTCAAAATATCATTATTTAGAATTATAATTCGACATAACAGAGACAGATTATATGCTATATTACATTTAATTTAATACCAAGCTGTTCATAAATTTTCATTTGTTACCAATATTCCTCCCCAAGTTATCCCAGCAAATACTCATTTGCTTCTCAGAATGCAGAGATAAATATGTTAAGCATTGAAAAATATCAATTTTACTTCTGAATTAAAACTAACATGTGGAAAATTTTAATCATCAATAGACAAATCGAGAAGTAAAAATAGAACTTTAGAATGCAATAGCTATGTTGCCATAACTGCCCTACTCTGGAAAAAGCATTTGCATTTACAGAAGTATCAGCAGCAGATTATTGAAATCTTCCTTCCAAGTACCTTGCTTCATACTCAGTTAAAGACAGTTCTGTGTGTAATAGATGTAGAAGTTTAAAGGAAACTGTATTACTGAATTAGGCTGGGAATCCACACCACATTCTGTATAGGGATGAAAAGGGAAACCAGTGGCTCAGGACACTCTGCAGACGAGGGGGCGCACACAGCACAAACACCCCAAGACAGACAACAGCAGGTGGACACTTACCACTGGAGCAGTTGGTCCCCCCCCAGCCAGGCTCACACTGACAGGTGTTTGGAGCAATGCAGCGACCGTGGACACATTTATCAGCACAGTGGGCTGTCAGAGAGAAAAATCAATCAAATAAGGAAAGTTGGCAAGAGAAAAAAACCCCAACAACACAGCTGTTTCACATCCCGGTCTCAAGTATCACTTAAAAACAACATGCATGCTTGATAATTTTCTTCAATCCGTTCCTCAGCCCTCTTACAGTCTGCAGTGTAACTAAACAATTCTCCTTCTTATTTTGATATTTCTAAATAAATTCCTTCATTTCTACTATTTAATTCTACTTCATGCTAAATTATGAAAAAGTTTCAAGGGAAATTGTCTAATCCACTTTTTAAAAAAAGTTATCAGTGACTACCAAATATATCCTCTTTGTTTCAGGAGAAGCATATGTGGATGTGAATGCAAAAACAAATCACAAAGCAAGGTATCAGGACTCCAGGCCGCCAAGGAGACTGAGAGATATCCCTTTCACGTAATGCCTTCACTAGAAACAACAGTCAGATTTCTTTGTGCATGTGTCATTCACAACTATGATGCAGCAGAATTAGATGCCCTTTTTCTATTTGAGGAGAATATTTTAAAATGGTCACCCAGTTCTTAGGAAATAGTAAATCTCAATTTCTCTTCATCAGTGAATATCTTAGCTGTGATACCCCTTACCCCTCGAGGGTAATCCATTGCAAACTTGAGTGGACTGGGTAGTCTGATGATTTTCAAAGCAAAGTTTAGTGAGCTGATGGAAAGGGACATCCAAAATACGCTGTGCTGAACATCAGCATTCCTTCAACTTTAGTGCCACTTACATTGATGAAACATCTTTTTAAAATACTCAGCCAGATGAGTGGGAACAACCTGGAAGAGTTTTGGGTTAAGGTACTCCCAAGTTTTATATAAGGATGGGATAAGATGTCTTATGCTTTAGAGATAAGTTTTATTAATTCACGTCTTATTACAAAAGTAAACAGGTCTGCATTCCAAACATCAAATACCAGTACGCAAAATAAATCTCATCTCCTTCCATCAACTAGTAACATTTTTGTGTAAAATCTTTCAGGAATTTTTCCTATTTATTTTCTTCTCAAGGAAAAAAGAATAAGATCGTAGTATTTTTCAATATGCCTTTCCACTTAATATAATGGGAAAATCTTTCCATGTCAGTAAATATTTTTATGTGATTTATACACTTGTATTCGTATGTGTGCATGCGTGTGCATGTGTGTGTATACAATATCTATATTGCTGGAATAAAAATGAAAATAATAATCACTTCCAAATTCTTTATCAAAAAGATTTAGACATGAAGAGATTAAAGGGAAAGGCATTTTAGATGATGAGAAAGCAAAAGCAAAAGGTACAAAGGGAAATGAATGGAAATTGAGGCTTATTTGAGTATAGTTTTTGAGCAATAGCTTTGGAAAGAGAGAGACCTTAAAAATCAACTAAGGTGTTAGGACTTTATTTTGAGAATTAGCTGCGAATGTTCTAATGAAAAATATAAATTTATTACAAAACCTTTAGGTAGAGAATACCACAACATAATAAAGTGACCATAAATTTCAGGAAATAGGCTCACTTCCACCATTGGAATGATTCTTTAGCTCCCAGACAATCTGGTGAGGGGTGCCAGGCCAAGCAGGCTAGGGAGGTTGGTCTAGAGTAGAGATTTTGATACCGGAGTTCAAAGGAGATGTTTAGGAACATATTTGATTCAGACAATTATATTTTTAATTGTAATTAAAAACAAAATCTGCCTATGACATATGAACACACTGGCCCTACAATATGCTGACATGCTGCCAGGTTATGCCAGTATGTGCCAACTTCAGAGTTCAGCGTTTCCTGCCATGCCTATGTATGAGTTTGATATTGTAGATCTGTCATTTGTTTGTAAGGTCATAGCACTACACTGTTCTTTCTTCAAAATTTAGATAAAATTTAGATATGCACATACAAGCCAGCAAAGTACCATAACTGACATATGCAAAGATAAATTAAATGCCACAGAAGGCTCAGGTCTAACAGTGCATGGCACTTTCTGGATGCTGCGTCACATTATGTTGCATGGTAGAACGTGCACACAGGACACTCCCACCATATAGAGAGTGCTGGTACCGCTTGTAAATATCAAAGTGCTTTGTCTCACTTATGTACTGATGACATCCCTATTTGCAATATATTGTTAGTGATCAGTCTTCAAACCCAAATTTACCAATTTCTCCTCCTTCAAGATACTAAAACTATTTAAAATTCTGTTTGTACATCTTGAAAGTTTTAAAAAGTAGATACTATTCGCCTTTAGTATGAAATAAGAATTTTCTGATACTGTGTATTTAAAAGAAAACACAGAAATTAAATATGATGGTTGATGAAAAGAAGTGTACTCATATCCTCAAATTTCAAACTTTTGTGTTTATTTAAAAGAGTTATTGTTTTCATCTATTTATTTTATGCTAAGGAAATGTTGTAAGTGTTAACTTGCACATTTATATATTAATAAAATGCTACTTTAGAAGACATACAGATGGCCAACGTGTATGTGAAAAAAATGCTCAACATTACTAATCATGAGAGAAATACAAATGAAAACCACAATGAGATATAACCTCATACCTGTCCAAATGGCTCTTATGAAAAAGACAAGAAATAACAAGTGTTGGTGAGGATATGGAGGAAAAAGAACACTTATGCACTGCTGATGGGAATGTAAATTGGTGCAGCCACTATGGAAAATAATATGTTGGTTCCTTAAAACATTAAAAATATAACTAGCATATGATCCAGCAATTCCACTTCTGGGTATTTACCCAAAGAAAACAAGAACACTAATTCAAAAAGATATATACACCCCCATGTTCACTGCAGCATTGTTTACAATAGCTAAGATGGAAACAACCTAAGTGTCCAAATGGATGAATGGTACTAGTTGTAGTTGTGTTGACTCTTAACCCTGGGGTGACCCCTGAATCAAGCAAGCAGGTCTAGCACCTTTACTCTAATATCAACATGGGTAAAGAAATGAATGTGTTGAACATGTGTCCCAGAGGGTTAAGAATCAAAATTGCATATGCTTGGATTCCAATCAATTGTTTTTTGTTGCTCTTGTTTTGTTAATTCAAAAAAAAAAAGAATATTGAGTAAATTTCTAAGTGTAAAAATCAAAGAAATCTGCTTCAGAACGCTTTGAAATCGCCAAATAATCATACGAATGCTCTCATGTTTGATTCCTGATAGCACAAATTTTGTGTTCTATGAAATGAACATCAAGAAGTTCAGTCGATTATAACAGATGGAAAAAAAAAATCATATGATGCTAATTTTAAACTCTAGATTATTTTTATGAAAGCCTTGAACTAACAAACTAATATATGGCCAAAATCTGAAGCAAAATTTGAATAAATAGCAGAAAACAAATTTGTCTGTAAGTTTATCAGGAATTGGAAAGGGGAATCTGCTTTCTTAATGATTTTTTTCCTTAATTAAAGCAAAAGCCAATGTAATTACCTCTGAATATTGAAGCCTAAAGTCAAATAATGATCTAAATCATGGGAAATATTGATGATATGGATTCTAAAAGGAAAGAACACCAAATTCTAGTGCGATGGTGCAGAATCTACACACAGCATTAGATGCTGTCACATAAGTGTCATCTCTGTTCCATGCCCTTATCCCAGCAGCTCTAGACTCTCTACACTCAGTACCTGTAAGATTGGCAGGAGTGAAAATTGCCAACAGAATAAGCTGACAGACAAAAGAGAAAAACAGAATAAACTGACAGACTCCTGAGTCTCTGATATTCCAATTCACCAAGAGGCAGGAACACTAACTATGGTATATGTGGTGACGGATTCAGACCCTCCCTCTAGATCAGTTGATCTAGAGCCCCACCCCAGCCTCATCCTTCTTTTAGCTTCAGGTACCTACTCTGGACACTGAGCTTCCATGACTAAAACTTCACATGGAAACCCAGGTAGGTTAAAGACATGAATCTTTCTTGTGGAAAAAACCCAAAGTGACCTAGAAAAGAGAAAGGGAACAGAGATCCCCCTTAGCAAATGTTCAATAGTTTAGATTTCAAGGACAGGTACAAAAGACCCATCATAGGTGTGGCTCTCACATCAATGGAGTCATTTTATTTTTTGTTCATGTCCTTTCTTCTTATTTTTAAAAGGGCAATTTAAACCAGGAACAGCTAGCAAGGATGATAAATCCAATATGAATTATTTCTCACATCTCTCTTTAAGAAAATCATCGTGTATCATATTCTGAGTTTTCAGCAGTCTGTTTTGGTAGATGTAAGCTGAATATCTGGACTCACAATAAGTATACTGCTACAGACACATAAAGTTGCAAGGGGCAGCCAAGGCATCTTGTCCCTCAAGAACTGGAACGCAGGAGACACTAATGATAAGAACATGCCACGTTTTTGAAGTGAAAGCTGTGGACAGCCTGTCTGCCTGATGAACAGGTGAAGAATGACATGATGACCCTGGAATCTTTTCTAATTATGCTCCTGTTTCAGCCTTAGTTCCTAAATCCATTAAAATCCCATCATCAGCGCCATGGACCTCATTCCTTTCACTTGCAAATACTTGGCTTTAGTACTGAGAGCCACCAAATACACTCAATAATTTTCTCTTCTGCCACCTACATTTCCCTTTGTATTTACACCTAGGGTATGAGAAAAAGGTGAAAGTAAGAGTGGACAGACAAAAGACTCCTTTATAAAGCAATTATGCCTCTAAACACAGTACCTACCTTTATATTATAAAGGATATAATATAATCGATTCCTTTAAATTACTGTTTAAAATGTTTCCATGATCAAAGTATTTCTTGAAAAGAACTGTCGAATAGAAACACAAACCTTCAAGCTAATCTTTTTCCTCAGAAGTTTTTTTTAATTTGGTCTTATGAATAAAGAGCATAAGTCATAAGTCTTGTTTTCGTTCATTTATTCTGAGTTGCTATTGAGGAACATAGATATTTAGAGTTAAAGGTGCCTCTAGTAAACATCATTCCCACATTTTTCAGACAAGAAAAATAAAACTTGGAAAATGAAATGATTTCCCCAGTATTTATAGCTGGAATTAGAGGCAGAAGTAGTATTAAACCTTGGTGCCTGACTCCCAGTGGAACAAAATTTAAGATGGGTTTTAATGAGGGACTTGGAGTAGGAGAGTAAAAGATGGTAGAGGTTGTGCTGGGTCAGAAACTAGGGCAGGTGTACTACATGGCAAGAGTCAAAGTTATAAGATTCAAAGGAGGAAGAGAAAGAAAGTAGAGAGTTGACTTCCAAGATAAACTTTCTCTACTCCATACTTTGGTTTGAGGCCAATTATATGTAAAGTCTTTACAAAATCTAACTGCTACTACAGTATTCAAGTACAGACAGGAATAATTTTGTTTTCATATTTCCAAACATTATATTGCAGCTTACCCTATTTTATTTGTTTATAAAATGGAAGGGAATTCTCTTTTCCTTCAATTTAATATTTACTGATGAAGCAGACATATTGCTAGGCACTACCGTGGATACAAAGAAGGCAAATCAGGAATTTAGTCTGCATAGGAAGTCATTTATAGGCCCCTATAACCCAATAAACACAGAGCAGAATGCAGGGGTGATAACAGAGGTATGAGCAAAATACTGTGAGAGCACATTCAAGGATTCCATTTATATGCAATGTCCATACAGGCAAATCTATAGAGACAAAAAGTATGTTAGTGGCTGTCTAGGGCTGGGAGAGATTAGGGTTGAATGTGAGGTGATGGCTAATAGGTACAGGGTTTTTTTGAGGTGATGAAATGTTCTAAAATTGAGTAATGGTTGCACAACTCTCTGAATACGAAAAACCATTGAATTATAGACTTTAAATGGTTGAATTGTATGGTATATGAGTTATATCCCAATAAAGCTCTCATAAAAATACTGTGATTGCTGCAGGAAGTAATTCCAAATGAAGTGAGATGAAAGAGGGTCTCATGAAAAGAGACAACATCTGAGGTGATGAAGTAGACACCTTTGTAATAAAGTTGCAGGAAAGAAAGGCCAACAACAGCTGCCTCATACTGTATTCTCCTTCCATCTCGTCCCCAAAGTTGCATAACCCACTGCTTGGGGTCAGGGGCTCTTGCCCCACAGCCACCAGTGTTCATACATGTAACCTGTATAAATGGCTGATTAGTCATGAAGAGTGAGAGAATGCTGGGTGCCTACAAATTTGTACTCAGTAAATGTAATAAAAAGAAAAAAAATCCATATCTAAAATTCTTTTCCTTCTATTCCTGTTAAGGTTTTCGTGACTCTTAAGGACAAATACTAGGAACAATTACTAACAGTGTCTTTGGCAGACATCACTAATTATATATCAAATGTGTATTCTTGCCTTCAGCTTTATTAACAGAATCCCAATTTTACCAGGGGCAATAATGTGACCAGCCGTAAACGACATTTCCCAACCCTCTTTCTAGATTGAAGTGTCCATATGGAAAACAGTGTAGGGGGACAGATTTGATTGGTAAATGCAATTCCCCTTCTCTTTCTCCTTCCTAATGCTGGGTGTATGGACAAAATGGCCAAATCTGCAAATACTATCAGGTAATCTGAAGGAAGGACACAGAGAATCATGGAAGCCTTTGCTGTGAATTTCTTGCATGGGTTAATGAATGTCATAAACCACCTACTTTCTGATAATAAACCTCAAGTCTGTATATACTTCTATTTTTCAGATATCTATTTATTATAGCCAACCGTGATTCCTAACTAATACATTTCCTCTTTGGAAGATATCGATTCTTAAATTAAAAAAAAAAAATCCATAATAGCAGAAAATTATTATCTCAAAAAATGTCAAAAAAGCATTTGGCAAAATCCAACATCCATTCCTGATAAAAATTCTCTGCAAACTAGGATGAAATAGGAATTTCCTTACCATGATAAAGGGCAAATATGAAAACACCCAGTACTAATATTACACGCAATAAAAAAAAGAATGAATGCTTTCTCCCTAAGATTAGGAACAAGGATGTCTACTCTTATCATTTCTATCCAGTATTGTCCTAGAGGTTCCGGCAAGTGTAATAAGACAAGAAAAAAGAAATAAAAAACATCCAGATTAGGAATGAAGAAGTAAAACTGCCTTTATTTACAGATTATGTAAATATATACATGTATGTAGATTAATTCCACACATTTACAAAAAAAGTTACTAAAAATAACAAGAGAATTTAACAAGTTTGCAATGAACAATCAGAAATTGAAATTTTAAAAGCCATTTAAAATAGCATCAAAAATATGAAATACTTAGGGATAAATCTGACCAAAGAGGTGAAAGACCTATACACTAAGAACTAACAACATCGCTGAGAGAAATCAAAGAATTGAACAGAACTATCAACTAATCTGGCCTCCTTGACACTTATAGAACACTCCACCCAACAACAGCAAAATATACATATTCTCTCTACTAGAGAGACAGATGACTCAATATTGTTAAGATATCAATTCTCCCCCCAATAGATGTATAAATTCAATATAACATCAATCAAAACTCCAGCAGCTTCTTTTTGGTAGAAACTAACAAGCTAATTTTAGAATTCATAAATAAATGCAAAGTAACTACAATAGCCAAAACAACTTTGAAAAAGAAATACAAAGTTGGAGGACTTATGCTACTTGGTTTAAAGACTTATAAAGCTATAGTAATCAAGAAAGTATGATGTTGATGTACATAGAGACAAAAAGATTAATGAAAGAAAATAGAGAGTCCAGAAATAAATCTGCACATATATGGACAATTATCTTTTGACAGAAGCACAAAGGCAATTCAGTGAAGAAAGAACAGTCTTCTCAACAATGCTGGAAAAATTGGATATCCGTATGCAAACAAATAAACATGGATATGTACTCTCACACCATTTACTAACGTTAACTCAAAATGAGTCATAGACCTAAGTGTAAAACCTAAAAAAATATAAAACCACTAGAAGAAAGCATAGGAGAAAAACTTGTGACCTTGAGTTGGGCAAAGATTTCTTAGATATGGCACTAAAAACACAATCTGCCAAAGAACAAGCTAATTAATTTGTCCATCAAAATTAAAAACTTCTCTTCAAAAAACACCATTAAGAGAATAAAAAGATAAGTCATAGAATGAAAGAAATATTTTCGAAAAAATTATCTGATAAAGAATTTATATTCGGAACACAGAAAGGGTACTAAATAAGAAAATAAACAGCTTGGTTACAAATTGAAAAATGGGCAAAAGATTTGGACACTTCACTAAAGATGTACTAATGGCAAGTAAGCTCAAGAAAAGATGCTCAATGTCATTAGTCATTAGAACAGTACAAATTAAAACTATAATAAGATAGTTTTACATTATCTATTCAAATGACTAAAATTAAAAAGACTGATGGTATCAAGTGTTGGCAAGAATCTGGAATGAGTGCAACTCTCATACATTGCTAGTGAGAGTGTAAAATGGACAACACTTTGGAAAAGTTTGGCAGTTTCTAAAAAATATTTACAGACTTTTGGATTGTTTGCAGTTTGGCTGTTACAAATAAAGCACCTCTAAACATTTGTGTACAGACATCAAATGGCTCAGTAATTCCATTCCTAGGTATTACACAAGAGAAATCAAAGTATAGTCCATACAACAACTTGTACACTAGTTCTCAGAGCAGCTTTATTTGTAATTGCCCCAAACTAGAAATGATTCAAACGTCCATAAACACATGAAAGAATAAAAAAAAAAATTGGTATATCCATACAATAGAATACTACTCAGCAATAAAACAGAATGAACTAATGATCCAGAAAAAAACGGATGCATCCCAAAATGATTATTCTGAGTGAAAGAGATCAGCCATAAAAGAGAACATACTATATGATTCCACTTATGTAAAGCTCTAGAAAACACAAACTAACCTAGAGAGACAGAAAGCAAATCAGTGATTACCTGCAAAAAGTGGGGGGTAGGTCAGAAAGTGGGAGGAACTACAAAAGGGTGTGAAAAAAATGTTCATATGTAATGAATAGGTTCACTATCATAACTGAGGTGATGATTTCATGGTTGTATACATATGCCATACCTATTAAATTGTTCATTTAAATTCGTACCATTATTTTATGTCAATGTTACCTCAATAAAGTTGTTTAAAAAAAAATTAGAGTGTGAGGTGAACTTCCAGGGAGGGGCAAAGAGACTTTACTTACAAAAGAGGGCAGATTTTCTTTCAAAAAAAAAAATATCTGAGCTAACACTAAAATACTGTACAAACTTTGCAATTTCAATGAGTGTGTGGCATTGATGGATGGGCTCTCCAAATGCTTATGAAGGTATTGGCTTTAGACTCTCCCAAGAAATGATCATTTTAGGGAATGCTAATACTAAAACTCACAATACAATGTTCTACAAGCATTTCCTCTGCAAAGTGAATGACTTATACAGAAAAAAATTTTGTATTGAAATAGCTATTGTAATGGATCCCACACAAAGGATTGAAATACCATCTGTGGAGCACATAATCCTATTCATTTATTTGAAAATGGAAAGAGGTTTTAGCTTAATTCCACACATATACAGGCATTATCTATTTTGGCCACAACTCTCGTATTGTGTCTGTTTAGATTAAATCACATTTCAGAAACAGAAGTAATATGATCCTAATAGACCATAGTTTCGAACAGTTAACAAGCACTGGAATAAACTCAAACTTTCCTAGGTGCAAATTCCAAACAACACAGCCTATGCTGGTCTGATGGTACAACTGCAAACAGATTTAACTTGAGAAGAACTGCAAAATCATCAGCGTACAGCGTACAAAATCAACAGCGTACAGAGAATAAATCAGAAGGAAGATACCTTTGTTTGGGATACATTACTTCCCTCCTGATCTGTTATGTTTATATCTGTGAGGAAAGCATGGTGATTCTATGGGAAGTGCCATACCAGGCTCCTCTGTTTTTAGAATGACATTCCTCTTGGTCCAACCACTCTTATGGAGCCATGGAATTCTTCCACAAATATTCTTTCCCACAGCATGTTTTCCACCACATGGCATTTCCCCTAGTCTGCCCTACTTCATCTTGCTGACACTTGTTTCCAGATATTTTGCTTCTGCTTATCCAATACATCTGAATAACACATTAATAATAAAGGCCGGCCCTAGGGCAAGTTAAGAGGGTAAGAGCCATCCTCAAGGTTAACCACTTTTCCCATTCAGCGTCCTCGCCCCTCCTCCTTCCTTCGTGGTGGGTCCTGGATATTTCCCTTTGGATTCCAGTGCCCTTATGTTCTTTATACTCTCCTTCCCTGTCTTCAGTAGCTTAAGAATAAATAGAATTCGCAAACACAAGGGTTAATGACTAATAATAACAGCTATAGTTATCTCCCTTATCAGGAACACTTGCATTTCAGTATCGAAGCCTTAAGCCAAATGTATGAATTACGTGGTAGAATTTCTCCAAAAAGGGGAGGATTAAGGATCTGAGAGAAAGCTGGCAGCAGGACCTTTGCTACTGGAACACCCCACCAAAAACCAGGGAATACTAACTCAAATGCCGCCAGGAGCCAGGTGGGATCGATGGCAAGAGCAAGCAGGTCGGGTAAGCCTGAGAAAACTCAAGAGAGCACTTGCTCATCTAAAAGGGGCAGCTCTGGGGTTGGAGGAGGGGGCGGCGGTCATAAGTTACAAACTTCTGGTTACAAAATAGCTCACGGAGATGTAATGTACAGCATGGTGACTACAGTTAATGATACTGTATTGAATATTTGAAAGTTGCTAAGTGAGTAAATCTTAGAAGTCCTCATCACATACACACACACGCAAAATTATTTTAACTATGTGTGGTGACAGATGTTAACTAGACTTATTGTGGTGATCATTTCACAATATATCCATATGTCAAATCATTATGTTTTATACCTGAAACTAATATAATGTTATATGTTATTTTTATCTCAATTAAAAATAAGTATATAAAAGGGAAGCTCAATTGTCTCCTGTCAATTGCAACATAAGAATGCCAAGCCAGTGTTATCAATCACCTATTTTTTCCATGGAAGATTTTATGTGAAAATTTTATGTGAAAAACTTTTAAATGTAAAACACTATGTGGACCAAACAAAATATGACTATACATCAAATCATCCAGCCTGCTATTCTGCCATCTCCGGCAGAGACTATTGACCTGCTTTGTGAAAACATTAGTGAAGGTCCTAAAATGTTCAAAATAAAGTTTTTAAGATCTTTGACAAACTGAATTTTAAACTGAACTGTCTTTTTCCCCGTTAATTTTAGTTTTTGCCCCTGTATTCTGTATCAATTTCAAATCTATCATTTATGCAGCTATTTTGAATTTAATATCAAGATCTGTTTCATATGCATTGATGACTTTACTTTCAGTGAACAACTGTTTGTAATGAAATATCTCTGTTAATAATAGTTCAAAAGTTGGAGGAGTGGCCCAGCCGATGCTGAACCCAATTGGTGAAGTCAGTAAATGGATACATCTTCCATGCTATGAAGGGAAGGAAGCATCTGCTATATCTTGTCATGACTCAATATTTTTCTTTCTTGAATTGTGAAAACAGACATTATAATTGTCCTTAGAAGAAATTAAAGAGTGGCATTAGCAATAAGCCTGAAAAAAGACATTCATCATGGAATTCCTCCTCAACAACGACAATTCAGCATCTGTCCACAGACAAAAGTACCTCTGTGGGAACCGTGGGATCCAGCACCATACGCCAAGGGACCCGGAAGGAGTCCTGCCCACTCATGCATCAGGTAGTAGGCACGCAGACCTGGGTCCCAGCTGCAGACCCTGCAGTGGCCTGTGAATCATCTCCAGCCCATTCTGGCCACGGCCCAGGAGCCCCTGGAGAACACTGTCTTAAGACACCCATGGATGAGAGAACCTTCGTGGAAGTCCAGGCTTCCAACAGAGAACTCCAGCACATCATTAGAGAAAAAAAAGCCAAACAAAACAAGTTTGGACACACTGGCGAGGGTAAGAGGAACGGTTAGACTTTACCCCTCCCCCAAGAAACTGAGAGCATGTGAGTGAGAGTCCAGCTGTGTAGGACTTTGTCAAAGAGGCCCATTTCTCTCACACCACATCCAGAGTATAGAGTTGTAAGTTGCATGACTGGGGAAAGTGAAGAGGCTGGGAGAGCAGCAGAGAGGAATCTAGAAGGCATTAAAGGAACATGGATCTTACTGTGCTGGAGTCCATCAAGAAGCCCACCTATTACCACAGGGGGATACCTAATCTGCAGATAACCCCCATCTGGCCCATGGGCACTCCCAACACTTCATGCACCTCATCCATATACACATCCACTCTGTGTCCAGCTTTCTGCGCACATTCCAGTGGTGAGAGCAAACTTTGGCAGAAGGCTAGTGAGCATGTGCAGAAAGCTGGCTCAAATCTGTGGGCCAGAGAGAGACCACAAACTTGAGCTTTAGCTCCGCCCTTGGGAAAACAAAAGAGGCTGTCAGCACCTGGCCTGATGTGTTGCAGGATGCAGAGGAGGCACGCACGTTTAAGAATTCTGCCACAAGAGGGAGCAAAAAGTGTGGAGCGAGCTTATCTATAGAATGTCCAAGAAAGCCTCAGAATTTCTAGCAAAGCTGACAGAAGGTATTTTGTCTCAATGTAAGTAAAGACTGAAGGAGGTGACTGCTACTGCAAATGTGAAGACAGCAATACAAGACTTCAAGGGATAGTAAATATCAAGGAAACATGACGCCACCAAAGAAACACAATAATCTTCCAGTAACCAGCCTTAAGACATGGAGATCTGTGATTTACCTGATTAAGGATTCAAAATAGCTGTTTTAAGGAAGCTCAATGAGCTACAAGAAAACACAGAAAGGTAATTCAACAAGAACAGGAAAACAATACATGAGCAAAATGAGAAGTTTAACAAAGATATAAATCATAAAAAAAGAATCAAACAGAAATTCTGGATCTGAAGAATACAATGAATGAAATTAAAAAATGCATTAGAAAGCATCAACAGAAGAATGAATCAAGGAAAAAAGAATCTGTGAGGTAGAAGGCAGATATTTTAATATTTCCCAGTAATGAAAGAATAAAAAAAATTTAAAAAGTGAAGAAAGTTTACACGATTTATGGGATACCATCAAAAGATGTAATCCATGAATTATTATAATCCCTGAAGGAAAAGGGAGAGGGTACAGAAAGCTTATTAAAAGAAATAATAGAGGATAACTTCCCAAATCTGGGGGGGGAGGGGTAGGGGAGTGGAGATTTGGATATTTAAGTTCATGAAGCTTATAAGTCACCATACAAATTCAGGTAAGAAGAAGAAATAAATCATCAAAATTGGAAAGAAAAGTGTAAAATTGTCTCTGTTTGCAGATAATATGATCTTATATATAAAAAATCCTGAAGACTCCACCCAAAACTGTTAGAACTAATCAACAAATTCAGTAAAGTTGCAAGATACAAAATCAACATACAGAAATCAGTTGCATTGCTATATGTTAACAATGGAATATCTGAAAAAGAGATAAAGAACAATTCCATTCCCAACAGATTAAAAAACAATAAAACACTTAGAAATAAATTTAACCAAGGGGGTGAAAGACCTGTACATTGAAAACTATAAGACTTTAATGAAAGAAATGGAAGAAGACACAAATAAATGAAAAGATATTCCATGTTCATGAATCAGAAATGTTAATATTGTTAAAATAGCCATACTACTCAAAGCAATCTACAGATTCAGTGCAATTCCTAACAAAATTCCAATGACATTTTCCCTGGAAATAGAAAAAAACAATCTTAACATTTGTATGAAACCATAAAAGACCAAAAATAGCCAAAGCCATCTTGAAAAAGAACAAAGCTTGCAGCGTCACACTTCCTGATTTCAAACTATATTACATAGCTATTGTAATCAAAACAGTATAGTATTGGCATAAAAGTAGACACATAGACTAAGGAAACAGAACCAAGGGCCCCAAAATAAACCCTCTCATATGTGGTCATATTTGATGAGAGAGCCAAAAATACTCAATGGAGAAAGGATAGTCTCTTCAATAAATGGTAGCGGGGAAACTAAATTATAGCAAGCAGAAAAATAAAATTGAACTCCTATCTTACACTACTCACAAAATTAACTCAAAATGGATTAAAGATGTTAACGTAAAACCTAAAACCATAAAACTTCTATAAGAAAAGACAGGGGGAAATCTCCTTGACATTGATCTTGGCAGTAATTTTTTTGATATGACACCAAAATCACAAGCAACAAAAGAAAAAAAAAAAGTGGGACTATATAATTAAAAGCCCTCACAACAAAAGAAGCAAGCAACAAAATGAAAAGTCAGTCTACTGAATGGGAGGAAAGATTTGCAAATCATCTATCTGATAGGAGTTAATATCCAAAATATATAAAGAACGCGCACAACTCAATAGCAAAAGAACAAACAATCCAATTAAAAAATGGGCAAAGGATCCGAATAGACATTTTTCCAAAGAAGACATACAGATGGCCAACAGGTAAATGAAAAGGACTCTATCACTAATCATCAGAGAAATGAAAATCAAAACCACAAGAAAATATCACTTCATACCTGTTAGAATGGCTATCGTCAAAAGATAAGAAATAAGTGTTGGTAAGAATATAGAGAAAAGGGACCCCTTGTGAACCATTGGTGGGAATGTAAGTTGATACAACCACTGTGAAAAACAGTACGGCAATTTCTCAAAAGATTAAAAATAGAACTACCATATAATCCAGCAATTCCACTTCTGGGCATTAAATCAGCATCTCAAAGAGCTATCTGCACTCCCATGTTTACTGTAGCAGTATTCATAATAGCCATGATATGGAAACAACCTAAATGTCCTTGGGTTGATGAGTGGATAAAAAAAATGTGGTATACAGGCATACTTCAGAGATATTGTGGGTTCCATTCCAGACCACTGCAATAAAGCGAATATAGCAATAAAGCGAATATAGCAATAAAGCAAGTCTTCTGAATTTTTTGATTTCCCAGTGCATATAGAAGTTCTGTTTACAATATACTGTAGTCTATTAAATTTGCAATAGTTTTGGGTCTATAAAGCAATGTGCACACCTTAATTAAAAAATATTTTATTGCTAAAAAATGCTAACCATCATCTAAGCCTTTAACACATCATAATCTTTTTGCTGGTGGAGGGCCTTGCCTCAATGTTGATGAAAACACAATACTATATACACAAGGACTATTATTCATCAATAAAAAAAAGAAAAGGAAATCCTGCCATCTGTAACAACATGGATGGCCCTGAGGGCATTATTCTAAGTGAAATAAATCAGAGAAAGACAAATGCTGTATGATATCACTCATATGTGGAATCTAAAAAAGCTTAACTCCTAGAAACAGACAGCAAAATGGTGGTCACCAAGGGTGGGGGCGGGAGTAGGTGCAAGTAGGGAATGTTTGTCAAAGATGAATAAGTTCTGGAGATCTAATGTATAGCATGGCACCTTGATTAACAATATTAATACTGTATTATATACTTAAAAATTGCTAAGAGAGTAGATCTTAAACATTCTCACCACAGAAAAGAAATGGTAATTATGTGATTACTGTGGTAATCATTTCGCAATATTAAGTGTATCAAATCATCACATTTATACAATAATAGATAATAAAGGTGAAAAACAAAAAACGAAAAATCCAAAGAGTCTCTGATAAAGTTAAATATTTACAATTACCAGTCTAAAGCTATATAAAAGCAAATGAAATCCCTTAACACATTGTTCTCCAGAGTAGACTCTGAGGACTATTAGTTCCATCATGTTCTTGGAAAAAAACAGTAGGGGGAGGAGGGTGCGGGGAGGAAGGGGAGTAGGGAATTCCACAGTCAAATACGTTTAAAACATGCCTGTACTCCAAGCATTCTCAGAGCCTGTAACAAACAGATGTAAATCTTTGAGAAAGGAGATCCAGCACAAGGCATTTCCCAGTCTTACTGGATAATGCAACAGTGAATTAATTGTGCAGGGCGAGCATTCAGCAGCTCACCCTAGGTTATGCAGCTACAGATAATGTTCACGGTCCAAGTTTTGGAAACCTATTCTCCTCCCTGGATCAACAGATAGATTTCATATGAGGTGGCACATTTCCTTTTCTATCCGTCAATTACATGCTAAGTACAATAAATTAACTAAGTTGTTTTTAGGCTTAAACATCAGTTTGGCTGTTATATCTTTAGACTTGCCATAACAGCCTTTGCCTCTCCATGGGCCCAGCTGGTCACAGAGGCGTACCTTCAGATCATGCTACCTTCTGTGACCTAACTAAGAAGACTGCTTTTCTATGTGGTAGTCTTCTTGGTGCTCTAGCTGAGTTCTTTCAAATTCTAAAATAATTTTTGGAATAATTCATCAAGGAAAAAAAACTACATCCAGAACTTGGAATATTCCTGCAACTTACGGGAAAGCACAGTGTCACGGCAGCTTTGCCTGTATCCGAGCATTGGGTGCCCTCTCCCTTTAGCATTTGTGCGTGTGCCCCAGAGGGATGTACTAGGTTTACCACCAGATTATCTGTAAAAGTACGGATAATAGTCTGTTATCCCAGACTAAAGAATGCAAGTTCTGTCACCACCTGGTCATGTCAATGTTTTGAGGTTGGTTATTTAGCTCAAAATATGTTTCTTCCATCACTTTTGAATTATTTTGCTCTAAAAAGATTTGGACCATTGTGCAATAAAAATTGCTTTTCCATTCTGAGCTTTTATATTAGCTATTATCTATCTCTATAAGGAGACTGCATAAATTACTAGGCCTGTAAAAATTCTACCTGTCCTGCAAAGACTGCAATTACAGGAACTCATTTTCTAGAGATAAGGTAAGGATTTTTCATTATTTCCCTTTGGCCCTGTCTCCATAGGATTCTAAAATCAGGCTTTCTTAAGCAAAAAAACAGGTAACAGACAGGATTTCCATCTTTTTAGACCAAGGCTATCTTAAATTTACAGTGTTTTTAATTATTATTAAAGTCGTGGTTTCTATTTCTAAAATCCTAACTAGTAAGTATGCATTGGCAATCAGAAAGGCAACAAAGGTTTCATGCATTATTTATCAGATGTCCTATCTTTGCTACTAGCAGAGACCAATGACCAAAACTGGAAAACAGAAGTTTAGGTTCAAATAGAGGTGTGGGAAAATTGGAATTTCTGCTGGTGCAGTATGTGGACAAAAGGCCTTTCCCAGTATTTACTAGTAGGTTCCTCTGAACCAAGTCGGGCTCCATAGCAACAGGGTCCCTATGGAAACGCGAAAGAATCCACTGCCAGTGGCAGAAAGGGCATCATGGGTACATATACTTAGGGACATACCATCTGAATGCTGTCAGTTCAGGGTCCCTTTGGCTAGCCTAACGGGATTATCTTACTTTTATTTGCACTCAAAGGGTCTACTTAAGAGTCTACCCTGAGTGTGTTTGAAAATATTTAACGAGATGACAACTGTATTATTAAACAAACCTGTGAAAGTCAAGCAAATTCAGAGCAAAAATCTCAGATTGCCTTTAACTCCAGAGAGGTGATCCACCTCTCCTTAAGCCTTCACTGTGCTGCCCTAAACCCTCTGGAGAAGCCCAGGTTGCTCATACACACCCTCCGCGAAAGGCTGAATCTTCACAGCCCCAAACATGGCATCTTGCCCTACACTCCAGCTCTTCTCATCCTAAAAAATCTGAGCCCCAAACTTTTCAGCAGTCGAAGACCAAAATGACATGAAGCCTGGATAAAGAATGAAATGCGCCTTTCTATCATCTCCAGAAACAAGTACATGCAGCACAGCTCTTCCCAGAAAGCCTTGCCCATTTGCCCAAGCCTGCAGTGCCCCTCCTATGGCTGACATTGGGCGCTGAAAATCTTTTTTCATTCCAAAACAAAATTTATGACAATATGATCCTGAGTTAGC
This sequence comes from Pteropus medius, assembly GCF_902729225.1. NCBI lineage: Eukaryota > Metazoa > Chordata > Mammalia > Chiroptera > Pteropodidae > Pteropus > Pteropus medius. The sequence goes on along the minus strand of NW_024352785.1, from coordinate 18,725,008 downwards.
TTAGCGAATATTCCAGCTCACAAAGAGAAAGCTCATTTTCTTGAGGACAATAGCAAGAACGAGAACCTAAGACTTTCCAGTTAAATGGAGAAACTAAGTATAATAGGAGTCTATGGCCCTGTGCATGATTCAGGAACCTCAATTGGTAGCTCCATGACTCAAGAGGTTCAAAGTGCTGTAGGATCCCAGACAGAGTCTAATACAGGGATGAGAAATGTAGGGCACTTGGGCCACCCAAACAACATGACGGAAATCACCAATGGGTCACTCTGTTCTCTCTCTTAGCACAGGCATTGATGGCCTCATAAACACAATGTTCCAGGTAGCTGTTTCTAAGAGATGGTACCTTCTCTCCCAAAAAGGAAGCTTTTTGTTAATTCCAATTTAATACAACAGTATTCCAAAACAAAAAGAAGAAATACGGGGAAATGCATGGGTTATATGGCAAATAACCTAACGTGGCACCTTGAAATGCTACCTGTGTGGTATATCTGTCTCCTGGAAGGAAAATAGTCCTAGGTAAGTGAGCTGCATATGTATTTAAGGCCTTAACTCAAAATTTGGGTTTAAAACCCACTGCTTGCTGAAGCGTGACATTCCGACAAGAAGTTTATCTACAGGAATTATTTTTTGTATAAACACCAACCACAGTTCTAGTTTCTGATTTGTCTACAGCCAGTTCAGTTTTTCACAAAATTGGCCAAGTTAAAAATCAGCTGTGAATATTCATTCACTGCTCTGGTAATCAATTGTCACACTCCTCTCTACTAAAAACAGGAAATCATATACAGTTCAGTGTGTGGGAGTTAAGGCTTCTCATTTACAGTTCCAAAGTTCTCTTAATGAGTGCCAAAGACAGGCAGTACACATCCATGGGAACCGACCTACCATCAGAGCTAGCCTACAAGGCAATCAAGCGGGTGACCCAGTCCCAAACCTCTCCTATATCTGCCTTCCTTGCACGCCACACTGCCTGCAATGCCCCCGTTACAACTTTAATTTGAAGTTAGCATTTGAGCTCCTCCATTTAACAAACATAGGGTAACAGAGTTGTCTACCAAAATGGAAACATTCATCAGAATGTTCGCTTCTTCTGCAGTAGCATCCAGTAGGAGAAGACTGGGCATCTGGGCAAAAGAATGGAAGCTAGACTAGAGAAGGGACCCCTGGCCACGCCCCTTGTCCATTCAGAATTCTGGTGCAAGTGGCTCTGCTTAAAATTATCTCCCATTCGCCAAGCTGTGAAGCCAAGGACATGAGAGAATGTATGGCCGGCCTTATCTCAAGTCAACCAATCCTTCCCACAGGGGAAGAATTGTCAACTTCTCACTCTGCTGCTGCTTTTCCTGTGAGTTTTTCCTAGTCCCATGAAACCAAATCTACAGGCAATCTGCACTTGCTAACAGGTTGAGTTCCAGGATGTGTTTGGAAATTGGTGTCTCCCTCCAAACATATTTTCTTGAAGTTCTAATGTTGTAAATAATGGTTGCATGCCTAGGGCAGCCTCAAATGCTCATTTACTCCACAACTACAATACTGCGGAATCACAGAGTCTGGGTATCAACTCCTTCCCGCGGATCAGAGCGTTCACATTTCATTTCGGGCTGTCTTGAGCTCCCCTGACTGCCACAGCACCAGAGATTATTCCTCTCTTCTCAGTGCTCATAGTAGGGGGGCCATGGGAGAAGACAAGAAGCTGCCCTGGCTCCTAATCATCCCTGGAACTGCAACAGTTGAGGTCTTGGGAGAAGGGAACCTGTGGAACTTTGGTGTGAAGACAGAATGGAGTCCGATGACATTGTTGATGATAAGGGGCTCCAAAAGCCCTGGGCTTTCTGTTGATTTGACTCTGGCATTTGTTATTCAAGTCTCGGTCTCCAATTGTCTGCATTATCAGCCCCCAAATCAGCCAGTTAACTCTCTCTACTGCCACTTGTTGTTTCTAATCAGCATTTTTATCACCTCACCTGTTCCTGTCATTGAAACCAAAACATAAATGGCACTAGGAAACAATGTGCCTTAAATCTAAGCGATACAGAATATAACATCTAAAATAGACAATGGGTGCAGTATGTTCCATTGAGATAGTAATCAAGGACTATGTTCTCTGGTATTTAAAAAACTTCAGAAAACAACACAAAGGAATATTATGTAGCCCTAAAAAAAGAAATCCTGTCACAGGCTACAACATGGATAAGGCTGAGGATATTATACTAAGTGTAATAAGTCCATCATAAAAGGACAAATACCATATGATTCCTAAAGTATTCAAAATGTAAATGTGAAGTATCCAAAGTAGTCAAAATTCTAGAAACAGAAAGCATAAGTAAAAGGTGGTTGCCAGGGGCTCTGGGGAGGGAGGAGGGGGAATCAGGATTTAATAGGTAAAGAGTTTCAGCTTTGAAAGATGAAAATTTCTAGAGATCTGTTGCACAACAATATGAATATACTTAACACCACTGGACTGTACACTTAAAAATGATTAGATGATAAATTTAATGTTATATACTTGTTACTACAATTAAAAATAAATAGATAAATAAATAACTTCAGCAAACTGAAAAGAGACCACCAAAATTTTATTAAAAATAAACAAAAAAAACATGAGATGACAAAATCATTTGCTTAGAGGTTAGCTATCTTTTAGCCTTGTGAATGTTTTAAATTTAATATAGAGATGTATAAGAAAATCAAAATCTATAGTGTTTATAATTTTAGATTTAAGAAGATATTTGTAATATTTTAAAAAATGTGTCCTGTTAAAAAAAGAGGTCGATCTTCTAATTTCATCTTTTAAATGTGTAGTGGAATAGGTAGAAATGTTATTTTAAAGTTGAGCTCTTACAAATATAATAGTATACTATTTAAGAGAGCTTAAGAGTACACCTTATTAATAAATTGAATTTACTAGATTTAAGTATTTAAGCAAAGTATTTAAGCACATAGGAGAGTCTGTCAGCCTGAAAGCTGGATTACTTAAAATGGAAATTGAATTTATTAAATATACAAATTTCATTTTAAAAACTTGATGGTGTTTATTTGTAAAACATCAGTCAAAGGCCCTTTAATCTGTTTGTTAAAGTTTGTGAGACTAATGAATGAAACATCGGAAAGCTAAATTTAGCTTAAGAAATAATGAGTTTTTAGATTTGTAACTTCAGTAAATCAAAGTTAATTATCAACACATAAAAAACTATCAAAAAGAGAAATTAAGAAAAATTCATTTACAATTACATCGAAAAGAATAAAACACCTAGGAATAAATTGAACCAAGGTGGTGAAAGGCCTGTACACTGAAAACTATAAGACACTGATGAAACAAATGGAAGAAGACACAAAAAGAAAGATAGTCATGCTATAAATTGGAAGAATTAATATTGTTAAAATGTCTATACTCTCCAAAGCTATCTGCAGATTCAATGCGATCGTAATTTAAATCTCAATGTCATTTTTCACAGAACTAGAACAAATAATCCTAAAATTTGTATGGAACCACAAAAGATCCCCAATAGTCAAAGAAATCCTGAGAAAGAAGAACAAAGATGGAGGCATCACATTTCCTGATTTCAAGCTATATTACAAAGCTATAGTAATCAAAGCAGACACACGAAAGAATGAAACTAGGCTCCTACCTTCCACTATTCACAAAAATCAATTAAAAATAGATTAATGACTCAAATGTAAGACCTGAAACCATAAAAATTCTAAAAGAAAACAAAGACATTAAGCTCCTTGATATCAGTCTTGGTGGCAATTTTTTGAATTTGACACCAAAAGCAAAGACAACAAAAGCGAAAAATAAAAATAAATCAAATGAGAAAGCTTCTGCACAGCAAAGGAAACTGTCGACAAAATGAAAAGGCAACCTACCAAAAAGAGAAAATATTTGTAAATCATATATCTGAAAAAGGGTTAATCTCCAAATGATATTAACTTGAACTCATACAACTCAATAGCAAAAAAACCTCAAAATTTCCAATTAAAAAAAATGGGCAGATGATCTGAATAGAGATTTTTTTCCACGAAGACACACAGATGGCCACCAGGTACACAAAAAAGCGCTCATCATGACTAATCATCAGGGGAATGCAAATCAAAACCACGATGAGATATCAACTCACACCTACTAGAACCCTTGCGTGCTGTTGGTTAGAATGTGAATACAGCCACTATGGAAAATAGCATGGCGGTTCTGGGTATTTATCTGAAGGAAACAAAAACACTAATTTAAAAAGATATGTACACTCTCTATGTTCACTGCAGCATTATTTACAATAACTAAGACATAGAAGCGACTTTAGCATTCATCAATGGATGAACAGATTAAGATGTGAGACATACATACAAACACATATAAATACAATGGAATATTATTCAGCCGTAAAAAAATGAAATTATTCCATTTGTAACAAAATGGATGGAACTTGAGGGCATTATGCTAAGAGAAATAAGTCAGACACAGAGAAACAAATACTATATGATTTTGCTTATACGTGGAATGTAAAAGCAAACAAACAAACAAACAAACCCCAAACTCATAGATACAGAGAACAGATCATAGGTTGCCAGTGGCAGAAGGTAGGTGAAATGGGTAAAAGTGGTCAAAAAATACAAACTTATAGTTATAAAATAAATAAGTCCTGGGGATGTGATGTACAACATGGTGACTATAGTAAATAATATTGTATTGGTCTACGGCCATGCTACCCTGAAAAGCCCGATCCCATCTGATCTCAGAAGCTAAGCAAGGTCAGACCTGGTTAGTACTTGGATGGGAGATCACCTAGGAAGACCAGCTGCTGTAGGCATAAAAAATTTAAAAAGTAAGGGATTGTAAGCTGACAAAGTCCTTGCAATCCGTGAGGCCAACCAATGGTTGCCTCGCCTAAATAATAAAATTAAAAAAATATATTGTATTGTACATTTGAAATCTGCTAAGAGAATAGTCTTAAAAGTTCCTATCACAACAAAAAAATGTATAATTATGTGTGGCAATGGATGTTATCTAGACTTACTGTGGTGCTCATTTCAGGATATAGACAAATATTGAATCATTATGTTCTACTCCTGAAACTAATAAAATGTTATATGTCAATTATATCTCAATTTTTAAAAACATGCATACACATAAACACACATACACATGTATGCACACATACTACATACATATAGACACATATATGTGTACAGACATACACACATTAAAACCATTTCATTCCCCTGGGCATTTCTTCACTAATATTTTAATTTCTCCAAATCAAAAGTAATGAAACACAAGATTAGGCAAGAAGAGCAACGCTGAAGGATGAGTAAACTTAAAAGTTTAATTAATTTTATGAACAGATTAAAACTTCATCAAGGAATCATAGAGTTCTTCATGCCTAGTAATATTTTCCTCATGAAAAATTTTCTAATCCATTCTTTTTTTCCAACCAGGTTCTTAGGAAAGGCTTCTAACAGTGCCATCCCCTACAGTCTCCTTTTTAGTTCTTCCTGCCTGATGACAAGCATCTGTCTTCAAAACACAGAGCCTTGTTATTCAAAATGTGCTATGTAGACCAGCAGCTCTACATGGCCTGAGAGTTCAGTAATCTTAGGAAGTATAAAGCAGGGGGGCGGGGGGGGAATGAGAGTATGGGACTTGCTCTCCAGAAGGAGCTACTCCCACTACCTAAAAGAAACTATTTCAAATACAAGTATTTGCATGAAATCATCCTTTTTTTGCCTTCTAGGTAAACTGACTACCAAAAAATTAAAGTAAAATTATAACCCATTCCCGTGTTTCAATTCCTTTTCGTAATTAGAAACAGTTAAAAATGGTGACTGTGCTATGTGCCTGGCAGCAAAGCCTAGTTAAAAAAGATTATGAAAGCAGAACCACGAATTGTGAGTTCTCTCTTCTTCCTTCTCTACCCACAAGGCTGCCTCGCCAGTGCCAGCTGTTGAGTACAGATTTCTCGGAGGTAACCCCATTAAGAAGGAAATAAGGGAAGCTTGACTGTCCTCTGGGTTAAGCTATGAAATCAAGACATCAGAGCGGAGAAATGCAAAATACCCTTAAAGAGACCGAATAGCATCCAGGCCTCTGAGACTAGACAGTATGCTGATTAAGTATATTAACATATCTAAAGGAAAAATGTTTCAATCTGGGGGAGGGGGGTTGGGGGGGAAAGGCATTTGATCAGCCAAGGAGTCTTCGAAAAAGGAGATTTCAGAGGCATATGCTAGAGATGTCCATTTAAGCAGAAAGAAGGACATCGTGCAACCTGTTTAGTTTGAGAAAAAGGAAAGGTTATTTTTACCATTATAATTTTTAGGTATGACAGTGCTAGTGGAATTGTCCAGATTTCTGAGACAGGCTGCACTACTGAGTAAAATGACAGAGGTGTTGCTGGGCTATGGAAAGCTGGGACCGTGAAGCACTGAAACTCTCTTTAACGGACCTTGCTTGGATCCTTGCTCCCCATACCAGCTTGCCAGTAAAATCTAGCTTTCCACGTGCCAGGCCTTCAGGGAGAGAAGGTATGACCAGAAGACAGCCCAAGCATCCCTCTAGGTTCTATGTAACTTAATGAATCAGCATCCTTGCTTTACATACAATTCCTCTGACCTGGGTTAGTTGAAACAAATCCTGGGAGATAGAACTACTCTTTCCCAGTATACTGACAACTGTGCTTGTGAGTTTGAACACTGGCAAGTGCACCATGATAATGTAGCCCCGAAGGCTCTAGGAAGTGGCCAGCCCAGCCAGGCAGGCCTCCCCACTGTCCACTTTGTGTATACTCAGTGCTTTTCTTTGAAAATGTCCCATCAGTCTGGGCCACAGAAATCGGTTCATGATTATTCTCTTAAGATGTTTGATTACAAAGACGTAATTTTTCTTATTCAATATCATTATCGAAGACACGCAAATTAAGAAAAAATTAGCAAAGAAAAAATTGGTGCAAGGTATAAACAAAAAAGCATTCTCATATACTGCTGGTGGGGTATAAATTGGAAACATACCAAATATCTTAGAAATATGTGTATACCTCTAACCCAGCAATATTAGTTCTAGGAATTCATCCTTACCTATTAATTAAGGATAGGAAAAAAGACTTAACTACAATAATGTCTTCTGGAGCAGTCAGTTCATAATAGGTAAAACTTGGAAATCATATAAATATTCAACAGTTGAAATTGGTTAAATAAATATTTATAATGCGATAACATTGATATTTGCAAATATGTTACAGAAGTACATTTACTGACCAGGAAAGACATTCACAGTGCATTTTTATTTTCTTCTTTTCATTTAGTTACATTTTCTAATTTTTCCAATGATCATTATTTATCATAGATATCCCTGGTTCTGAATCAAAGCTGAGGACTCATCCCGTCTACATAAACAATAGAATCCAGGGGTTGGAAAGAAGAAGACACATAGTTTTCCACGCCTTCTGTGTGTGTGTGTGTGTGTGTGTGTGTTACATGCTATTGAGTTGGCTCTGACTCCGGGTGATCCTGCATATGACTGATGTTCGTGTCCTGTTCTCAACAGCCCTGCTCAGCTCCTGGAGGCTCACGCCTAATGGCTTCTTATATGGAGTCAATCCATCTCATTATTGGTTTTCCTCTTTCCCTGCTGTCTTCTCTTTTGAAGGAGGCTCACAGAGGTATCAATGGCTTATCCAAGGTCACCCAGCTGAGAGGTGGTAGAGTCAGTGCTATCACTCGACTCTGCAGATTCTTAAGCCCAGGTATATCAAGTCATCCCTAATGTCTTCAAACTAGAGCTCAGAACCCTGTCTCTCTCTACGCCTCGCAATATGAGTGGCTCAGCTCACAAAACGAAGGTACTCCTCTAGCTGTGTGCTGAGCCAAAATATTTGAATAAAATCGTTTTTAATGATCTATCTTCTACATGTCCTACATACAATGGTAAAAAACCTCATTTGCAAACTGTATCTCACGTGATAATCTAGGATTTTCTTTAGCGTATCATTAAAATATCAAACTTTTCTCAAGATATCTCCAAATGAATTGGTAAGATGGAGTGGGGAGGAGAGAGAGAAAATGACAATTAAAAAAGGTCTACTTTGTGACCCAGGCTTACAGTCATTTCTCACTGTGAAAGCTCCTCCTTCCTTAATAAACCTCATCATTCCATGCACCGGCAAAGAATACATTGATCTCTCACAAGTCGATTCAGTACTCTGGTCGGGTGCTGTGAGAAAGTTACATCTCTGTTCTTTTCTGTGACCTATAAATCTAATGACTCGCTGACCAATTTCCAAAGAGACATTTATGGAAGAAGTGCAATTAACATTGCTACATCCAGCCATGATTCATCTTTCAATAACATCTGTTTTCTCCTCAAGTGACATTCACTTGGAGGTTTTTGATAGGACAGAGGGACGAAGTTAAAGCTTCTCTCCTAACACAAACCAAGAAAGCAGCAAAGAAAGAAAGCGATTGGTCCACGCTGCCCCATCTCCACAGGCCTCCATTGCGGCTGCCATTAATAGAGTCAAACCAGCACTGGGAAAAATAAGTGAAACTTAAAGGGATGAAGGTCTTACTTACGGACACACATTTCCCTGCTTTCATAAAATCCAGGACAACACTGGGATTTTCGCCTATACATAGTTTTTTCCCCATGTCGATAGGCTGTCCGATAACTGACTCTATATAGAGGGAAAAAAACACATTGTTACTTCTTTTGACCTGCAATTTGATTCAAAATAAAGAATTTATATTTGAATACAAAAGAACTATTAAATATAAGTATGAAAAGCAAAGTACTCTAAAATAATTAAGAAGAAACATGGAATATATATCTTGACCGATATTATGCTCTTATCGATTTGCTAAGAATATACTAAGATTGCCCATTTAAGCCAACCTATACTTTATTTCAAGGGATCAGAAGTTTCATGACTTCTGTATTTCACTTATCTTGAGATATCTTGAAAAGTATTGAGTAATTTCAGATATGAATCTTATCTAATCATCATTCATTTACATGTTTTAAAGGAAGAATCCAGAGAATTCCTTTAAAAGTCTATGACAATGCAATTTCATCTCACTATAAAAAAGAAGACTTATAGACAAAAAACTTTACATTTAACTAAAGCTTCATTCATTCATTGATTCATTTATAAAACACATGTTTATTGAGCACTTACTATATTCCAGGCACTGTTCTATGCACTGGAAAAATAGATCACAGCGAGGAAAAAAACATAAAGCTTCACTCTCAAGAAACTTACATTCTAATGGGGAAGAGAGACCTGTAGCATTTAAGATGCACATTAAACAAATAAATATACAGTGACTGGTGATGATTAAATGGTGTGAAAAAAAATAAAGCCCGACTAAGGGAATAGAGTGTGAGAGGAAGGGAATGCAAGTTTAGACAGAGTGGTCAAGGAAAGCTTGTCTGAAGAAATGACAATGAGCATAACATAATTTAGTGCAGCATAAATCAGCAGATGTCACACTGGACCCATGACTTATACTGCCATAAGTATTTTACAAATGAAATTAAGGCATCATCGTTCCCTTCTATATTAACATTTAATTCATTGTTTTGTTTTCTGTTTTCACATTTATAGGAAAAAACATGTCACTTATTGTACTTAAGCTGAGGTCAAATTTAAGTTTGCCTACATTGAGTCAGATGTTCAAGTGGAAACATATGCTGAGATATGAGTTTCCTGATATCTGGCGATATCCGTATTTAACGGCGTCTCCCTAATTATTCGCGACATAAAAGTTGGATGAGTTCTTGCTAACCAAGTAATGGGGACCAGTAGACATTTTCTCTGGAAGCTCCTTAAGGGCGCAGACAACCTTTTTGCTTTTCTATATCTCCCGTAATTTGGAACAAATCTAGGACAATAGCAAGCACTCAGTAACTATTCACCAGATGAATGGATGCACCTGCTCAAGTATTTAATGTCTGTTAACAAACTCCTTCCAAGTCTGCCAAATTCATAAATATATCTGAGCTTTTATTACCTGTGCCGTGTGCATTTAAACCAGTTCAGAATGTCAGTGCAGCTAGTGTAGTAAATTTGATCAAAGGGATGTGGATATGACTCTTGCACAGTTACTGAGTAGCTGAAAAGAAGAGGAAAGATAAGGAATTAATCACACATTAGTGATATACTATGTACAAAAAAAAATCATAGCTTAAATTATCTCCATTTGCAACTCCGCACTGACTTCACAGAGAATCTCCATGTTTTTATAGGTTTTTATTTGAACCAGAACTCCAAAAAGACCAATATTAATAATACATTTAAAATACAAGAGTTCATGTTGTAAATTTCAAAAAAAAAAAACTTTTTTACTATCTACCACAAACTCTGATATTCCTAAATTTAAAAATATATCACCATATATTTTTCTGTATTTAATTCCATACCCTCACCCCAGGAGTCTAGGAATAACTAAAACTTTTTAATCTAAGTTTGCAGGCAAACAATAAGGTAATCAGCAAAGAAATTATTTGAGTATTTATAATTTGAGTACATTTTGCTACTGATTCTGGAAAATCAGAAATAGCATGTTTATCGGATTGAAATTTGGAATAATTTGCTTTTATGTGCCTGCTCTACCTCTCAGGCAATGGAAGACTATATACAAACTCTAAATAAAAACTACAAAGAAATCTTTAAAACTGTTTCTAAACATATGGCTGAGACAATTAGCCTGAAATAATCATACCAAACCTGCTGCTACTTAAACAGCTTGTTTTTCAATAAATTTTCACTAACAGGAAAAGCATGCATTCCTATGGGCCTAAGAATATGAATGAAAAACATTCATGAAAAGTAAAAAACATTCAATGTTTAATCCAATACTTTTTCATTCTAAAGCAGTCTATTACATGTTCAAGAGTTTTGTGTTCTTGCCTACAGGAAAATCTGGAGAATCCTCTTTTCCAGTTTATTTTCTTTTTTTCTAGCACTCTTAAAGATTTCCACTAAAATCTTTGATTCACACTAACAAAATGGGCTACAATCACAGACTCGCTTGCTGCAAATCAATAGCCTAAGTTCATTAAAAGGAACTATCAACTAAAGAAGGTATGGAAAAACTGAGGTTGAAATTGCAGCCTGAAGAAATCGAGTTAGATACAAAGCAGAACCTTCTCATCTGAAAACCTGTTTGGTACCGGCCTCACAAACAGTGGCTTTCTTTCCGGACCTGGCCCATTTGTCACTATGTACTCAGGCTTCAATAGGCATTCTTGAAATAATCATGCTAGTCACACTTTTGCGTTCATTCTTCGGGACACTGCAACCAGATTTCTAGATAAATTTAGAAATCCTCCACGAATCTTTAGAAGATTCAATAAGCGCTACTGAAAAATATCACTAGATTAGAAGAAGTCAGGGTTATAATCTTGATCTGACACTGAGAAACTGGGTGACCTTTAGCAGGTAACCTCTTTTCGCAGGGTTTTGATTATTACATCTTAAAATCAGGTCAGAATTCCTAACATACACTTTAGATGACTATTTCCTTCTACTCCAATTTCCTTACACCTGCTGCTACCTGCAAGAAGTTCAGATGAGCGAAGAGAATGCAATTGCCTACATCTGAAATATAACTCCTTTTGGGTAAAGCAAGAGGCCTCCATTAAAATATTAATGTTCTTGGAATGAAATACCACATTAAGCTATTAATATATTCTTCAGACCCCTTGCAGTGTCCTGAGATTCAGGTTGATACATATTCTAAGGCTTCCTCACCAGCTTTTTCCCTTTCCTACTCAGCTGCTTATAAATAACTGAATCTTGAAGTCTGCAGCATTATTTCTCATTCCATTTCAAGTGAAGAGCAAAGTGAATGAACATCCTCTGCGTATGAAACTGCTTATATAGGTGCAGTCCTACATTACCCATGAACAAAGTAGAGCAAATTTCTCTTTTTAAAATCTATTTTTATTTTTCAATTACATGGATAGTAAATATCATATTAGTTTCAGGTGTACAACATAGTGAGTAGACATTTATATAACTTATAAAGTGACACCCTCCGCCACAAGTCTAGTACCACCTGGCACCATATATTGTCATTGAAATGTTATTGACAATATTCTCTGCTGTACTTGACAACCCCATGACTACTTTGTAACTACCAACTTGTACTTCTTAATCCCTTCACCTTTTTCACCCAGCCCCCTAACCCCCTCTCATCTGTATGTATGAATTTGTTTCTGTTTGTTTATCCTGTTTTATCTGAGATTCCACATATACGTGAGATCATATGGTATTTATCTTTCTCTGACTTATTTCACTTAGCATAATACCCTCTAGGTCCATCCATGTCGTTACAAATAGTAAGATGTCATTCTTTTTTATGGCTGAGTAATATTCCACTGTATATATGTACCATATCTTCTCTATTCAATCATCTAAACTAGAGCAACTTTCCACATGTGTTACAGGAACGAAAAAGAAACCACTCGAAATTAATGCCATTTGGGGAAAAAAATGCCTTCCACTGGGTTCTATGGTACTAATTTAGCCTAATTAAACTTGTTTGCTAGAACTAAACCTGATGCAGTATTTCCATAAAGCTTCAAAGGCCATGTTATGTTGTTAAACGTAGAGCAAAGGTGATCATCAACAAACGGATCCTGACCAAACACATCCCATCTGATGTGGATGGGGGAAATGACTCCACAACAAACACGAAAAATGTTTTCACTAATCTCTAGCAGGCTAGAAGATTGCCTAAATAAGAGGAAATGTTAAAATACAGGAATTTCCTCTTTTTACCACTTGCTGTTTGCTAATTGCATACATTTGTAGGATGCTTCTCTGGTTCTAAGAAATGAGGTTCTTTTCTATAAAAGGGTAATCAAACCATTTAGGATTCCAATTCAACAAACATTTATTGAACTTCTACACAACTCGTGCTCTCAAAGACCTCTCAAGAAAGGCCAGCATTTAAATACCTAAAATAATGTGATATGGCTTTCATAGAGAAATACATACAGTCTGGGAAAAACAAGAGTATAAAATTCAGTATGTTTTGAGCATTTCTCTTCAATCATGACTCTTTGCAATAAAATTATTCAGAGGCTCAAACTCAGTTCAGAACTAATTGCCTGTAAATCACTTTTCCCATTGGTCAAAAACTGAGCCTTCCACTTAAATTCAAAGGAGAAGAGTTGTCACTTTTATAGGGACCACTTTCTCGAAGCTGTGTCCTTGATAACTGGCCCGCCCCCTCTGGTCTTTATCACTGCTTCTTTGGCCAATGCCTGGGCTGCTGTATAAACTTAAATAGCACCTCGGCTAACCATCCACACCTTCATGTTCATCAGTGGCTGCTCTCAAAGTCACAGAGTGGGAAGAAACCTTCTTGATTGTCTAGTCCAGTCCTGTTGTCATCACAAATGAGTAGCATTGAGCTCCCAGTGCTAGTGGTCAGTCCAGAGGCAGCACTCTCATCACCACCCCGAACACCATCTGTCCCTCTGTCTCCTCTCAGATGTCACTAGAGCTTCTAAAACAGACCATGAGTAGCAAACTGTATTGTAAAAGGAATCTGATCTCAATTCTGCATTATTTTAAGTATCGAGATACAAAACCCTTTATCTCTTGCTTGTTTGTTTAATCTTCTCATACACACTGAAAACATATCATCAACATGATTTTAACCTATTAAGTATTATCCGGGGAGAAACCCCAGCAAGATTTAATTTAAGGTCAAAGAACAAGAGGAAAAAAAGCCATCATCACTTGGACACATTCCAAAGTGGTTAATTACATTTTATCTGCTTAAATTATCTTGTTACTTTAATCAGGTATGGTAATAATCATCATTTCATATCTCTGCTCACTTCAGGACTGCTGTTTTAATTACTACCAGTTCTGTGTTCCACCCCCAAGGGTTGATTGGGCAAAGAATGGCTTCTCCTTATCTGTGCCTTCTTTAGAAGAAACCCCACTAGATGGAAGAACTTAAACTAACAGAACAGAGAAAAGGAATGAGAAGAAGGAACAGATGATTCATGAAATTATTCATTTTCCAAAAGGATGCTGTGCAGAATTCCTTTAGTAACAAGCACCCTTGTGTGTTTTTAATGATTTAATTTTCCTCAATTTCATTTTATGTATTTTGAGAGTCAGCATTGCTGCATTAAAATGAGGCACACTTTTGTTTGAAAATAAATCATTCAGTAGGGCTGCGGCAGTGCCTCAGACTCTTCATTTCCAACAAGCTCCCAGGTGAAGCTCATGCCACAGCTTCACAGACCACACTCTGGAAGGCAAAACTCCAGGTGATTCCATGGCTCAGGCCCTTTGGGTAAAGGTAGGTATTAGTATAAGGAAAGTCTACAATAACCTTGTTAAGCCTTACTACCAAAGAATTTTGTCCCTGAAGCTAATCACCCTCTCCCCATTTCAATTCAAGCCCATTTCAGTTTTTGAAAATACAGAAGACCCCATCACCTGCACCTTTATTTGATCGTTTTAATTCATGCTCCTTTTTCCATTCTTGTCAAAATAATTCCACTTTCTTTTACCTTTCTTCAAAGAATCATTATCTGGCCTTATAACAGGAAATTTATCAAGAAGATTTTAGCTGTCAATCCTTCTTTCTAGCAGTTCATACAAAAAAATATAGTCAGGAAAAAAATCTCCTTCATTTCCTTATTTTTTCATGCTCGATTTCCCCCCATTTGTATTTTAGATGTTACTCTAATTACCTGTACAACAGTGGAATTATATTACGTTTAAAAATAAATGTGCCCTTTGTCTCTTTCTCCCCGCTTCTCAACCCCCAACTGATGTCCACATTAGTCATTTTATTTCCTATCAAAAGGTGAAAGCTCATTCAACAATTATTTATTGAGCACATGCCATATGCAAGGCAATGTTTTAGACATAAGGAATTATTGATGGTGAACAAACCAATGCATTTAAGTGTTGGCAAGTTTGGTCAACTATTGAGCAAGGAATCAAGACAAAATGTGTACGTCTGAGTGGGTGCTGGATTACTTGAGGTCTTGGATTCTTTTTCTCTTTATAGCTTTTCCCTCAAAGAGTTCATCTATTCACATCTCATCATGTGCCCAGATCCACATTCCCCAAACACTTCCATGCCCATGTTTCAAATTGATCTCATGAACACAACAGGGTAAACCACACCAACTTCTTCTCTTTCAGATCAACTCTCTTCCTTTCATTTTCCTATATGTGCAATGACACTTCCACTCTTTCACATAGCAGGTTTTAAATCTCAGCATTTTCTGCCTCCTTTATATCCTATAGTCAATGTCTTACCAAGATCTGTTGATTTTTATTTCGTAGTATCTTACAAATTTGTTTTTCCTCACATTCCAATGCTATCGTCCTCCAAGATATTCAACCACCACTGGACTTTCCCTTGTCTAAATTTGATATGTACCCATCTGTGTATTCATTGATTCATTTTGATTACTTTAATAAATATTACATACTTTGTTGGTGAAATGAAAGGTGCTGTGAAGATTATAAAGATAATTAATAGGACATCCCCCCTCTTAAATTCCGTGTAATATAGTTAATACTATAAATATATAGAACTTCATTACATATATATATTTCCTCCTTAAAGTTTCATAGTGATATATAACTCCATTGATCTATCAGAGGAACATATTTTTGTCACCCTGATTGTAAAACTGCCAGTGGAGATGGGAACAAGTCCCCACCAAAAAATAATGCTGCGAATGAGGAACCAGTGTGCCCTTAGAATAATAAGAGCTGCTGTGCTTGAAAGGCTCTGAGCTTTGTGCATCCTACCAGTGGGTGACTACAGTGATTAGAATGTGTGCTCTGTGGGGTGTTAATCATGGTGCTTAAGGTGACAGGAAAAAGGAACCAAAAGTTTGATGTTATTGCACTTAAGCTATTAAAGATAAATATTATTCTCTAGTACTTGACACCGTGTATTTGTTTGAAAACTTTGCATTTGCAATGTTATTTTTGGAGAAAGATACTTTCTTAGGAATGCAAATCGCACATTAGAACAGAGTAGACTGTATATAATTGTGCTATCACCAGATGGTTTGTGCTCTTTTTGTGTTCCAAAGGGACTGTAAGATCCCTGAGAATGGCCTAGTGTTTTGTACTTCCTCTGAATTTCCTACTGAAAATTGCCCAGATCTGGAAACTACATCCTCTGCTCTCATGTAATCTATTCAATCTTGCCCTCCTCCAATACTGTACTGACTCTAGTCTTGTTGGGCACAGCCTTTGGAGGTCTGCATGGCACTGGTTTTAAGCTTCCTTCCATTCCTAGAAGCCCTCCGAGTCACTGCCACTCACTCATCTTATTTAGTTCTTCAAGAACATCTCAAGTGACACTACCTCTATGCACCTTTGCCAGCTCCTCCAGATATCATGTCTCCCTTTTCATCCCATACATTTTTATGCCATACATTTCAACACTTAAGCACATTATTACATACTGTCTTCCACTGCTCACTCATTGGTTCCCATGCAGAAGTCCAACTGCCCTGAATTATTGCAGATAGAATCAGAACAGGGACGAGACCTTAGGGAGCTCATTCTAATTGAGTTATTAATGTTTTCCCTAAAATCTTATAATTGCCTTTGTTTAAAAATCAATATATCAAGTTTTTATCACATAATGTACATTCTATAAGGCCAAGATGAATACTATCCAATTTATTAGCTATAGCTAATGATTTTTACATAAAAGTAATTTCACAATGTCCTCTCAAATTCTAATATTATATATCAGATTGATAATAACAGTATATAAAGGAAGTTATCAGAAATTATGCTTCAGATTATTTTCAAAACTATTACCTTTCCCAGTGACTGCACACATTAGGGTCTTCAAGGTTCAGAGGTGATGCTGTGCTGATCCAGTGGCATAACAATAAACAGATAAAGCCCAGGAATGAGTTCAAAGAAATAATCATTTTTCCCTGAAAAACAACCTATGAGGAAAAAAAAAAAGAAAGAAAGAAACAATCCAAATTAGAGATGCATTAAAATGACCCAAGCTGAATTCCTTTCAGTACAGCAACCATTCGGTACCACTCATCACTAGGGCTAAAACATGCATAACAAGCCATGTATTCAAATAGACGGGTCACCAGATTTCATGGTCCAGGAGAGAGAGGTATTTCTTATGTTGTGCAGGGTGGCTACCGTTTTGTAAATTACTAAAATGTGCAAATCATCATTAATTGCCACCACAACAAAAGCCCTTCTCATCCATGCCAGCTAACATTAAAGGAATTTACTCGAACGACTCAGAGCAACACAGGCTTCCAGATTCTCTCACCAGGCATAATTCCCTTCTGGAAGAAGAGGGCTCACAGAGGAATCTGGCCTCATTTGTCCCAGAGGATAAATGATGAAACAGAAGCCCCATTGACTTGAGAGAGAGGCACCTCAGGCTCAAGCTGAGATTCATTCAATAAATCATTGAATGTGCACTGAATGGCTACTCTATCCTAGCCACTGTGCAAAACGACATAAAGTACAGATATAATTCCTGTCCCTGCCCATTAAGATGTTTATAATTTAATAATCATAACATACATTTCTTATATTTAGTGCTTCAGTTTCCCTATCTGCTGAATAGAAACAAAACCAATTCTCTTACAGAGGTTTCTACACAGGTGTATAGGAAAAAGTGTAAAGCTGTTTGGAGGTCAGTATTAGAAAAAATAAACCAGGAATTATTGAGAGGCAGAGACATCATAACAGAAAAGCAAATAGCAACATATTTGCAGAATCGGCCAGCAAAGGAGACAGAAGAGGGAGGAGAATGTTCAAGGGAGAGGGAACTGGAGGTGAGGAAGGGTGAGGCACATTTAGGGAGCTCAAAATAATTCAGGTGGAGAAAGAGAGGGAGTGGGGAGGACAACACAGCAGGTTTTATAAGCCATTGAAAAGTATGTGAACTTCATCCAAGGATAAGGAAGAGCTAGTAAAAGGTACAGAGTGACATCAGAAAGATCTCTCTGGCTGCAGGGGAATGACCTGCAGGAGACTATTAGAGAGAGGTCGGGTACACAGGGCTGTGGATGAACTAAAAAAGCAACAATGGGGTTGCAGGGAACTGAGTGAACCTGGGACATTTTTAAAAAGTAGACGCAATAGGACTTGGTGACTAATGTACGAGTCAGAGAGAGGAGGAACTTCCTGTTAGCCCCTTGTGTGGATGATGTGCCCTCCGATGAGATGGGAAGCACAGAAGCCCTCCTCCTCTAGGGTAATGAAGCTTTAGTTCAATTTTAGATATGTCAAGTTTGAAGTTCCTATGAGATAGGCAAATGAAGTCATTTGCCAGCATTTATTGAACATGTACTATGTGGCAGGTCAGCTCGAGTATGTAACAGTTGTAATGGCATGCATCTGGAAATCACATCTATCTCTTCACCTCCGGGAACTCGGCACTTAGTAAGAAGGAAAAGTCTGTTATACTGTATAAAATGATTTTATATATTCATTATAAAAATGGATATGGAATTAGAAATAGCTGATCCATTTATTAATTAAAAAGAAAAATGAGCATTAACTAATTAAAATTAATTAATTGATTGATTGATTAATTAAAAGTAACCTATTGGGAAACTAGTGACACTAGCAACAATAGGCCAGATTATGTGACCAAAGCAGTTATTTTCTGGGTGAGAGCTGGCATTTGGAGACATTATACGAATTTTCCACACCATGAGGTTACCAGTTGTTAGTATTTGAGAACCAAATTTATTGAATAATACAACCTTGGGTTTAAAAAGGTAGGTTTATCCTAAAACAAATACATAAACAATACCAATAAAAACTCAATCTTAGGAAACAGTTTATTCTGCAAATTCAAGAGAACAGATCAAACGAAATATTAAATTCTTCACAATCAAGATCGTTTATAAAGACAAGTACATTAAGTATATTATGTTATCTCTATCTAACCCTACAAAGGCTAAAACTAAAAAAATAGTTTGATTTGGAATTTAAAATATCATTAATTTATAGAATAATTAAAAGATGGTGTGAGCCACTACAAGAGATTGTGAAATTTTTAGAAGAGACTTTAATCATCACGAAATAATTCGAACATATAGAGCATAAATGGGTAGCCAAAATATAGCTTATAAGTTAATTCAAATTATTGTTGTTTCTCACAGGCTAACCGTCATGAAGTTGTAAAATCTGAAGCTTAACATTATGTTCAGAAAGGAGCTATTCCACTTAACAAGAATGAATAAAAAGTGATGATGACAGTAAACAGTAACAGCTAATATTTCCTGACTGATTACTGTGTCAGTCACAGTGCTGACGCCTTTTGTGTGTTTTATCTATTTAATCCTCACAGCAACTTACCTAAGAAGTAGGTATTTTTATTATCCTCATTTCACAGTTGAAGACGTATAATATACTGCTAGTTTTCCTCATCCATCAAAATAAGAAAAACTTTAATATATTTGATTGTAACAAATAAGCATGGCAAATATCTCTCTATCTCATTGCTTTATCTATGTCACAAGTATTACGTTTCGGTGAAGTGTGAAACATGTGTATTAACTTTCATTCTTTCCTCAAAGACAAAACGAGAGCTGTCATCTACTCACGATTACCCCAAATTGAAAAGTTTGTATCCTGAGTCACCATCTCAGACTCAAACCATCCATTTCCCAGTTAGAAATGTTTAGTCTGTAAAGTTAGAAATTGCTGCAAGCAAAGAATCTAACTACCAAGAAAAAGAATGAGTCTGTGCGTTCTCTTTTAATGTAAAAATTTTGACACTGATCTTTTGGTATCCTTTCTTGCTTAGCACTTGATGCATGGCCTTCTGAAGGCTTTAACTTCTGTAAGGGGATGGGGTGATGAGGGGACCAGAATTTGGTCACTTCCTCATTACTTTTGAAATGCAGCAAACAGAAAAATCAAACTGCATTACAAAGTTGCTGGCTGTGTTCATGGAAGAGAAAATAATCAGTATGTTTAAACAACGTATATATGTTTCACTTGGCCTCTTATTTCCAAAGCATTTTCCAAATTAAAATTAGAAAATTCACTGAGTTCTAGAATAATCTACATTAAAGCATAAAATGTCAAAAAAAATTGCTAGATCAAAATGCTGGGATCATGCACTCACATAAACTGGTGAAAACCAGTGAGAAAATAATTCAAATATTATATATGTGATAGGGAGAGAAGACAATTCAGAAATATGCCAATGAGCTGTAAAGAAATATAGAAATGCAACATTTCACTATATTCCATCTTGTTTAATAAAGGCACAGATAGTCAATCCAAATAAGTAGATAAGGCATGACATATAACCTTTCCCTATTTTATTTGTTTTCTTCTATAGATTTTGATGAGTAAATGCCGGCACCTTTTCCCCTTTATGTCAACCCTGAAGAAAATTCCATAGATTTTTCTTTCTCATTTCTCTCTTTTAAGCTGTGTCAGCTTGCCTTACACTATAATCTTCTACTTCGGAGCGCAAATGAAAACAAAATACAATCTTTAAAAGTAGCATTATTGAAATTGAAAAAAAAGGTAACAGTGGTGATCTGTTTCATTAAAATAGGCATTTTGAAAATATTCAGAACTCTAAATTAGGCGTTAAATTACTCCACCCACCCAGTCTTCGTCTTCAAATAACTTCCCTTATAGTTCCATTTAATAAAATTCAAAATGTAAAAAAATAGAGTCATTTACATGAACCCCCTAGTGCCAACCTTGATTACATTCCATATCATTCACTTAATTATTATGGAAAAATCAAAACAGAAAATCAGTTCAGCTGATTAGCATTGCTAAAGTGCTCCTGTTAGAGGAAACACAGCAGGCCTTAGAGTTAACTCTTGCCGCCTCTAAGGAAGGCGGGCTTTGTTCACGCTACCACAAAATCCTCAGTAAATAATCTGGTTGAATAAAATCCCTACAGTTCATGAGCCTGGGTTCTGATGACAGGGTATAGTTTCTTTATCAGTGTGTTAGGAGGAAATAAATAATGGGGCGTTGACTTGCTAATTGATTTTTGCAACAGTAGAGGGATAAATGACTCCAGATGATTCTTTCTGGTTCTAAAACCTCTTTCCTTCTTGGAATCATTAAGTGCACACATAAAAATAACTTGGGTGCTCTCATCCAGTTTTTTCTCAAGCTCATTTCCCTAAAATCTGCCGACAATTCTCTAAGTGAAAACTAATTTCTTGATTAAGAATAACTACATTTCCTCAATTCCCACCCCCCACCCCCTCATCCCAACCCTCACCCCTGCCGTACCAAGAGCCACCTATTTCACTTGATCACTCTATCATGTTATCTATTAAGGATATACTAGCTTTTCGCTCAACTACTCAGAAAGAATGCACAGGCAGGACAGAAGATAGTATGCCGTGTTCTTCCTGGAGCTTTGAGTCTGTGAATAGAGTATTAAATAGCAGTATTAATAGAGTATTAAAGATGTCAAAAGAGTAATGCTTGCTGGGTGCCCTGGAAGCCACTTCAGATGAAGACTTCCCTAGAAATACTACTTTGCTGATAAAAAGAAATCCTTGAGGTACTGTCATGATTCCTATTTTCACCATCCAAAGCTAGTTATTCTAGTAGCATATTACTTTTCCCAAACATAACTATTCATTTGAAGCTGTCCAAGTGTTATATATACTTTTTGTCTGGGGCAGCTTCACGTCATTTTGCTAACATCAAATACCCCAATAAAGATATTCTTCTAAGTCACATTAAATCATATTGCCATGGCAGTCACATGGCATTCCTTGGAAGCTTCTAAGAATATAAGTTAAATGAGAGTAGCTATAAACATTCACTTAAAAAATTCTCAAATCCTATTTTATAAATTTATAATGGTTTCATAAACAACCAAAAAAAAAATCCCTAAATATCAGCATGATGTGTTTAGTAACAGTTCTGGGCATTCATTGGGCCCTTTAAATCAAGCAAAAACTGGGCAAAGCCCCGAGGATGCTTGGCCCTGAGCTACCCTCAAGGAGCTCGCAGGACCACATTGAGAATGGCCACAAATGGACCATTTCAATACAGTGTGATGCAGCCACGATTAAGATCAAAAGAGGCAGCATTAAGAACTTTTGGGGGAGACCTGATTACCCATTTGTCATTAACTTTGGGAGGTACTCTACAAAAGTGGTCCCTAACATTTTTGGCACCAGAGATAGGTGCTCCTATGAGAATCTAATGCCTGATGATCTGAGGTGGTGCTGAGACAGGGATGCTAGCCCTGGGGAGCAGCTGTAAATACAGATGAAGCTTATCTCGCTTGCCCACCGCTCACCTCCTGCTGTGTGGCTTGGTTCCTAGCGGCCCGGTTCCTAACAGGCCACGGACCAGTACTGGTCCACAACCTGAGAGTTGAGGACCCCTGCTCTACAACTTCCCTATGAATCCATTACCCACCACATATGGAAAAAATCCACAAACAATACTCACTAAGGATCTACAGTGCAAGCACTTGTGGGGACTATTGTGACTTACAAGGCATGGTCACTGCCCACAATAGTTCAAAATTTATTAGAGAGAAAAATTATAAATAAAATATGATTATTTGTCAAATAAGTCAATGTAGAAATGAATTGCTTTAACAGAGTTTTAACAGGAGGGAAAAAATTAACGTGAGCAGTGGTCAAGCTTGAACAGAAGCCCACAAAAGAAAAAGAACTAGAAATCACTGAGTGCCTACCTCATGCCTCGCACCTCACATGTGTAATCTCATTAGCTAAGATCGAATGTTTCACCTGAGATCAGACAATTAAAACAGAGTAGAAATTTGAAGGAGTCTAGCTGATGACTACAATGTCTGCGATCTGCCCTCAGCATCACTTCTGGATAAAAGGAAGCCTTTGGGTAAATGAAAACCATGGGCCATGATGCAAAGAGAAAGGTGTGAGCCAAACTTTGAGGGTGGAAAGCAGAGCTCTTAAGGAATACTGTTAGAAGGGTAGGTAGACTTGGTGATGAAGGGTCTTGAGCACTATGCTAAAGAGTTCAGATGATTTTTTCTTGTGTGCAGTAGAATAAACTTAAGTCTTTGAGCAGGGCACATTATTTGATGAAAGAGGTGGGGTTTTTTGGAAATTAACACAGAGAAGTTATGCTAAATCTAACCAAGAGAACAGAGACTAGAAGCCAAGAAAGTGAGTGGAGGTTAGTGCATTCAGGTGTGGGGTAGAATGGCCTGTCCCACGGGGGTAGTCTAAGGAATGGAAGTATGTGAGAAACCAATGAAGGAAAGAATTGGCAGGACCGGGAGAAATCACAGAAAACTATGGTTGATATTAGGGAGAGCTGTTTTGGGTATAAGCCATTCTGAATCCCAGTTATATTTTCTCACTTGAGTCTATCTCCTACTGGGAAAACAATATATTTCTTTTTTTAATAGGAAAAGAAACTTCAAACACTACTTCTCACTCCAAAAATTTCGTAAATAAAATCATATTAATTTAAAACTTTTCAGTTTTAAATTAACATACCCATTCATTCTTCTCAACCTAAAAGGTCCTAATTTTTTTGGCCTGTCCACCAAAAAAAAAAAAAAAAAAAAAAAAAAATCCTTTTATCGCTTTTATAAAATGTACTCTTTCTGTCCTTTTTTCAAAAACTATACTTTGGCAGCCCTAATTATACTCTATTGCTATAGCCAGCCTCTAGGACAGCCTCCAGTGATCTCTGCCTTGTGTGAGTAGATCTGTGTAACCAACAGGATTTGGCAAAAATGACAGAGTATATTTCCAAACCTAGGTCATCAAAGGCATTGCGCTTTCCATCTTGCTACTTGGATCGCTATTCTGCAAGAAGCCAGCTGCCACATCATTAGGATACTCAAGCAGTCCTATGAAGAGATCAACATAGTGAGGACCTGAGGCCTCCTGCCAACAGCCACGTGAGTGGATCCTCCATCCCCCATCAAGCCTTCAGGAGACTGTAGCATCAGCTAACACACTGATGACAACCTCATGAAACCCTGAGCCAGACCTTGAGACCAGCTAAGCTTCTCCCAAATTCCTGACACAAAAACTGTGAGGTAACAAATATTTGTTGTTTTAAGGCACAAAGTTGTGAGGTAATTTGTTACACAGCAACAGATAACCAATATGCTTGTATTTCAACATGTCTACACTAAAAATATTTTGAGTTCCTAAATAGCTCTCAATAATGCTTGTTATTTTGTTGCAGTAGCACACAGAAGAAACCACCTGCAATGATTCTGAAATCTTTTCCCTACATTATAACTCCTTCAAGAGCCCATCATCTTCTAATTACAGTTTGAGTAATTTTGTTCCAAGAGGCATGACCCTCACAATGCCTGTGTTTTGAGATGCATTTGCCGTTTTTCCTCACATGGCGCTGCTTTAGATTATCCTGCCATTTATCTTTAACCTTTTAGCATTTGATTATGCAGAAGAATTGACCCGCCTTATGATAACCCGGACAGTTCATCATGTGCTTGGTGCTACGGGTCATGTATAAAACATTAAATAATAGATTCTATATTTTTCTCCGGGTTACCTTTTCACCTATAAATAAATGTTCCTTTTATTTTCCTGCATTTGAACCAGTTTCCTATGATTATTTCTGATTAGATGGTATCTAAAATTTAATATTGTTTCGTTTTTAACTTTTTATTTTGAAATAATTTCAAATTTATTTGAGTTACAAAAATAGAATGCCCTTCACCTAGACTCACCAGTTGCCAACATTTTGCCACAATTACTTTATCACGCCCTACCTACATATACATATATGTAATATATACATACATATTTTTTAACTATTTAAGTAATTTATACATATCATGCCCCAATGCCTCTAAATATTTCAATGTGCATTTTCTAAGAATAAGGATATTCACCTATATAATCATAACACAATGATCTAAATGAGTTACTCTAACATTGATGCAATGCTACCATCTAATCTACAGACCTAATTCAATTTTCATCAGCTGCCCTAAAAATGTAATTATTTTAATGATCTTTCACAGAAACTTTTCAAAGCCTTTGTTGAAGAGCACACATTTGTTCTTTCAATCACCAGACATTGGAGAAGACCATCTTTGTCCTCAAAGAGTTTACAATCTAATGTGAGAGCAGTATATGGCTGGTAATGACAAGGCAGTGTAAAATATGACTAAAATCAAAAGAAGGTTACAAAATAAGGGAGTTCAGATAGAATTTCCACTGGTGAGCGGACATAAGAGATAGCATTATTGAGGATTTTGCTGGGTGGATGGAGCAAGGGAGGATACAACCAGAAGAAGCAGTAAGAGCAAAGGCAAGAAAGAGAGAGCAACTTCCCAGAGGGCAAATGGACAAGATTGTCTGAAACACAGAGTAGAAAAATAAATGAGTGGAAGAGAAATTTTGGAGCCAGGTCAGGGATAGTATCGAATATCATGGTTTAAGATTTACTCAAGGTAAAATAACCAAACACCTCATGAGGCCTCCAGCTGTCTAAGAGTGAACAGGTTTGAGAAAAATGAACTAGGCAATAGAACTTGATCAGCCCAGGAGGAAGGGAAGACTTATTGCTTTTTACTTTTTTTCTTTCAACCAACAATACTGAATAAAGAAGCTGAACATGTCAGGTTTGACAAATCCTTCCATGCAATATAAGGAAGAAAAAAAATCCAATTGCAACAGGATAATTGACAAGAGAAGGCAATTACCTGTAGAAAGAAAAAAGTCTAACTATAATTAAAAAAGAGGAAGAAATTTAATTCTCTGATATGCAGCAAGATGTTTGAGTATCATCAGAATCTTAGGTCTTTTCTTACACCCAGGGGTGGGAGGAGGACAGTGACAATATTGAGAAGCCAAAGTATTTGCATGGTCCCTCTCTTGGGAAGGTCCTTTCCAATGGTGCGCGCTGCTATAGTAGGAAGAATGATAGCACTCATTCTGCCCCCACCACTGGCAGGACAAGGGGCACCTATATGTCACCTGTTCTTCTAACTCTGGGTCATTATGCTAACCCTCAATTCCTGAGATGCTCACTGGTGGGGCACAGCAGAGCAATCCAAGTCAAGCCTTTCTAAGATATTATTCCATCTGTGTATTGAAGCAATAAAAGTTAAAAGTTAGATTCTCCAAGTTACTAAGCTGTTTCCTAGTCAAACTTAGTATCTGAAGTGGAGAGTACATAGGGTATTTCCACATTTATACAGTACAGATGTTTCAAATAATCAGTGATGCCGGAACTCAACTGCCATTCTTCCTAGTGTTACTCAGTTCCGAACCACTAATCCAGACCAGGATGCAGAGCGACCACAGACATCTCTTGCAGCAGACATTGCCACAAAAGTGTCTCGATACTTTTATCCTTATGGTTTTAAGCCCTCATGGTCAAAAGCTTTGAAGATTTGAGGCAAAATGTGAAGAAACTACTGAAGATATATAAGTAGGTGAAAGAATGTAATTATTCAAAGTTGCATTTGGCCAGAACATTCAGGAGAAAATGTTTAGGCGGCCTTCCCTCCCACCTCCGCTTCCTCACCAATCACATGTATATGCAAATATAAGAAGCCACAACCCAAACCCCAACTTTATGACTCTTAAAATAGGGCTTTGTTTTAGCAGATAAAGTGCCACATGCTGAAGCAGCAACACCACTTCCTGTGGTATCTAGACAAATCTTTTATTCAAGAAGTGACCCTGTCTGACCCTGAATAACAGTTTGAGAACAACTGCATATTGATAGAAAAATTAAGAGCCATTCTCCATACTACTTCTTTCATTCACATTATTTATAATTCTCTCTTCTTCTTTCCCTGCATCTCCTTACTTGTCCTTCTCTGCCATTTTTAGAGAAATCTAGGACCTGTATGCCATGGAGGCAGGAAGGAATAGAGACTGATTGAGGTAAATTCTAGTCTCGTTTGGGATCCATCTTTGACCACTGATGGGTCATTCAACCTCCCTCTGCTTTATTTCCATTTCAGAAATATCAGCCAGAAAAGCAGCTTTAACGGCAAGCAAACTTATAATGAGAGGCTTTTTATTCATTTGCTTTTCTTATAAACCTACAGAATGTCTAAGATTCACTGACTTTTGTGTGAACGTAGCCATTAGCAGGTAGCTGGGCCAATACTCTAATTTTACAGACGATGATGCTGTGGTCCATAGAAATTAAGTGCATGCTCAAGGTCACAAAGCTATTTCATAAATAGCTTCTGTATAAGCTAATATTGGGCCAAAATTCAAGATCCTGTCAGCTTGTCTTACACAACTTTATGAATTGCTGCACACAAAGGTAACAAAGATGCAATTACATTTGTTTTCTGTGGCTGATGCCATTCTACATAGAATAAAAATATGTAAATTATAGGCCTAGGGTTCTTATAAAAGTTTACCATTAAAATATTGATGAAATGGCCAGTACTTTAATAAGGCAAGGTATGAATACTCCTTTTCATTCCAAGGAGGAGGCGTTCACAGTGAGTTATGTCTACTCAACCTGTACATCAAAGGAGCAGATTAGATACAGTCCTTATAAAAAGTTTTGTTAATGGCTGTGGCAAAAGAGTTAATGAAAGATAAATGGACGTCCCCCAATGTCCTTAGTGCAGTGGGGATTTTTTGTTGGGTTTTTTGTTTGTTTGTTTGGTTGGTTGGTTGGTTGGTTTTTTTGTTTGTTTGTTTGTTTTTTGGTTCTCTGCAGTATCCTTGGTGCCTAGAATAGCACCTGGCAGAGAAGAGGGCACATGAATAAATGGAGAAAAAAAGAAAGGAAGGGCGGGAAGGAGGAAGGAAGGAGAGAAGTTAGAGAATAAAAAGTATAGAGAGGATGTGAACTTGAACAAAAAATTTAAGAAGAAAAACTCATTTCAAGAAAAAGTAGATTTGAGTCTGGTAAGACTTTTCCAGGAAGATTTGGAATTGGTGGATTGGACAAATAAAAATCTGTTGAAAAATACATGTTTCAAGTCATCGGTTTTTCAAGAATTAATAATTTTCATGAACCATGAGGCAATTGTGTATTCCTTATGTACCTTAAAGTACTATAAAATACTTCTCTTTTTTATTTTTAAAAAGTTCTGGGGAATGAATTTCACTTGTTTGAAATAGGGCATAGTTTTACAACTTTTGCAGGCACTGTAGTTTTTTTTTTTAACCTCTAATTCTCATCCAATATGCTTGACCTGCTTATTGGAAATGTTTACCTTTAATTTATTTTTCATTATTTTGGTGGCTTAAGTTAGTTTTCCAATGGCAAAATTGTTGCAAGAGCAGTCACTTCTTGCCTCATGTATTTATAAGCTTTGCATATAGTCTAGGATGATTTTACAACTTTTTAAAAATGCATCATTTGACAATTTTATCTGCTCTCCAGAGTACTTTTAAATTCATTTTAGCCAGTGATGCCAACTGTACCTACTTATTATAATCTCATCATTTTAAATTGTTTATCATTTTTATATTTTAGCAAAAGCCCCTATCAGGAATGAGGAAATAGTCGATTTTTGGTTGGCTATTCCTAAAAAAGTCACCAAGTTTTTAAGTTTTAACATTAGAATATGAAATAAAGAGTTGAGAAATACATGCCTCTGTCATTTATCACAAATATAGTTTTATTCCTCATTCTAACTATAGAAATAAGCAGTTAAGTAGTCTTAGTCCTTTAGTTTGACTGCTTATTGTAAAGATAAATAGGTTTTACTGATAGCAAGTTTTAAAACCAAGGCCTAGAAACACTAATTTTTGACTAGTGTTTCAGTTTGGTCAATTTATCCTTTTTATCAATTTCTAATTTGTCCTCCATGTTGCTGCTATTTTTTTCAAAACACAAATCATAACATCACACTTCTATACTTAAAAGCTTTCAGGAGCTTGTCTTTCAATAAAGTCCAAACTGGCATGCATTCACTCACGTCTAGACTGATCACTCGGCACGTTGTCACATGTATATATCGCTTCTATATATTACTTGAGCAATTCTTGCTACTTGAATTAACCAAAATATTACACATTCTCACTCCTCCATGCCTTTCTCCATGCTGTTTCTTTATCTTAGAAGATTCAACTTAATTCTCATTCATTTTCAAGAATCAAATGTTACTTCCTTTTAGAAGAGCTCTTAGGCCAATCTAGACACCCTCCTTTGCCCTCATAACCCCTGGAACATCCTGAGAGTAGACAATGTGGACTTTGTCAGAGTAGTAACACACACTATTCATCTTTTTCTTACTCATCTCTCTACGAGGTAGTAAACTCCTTAATGTCAAAACAGTACATCGTTCATCTCTACATGTTCTGCAATACAGAGCCCTTAACTTTTGACTACTGATTGATTAAATGAAAGGGTAACGAGTAGGAAAAATATAGCTCAGATTATGTAAATCAGTTGTCCTGGATCTTGAAGTATTTTTCCCAATATAAAAGGGAAGAAATGGAAAGTCAAGATTATCCCATTTAATTTCTAAACCATACAACTGCAAGGAAAAATCCAAATTTCAACAAAAAGATTATAATACTAGTTATTATTACTATAGAAAAATAATGAAAGCTTTGCTATAAAAATATTGTTTTAATTAGAGAAAAAAAAATTTGTTGTTTCTGAAGTGAACCAATGGATACCTTCAAGGGCTTAATTAATTATTAGTTATTCTGCAAATTTATTTAAAAGTTTAAGGCTTTCTTTTCATTGGCATTCCTTTATTCTCAGTAAGTACCCATGCTTAAACATGGGTACATTTGGTCATGATTCTTGTGGACCTGGTGTTCACCTCAGTTGTAGGCAAAGTGAGATGACAGGGGTATACATTTGGGAGCAGCAAAGGGAAGGTCCAGGATGGGCCAGGTTTTAGGCAACAGAAGTAAAAAAGGAAGGTACAGGAGTCAGGACCAAAAGAGCAATGGAACCAAACTCTCCGTGGCTGGACTAAGAACTCTTTAGAAAAGTAGGGTCCTCGTGGTTGAAAAGCACAATTCCTGGGGCCTGCCTCTGCAGGCTGGTAAAGAGACTCATCTCAGAAAACTTCACCAGAAAAATAAAGTCTGAGAATATTTCAGAATGAACCCTCAATAATTAGCAGATTATTACAGTCATCAGTAACTGAAGGACCGCCCTGCTTCAATGTGTTCAAGAAGATAAACATATAAACATAAGCATAATAGAAATACAATTTAGAAAAGGGAAAGATTTTATTATAAAGTGATTTAAAATATACGCTTGAAATATATACACAGAAAGGAAAAGAAAGGGATTCATATATATTTAAGGTTTAATTTGGAGACGTAACTAAGGTCTTTGATGGTCTTCGATGAAGGTCACGTTGTGACTACAAGTAAAAGAACATTGTAATGGATCCCAAATGTACATAAGTGTTTGTTCTTTACCAGATGAGGCAAGGAAATGAAAAGCACAGGTGGGCATAAATGTACACCAAGTATATGTTAAGAATAATTAAATAAATAAGTAAACTGTAACATTAATATCAAAATAATTACAGGTTTCATGGTGAATAACACCTTTACTTTTAAGCAGATTCTGACAATTCTTAAGAGCAATTTGAACCAAAGAAGCTAAAAGTGTTTGAACTAAAGCCATGAATTCTGAATTTCTGCAGGGCTACAGGCTTGCAATTTATGACATTTTCTTTAATCTCTTCCCTTTTTCCATTCTTGTTCTTTTAAAATGTCATTTCCCTCTTGCTTTTATTATAAACTATCTTCTTTGACTTTTTTTTTAATTTCAAAATCTCTAATAGCAATACCTTCACTTCATCATACGTATTGGAAACTAGAGGTAGCAGAAAGTACCTGAGATGAAGTTGACCCCATCATATTGAATACATTAATGTCCTTCTTATGAATAAGCAGTTCCTATAAACTATATTATTGTCATTTGTTCAAGGTTTTAAACTTTCTAATCATTTAATTTAAAAAGAAAAAATAAAATCTAATGAATTTAAATTATACATGAAGACTACCTCAATTGAAGAATCTATGGAGGGTGGAAATAGTTTCCTGCATGGATTAAATTTTTCCTACACTGCTAATTTGGAAAGGTCTATAATTCATTTCTATGAATCCAGGTCAATATGTAAGCCTCCCTAATTGCTTGAAATGTAAACATTACATAAGCTTCTTGTTAACTTATTTCTCTCTTTGCAATAATTTATTCTCTCATTCCATATCTAGTTAATGATGTGTTCAGGACATAAGTAAAAACATACTTTAGTCTCTTCACTAAAAACTGCATAGAACGCTCTGATTAAACTAACTCTCTACGTCCTTCATCTGATACGTGTAGATGGTATCATCGTGGGCTGCTAGTCAGCTTTTGACGTAATCAATCCCAACTCCTTCACTAGACAATAAGCTCCTTGAAATCAGAGCCCATGTTTTTATCTTTGTCTTCTATTCCATGCATCCCTGATTTCTACTTCCCTCCCATCTGTGAGACTATAACAGCTGCTCAATGAATAGTAAACTGCATTAGATCAAAACTTGGGGCTATAGGGCATGCAACATTCACACTGTATTGGGTAGTGATCTGTGAGGTTGAGGGGCAGTCAAGGGATTGTATCCTGTGAGTCATAGACAGCTGATATGAATGTAGAGGCTTGAGATGAGAGATTAGTAACTGAGAATGGGATATATGCTTGGGGAAAACAAATGCCTTATCTGGGAGCTCCAGTAGCTTAGAGAAAAAAGTCCCTGAAGTGACCTATTCCTTCAGGAGGTAGTGCTTTAGCTCAGGGCCACTCTCGGTTGGCCAAGTCTCTGCTTCATCTAAAAGGCATCTCCATATGATTTCACTCATATGTGGGATATAAAGCAGAAAGCAACGAATAAACAAACAAACAAAAAACAAAGTCATAGACACAGGCAACAGTATGGTGGTTACCAGAGGGGAAGAAGAGGGGGAAGAGAATTAAGTAGGTAAAGGCGGTCAAATACAAGGTGACAAAAGCAGATTAGACTTTAGGTGGTGAGCACACAATGCAATATACAGACGATGTATTATAGAATTATATACCTGGAACTTATATAATGTTATTAACCAATGTCACCCCAAAGGATTTAATTTAAAAAAAATAATAAAAGGCACCTCCGTAAATTTATAGAAATATACCCCCAACAATAGAATTGAAACTAAAGCATGAGCTAGTTCATCTCAGAAGATCTCTCTATTTCTACGAAAAATGTCAGGAAACTAATCTGAACGTTATTTAAAGAAAAACTTCGCTTTCTCAGCAACTGAATAATCCTGATGACAGTGTCTGCTTGAGCCACAGGTCTTTTCTACTGTACCTAGGAGGTCTTGCATTTCAATGTAAGGTTTATATAAAGATAGTTTCTTAAAACACATTTTAAAGTGGTAAAATCTAAATTTTCACATGCCTACTTTCATATTTGGCAAGAAATAGAGTTGACATCAATGGTGGAAAATATTGCATAAATGGATAAAGATAGTAAAAGGTGAATTATAAATATTAGGTTTCAGATTTAGTAAACAAATATGGAGACATTGAGGTTGGTATGCCTTGACATGTACATGTGTATACAAATGTTAAACACGCATTTTTTCTTTTTCAGGGCTAATCAGACAAGCAGGTCAAGTTTATGCTTTATTAATACAAGGACTGAAATTAAACTAAATCTTAATTATGTTCAATGAATCATCTGCTTCATTGTGTCAGATTAAGAGAGCTTAATTTAAAAACATAGCCTCTAGAAAGTCTCTTGAGAAATATCCTGAAAAACTCAAAATTGTGCATTTGGAGGCAAGGAAATGAATTGATAATTTTATAAAATGAGTTCCAAGATCTTTTCAAAATATTTAAAACAAAATATCTGCCCAAATCTCTATGTCTATGGCCATACTGGATTAGAAACAAACAAAAAATCATTTCCGTGATATAAATGCAGCTTCCAAACCTACACTATCCAATAGTGTAGCCACACAGAGACGTGTCATAAATGGGCAAACCACTTGACTACCTTTCCCAAGAGCACACA
Organism: Pteropus medius; assembly: GCF_902729225.1. Classification (NCBI taxonomy): domain Eukaryota; kingdom Metazoa; phylum Chordata; class Mammalia; order Chiroptera; family Pteropodidae; genus Pteropus; species Pteropus medius. The sequence goes on along the minus strand of NW_024352785.1, from coordinate 18,692,019 downwards.
GTCACAGAGAACCAGCTCTGAACAATCCAGGAAGAGCTTTAAAAGGAAGTGTTGAGCCATGTTCTCTTACTATTAAGGACATATACTTCCCTCCCTGTCCTAAGTTATTAAATTCTTAGATTCATTTTCTTTAATGATGAGCCAGACTCACGCTCATCATTTAAAAAGAAAGAAGGAAAAACAACCTTAATGAAGACATTTGCCTTAGAAACTGCCACAATCAAAGATAGACCTTTTCAGATGTAATTAAATTTTTTCCAAGATAATTTATCCTATTAAAATATGGTAATTTACCATGGTTTCGGGTTATCGGAAACCTTTCCCAGATTGAAAGCTGAAGTTAATTTCTTGCTATAAGCAGTATAATTTGAACCTGAGAGAATCAAGGAGCATTTATATTCTCACAAGCATGTAAAAACTAAAACTGTTTATTCATATCCAAGATATTTAAAGGAACCTGATTGTACCCCGTCTGCAATATACTTTTTATTGGAGTGCAAATGGCAGTCCAGAAAGAACAGAACCATCCTCCCCAAAACTGATCCAACCTTTCCCTAGCAGCACCTTTCGCTAATAAGGACTTAGGAAGAAAGCCCTTGCAGAGATGTCATTTTTAACTATATCAGTATGCCCAATTCAAAAATCAGCATGATTGGAGGTTTAATGAAGCACTTTGTTATTCCCGGCAATAAAAACGAAAAAAATATAGAGACAGAGTTCTTCAGGCTTAATTACCACATCTGTTATTAAGCACTTTACTGTGATTGACTGGAGTGTATGTGGGACAGGGTGCCAAAAAAGCCTCCTGATAAAAGCAGCTTCCTGCTCGCTGCCTGAATAGCATCAGTCTTTGTTACAGCCAGAATTTCCATGGCAAATAAGCAAAGCTTGGCATGTACAAGCCCCCATGCCAGCTGAAGGCACTATTTCCTGGTGTTAGTTAGTTGGGAGCAGAGCCTAGGCCACTTGCTCTGACTTCTCTGCTTCTCTCCCCCTGTTGGGCTCCACCACACTTCCCTGCAGCCCATGATAAACAGGCACGGTGGTGAGAGGAAAGAGCAAGGTGAGACTAGGAGGCGCTGAGCTGCGGTTTTTTCGTTGTGATCCCTGGTTGCAGACATTAAAGTGAGAAGTTACGATGTGATGCTACAGACGAAAAGCATTTTCTAGCTCCTGGGGTCATTATGACTTTAAAAAGTGCTGCTAACATGCAACACCAAGAAGCCAGTTTCTCAGGAGACCTAGTTCCTTGAATGCCTTGGGCCTCTGAACCAACCGCCAAACTGGACTTTAAGAATTCAGTGTCTTATTCTGTAACATACACATTAGAGAAACTTACTGCCATCATTCTTTGTCCCCAGTAAAGCTGTTCATGGATTCCTTCAGGTCTGTATATGTAGGCAAGAGGGTGTCTACAAATCAAACTGCAGTCATTTGAAAAGGGTTATCTTCATAACGTATGCCATCATTCAACTTTTTAAAACTGCAAAAATCCAGACATCTGCAGCTCTCCATATCCTTAAGTCACATTACTGTGCAGGAAACAGCACAGGGGCAATTATTGGCACAGAAAACCACTCTTCAGGCCCGACACAGAAACAAGAAAGCCACAGCAAACAATTTCAGGTCTTAAAACATGCCAGGTGAGGAAACACACAAATGCTCACCCAATTCTGGTTGTTTAAACAATAGCCTAGTGCTACAGAAGTTGTGACATATGGTTGTAACATAAATAACAAGAAAAGACTAAAACATATATACCTTGTAAATAGATTTTTCTGGACCAATCAATTGCAAAGAACAATGTCCTTGCGGCATTCTCTGACTGTGTTTAATTTGTTTCTTGAGGATGAGATTGTATAAATTTATGATGCAGTGTCTTTTTTATACCAAGCAATATCCATGGTGTTTTGGATGTGTGGCTACTATTAGTGGTGATTTATGCACAGAATACAATCCAGAAATAACAATGAGTAAAGCATGAGAAATTGGTAAGTGAGAAAAGGATTTCTAAGCTATTAGAAAAGTCTTAACAATAATTTAATGAAAATAAAAGAAATTCTTTTATTTATAAAAGCTTAGAGAAGTGCACATGAAACAACTCTTTCTGTTCTTCGGAGGGAGTATCAGTTCCCTAGAGGTTCATTCCCAAGGTGTCCCCACTTTTCGACAATCTTTCCAGCTTGAGGGGAAAGAGAGGGGGATGGGAGTTTTAGGAAATAGATCTCATCCTCACAGACAAATGACAGTCCAGTTTGGTGTCATACACTTCTTGTAAGTCGTGATTGCTAAAGAGCCCTTTCATATCCCCCAGACTTCTTAAATCTGCCCTTTCTCTCCTCAGCCCCTATAATATAAATGATTGAGACTCTTTTCAAACTAAGTCTTTCCCTCAGTCACTCTTTTTTTCTTTATCCACAAATGAGCCTTTGTGATCCCTTGAGAAGAGAGAGAGTAGAGTATGGCAAAAAAAAGTGAAATTAACCAGTTCTGAAATCATATAAATAAATAAATAAACAAACAAACAAACAAAAAAGAGCCATTTCAAAGCAAAATCTCTTCGAAAGATAAATTTCCACAAGTAATGGTTTCTGTGGTATTACAGAGAAAGGAGCTACATATTAAAATATCTAGAAACAATTTGGCAACAATTTCTCAGTTATGAAAACAAGTAACAAAGAAAAAAAGGTACATTGGACTTCATAAAAATTAAAAACTTTTGTATATCGAAGGACACTATCAACAGAGAGAAAAGGCAGCCCACACAATGGGAGAAAATATTTGCAAATCGAATATGATAAGGGATCAAAATCCAGAATATGTAAAAATAAAATAATCCTACAATTCATCAACAATAAAACAAACAAGCTAATTTAAAAATGGGCAGAGAACTTGAATAGATTTTTTTTAAAGAAGATATACTAATGGCCAATATACACAGGAAAAGATGTTCAACATCACTAATCATTATGAAAATGTAAATCAAAACTATGACGAGATACCACCGAACACCCATTAGTAGGGTTATTATCAAAACACAAAACAAATCCAAACAAAATAGAAACAAAACAAAAAAAATAACAAGTGTTGCTGAGGATGTGGAGAAATTGGAATGCTGTGTATTGTTGGTAGGAATGCAATATTCTACAGCTGCTATAGAAAACAGAATGGTGTTTCCTCAAAAAATTAAACATGGTATCACCGTATGATACAACAATTCTATTCTGGGTATGTAACCAAAAAGAACTGAAAGCTGTGACTCAAACAGATTTGCTCACCAATGTTCATCATAGCAGCATTACTTATAATACCCGAAAAGGAGAAATAACACAAATGTCTATTAATGGATAAAATGGATAAACAAAATGTGGTATATACATACAATGCAATATTCTTTAGCATTAAAAAGGAAGGAAATTCTGGCAAATGCTATAACATGGAACAACCTTGAAGACATTACACTAAGTGAAATAAGCCTGACACAAAAGGACAAATATTGCACGATATTATACACACATATTACATCAGGTACCCGGAGTAGTCAAATTCATAGAGTCAGAAAGCTGAAGGGTGCTTGTCAGAGGCAGGGACAAAGGAAGTGGGGAGTTGTTGAAGTTGTGGAGTTTCAGTTTGGGAAGATAAAAAAGTTTTGGAGATGGATGGTGGTGGTGATGGTTGCGCAACAATGTGAATATACTTAATGCCACAGAATTGTACATTTAAAAATGGTTGCCATGGAAATTTTATGTTACGGCTATTTTACCGCAATAAAAAACAGAAATAACTAGCAGTAAGCCAAGTTCTAAGGCGTAAGTAACAGATGTCTGCCCAAGAGGTGGGGTCTTCTGTTCGCTTCTTTTTATTACTCCTCTGCATGAGTAAAACAAACATTCATACATTCTTCCATGGATCACTCATGGTCTAGTAATCTAGTTGCTAGAACTTGAGAGTGAAGGGAGACAAATGTCAGCAAATGTAGTAACAGTGTGACCCCATGTGGGCCCAGTCCCATTGCTGCCTCCTCTGTGGGGCAGTAGGGGAGAATGTCACCTTTCTGCTCTCCTCCCCTACAGAGCTGTAAAACTGATGACAATTTCTCCAGAACCCAGACACAGAAACCAAAATAGAGCAATGTAACTGTCACTCAACTTTAAGTACAAGGAAACCAAAGGGCATCAAACATTTTGAAGCCACCGTGCAATGTCAGCAGACCAGCTCTCCACTACTGTCCGCCTGAGTTTAAAACTTTGATTAGATTGTTTAACTTGGAATAAATGGATTTAGGGATCTGGACTTCTGTGTGTTTCTTACTTTCTGGGAGACTTCCAAGGAATTTGAGGTTTTAGAGGAACTTGTCTTCCTCAATTTCAATTCTAAATTCCTCAACTTGAATTTTCTTGGCCTAACAAGGTTGCCTTGCTTTTGGGTTTTATTCTTGCCTCACCCCTCTAATTGCTAATGAAGTTAAGGTTACACAAAACAATGCTTTTTTGAATATAGAATGCATATCGCAATCCCTTCTGGCAGGTACTCCTACAGACCAGTTGTTACTTAAATACCTATAGGGAGAAAAGAGATTAAAAGATCAAGTCACACTGCACTTCCCAACAAAGCAGCCACAGCTGTACAATAACTTTTGAGCAACTGCTCCATGAGGAGACAGCAAGACTTCTGTGGTCCTGCAGGGTCTGCTCAGGTCACCGCATGTGGCATGGATTAGAGAGGGAGTCCTGTTCCCTTATCACCCAGAGGGGCAGGACCAGGGTTTACGCATCACACTCCCGGACTGAGGCTCTGTGCCATCGCCTGACATTTGTCAAGGTCTCTTGAGGAACAGGAGGAGATATCAAATTTCAGAAAAATTTTAAAAGCTAACAATTTTTTTTCTTTTTTAAAATTTAAGTCTAAGTTTAAGAAAGGGAAAGAGAGAGAACAGCTCATTTTTACATAGTTTCCCAAAGATCTGTCATAATAGAGTAGAAAAAATGTACCCATCATGGAGAGAAAAAGGTCTGGACTTGGTCTGAAGTTAGCTAAATGTTGAGACATAGCTAAAGTTATGCTTTAAGGGGAAAGATTTCCACAAACCAGGGCTCGGCTGTGCCCTAACCAGGAGCCAACACAAAGGAAGAGACCCAGGAAAACAGCAGTCCCCAAACTTGGCTTCTCCAGGACATAGAAAGGAGCAGAAAAAGCAAGCTGTTTGTCACACAGTTGTGCATCTTCCATTTGGTGTCTAGTTCTGTGGTCATGGCAGACGGCCGGCTCAGGCGAAGCTGGGACTCTGCTCCAGGTGCTGCCAGCAGTGAGCCCTCACTTATCCCACTGTCACCCGCCCACTCGGCTGCACCCCTACACTCCAGACACGGCCCCAGAGGCTTCCCAGTCAAGTTCAGGGGATTGGAACAGGCCTTTATGACCTCTTCAACTTATAACTAAGGAAACAAGCACAAAAGAGGTTTTTTAGGTGCTTAAGATCAAACCGTGGCAGAGACAGATCTCAGGACAGGATTCTTTGCCTTTAGATGCAATACTCTTTCCATCATTCTGGGCTACCTAATAAAGCTCCAGGGAGAAAAGTATGCTCCCTCATTCTAGAAGCATTTACTTATTTTACTCAAGGCTATGTAAAAAAATAAATAAATGATATATTAGTGACACCGACCTTGAGATCTGCACCACTGTTAGTGCTTTTTATTGGCTCCAGGATTAGAAAACACAAAAAATTACCTCAAAACAATACAGTTCTAAAAGTGGGCAGCCACACTTACAAGTAATGCTGGAATTTCAAATCTGAATGATTCTACCACCCCACTCAACTCAGCATAAAATACGCTTAAGGTAAAATTTGAATAGTCAATAAAGTAAAACTCACTAAAAGTCAGTCTCTCCTAAAGTAATTTTGCTTCATCTGGACTTCTTTCCTCTGACCATGGGTTCCCCACTGGGCCTTCAACAATGATTCTGAGTTCCTGACACTGACCACCCACAAGCATCTTCGTTTTCCCTAGCTGCACAGCTGCCAACAACTGCTGGGCCAAAAAGAAAGGGTGAAATGGCCACTGCACACAGCTTTTTCTTTGTGGGCACAATGGCCCGAGCCAGGCAGAGGCCCAGTCACCTCCTGGTACATCGTGGAAGAAATTGCACTGTGCTTCCCACTATGTGCTGAAGGGAGTTGCTCTGTGATGGATCTGACTTGTGATGGATCCAACTCCTAGATATTGTGATGGATCCAACTCTTAGAGATTGGGAAGCTGCTTTTCTTTTAAAGAACTGGTTGTTAGAACTGAGGGATAAAACTCGCTTGGCTTCCAAAGCTCTTTCTTTACTCATTGATACTTTGCTCTAAAAATCTGCATGTCAGGCCTTGGTTGCCATCCTTCTCAGCAGTGGAGTCTGACACAGACACCATCCAAGGACACATAAGCCACTAACCCAAACAACACTGTGGTCTCCCTTATGTGCCTGTGAATGACTCTACATGCCACTGAGGCCCTAATTACATGGCTTTGTTTTTATAAATAGTACAACCTGGACGAGAAATGAAAAATGCTCTTCCAAATTCTCTAGCTAGACAGGCATTTCCTTAAGTCATGCTTTAAGAAATCCTTCTTAAATAGAAAGTGAACTCTGGACAAAGTCAGAAAGATCAGACTTTTGTCCTCTAGGGAGTGAGTTACACATAAGTCCATGAAATTCTGAAACAATCTTAAAGGATCTATTTCAGAAGATTTCTGGATTTCATAACAATATAACATCTTAAACCAGAGACAATTATGCTGTGAGGTGACAATTGGACCTAGAAGGTTAGTTTATAGGATATGATCACAAAAATTAAACTCTACAGTAGTGATGGCCTGCAGTGAGGCCCTCTGTACAGTCCCTAGTGGTCACACAAACAAAACTACAAAGCATCATTTACATACTGCCTTGAAAGAAAGGCAAGGATTTTTTTTTTTTTTTTTCCCCAGCTCTAGTCTGGCAGAGCTCCATTCAGAAGGTTTTTTTTTGTTTTTGTTTTTGAATGTCAGAAGAAAAGTGCCTTTCCTCCAGGCTGGTCTTCAGCAAGATAAAAGCAGACCATCTGGCTAGCTATATGGAGGAAGCCTCTGTACCTGAATCCTTAGCTGGGCTCAGGCGTAGTCATCACACTTCTTGAGGGAAGAGGATCTCTTCTCTTCCTTAGGAGGAAACACCTCACCTCCCTGGCCTAGACCAGCCTAGGTCATTTGTGCAGCCTCCATGACATCCCCTCCCCTCACATTCTCGCCACTTTAATTCTGCAGCTTCCTACACGGATCAATTGTTCAAAACCTGGAGGTCCAAAGTATAAATTGTCCAGGCTCTTCCCTCACCTCATACCCTCCCGAATATGTTCTCACTCACTATTGCCTGTTGAACCATTCTTTGGCACCTCCGCTGGAAGAAAGAGCAGGTCTTGGGGAAGTTTTAATCAAGCGGTGATATTACCTTTTGGCCTCACTGCTGACGTTGAAGATTAACCATTTAAATAAAGATTAGGATTGTGGGTCAGGTTCACTTTTTCATATTATTCTTATGTCCTTGTAGTTCTGAATAATCTTGAAATTAGGTCCACAAATATTTAAGTTTCTATCCCACTTAAAAAAAAAAAAATCAAGAAAAAAGAAAAAGTCTACCTGTCTTGGTCTGCTCAGGCTGCTATAACAAAACGCCATAGACTAAGTGACTTAACAGAAATTTATTTCTCACAGTTCTGGAGGTGGGGAAATCCATGATCTAGGTGCTGGACAATTCAGTTTCTGGTGAGAGCGCCCCTCTTGGCTTACAGCTGGCCTCCTCATGACGGAAAGTGAGAACTCCGATGTTCTTCCTCTTCCAATAAGGGTATCGGTCCTATGGGATTAGGGCCCCACTCTTATGACTTCATTTAATCTTCATTACTTCCTTACAGACCCCATCTCCAACTACAGTCACATTGTGGGGTAGCTTCTACATATGAATTGGGAATGGGGGTGGGAGGAGCTGGACACAGTTCAGCCCACAGCACTATGCTTGACCATTCGGGGATAGAAAGATATATTAGATCGATCCTACTTTCTCAAGGAGCTTACATTCTAGAATGAATTTATTCTAGAAGTAGAAAGGTCCTCAAAGTTTATGCAGCCTCATCTCACCCCAAGAATGTACCTCCTGATGAGATGGTTGGCTATTTCACCCTGTCACAGAGAGGGACATAGAGGCACAGAGATTGAGGTGGCCTGTGGCACTTGTGACAAAGTAACACAAAATTAAATTAAAACTGTGGCTATATCTCCAGAGGGAGACTGGATGTGCTAAAGTCTGGGACATCAACTACATTCCTTATCACCAAACTCCTAACACTGAAAGGGCAGTGCCTCTCAGGCCAAGATGTTTCAAAAGACTTCTTGATTCAGAATGTTAGAAGAAGCATTATCTGGAATCTCTTGCCCCAGCCAAGATAAGGACTGTAGTTTGTTAGAGAGAAGAATTTTGCTGCTTTCCTAAACTATGAAGACAGAGTCTGTATGTCAATTAACTTGACAAGTTCAATATCTAAAACAGTATGGCATATTAAAGAGAGCATAAACCTGAGATGCAACACACTAGGATCCTACAATAGCCTCACTGAATTAAAAACAGAAGTAACCTAGACAATCCTTGAGCAGAAATTAATCAATGAGATACAGACAAAACAGTCTGAGTATCTACCACAAGCCAGATAGTGTCCTAAGTACTTTTCACTTATTATCTCAATTAATCCTCATAACAACTCTATGAAAGAGCTACCATTATCATGCCTCACTTAACTGATAAAAAGCTGAAGTCTAGAGTAACTGGCTCAAGGTCATACATCTAGTAAATAATGGACTGAACCAGGATTCAAATCTAAGGAGGCTGGTTCTAGAATCCACACTCTAAACTTCTGCATTATAGCACATCTGTGCCTTAACTTTTCCACTACATTTGTTCACTGGACAAAGTAGTCAATGCTTGAAATGCAAACCCAAGAGGGTAGAAGCATTTTTAATCTTAAGTATTGCCCTATCCCTAGCATAGAAAATCACATGGAATGTAACAGGTACTCAATGAATATTTGTTGAATAAATGAATAACAGATTGTGTTAGATTTAATGAAATCACTGCAATATCCTCCTTATTGTATTCCCATTTTTATTTCATTTTATACTCTTGTCATCAATGATAATCCTTTGGTATCCACTGCCTAGAGAATTTCATCAACTTTTAAAAATTTTCCAACGTGGCTCTAACCTACAATATCAATAGTGACATTCCATTATATGAACATTTCCCCCTGACCATCTCTGCCTGCTCCTGCCCCTGACCACCCTCACCCCAACCATGTGCATGTCTACCAACTCTCTCCTCCGATCACATGAAGCTCACTTATCTTTCAAAGTCCCGTCTCTTCTAAGCAGCCTTCTCACCAAATCCATAGTGATCTTAACCTGTTAGAAGATGGATTCACCTGAAATATATCTATCACCTGCTTCCTCATCCTTTCCGTCTTCACAAGCAGACTGGCAATGTGCTGAAGGCAGGTGCTGTGCCTTCTCGTTTTTGGTATTCTCTCCAACATGCAGTAAATGCTGAGCTCATAGCAAACACATCATAAACACGGATCGACTAACCAATGCAGACAAATGCAAACCATTCACCGATTTTTTAAAACTTAAGGTAAAAAAAATTTTAATTGAGGTAAAATTCCCATAACAGAAAATTCATCATTTTAATCATATTGTGCAACCATCACCACTATCTAGTTCTAAAACATTTTCATCATCCCTAAATGAAAACCCATACCCATGACGCGATCACTTCCTATTTCCCCCTCCCTCAGTCCCTTGCGACCACTAATCTACTTTCTACCTATGGATTTGCCTATAGTGGATATTTCACATAAATGGAATTGCACAACATGTGGCCTTTCATGCCTGGCTTCTTTCACTAAGCGTTATGTTTTCAAGGTTCATCCATGCTGTAGCATGTATCATACTTCATTCCTTTTTATGGGTGAATAATATCCCACGTATAGATATATGACATTTTGTATACCCAGTCTCCAGTCATCAGTTGGTGAACATTTGGGTTGTTTTCACCTTTTGGTTGTTTTGAATAATGCTGCTATAAACATTGATGCTCAAGGTTTTGTTTGAACACTTTTTAATTCTGCTGACATTGACTAAGGAAGAACAAATTTATTAACTAGAAGCCTCATCTTTATTCTACCATTGAGATGAATAACTTTTTTAAAAAATAAAATACTACTTTCATTTAAAAACATTCATTCCCCTGAGTAAATTTAACTGTTTCTGTATTGCAGAATATTTTAAGTTGCTTATAGCTTATATTTTGTATCAAATACTATACTTTCTAACTTCTGTATTTAATTATAGGGTGATTCTTTCATAAAAAGCATAAGCAGGCCTTATTCCTAGACATTAATATTCTTCCCTATTTTAACATTACTTGGTGTTATAATGATAAAATATTTATTGAGCACTCACTATGTGCTTACCATGATGCTTAATGTAATACTCTTTGAGGTATATACTGTTATCATTTCACATGCAATGAAAAGAGACTTACAGTTAAGGAGCCTACTAAGGTCACAAAGCTTTATGGGCAGAGATGGGGTCCCAATTCAGGCTGTCCTTTGTCATTTCATATGGTAATGACAAAATCAGGCAGGAGTAGACTCAGACCATCGAAATCTTATCTCAACTCAAGACTTTAATCACATGTATTCATGTAAATCAATAGTTAACCTTTAAGTCCAATGCCAAAAGGAAGTGTACAGAATAGATACTCGGACTTCACACAGATATGCTATAACCATTTCAAAGCCAAGGACTCCAAATTCTCCCTCAGGAAAAAAAAAAAATGCTCCTATTTTCTCTGTTTGATTCTACCAGCTCCATAGTGTAATAGCAAGCTACGATGTTCTATAAGTACGATGACCAACACTGATAATGACAGATGTCCTCTAGATAGAAAAAGGACCACAGGCTACTCTTATGCTAGAAGCATCATTTTGTTTATAGGGCTGTTCCACCTTTACAGGTATTGCTCCGGGAGCTCACTGTGAGCTTAGGCAGTGATGGCTAAGATAAGTGAGAGAGATGAGCCAAAGACTCCACACCTCATATCGCTTTGTCACAATAAGAAAAACGTGAGGGGGGAAAAAAGCATTCTAATATTAGACTTCAGGAGAGATGTCATCTAAAAATTCAGAGGAATAGCCATGATCCATAGATCTATGGAGTCTTTTTCTGATTTTTCTGGACAGATTACAGTGAGCAGGAGGAGGGTAGAGCATGGAAATGAGAAGATTTGCTAGTTGGTCAGCTTGGAGGAGTGATTTTGTTCTGCTTACACTGTTGACCTCATAGGCACTGCATATGTTGTCCAGAAACATAAAACAATCAACTCTGATAGTGCTGGTCCATGCTTTCTGACATAAAGCTCTTCCAGCTATAGAAGTAAGAGTGAATTTATGGATATTTAAAGCTCCTCCCAGCCCTGCCAGGCCCCAAATTATGTGACAGTTGGGTTTCCCAGAAAATATCCATTTTTCATCACTGCTAGAACTTTAAACATGATGCTTTAAAAAGTTTTGAACTTCTTACTGAAGTATAAAATACATACCAAAAAGAACACAAATCAGAATTGAACAGTTCATTTTCACAAAATGAACATACCCACATGACCACACCCAGATTAAATAGAACAATGTTAGCATTCCAGTAGCCCTCCTTGGGCATAATTCTGACATAAAACTAAGTCCCAGCAAGCATCCTATGCCTAAAAAGCATTAGTATTAAATGTGTCACTCGGGAATAAAAGACAACATATCATTTTCCTACTTTTTCAAGTAGAGCACAGTCCTCATCTCTTGCAGCACTAAGGAGGACGCGTCTCTAAATAACAAGAATGGAGCCAAATGAATAGACTAATGACAATGAATTGAAAATTAATTAACTAATCAGGAGCGTGTTTAACTCAACCCTTTTGCCACCTGCAAAGAATACTCTCCCCCTTCTCCACTTCAGAGGCATCTATATCACTGGTAAAACCAAATATCCACTCAGTAAAGTATAAACAAACTGCAAGGGGAAGGGGGAGTGGAAACATAATGAAGAAAATAAAGCCACTTGCCTCTCTGTAGTCCACTTACTTCTCCTTCTTTAATGGATTTACAATGATAGTCTATAATCAAGGTGCAATGACAGACTTAATTACAAGCTCTAAGTGACGTCAAGCAAATCATACATCGTCTCCTGGGTATAAATTTTGTTAAGCCTAACAATCCCAGTCAGAAAACCTCTTATCTCACAGACAAAAGGATTCCTATCGCAATGAGCTGCCTGAACACGGTAAATAGGCTCTCCACAACCCATTTCATCCAGAAAAGGCTTTCTCCACTCTGCATCACTCAAGGCTGTATTCTGTGCCTAACATAAAAAAAAGAAAGAAAGAAAGAAGGAGAAAGAGAGAGAGAGAGAGAGAGAGAGAGAGAGAGAGAGAGAGAGAGAGAGAGAAAGAAAACAAAAGAAAGAAAGAAAAGAAAAGGAAAAAAGAAAAGAAAAGAAAAAAAGAAAAGGCCACCTATAAATATCCACAGGAACTAGGGACTAAGTTTCCCTTTGAAAGAAACCCAGAGGCAAAGGCTGAATGAATGACATACTTTTTCAGAAAGGGAGTAGTAATCAGACTAAAAGAACAATCTTGTGCAAAATGTCTGCAACCTTCGCTGAGGCTATGACCTTGAATTTGAATCTTCTTCTGAAACAAAGAATATAGCCAGTTGTTGAACTCCAAATTAGATCTTTACAGGAAGTTTGCAACCTTTTCCCTCCAGTTTGGAAGTTGGGGATGAGGAGTGCTATCTAAATGACATCTGGGGAGTCTCCCAATCCCCAAACCATCCAGATAGATCAATAACTTTTTATGAATCTAATTGTATTTCATCTCAAAAAAAATTCTCAGCTTCAAAACTGATATCTGATTCTAGATTCTGAAGGAAATTATTAATACACCATATACACCTTAACCCTGGAACGAAGAATCATTCTCTTGCGGTCATGGGCCTTGATTTAGGTGGACTTTCAGAGCAAATAGATATCTGTCTTTGATGGACCTGGAGAAAAGAGGCTGAGAAATGTACTTTGCCTATCATGGGCAAAGGGAGATCCTTTTTATTTTTAAAATCAATAATAAAACTCTGCCATAAGATGAGTCAGCAGCCATGGTAGGAAATAATTCTTCCTTGGCCAAAGATCGAATGGGAGTTCTAATAGACTTATGTTCCACTATTGCCATGTCTCATGCTACTAAACCAGCAGAGTAATAATGATGCTTCTACAGAATTACTTTTTTCCTTCCCAAGTTCTACCTCTGACAACATTGCTGCAAGTACTTTAACTGTGAAAGGCCTTGACCTCCTTTCTTTGTCTTTCTGATTCAAGTGTGTCTGTTTCCTTGGGGCTACCAAGCTCAGTTGGACGGCTGGCCAGAGCAGAATAGAGCATCAGCCAACCCCCAAACAATGGGCCCTTTTCTCTGGCTGTCACATGAACAGCGTTGTGTTACTGCCATTGTCCCTCCAAGCAGAGACAGAGAGGCACAGGTTCTCACAGACCAGCTATTCTCAGTGACCCACTCTGACCAACTCACTAAAATATTAAAAAGAAAGAAAGAAAGAAAAGAAAAGAAAAAAGAAAAAAGTCATGGCTTCTGAACGGAGCAGTATAGCCCTAACAAGAGTTATAGTGCATCCATGGATCACCTATGTCAGAATTCCTTGTCAAAAATACACATCCCTGGGCCCCACCACACTCTTACTGAATCTAAATCATCACAGGGGATCCAGTACCTGCTGGTGATTCTCAGGCCCCTAAAGTTTGAAAACATAGGCCAAACAGAGATCTCAAGCATTTCTAGCCTCATTAATGGACTGATTTTGCACATCTCTCTGTTCAAAGGATGTACAGATGGGAAGGAATTCTGAAAGGGCAACTACTTTATGCCATGGTAATCAAATCTTAGTATAGGAGAAAACACCTGGGGAGAAGAAAGGTGAGAAAGATGAGGGCACCAAGGAATGTGGAGAATGCGACAGGAAATTAAATAATAATAATAATAGCTGTTCAGAAAGTAGTGGAAGTTTGGGGGTCGAGTCAGCTATGAGCAAAAAGAGGGAGGTGCAGGGAGAGAAGGAGGGTGCTGAAGCAACCTGGCAGAGGCTAGAGCCTTCAGAAAATGACGGATGGTGGGATGGATAAACAGCCCTTAAAACACATGTTTAATGTTTAGTTTTAAGAGGCCAACTTCCTCCATAGTTCTGAGCCTTAAAAGTCAGCCAACTAGAGGCACATGCTTGGTATATTTTATGAGGTGAAGATGTAAAGTGATATCTGTGGCTGGGTGAACCACTTCATGCTAAGAGAGACAGTACTGTAGTGTGGCAAGATCATCTTTAAACTAAGCTTCTTAAGGGAAAATGTGAATTCAGAACCAGATGACTCTAGTAGAAACATGAGCCTTGTCTCCATCTCCATCCCCAAGAAGCCCCATAGTGGCTGAAAGAAATAACAGTTTTCTCATTTCACACCTTCTCATGAAATCAGGGCTCAATTTTTACTTACATCTCCATAAAGTACCCCAAAGCACATCTGGTTTATATAATAAAATAATAGCAGTGTGATGCAAGGGGCTCCTTTAATGCATATAGTGCTGTGGGAACAGGCAGAGTCTAGTCCTATAGCCCCATGCTTAGCTGTCATAAAGATTCTCAAATATTAACTCACCCTTCGTGCAGAATGGTTTAGTCACTATTGCTTGCAAATGTCTTGCAAATTACTGTGGCCACATGTTTGCTGAGCTCACTCGCCTGTCTAAAATACCCCCATCCACTTAAATCCTTTCTCCCTCAAGGTCCCACACTGCCAAGAAACCTCCGTGAGCACACAGAGTCCTCTCTCTAGAATGAGCTCTCGAAGCAGCTCTCAGAACTGCCCACTTGGCCCTTATCACGCCCAGCCTTAAACAGTCAGTTGTATTTTTTTATCTTTTTTTTTTTTTTAAGGCAAGTATCTTGGTAATTCCACATAGTATCCCTATGCCCTGTACACCCAATAAATAACTCACAGAGCAAAAATAAAACTCAAACCAATTACTTTTTTAAAGAACACAAAAGTCACATCTTGTCATCAATTCCTTATCCAAAAAATAAATAGAGCACCCTTTTGAAGATATCAATTAAAGTAGATATTTACAATTTTCATTTTGATTGTAGAAGTAATACCCTGGGCCCAAAACATAGATTTCATTCCTCTATTTTGTTTCATCAGGAATAAGTTAAATTTATGTGTTTTGATGTTTAATTTGCCACCAAAAATTACTTCTTAAAAAAGACAAACATGATTCTTTACCAGAAGGTAAAGATCCATCATGGGCTCCATCATGGGAATAATCACTGTGGCAAGGTTTTAGAACCAATCAAATACGTGCAGCAAATTCATGTCAGCCAGGCAAGGCACTTAAGTCACCCTCTAGGATGAGGCCCCCTTGTTCCCAAAGATAAGATGTTTTTAACAGATACTAATATCTTGCACATGCACGTATCAAGACAAGGCATTCCATACTGAAACACCGCTTTCTTTGTTTTAGAAAGGGGGAAGGGTACCATTTATTACCCTCAGAGTAGGAAATTGAGGTGGTTGAAATGCTTTACATAGTTTCTTTATCGAGGAGTTATAAGTCACTGGAAATGAAACGATAGAGGAAATCACTAGAAATGAACATAGATAATAACAGGATGTATTATCACATTCACACTTTCCAGACTGGCTAATGACATGGAGTATGCATTATCAAATAATATCCACATGCTGACTTGCAGTTTTACAAATAAAATTGTATAAAGTAAAATAACACTGGTTTGTATCTTATTTTTTTCCTCATAGTATGAGAAATCCTTTCATTAAGTGCTATTAATTAATCCTCTGAGATAACTATTTTTAAAAACAGAATGGTCACAGTGGAAAATAATATTAAATTGGGAAGAAAAGAAAGACAAGATATAAATACAAAACCTTGGGAAATTCACATAGAGAGAATGAATGAATGAATGAATGAATGAATGAAGACATTAGGAGACTAGGTAAGAGACTTAGAAAAGTACATCTAGATGCAAGTTTAAATTAAGGTAGAAAAGGTTTATTTTGGAAACAGAATTGAAAAAAAGACAAATCAATGGAACCCAATAAATCTTAGTTAATTCTTAAAACAAAGCTAATTTTTAAAATGAAATACTAGATATATATCCGTGAGAGATTGAGACCACAGGCAGTGCTTAATATCATTTTACTTGAAATCCAAATAACCTGGATATTTGTACTTCATGCAATGATGCTGCTACCTTCCTGCCCTATGTCACTGGAACTCTTATACATTATCCCATGACTGAACTTTGGTTGTTGTTTATTTTATGGTGGAGTGGCCCATGACATAAGTTCCACTTTGCAGCATCACCATTTCTGTCATTATCCTGTGATTTGTTTGTTCATTTGTTCAAATGTTATTATATATTGCCATTATTTAAAAAAAAAATGAGTGGGAAATGAAAAAATTTAAGACCTAATAGTAATTACAAGAAGTTTTTGTCTCACATACTTAATATAAATGAGACAAAGATGGAAGGTACCAGTCATGCCAAAAATGGCAAACCTTTAATCAGAATCATTCGTTTATTGAACTTGAGCGGGTCAACTGTGTTCAAATGAGGAGGAAATAACCAAAATTACAGAAAGTTTAAAGAAAGAAAAATTAAAGAAATGAATAAACTGAATAAACTGAAAGCCTAATGCTGTGCCTAAGTGAAAAGATAAAATTAGAAACTTTATAATATATTTGACTATCTAGGACCAACATCCTTTATAACATGCAGGCTTTTGCATAGCTTTTAGGAAGGCATCCCGTACTAAAGTGGGGAAAATGAGTTATCATGTTGCTGATCAAATACAAAAATAAATACCAAGGTTTTTATGAACTAAAAGGCACAAGGCAAAAGCTTTTTTAAAATTTGTATTGGCATCGGCACTTTTATTTCAATGTCCTGATACTGCCACTCACAACCAAAACCATCTCAGAGGTATGATAAACTCAGCTCTTGTACCATAGTGCTTCCATAGTATTGAACATGTAAGATTAATTTGGTGGCATTTAGTGTTTATAAGTTTTCTTAGGATATTCTATCTTGTCCTTTTCCCACTCCATGTTAACTCACTTTGTAGACTACATCTAGCCAAATCATAAATTTTTGACTGGCTTCTCCACAACTCTTAGTACGCACATAGTGACTATCCCAAACACTTCGTGTGCTAAGAAAATGTTAATTAGTGTTCATTCATTCATTCTTCTCTTATGTTCTTTAGGCGTTTATTATGTAACTACTATGTGCCAGTCATTTGGATAAAGGCTTAGAATAAAGAATGACAATCTCACCAATCAATTGGAGAAACATCCAGATAGCACAGTTGATTCAATATGGCAGATGCTATTAAAGCTATCCACAAAGCAGAATAGGAATCATGTGAGATATCACTTGTTAACGTGAGAGAATCGGAAAAATTTCAGAGAGGAGGTCTTATTTGAACTATACCTTGAAAGATGAATGGGTAGCAAATAATCTTTTAGGCTGAAAAGAGGAGCAAAGACATTTCCCAGAGAGTTTCCTCACAGGTGGGTCAGGGAGGAGTGAAAACAGGCAACATATTCTCCAAGGAACAGTAACAAGATCAAGATCACTGGTGCTTAGAGGCTTGGGGAACAGGGAAGCAGAGCAACAAACCCAGAGAAGACAGTGCAAACCTGGTCTCGTGTATCATGTTAGAGAGGTCAGGCTTTATGCTACAAGCCAGGGTTTTTCCAATTGTGATTTGAGATCATCTCCATCAGATTCACTAGGGCAGCTGCTAAATGCAGATTTCTAGCCCTTGCATCTGGGGTACAGCCTTGAAATCTGCATTTTTAATAAGCACCTGGTTGCCATTGATGCTCACCATCTGGGGAGCTGCCACAGATTTTAAACAAGGGAATGACATGATCAGATTTGTATTTTAGAAATATGCTATTAGACCAAGGAGACAATCATGAGAAAGATAAATCCACTGCTGCTAAATGAGCATGTGACTTGGGTTTTTATCATCTGGGGAACTTGTAGAACTGCAGACTTTTCACACTTAACTCGAGACTTACTGCATCTGAATCATAGAGGAGGGACCCAGGATTTATATTAGGTTGAATGATACGAAATTGACATTTTATGTAGGTCGGAATGGTCAAATTTTGGCAATTTCTCACAATTCAATCTAATCTTTTTATCAAAGTCCCCTTCCATGCTTCTGATGTATATCAAAGTCTGAGAATAGCTAATGAAATACAAGCAGAACTAAATGCTTTTCTTTTCTTTTCTTTTTTACTAATTATTAGTGTCATTACTCACTTTAATTAACATGCAACGATGGACCTAAAACAAATGTTAAAAGAGAAAAAGGAGATTTAAAAACATCCACCAATCAAGTAAGGCCACTAATTTAAGGATCTTAGAGCCAGAAGGAACACTAGATTATCCAACTTTTTCCCACCTCCCCACACAAGTTTACATATGATAAAGCTGATAGAAGAAGTGCCCTGCAGGGGTTATACTGAATATTTTGTTCAATTCTTCAATACATGCTTTTTATTTTAACAGGTATTGAACTCATTATTGCTTAAAAGTAGCAGGATTTAATTTATAGGGTGCTGGTATCACACAAAGCCCTAAAATGCTTGAAATGGGGGAGGGAGGGCATTAAAGCAAATATTGATGCATATCCATTTTTTAAATGAAGCCAACAAACTTAACATAGAACCTAGAGCAGTCCTTGAAATGTAATAGACACTTAATATACATTTATTGAATAAATGATTGATCTCTAAAAAATAGGTTAAAGGGGGTATATTAATGCAAGGAATTCCTAAGGCAGTGTAGTTTACAGATTATAAACTAAGTAGAGATTTCCCACCTGCTGGCCTGTCCCAAGAACCCTCTGGCATCCATAATCCCTCCTCTACAAATCTCAGGCTTGCCACATGCACCTTCCATTCCACCAAAGGGTCCCTGGCTGGAAGCAACGCAAAGCTCATGTCTGACCCAAGTTTGACAATACATCATGTTCTAGGTGGGAGTAAAGCCCATATAAGTGCAGCCTTCAAGGGCCATCCAAGTAGAAACAATAGCTAAAAATTACTGATAGCTAATAAAACTTATATTGTCTTGATACAGCAGTAGTTACCAATGTTAGCTTAATAATTATAGTAACAGTAATAATAATGGCTAATACATGCTTATTATCTTGTTAGCTTGTTAGCACACCATACACATTACCTCATTTAATTTTTTTAACATCCCTCTGGTGTAAGCATTGTTATTATCATTCTGATTTTATAGATGAGGATAGAGAGGTTAAGTAACACCCAAAATCACACAACTGGAGAGTGACAGAGTTGAGAGATGACCCAGGCTACCTGGTCCCAGAGCTTACCATCAACTGAACTCTCTGACCACAGAGCAGCAAAGCAAACCCTGCAAGCTGACCTCTTGGAACAGTCATGTCAGGAAGAAGGCATTTCTGGAGAAAATGATCTGGTCCCAGTCTTTTCATTCATATGGAATGAGCATCTTTAGTTGGGTAGACCATACACAAAGTGAGACCCAAGTTATAAAGGAGGAATATAAGGAGAACCAAGAAGGAATGTCATTCTCCTCTGCCTTGGGATAGTATGCATATCACTGCCTAAGAACTTTTGGGCTAATAAAATCTCGAACTTCAACTTTCCTTACAGAGTCTGGGTCCTTGTGTAAGGATATTTTCGAAAAAAGCACCAAAGATATCATTATACTTCATTTACGCAGTGATATCATTCTGACCTCCAGAAAGAAAAAATAAAAAGGACAAAATATTTCCCTAAAGCAGGGGTAAAAATCCTAGATCAAAGGAATTTAAAAGACCAACACGAGATAGATCCCTCCGTGGTAACTATGGCTTGAAGAATCGCCTCTCCCAGCATTCCCTGAAGACACAGGCATTCCTACAAGGAAGAGTCCCTTCCAGTCTAATTCAGTCTGCAATCCTAGCACCCCTAAAGGACGCTGAGAACGCAGGAAGAGGGACTATCCCAAGTCTACCCGCACCATCTGAATATCAAACACTGGAGAAAAAGTTTAGAAAACAAGTCAAGATCCCAGAGGAGAAGTAAAGCTGATCTCAAAGGAAGGGCTCAGCTGAAACTGCTTTTCATTCTCAGTCTGATTCCCTCAAACCTCTCTATACCCAGCTATGACACCCATCAACACAGAACACACAGACAAGGCAACCCAAGGGCAGAAATTGTACAAAATGAAATGCGTAATGGGATGTCTTCCCATGAAAAATACTCCAAGAAGTTCCTCCAAAGCCCCAAGAAAGAAAACCAAATGCAAACAATAACAATAAACCACCGAGACACGTAAACAACCCAGACTGAGCCCGTCTCGCGCCACCTCACGCGGCACCCGGGTATCCTGGCGAAGGAAAATGTGCCCCTCGCCCATAAGAAACCATCCTGAATCCGGCCAATGTCCACTGGCCACCAGAACTGAGTTTGCCCAACTCTTACCAGGTCACAAGATCCTGAAATTCGCAGCGCAACACTTTTTCTCCTGTTTTCACCCAACGCCCGCCGAGAAGCACAATCTGTCCCAAACAGCGCAGTTACCCTCCAAGCAGCGTCTCAGACGAGAGCAATACTTGGAAGTCTTCGTTCAGTTTCAAAGGTGGAGACGCGGATTAGGAGACCGGTCTCAGTGGGTTTCCAGACCCCCAGTTTTGCGCACCGGGAAAAGTACTCGCTGCAAACTTGAATAAGGTTTCCCCTTCTGGCTCGAGATGCTGGAAGAGGAGGAGGGGAGTAACCCGAGCCAGGGCCGGGATGCGAGCAGTTGCCGCTGCTGCAGCTGCTGCCGCCGGAGTAGTGACCACTGGAGGGGGGCGTCGCTTGGCGTCGCGCACAGTCCCTCCTGCAACCGGCGGATCAGCCCGGCCCGACTCCTGCGCCGGGATCGCGGGTCGCCCCTGCCCTGAGCTGCTTCCACCGCCCGAAAGTGACCCCGCCAATAATCCAGTCACGAAGTTGGCAAACCTAGAGGTCACCTCAGGGAATGGCAGAGAGAGTGACTGTCTGCGTACCGACTCAAGTTCAGTGCGTGCCCCCTCGCCAAAGTCCCTGGACGGTGCTCTAGACCCTCTATGAGGATTCAGGGCACTGGGGCCAGCACCCGAGCGACCAGCTGGAATGGACGGCACGTCCCCAGCAGTGCCAGGGAAGGAATGCAAATGTGGGACAAAGGAAAGGGATGGATGACCTAGCGGTACCAGAGTGTGCGAAGCTGCAACAAAGTGGTTGGGAAGGTTGGACGGGACTTGGCGAGGGGAGGTAGGGGAGATGCGGGGGAAGTGGGGAGATGGGTGGGGAGAAGGGAACCTGCTTTTACAGAGGCGGGGCGGAGAGACAACTCTTCCGACCCGCAGGAAAATCTCTGTGAGGCCTCGCGCGGAGATTTCTTGGGGAATGGCTCCCTCTGCCGACTCGCCAAGGGGTCCCAGGAGACCCAGGGATAGTTAAATGGATGGAGTCTTTTCTCCGTCTGTGGATTGGGCAGGACGTGAATTCCGAAATCTACTTTTCTATCCATCTTCCGCTTCCTTACTAAAGAATTTCTCCGCGTCCGGATGACCCAAGCAAAAACAAACTTCGAATTGCTGGAAAGCTCTTTCTTATGTTCAGCTGATTTCTATCCTCTTCCACTTAAAAAAA